>NW_027185759.1:9464014-9530511 GCF_028583685.1 Petaurus breviceps papuanus | reverse complement strand
AGAGACAGAGACAGAGAGAGACAGAGAGAAGAGAAAGAGACAGAGAGAAGAGAGAGAGGGGAAGAGAGAGAAGAGAGAATAGAGACACCTGTATTCTTTCCCTTGACCTACACTGCCCTCTACTTTCCTTACCCAGAAGTCTGCTCTTGGCTTTTCCTTATCATTCCCCCAAACACATCTCTGTTGAACAGTTTTCATCATCATCACCGTTATCATCACCATCACTAGCATTGAATAGCACCTTAAGGTACAAATATTATCTCATTTTATCCTAATACCAACCTGAGGAAGTAGATGCTATTATTATTGCACCCATTTTACAGATGAGGAAACTGAGAGGCATGTGACTTGTCCAGAGTCACAGGGCTAGCAAATATCAGAGGCTGGATTTGAACGCAGATCTTCCTGACTCCAGGCTCAGCACTCCAACCACTGTGCCACCTAGCTGCAGAAGAAGCTTGCCAGCCACTTTGTCAACATGACCTTCTTTGAGCCTCCCAGCAAGAGTAAGAATATTATGATCCTTACTCTATGGAGAGGCAATCAGACTAAGGGAAGTCCCAAAGGTAGTAAGTGATGGCGATGGGACTCAAACCCAGCTCTTTCTGATTTCAAGTATAATACTCTCCAGTAAAAGTAGACCTCCCCCCTTCCCTGCCTCTCCTTTACAAATCAGATCTGCTCCCTTGTACCATGCCCTGGCCACCCATGAATCCTTCTCTAGGCACACCCTCTTCCAATGACTTTATGATCCTGCTGGTCTCTGTTCTTACCCTGGAGCCTTAAGACTAGGAAAGGTTCAGCCCCCACCTCCCAACCTCTTGACCAGACTGGATTGGGCATGGACTCACCATCCCTTTCTCCAGCGCAAACCATGTCACCGGTGACTTTCAGATTAATTTTGGCATATGCTTCCTGGCAAGCTTTCTGGTTGACTATGGGCACTTCAATCTGGAACAGAGACATTTTGTTGTTAAATTAGGGGAAGGCCTTTCCCCAGTCTGGAGAGCTCAAGGCCAAATGACCACTGGTTGTTTAAGGGACTCTTGTTCTGGTATGGGGTAGACTGTGAGATACCTGCTGGGACCCTGAGTTCAAAAGCTTCTTTTGCTGCTTCTGGCTCATGGCAGGGGCAGGGAGGGAGGAACTGCCACATGAAGAGTGCACATGATTGCTTTAATTGATTGATTGATTCATGGAAACAGACAAGGCATGTCTTCCACTAGGTGAAGTGAGGAAAAGAATCTCCATGGAGGGACTTTGAGAAATGATGACAAATGAATGATTGTAAAGCTTGTTGTAAAAGTGCAATATTTCAGAAATGCTGAATTATTAGCAGTGGTGTGTGTGTGTGTGTGTGTGTGTGTGTGTGTGTGTACTTGTCAGCACAGGGTCACAGACTAAGATAGAAGGGGACCTTGGCAGCATCCAGTCTAATATGTGCCTGGACAGGACTCCCCTTTTGTCACTCCTGACATCATCCAACCTTTGTATAAAGACCTCAAGTGACAGTGAACTCACTACCTCCCTATCAAGACTTCTTATTTCTTTGGTAAAGGGAACTTGTGTATGGTGGAACACCCCCCCCCCCCCTGCCCCAATGCAAGTCAGCATTTTCTGTGTAACTTCTGTCTTAGAGAGGTGCTTCTGGGACTGTCACGTGCCCGGGTCACACAACCAGGATGGGTCAAAAGTGAGACTTGAACCAGGTTTTCTGGACTTCCATGGCCACACCACACCACCCCCTCCTCTTTGGGATAGTTCTAATTATTGAGATTTTCCTGCCCCCTACCAACATTAAGGTTAAATTTGGTTCTCCAAGACACTGACCCACTGCTTCTAGCTCTACCTTCTGGGTCCAAGAGGTACAAATTGAATTCTTCTTCCATATTGCTGACTTTTAAGTATTTGTAGACAGGGGGCCAGCTAAGGGGTATGGTGGATAAAGTGCTGGCCTTGGAGTCAGGAAAACCTGAATTCAAACCCAATCTTAGACACTTACTAGCTTTGTGACCCTGGGCAAGTGACTTAGCCCTGTTTGCCTTGGTTATCTATAAAATGAGCTGGGAAGGAAATGTCAAATCAGCCTAGTATCTTTGCCAAGAAAACCCTAAATGGGGTCACGAAGAGTCAGACACTTAAATAAAAAAATCAATACTTAAAGAAATTAATTCAGGCTATTCACTGAAAGTCAAATGCTGAAGTTGAGCTACTTTGGTCACATAATGAGAAGATGGGACTCATTGGAAAAGATCTTGATGTTGGGAAAGATTGAAGACAAAAGAAAAAGGGGAGGGCAGAGGATGAGATGGAGAGATAGTGTCATCCTTATGCTCATTCCACCATCTTGGTTCCCAATAGTGTCATGGAAGCAACAAATATGAACTTGGATAAACTTTGAGAGAGAGTGGAGAAGAGAAGGGCCTGGCATGCTATTGTCTAGGGGATCATGAAGAGTTGGACATGAATGAATGACTGAGAAACAGATGACTCTCATGTCTCCTTTGTCTTCTCTTCTCAAGGCTACACTCTTGGGCTTCCTCCCACAGGTCATTTTACTCATTTCATGTCCCCTTTAAGACCAATGAGTCAAGTCATGGCTATGATGAATGGGGTCCCTGAGGGCTCTCAAAAGACCCTGTTGGTCTTTTACTCGGTTCACCATCCACAGGGGACCTGCATTTGTCTACTGATGGGCAAGGCTAATAGCTAGAGATCTCAGTCCCCCATTGCCTGGAGGAGTTTCCCAAGTCACCAGAAACAAGGGCATCACTTGAGGGCTCATGTTGATTAAGGTTCAATTTTCCAATGGACTTTGTAGCTGAATCCAATGGGAAGCAAGGTCAGATTCCCCATGGTTCCTTTTCCTCCAAGTCTTCTTTAAGGGCTGCTTCCTCATCCCCTTCCCTCTCCTCTCCTTAAAAAAGCTCCAATACAGGAAGGTTGGCTATCACACAGGTGAACTTCTGAGCATGGGAGAAGTTGGAGATCACCTCCATCAGAGACTCCGGGATTCTATTCAGGTTGTTCTTTCCCCAGCCACTCACGAGAACCATGGTACCTGGATGTGGGAGCAAACACGGAAACTCTTGACTCTCATTCTGCTCCTGTGAAGGATAGACAAATTCCCTTCCAGAAGGAAAAAAGCATTGTAGAATAATTGGAAGGAGGTCTCTAGTGGAGTTCCCCAGGCATCAGTGATTGGCCTCCTGCTATTGAACATTATTTAAATTCATGACCTTAATGAAGTCACTGTTTATCAAGTCTGCAAGTGACATAGAGTTGGGAGGGAGAGCTTACACAGGGTCAGGATTCACACAAAGATCTGGACAGCCTAGAACCCTGGAAGGAATGGAATAAGGTAACGTGTCTGAGGTCAATATATAATCACAGGTCCATAGACTTAGAATGAACCAACTGTTATTTTTACAAAATAGACTCAGAAAGGTTGGCTTGCTCCGTACCACAGAGGTAGGAAGGGGCAAATATTAGAGTTAAACTCACAGGCATTGAATCCAAACACAGTCCATTGGCCCCTATAGGCCCCAAATGCCAACTTGGCTTTGAAAAACCACCTTTGTGGGTATAACATGAAGGAGGCTTGTCCAGAGAGCATTTCATTCAAAAAGGGTTGGATATTTTAGAGATCCAGAGCTCAATGCGCATCATCAGGGTGATGTGGCAGCCACAAAAACTAGAGTGACCTGAGACTACACTAAGAGGGAGACAATCACCAGGAAGGAGGAGGAGGCCAGAGGGAGGTCTCTGTGACCTGCCCTGGTCAGAGTCTTCTGGAGCATGACGTCCAGTCTTGGGAGACACATTTTAGGAAGGCATACGGGCAAGGTATAGACCATATAGAGAGTGTGATGAGGATGGTGGTAGATCTTGACAACATGCCATAGGAGAATAAGTTGCGTCATCATCATCATCATCATCATCATCATCATCATCATCATCATCACATTTGTACAGTGCTTTAAAATTACAAAGCTTTTCATAGGAATCATCTTATTGGACCTTCACAACAACCTCTTGCCACGCACCATTAAATGGTAGCCAAAGGGTTTGGAGAGTACCTTGGATAAGCAAACAGTGAAATTCTAGAGGAAATGGAAGAAATTTACCAACTCCCAAGTCCTGCCCCACTGTGTGAGGCATTTCTTCTTTAATATTCCAGAGCAAGAATATTGCTGGCAATATAACACGAGACTTGATGAGATCTTGAAAAACCATTCGTGTCATGGGATTCTATGTCTCTATGGAACTGGACATCATGAGTGGAGAGGGACTTGCCTCTCAGCTCAAAGTGCTCTATCAGTTTGCTTCAATAAACATTTTCTAAGTGTCTGCTACATGCCATGCACTGTGCTAAGTGTTGGGGATAAAAAACAGACAAAAGACAGCCCTGCCCTCAAGGATCTTACAGTCTAAGAATCTGTCTACTCAAGGAATCCATTGTCTTTCACTGACTCCCAGAACTTTGAATTATGACAACATCTGGGGCAAAGGGGGCATCTAGTCTGAACAAGAGCCCCTTCTACACTCTGTCTACCAATGATGTCACCCAACTCATGTTTGAGGTCCTCCAGGGAGGGGGAACCCAACACCTAGGGGGTAAAGCCAGGCCACTTTGGGGCAGCTCATTGTTGGGGGACTTTTTCTGACAACTAGTCCGAATCTCTCTTTTTCACCCGCCTCCCCCCATCCTTGGTTTCTGGTTCTGCCCTCTCAAGCCAAGCAGCACAAGGCTGACTCCCTTCCTCAGGACTATCTTCTAAGAACTTGAGGATGGTTCTCACACTTTGCTTCCCTCTCTACATTGTCTCTTCTGTTGGCTACACCTGCCCCGTGAGAAGCTACCAGCTCCATCCCTGCCCCATCCAATTACTTTCTCTATTCTGTGCCTGTGAAGCTGATTTTAAAAATCAAAATACAGAACTTTCCATTTTTTCCACATCAAATTTTGTCTCATTAGATTCAAATCGTTGTCAGACTGTCAAGATCTTCTTGGATCCAGGCACCATCAGCCCACTTGTTAGCTGTTCTCATCTTCGTACCATCTGGAAATTTGACAAGAATGCCTTCCACATTTTCATGTAAGCCATGAATAGAAAAATGAACCACACCCAACCAAAGACAGATGCCCTTGACAAAGTTTTCTAACCTGCATTCAGCGAACTTAATTTTTTTTTTCATAATTGCATTTCAAAATAATTGGTTTCCCTTGCAACCTTTTAATTTTTTTTGCATGTATTTAACATTATTCTGAGAAGTGGTCCAGCAGTTTCTCCAGACTGACAAAGGGGTCCTGGACACAGAAAAGGGCAGGAACCCCTTCCCAGGAGGCATCTCTCTGAACTCCAAGGGGCTGGAATTGACCCTCATTTGGAAGGGTCATTCAACCAGTTCTTAATCCACTTGTGGTATGATCCAGTCCATACACCCCACCCCACCCCCATCCTGTCAGCAAGGAAAAGCATGAGAACATTTGTGCAAGACTCTGCTAAAATCTAGGTATCTGAGGTCTGCAGCAAAGCCTTGATAAGATTCTAGCTCCTCTGTTCTTTTGGTCTCAGTGTGACCAAAGGTTTTCAGAGAAGATCTCAGGCATTCATTTCAACATTCCTGGGTGAAATGAAGGCGATGAGAACCTGGAGGGTAAACCAGGCCAAGGCCCTCCCTGGGACTCAGTCTCTGGGCCATACTGCCTATCAGCGGAGGGAGTCTGCTAGAAGGAGCCTGAAGATGCCCTGCAGCAGGGGGCCCTCAGCCCAATTACTGCTAGGTTCAGTAGAGGAGGAGACTCACTCAAAGATGGGGGACATCAGGGTGATGAATCAGGGTGTGGGGAATTTCCCCCTGAATGGGTACCTTCCTCCGGGGGCCCATCCGGAAGGCAGATGGGCATCACATAGTCATTGAGCACCGGCTCTCCCCACAGCTCAATCAGAGCTAGGTCATTCTCCAACGTGGCAGCCTGGTAAGATGGATGGAAGGTGACGCTCTTCGCCTGGAGCTGCTGCTCGGTCTCGTCCCTCACCTGTGTCCTGTGCTTGCCTAGATGGGAAGGAGGGAGGAGAGGCAGGTGAAGCCTTCATCTGGAGAAGGCCTTCTGCTCTTTCTGTATCTCTGATGGCTCCACATTCACCAGAGACCTGAGGAACGTGGAGGACAGGGGGTCAGGAGACAGAATGGGCCTTGGTTGCTGGTGGTGAAGAGTCCCAGACACAGAGGGAATAAGCCATCAGCTCAATATTTTAAAAAAGGAGGGTTGGCTTTCAAGAGTGGGTGGAGCATGTCATTGCCTACACTTAGGTAGGGGGCAGTAGTAGGAAGGCCTCTTCCACCACACCACAGACTTCTCCTAGTGGCTTGCTGATGTCCGAAATGCCACCATCAATGTTTGGTTTGTGAAGTCTTTACTCTCTGTTAAAGTGAAAAATTACAGGTTCCTAGTTTTTAGAGTCGCCAAAGATTTTACTGGAAGCAGAAATTCCAGGCTCATAGGATTAAAGGCTGGAAGAGAGCTCAAGTACATGGAGTTTCACCCAATAGAATGCAAAGTCCTTGAGGGTAAGGGCTTTGTCTCCCCAGCACCCAGCACAGGCACCTAATTAATGCTCCCGATTGACAGTCCAATTCCATCACTCTGTAGATGAGGAAACAGCCCAAGAGAGAAGTAACTCTCCAAGAGGAGGAAGGAGCCCAGCTTCTCTGACTACAAGCCTGGAACTCTTCCCATGACCATTCACAGATGCCCATGGGAGGGGTAGTGCGCCAAGCCTTATTGGTCTCCTTTCCTAGGCTGTCACCCGTGCCCTGTCCAGTGGTGGGAGGACAGGTGGGCACACCCCATTGTATTGCACTTTGCAGACATTACCTTTCCTACAGATTGAAGTTGGGTGGCGACCTGTGCCATTTTCCCAACAGCATGCACTCAGTTCATGTCTCTGTGTCACATTTTGGTGATTCTCACAATATTTCAAACATTTTCATCATCATTATTGGATCTGTTATGGTGATCTGTGATCTTTGGTGTCACTACCAGAATTGTTTTGGAGGCAGGTGGCATCTATATAAGATGGTCAATGCATAAATGTTGTGTGTGTTCTGTCTGATCCACCAATTGGCCATTCCCCATCTTTCTCCCTCTCTTCTGGTCTCCATATTCTCTGAGGCACAACGTAACTTTTATGTGCATTGGGAAGCCAAACAATTCATGTGACCAGTTTTATTGCGATATTAGCTTCATTGTCCTGGTCTGGAGCCAAACCTGAAATATCTCCAAGATATGCCTGCACTTCAAGGCCCTGTCCTGGGTCCTCTTCTCTCTTTCAGAAAATGTCATCAGTTCCCTGGGTTCAATGATCCTCTGAGATTTAGGGCTGGAAGAGACCTGAGAATTGCCTGAGAGATCCCTCACTGTGCACATGAGGAAAATGAGAGCCAGACCTTACATGACTTCTCCAATGTCATGTGGGTCTTAAATGAGTAGCAAAGGTTATACTTGGACCCAGATTCTCTGATTCAGAAGCCTTTGCTTTTCCCACTGTGTCCCAGATTAAAGATTTGTTTTCCCTCCACAGTTAGGACATAGACTTATGAAACCACATTCTATATAGAATGGACTGGGCATACAGCAGCCACTCAACACACTACATGTTTTTACACATGTGATCTCGTAACCACCTTATGAAATTGATAGAGATATTGATTAGTAATATAAACAGAATAATGGTACAATTAATAAAATACAACGAATATATAATTAAGCCTCATTGTAAGAATAATTAGTGATTGAATCACCAGTGGTCAGTCGTGCTTTTGGCCGCCACCTGCAGGGTTGGGTTGTGCCTTACTCACCCAGGATAACTCTGAATTCGGAGAGAGGCAGGTAGTCAGAGTCAGTTAAAGAGGAGCTCTTGGATTCTAGACGTTGGTGCAGGCAGTGGGCGGCCGTCACGATCCACCTGCTTCCTGGAGAACACAAGTACCCAGTGTTTGCAGAGGACAGCCTGGTGTGTTGAGGGCTCCTGGGGATGATGAGGACCTGGCCTACTCTGCCCTGCTCTGTCCTATGTTTCTCCAACAGCCTCCTGGCCATTAAGGCCTCTAGCTCTCCTCAGTAGAGATGAAGCCTCTGATTCTCCCCAGCAGTCCATCCTGCTGGTCCTGTTACCCACAGGCCCCAGTGCCCAGGGGAGGACATGGAGTGTCACCCACTCCCCCATGGGCCAGGAGCTGAGGGTGGCTAAGAATGGCCTGGGACCCACCTCCCAGCGGACTTCATGGAAGGTGAGTCAGTTAGGATGAAAAAAGTGGTAAAAGCCAGTAGTTCCTTCCTGCCTCTCTGGATTCCCCTCTCCCAGGGCTTCTCAGGTCAGTCTCTACCTGCCCTTTGTTTGAAAAGTAGATGTGCCTGGGTAGGACCTGTCTGGGGTTAGAGTCTGCCTCTGGAAGGTAATCCCTTATTCAGAAGAATAAGGTTAAGGGATGGTAATGGGGAAGGGAGGGACTGACCTGGGCAGGATGAGGAAAGGTTTGGATTATGGATTGTGGTGAGGAAGGAGGTGGGGACTCCTTCAAACATGGGGGACAGCAACCAGGCAAAGGGCTGGAGGGTGGACATGGAGGTACATGGAGGAGGCCAGATAGATGGGCTATGAAGTCTGTCTCTGGCTGGTTTGGTTTATTTTCCCCATCACAGGGAAGTTTCCCTTTCCCCCAAGTGTCTGGGGGATGGAGGGTATATCAGAGCACCTACTTTTTCTGGCTTCGCTTCTTGTCACAGCCTCACCTCCCGGAGCCTGATGCTCCCCCACGGTAGACACCTAGCTGTCCCAGAGTACAGGACATCTCCTGGGGAACAACCATCCCGATACCACCCTCCGGGTGCCTCCCTCAGGCTTGGGCCTCTAAGGACTCCACAGGAAAGCCAGCCCCCCACCAGAAGTACTCAGCTTCTAGGCACATCTGGGTGCAGAAGCATTCTTGGCCTCAGGAAGCCCTGATGTCCCCAGGAGCGGCACCGAGGGGGAGCCACAGACAGGTCACAACTCTGGGGACCCTCAGTTTCCTCTCCCATAAATGGGCCTGAAGACGCCCAGAGTGCCCCACCCGAGTGCTTTGCAGACTTGAAAGTGCCCTCTAAATGTTGGCCATTATTGTCATTGTTCTTTCTGAACCTTGTGTGCCTCTCAAGGGTCAGAGCCTCGCCTCTTTGAAGCCTCCCACTCTGACCCCTGCCCCTCTGGCCCCATGCAGACCCAGCCCAGCTGACCAGCCGCTTCTTCAGTGCCCCACTGGAGACTAGAAGCCTCCCTGTTCATCTGCCTCCCACTCCTGAGCTAACGATCTCCTGTCCCCCATCTTTCTCCTGCAGTAAGCAATCGTCCTCCAAGTAGGACTAAACTGTCTCCACCCCCACCTCCTTTGGGATGTGGCCCCAGCCCAACTTTCCAGCTCTATTCAGTATTAGTCCTTTTCCTGCTCTCTTTGATTCTCACTCCTCACTCACGCTGAAGGATGCCTGGGTCCCAGTGTCCGAGCTTCAGGCCAGGAGGTTATGCCTGGTGCCTGGCGTAGAGGGCTGCAGAAGACCCTGCTAGAGGAAGCCGCTCCTCATCTGGAGCCTCCCTGGCTTGGCTGGGCCGACAACTGCCCTGGGCACAATATCTACCAGCGTCTCTGGGAAAGCCGCAAGGGACCTTGTCGGGATACAGTGTGAGCCCCAGTGAGGAGCCCTCCACGTCCTGCTGGGCCAGGAGGGAAAATGGACTGTCCCAGGAGCACTTGAAGCCAGGAGAGGACAGCACTGGTCCCAGAGCTCTTTCATTTCTTAGAGACAAGGCATATCTGGGCATCTTTAGCCAGGCCAGGCAGCTCTGTTGGTGGGCAGAGACTGAGACGCTGTATAGTTGATGGGGTGGGACCTTCCCAAGATGCCTCTCCCTAGAGACCCAACCAGCTGATTGTACCTAAAATTCTATGTTAGAAGGTCATTCCTTTAGCTGAGGATTTTCTCTCTCGTGAAAGTTCACATCTCCAGATTGGTCCATGCATTGATTTCCCAGGCTAATCTGACTGAAGTCCTCAGTGCTCAGTAAGGCAGGGAGGAGCCGGACCTGTATGCTCAGAACCCATCTTGTGAGATTCTCTGTTTAGGGGGAGAGCCTCGGCTCTGGGGCCATTTTCTCCTGGGATCCTTCACCACTCTCAGACCACTCCACCCCTGGGACAGCTGCCCTGTGTTCTGGGGGTTTGCCCAGCAGCCCCACTCACTTGGGGAGCCATGGTAGGCAGGCTCCGCCTGGGCTTCACTCTCCTCCCTTCTCCCCAGCTGCCTCCATCCCCTTTCTGCCCCTCCAGTCTGGGAACCAGGGTCAGATCGGAGGAGTCATGGCGCCTTGGATCTGCTCCCCAGTGGCCCACCCACCATCCTTGTGACTCCCTCCCCAGGCATCATTCTTCTAGTCATTAGTGTCTGATGGAAACGTGTCCTCAACACCGAGAGCCCAGGAGGGCCTGCCTTCTTAGTAATCTCTGTGGTCCAAAGCTGCTGCTCTCCAAACTCATCCCTCACCCTCCCCATCCGCCTCATTTACACCTGGGATGCCACTGGTATAGACACCCTGCTGACTGGCCACTCTCTCTGACCCTTTAAACAGGGGCTTTGATAGTGTGCTGTTCGTGGGCCCCGGGGCAGCCTGGCAAAGCCTGTGGGCCCCTTCTCACAATCAGGTTTTTGAATAATGAAAGGAAATATTAAATTCGGATTAAAGGTTACTGAAAATCAAGATGACCTTTTTAAGTCCATGGGTCCCAGTCCCTGACCCTCATTCCTCTCCCCCCTCTCACCCCAACACCTTTGAACTCAGGTGGGAGATGGTGACCAAAGGACCCTCCCCTTGTTCCAAGTTAATTCAGTTGGATTTCAGTCAAGGTTAGGAGCATGGGCCACTGAAGAGGCCGGGCCTCAGTGAGAACCACACAGATTGGCCTTTACTCTGCCTAACACTACGGTCTGGCCCTGCTGCCAGCTCCAGGGGCTCCTGTCACCTGCAGGATCTGCTCTCAGATCTTCCCTTTGTCCTTTACAACTCCTGGATAGCCTTCCCCTCTGGAGGGCTGCTATGTCCAGGGCTTCGGCCTCCTCTGCTGGCTGTCCTCCAGCCTCATCTCTGCCTTCTAACATGCCAGCCTTGACGCCGAGTCTCAGCCCAAACTCTGTCTTCAGTAAAAAGCCTTCCCTGGGCCCTCTAATGCTAGTGCCTGGACTCCCTTTATCCTGTATGCCTCTTGTTTAAGTGGTTTCTCTCCCATTAGAGGCAGCTAGTGGGGAGGGGATGGAACCCCGGGCCTGGCATCAGGGAGATCCGGGTTCAAATGTGGCCACAGACACTTACTAGCTGTGTGCCCCTGAACTCTTTGCCTCAGTTTCTCTATTTGTGAAATAGGGATAATAAAAGCATCTCCCTCCCAAGGTCATCATAAGGATGATGAGGTAATTGTAAAGCGCTAAGCACTATGTAAGTGGATGCTAACTATTATTACTATTTATTGTGCTGGGCCTGGAGTGACAGCTGAGTTCAAAACTGGCATGACACACGCACTCACTGCACGACTCTGAATAAGTCACTCAAACAGCTCTTTGCCTCAGTTTCCACTGATGGCACCTACCTTGGAGGTTTACTGTGAGGCCAGACGAGGTAAGATGTTTCAGCAGCACCCGACCCATGAGCAGGTGCGACAAGGACGCCCATTCCCTCTCTTCCTCCCTTCTCCTCCCCCCATGAGCCCGAGTTTCCCTTTCTGTCCAGTGAGAGAGCTGGCCTTTTGGGGTCCTTTCCAGCTCTGGGTCTGCGAGGCCACAGTCTACGATCAAGCCAAGCCCTGAGGCTGATTCCTCTTTGTTCTGGAGCTGTGATCCCTGATCTTAAATCCATTCTGCCCTTTGGTGTTGCAGAGCTCTCTGCTTGTGTGAAGGGGTGTATGAGAGTGAGTGTGTGTGAGTGTGTGAGAGTGAGTTTGTGTGTGTGAGTGTGTGAGAGTGAGTGTGTGTGTGTATTGTATGAGTGTGTGAAGGTATGTGTGGGTACCCAGTGGGGGTTGAGCCAATGACATGAGAGAAGGAATTCCCCTATGCCCTCAGGGCACCTGCTGGTCCAACTCTGGGAATGGGGAAACATTTACATAGGACCTACTCTCTTCCCTCTCATTTAATCTGCACAACAACCCTACTATCCCTCTTTCACAGTTGAGAAAACTGAGGCAAGCAGGGGTTAGTGACTTGCCCAGGGTCACACCGCTAGGAAGTGTCTGAGCTCAAATTTGAACCCAGGCCCTCCTGACTCCAGGCCCAGTGCTCTGTCCACTGCACCTCCCAGCTAGCCTCTGGTCAAAGGATATTGACTCACATCGATAGGACTCACTTAGGGTTAGGGCTGGAAGGGACCTTGAAGGTCTCTCTAGTCTGGTCTGATGATGTCTAATCACCACTTCCCCCACCCCCACCCCCCATGCAGCAGCTAAAGAAACAGAGGCTTTTGGCTTCCTCTAAGTCTAACATGGGGTGTTCCGCTGCCAGGAAGCTCCCAGGCCTCCTCACTCTGTTACTATTCTTCCCTCCTTTAAGTTCCCCGGCATTTATTAATTCATGTATCCCATCCCTTGGGAGAATGGCAGGTTCTGTCTGTCTTTCCTCTTTGGGTCCCCAGAGTCGGACACATAGTGAATGTTTGATCAAAAATTGCTGAATTGAGTTAAATTGTAACAAGGGGACAGTGCCTTTGGTCACCAAGGAGGTTGGTGGAGTGGTGGTTTTGTGTGTCTGTGTGTGTGTGTGTGGGGGGGGTCAGGGACTTTCTCAGAGCTGTTATGATGTCACATAAGGAGCCTCCAACCGTGTCCAAATCAGACCAAAGCTTAATTTAACCAGTTTAGGAGCCTCAGGATTACGTTATCACCTCCCCCCACTCCTTACCTAGGAAGGCACCCCCACAGAAAGGCCGACCATTCTTGACCAGCATGGCGATCCATGGGGAAGTCCCCCTCTGTGCTGAGCGCCCACTGACCATCCTGGCCAGCAGCTGCCTGGAGAACTTGGGAATCCCACACACTGCAGCCAGGGGAGGGAGGAACAGAGTGATGTTGGGACCCAGGGTGAGAGCTATATCCTGAGAGGAGTCCCCTTCCACCCCATCAACCATCCCCACTGCTGAGCTGTGGCCTCCAAGAGTCATGTTCCTTTCCCCGAAGGATCTTCCTCCCCTTCCCATGAGGAGGTAGTGCCCCAACACCTTACAGGGAAGACTGTTTCAACCAGCAAACTACCAGCCCTCCTCCCACCATCTTCTGCCTTGAAAGGTTAATCCTGGTACAATGCAATGCAAAACACTTAGGTCTGACTCCTGTGGCTGAGGGCTGAGTCTCTTTCAGGTGACTACCTACTCTTGGATTTTTCTCCCTCTGTCCCATGCTCACCAAACTTGACCCCCTTTTCCCTCTGATAGTTTGAACTTCGGGTACCACCCCAGAAGATGCTGCCTCTCTGAAATCAAGACCCCAGAGGAGTGTCTGGAGCTGATGAAATGACTCCTAAGTGTGTTCCAAGTTCATGGCCCTTTAGTGCGGCAGAGTGTAAGTGGGGCGCCACCTCCCAGAACCCTGATCTGGTGCTGGCCACTAGGCCAGAAAGACCCCCTGCCCAGCACACCACCAAGCTGAGCAGTTCAGTAGGGCTAGTGTTACTGATACAGAAAGCTCTATTTTCCACCCCTTCCTTCTCTCCCCACTCATTCCTACAGGGTGATATGAGTATCAGCAAGGGACAAAGCCTTTCATTCATCAAGAGAGTTTCCACATGAACCTCTCTCTCTCTCACTTCAATTCACACTAAAGGGTAAATAGCTAATAGCAGGACCTTTCTAAAGTGCATGTCTTGATAGAAGGGAGGAGATGGGCAGGAGGCATTGAGGGACCAGAAAGGAGAGAAGGGGATTCTGAAAGTCTGAAAAAGATGGAGAGCTAAGTCTGGGGGGCAGCAGAAGACCCAATCTTCACCTACTTTCTTCCTGGCCTGGGGCTGGTTTTGCAGCTAAGTCCTGATGAATGGAAGCAGCTGTGGCTGAGGAACATTAGCTCATGGCACCCCAAGGGGAATCCACGAGCAGCACCCCCTACCATCCTTAGGCTCCCCACTCAGCAATGACACAAGCTGGCCTGGAGGGGCTGGATCAGTGATGGTCTAGGATTGTAGATCTGTGTAGTGTAGACTGCATAGACCTGTCTCAATCCCCCGGTTCTATGCCAGCCTGAAGAGTCTCAGCTGACAACGCCCCTGCCTTACACTGCCTCCCTCTAGAGAGAGACAGAAGGGCCTTCAGAGGGGATCTAGTCCAATCCCTCCTTTTATAGATGAGGAAACTGAGGTCAGAGAGTGGCAGGGACTTGTCCTGGGCTACACAGGTACCAAGTGGCTGAGCTAGGATTCCTGCACTTGTCATGTTACTCTCTACCTCTTCTACTCCTGTGAAGCAGCTGTGGATTTGTCTTCTGGTGGAGAGAAGTGGAAGGAATGATCAACTTAATCCATATCCAGAGTTGGAATCCTAGCCCTGTCATTTCCTAGCTGTGTGACCTTGGTCATGTCACAAAACTTGGACATGCCTCAGTTTTTCCATCTGTAAAATGAAAGGGTTGGTACCAATGACTTGTCAGGACCCTTCCAGATCTTGATCTGTGATAAAATGAGTGAAACGGCATGTCACCGGGGATCAGAAAGTGGTGTCCTAGAACAGAACTGCTACCTGTCCCATTTCTGTTCAGAGGGACTTTATTCCCAACTCAGTCCCCAAGGAAGGAGTGTCGTGGGAGCCAGAGAACCTCACAGACCTAGTGAAGCTTGTGCTGTATAAAATGTGTGGGATCTTCAGCCCGGGCAGATAGAGGAGCTGGGTGCTTGTCAGGCTCAGAAGGTCAGAAAGGCATTTTCCTGCTGGTCTCATGGGAGCCCCCGCCTATGGTCTCTTCCCACATTACCTGGAAGGGGGGCAGAGCAGGGAAGCACAGAGAGACCCCCACCTTCCCATGGGGAGAGCTCACTGGACAGTCTGGAGCTCTGCATTTCTGAAGAGGATTGTGGCCAAAGTCAGAAGTGCCAACAAGAAATGGGAGGCCTGAGGAGAGACGCTGGCGCCTAGAGTCCTCAGAAAGGAGGGGATGTTTCCGAACATCCATCCTCCCCTGGTAAGATGTCTTGGATGGTCATTGCTCTAGGTGGAGATCAGAGCTTGGCACTTTGGTGGGGAGTGTGAGAACCCACTTGGGCTCTGGGAGCTACCTCCAAAGTAGGTCTACTGGTCCAAACCTCTCATTTTATGGATGATGTGGTCGAGAGGCTTGTTGAAGGTCCCACAGGTGGTCAAAGCAGGGGCACTAGCAGGACCACAGCCCAGTCCATCATTTCACAGGAGGGTTGGCAGGAGGCAGGGGCAGGAGGCGGATGGTGCTGCCGGGCACTGAGGAAGTGGAGAATCTTGGCTGCTAGTGAAGAGGAGCCGGGGGGTCATCGGAGCTGGCGCCATGTCCATCCTCTACAGGCTGGAGTTAGCTTTTCCCCTAACTTCGTGTAGTCAACAAAGGTGAAATTGTGTTAGACCAGCCTCTCAGGCCCTGGATGCTACCTTTATCTTGGCATTGTCCAGTGCCATCGAAGTTTCTGTTTAGAAATGTCCATGAGGCGCAATGCCTGTGATCTTGAACCTTAGGGCAGCTTGGAGGAGTGAACTGGGGACATCTCTTCCAGCCTGGATCCTGATTCTCTGAGGCCCATCTGGCTAATCAGGGGCAAAGATTTACCTGGGGGTATAGGGCCAAGAGAAGGTGGGGACTTCTAGCTTCCTTTGGTGAGTTCTGAACCACTCTAAATAGGTGTCTTGGGAAATCTGGGTTTTTGCCCTTCCTCTCCCTGTGTTCTACCAAGTGGCTTGAAACCCAAGGAACCACTAGATGGTGGAACAAAGGGAATGTTGGCCTGAGGGCACTGGAGGGCCCAAGAATGCCTTCAGGTCAAGGATGACTCATGCTGCAGAGTGGGTTTGCCAAGGTGGTAGATCTATCGAGGGCCCCTGAACTCTTGGGCTTCTGAGAGGTCCCATCTATTAGAGGAAGATGGGCACTCTGGATTTTGATTCCACTACAGCAGAGGAAACCAGGCTGAGAAGGGCATGGAGTGATGTGGTGGGGATACACCATCTTGTTTTGCTCAGGATACCAAAAGGCGAGAGGAGAAAAGACTTCCCAGGAACAGCTAGGACCACTGAAAAGACTGGGGGAGGGGGCGGGCTTCACCGCTCTGCCTCCATTTCCACCTCCACCTGACCCTGAGGGGAGCCCAGCTGGGACCACACCCAGTCCACGTAGTTGGAGACTTTGGTATAGACGCCGTACACCTGCTTGCTGCCACACTCTTCAGGGCCGCCCCAGGACACGAGCCCTTGGGCCACCCAGCGCTGGCTCAGAGGGTCCTGGATGACGAAGGCTCCCCCGCTGTCTCCCAGGCAGGTGTCTTTACCTCCTTCATAGTAGCCCGCACAGAACATGTTCTCGGTGACGCTGTAGTTGCCGGATCGGGACTCGTAACTCGCCTTACACTCAGCATGAAGGACCACGGGCAGCTTCACGTACTGCAGGATGTCTGACAGGGTCCGCATGCCGCTGCTGATGACCTCGTCCACCGTGACGTTGGGGTTGGAGATGCCCCAGCCAGCCACCAGGCCCAGAGTGTTGGGCAGTGGCCCCTCGGGCTCTGGCCCTGGCAAGCAGACAGGCATGATGTGGGGCCCTAGGGGCACGGGCTCCCTCAGCTGGACCAGGGCGATGTCGTGATTATAATTCTGGATGTCAAAGTCGGGGTGCAGGATCACGCGGGCCGCCGTGCGGTTGACCGCGCCCGACTTGTCCCGAACGTCGTGCAAGCCCAAGTAGACAGTAACGTGCTCCTTGGAGACGGGGATGACGGTATTGTCCCTTCGCTGGGAGCGCAGCACGTGCGCTGCCGTCAGGACCCAGGACTCGGAGAGGAGGGCCCCGCTCCCAAACCACTTGTCGTTGGGTACCCGGGAGGTGTCCTCCACCACGATCAGAGCCTGCCAGGGGAAGAAGCCTGGCTCGGCGTTCCGGCCCCCGATGATCCTCTTGACCAGGGCGGGCAGGGAGTGGGAGGGCTGACCACACACTGCGGGAGGGGAGAGAAAAGGAAGCGAAAGAGACAAAGACACCAGATCACCAAGAGCAGAGGGAGCGTGGAGCGCAGCGATGCCACACGGTCCATAGATTATGCCACCCTGAGGGTTCGCCCTAGCCTCTGCGGTCGGCCCCCTCCCTTCCCGGGCTCGAGGCCTCTGCTCTCTTGACTCCTTGTCAGGAAAGGAACAGACACCTCCACTCGCGTCTCAAGGTTCCGAGCACTGAGAAACGGGAGGGAGCCCTGGAGCAGGGCCATTCCTTTCCCTTTTAAAGGCATGTCCTTCAGACTTTATTTCGGGCACTAGATTGCCTTCTCGGTCATGGGCCGCATTAGCCCAAATTACTCCTGAGGGCAGAGGTTGATGCATTTTGTCTTTGTATACCCAAAGCCTAGCACAGTGCTGAGCACACAGCAATCGTTTAATAAATGCTTACAGAATCGAGTTCAATGGCCTCGCACTGAGTTAGGTTGAATAATAGGCAGTGACCTCGCCGTCCCTGGGGGAGTCTGGGGAGGGCACCTGGGGTTTCAGAGCTGCCAGCTTTGGAAGGGGTCGGAGAATCCTGGCTCACAGGGCAAAGATTCCAAGCCCCACCTTCTGCACCTCTCTGTCTTTCCAAGCCCTCCTCCCCCCCAGACCTCCCTTGTGCCTTCCCGCTAAGGGGGCAGTAAACATACTGTATGTGCCTAGCGTGTGTGCTCTCTGCTCCCTCGGTCTGTGGTCTCCTCAAGGGCAGAGATCCCTTTTTGCCTTTCTTTGTCTCCCAAGTGCCTAGCTCAGTGTCTGACAGATGGGAGGTGCTTAATAAATGATTGTTATTGAACTGATTCTGACTGAATCCAAAGGCAGGGAAAGTGACTCTGGGAGGAGCATTAGCCAGAGTAGCAGTGCTCTAGGATGCTAATCCTAGACCTTAGACATTCTTCTCCCTCTTCTCCCTGTGCCTCAGTTTCCCCATCTGTCATCGAGGGAATACTATTTCCCTCTCCCATTTCTCTGCTTCTCCCATTCTCAGGAGCATAAATGAGAAAGTCTTGGCCAGTTTCTTTCACTGCCTCAGACCAAGGAGTTCTAGAAATGTGGATGGGGCAGTGTGTGTATGTGCTGAAAACAGAGGGGGCTTTGGAGTCAGGTTGAGTCCTGGGTTTGCCTTGTACATGCGTGTGACTGGGGAAATCAAAGAACTGTAGGAATACTTGAGGTCATCTAGACCAGGCCCCTCCTTTTAGAGGGCGGGCATCAGGTTCCTCATTGCTGGCTACCCAGTGACCTCTAAGGTTCCATCCAGTAATGTCTCTGTGAATCTGGAATTCCAGGCCAGTGAATGATGTCAAGCCATATGTTTCCTGAACCCCCAGGGGGACTCTGAGCACATGCCACATCTGGGCTCAATCTCTCAGTGACATACTCATTTGGGACTACTTATGTCTTCCCTGACATGGGATTGGATTAACCTCAGACATTCCTTATCTCAGGGAGATTTTTCAGATTGGGTAGAGTATAAGCCCCTTGAGGCCAGGTCCTCTTTGGGCACAGTGCCTTGGCCCTGAATTTTTCTCAGTTCAGGTTTGGTGTCTGGCAGGTGCTTAATAAATGCCTGTTTATTGGTACAGAGTACTCCCAATAATGAAATTCCCTTTACTAATACAGAAGGGCAATGCTCTGATCTTAATGGGTTTTTAGTATTGCCTTGGACACTGAAGGGATAACTTGCCCAGGGTCACACAGTTGATACAGGACAAGACTTGAACCCAAATCTTCCTGATTCTGAGGCCAGCTCTCTTGTTTCCACTATGGTAGTCTGCCTTTGGCCTTGTATATATGGAGTGCTTAATAAATGCTGCATGTGACTCCAAATTAAATTGAAAGACAGTGGCCTTGTAGTTAGCCTAACTGCATTTCAGCAGGGTGTGTAAGTCCTGAAAAATGTAGGGGAAGCCTTTACAGACTAGACGTGTGTGTGTATGTGTGTGTGTGTGTGTGGGGGGGTGTACTTTGACCTTGGCACACAGGATCTCAGTGGTGTGAGACTGCAGCACCCAGACTGCAGGTTGTCATGGGTCCATAGCCCTCAAAATTCAGCTGCTTTGTGTCTCTCTCAGTTTAGCTGGGCTGCTTCTCAGGTGACAGACTCTTGGTCTGGAGCTGAGCCTGTACTGAAGGCCCTTCCAGCCTGGTAGGGCCTGTGAAAGCCCTGAATAATTTTAACATGGAGATGTTGTTCACTTGATCATGGAGATTAGGTTTCATAAATGGCAAATGCAGACAAATAGTAGCTGACATTTATCTAGTCCTTTTAAGCTAACCAAGAAATAGGCATCAATAAAATCCTCACTTTGCAAGAGAGGAAACTGAGGCCTGGGGACTCATATGAGTGCTGCAGGGGCTCAAGCCCAGGCTGAGTTCAGAGCTCACTCCTTCAAACTGCATTTTAACAAAGCAGTCTCACATTCACAAAAACACATGCTTGTCAATTTTAAAATAATAACAACAAAAATAATTCTTTAACTTAAAAATTTGGTAAAAAAACCCCCCAAAACAAAAAAAATACTTTACTGTCTGTTCTGAATTCAGATTTTTTTCTGTCCTTGGGAAGCTTCCTCCTTCCAAATAAAAGACAGACCTTCCAGATTGTTCTGGGCAGTTGATCTCCCTTGGGCTACCCCATGGTTATTTGACACTCCATTTTCTAATCTGATTTATATTCTGGCAGAGGGGACATTAGCTAAGTCCAGAGAACACAGGCTGTAGGTGACTGCTCAGCTGTTTTGCTTTTCAGCATTCCAAGGTGTGTGAGGAAGGCTACCTCTCCTGGGGCCCCTTTGTGCAGACAGGTGGAGTTGAGGAGGACAGTCTAGGTAGCCCCCATGAGCTCAGGTCTTCTGGCCTAGCAGTCTACACCCTTGGTACAGACCATGCCAGCCAACCTGGCTAAGCCCACACTACCTAATCCCAGTCTGCATGCATCTGTTAGTTTGGAGCTGCTGGGACCCTGATTAGTGAGGCAGGCCTTAGTGACTAAAGCAGAGGATGTGCAGCAATATTCTACGAAAGGGGCATCTCCTATTGAGTGGGGAAAATAATGGAGGAAGCTTGTCAGAGAGACCTGGGGGCCAGACACAGAAGCTTGCCAGTTTTGGAGAGCATGCTTGTGAGTGTGGGAGAGAATGAATGGAGTCTCCTGTTAAGATAGATGCAGTCAGCCAGTTCAATGTGAATTATCAGGGAAGGGCATGCCGAGCTGTGGAGAGCACTCCTTGATGTGGGTGCTACGCTCAGAGGCCAGGGCAGGGGGAGGTGGCATAATCTAATAGCAATGATGCCTGGGGCCTTTGGTGACCCATCCATCATTGCTCCCTGGAGCCCCGCGATACCTTTTGGGGAGGAAGGGTCTTAGCAAACTGCTCCGCCGAGGAAAGCCCCAACATGCACATGCCCCTGCTGATGTCCTGGCACCTGGTCCCCTTCCCAGAGTGGGATGGTCTTCCATATGGCCCCAGCTGATGAGAGAGAAACTCAGACAACTCATCCCCTTGTCCAAGTCCTGGGGCTCGGGGCTCCATGGGGAGTCCTTGGCAAACCAACATCCTTCTAGCATCCCATTCAGGTGTCCAACCTGTGCACTCCATCTCTTGGAGCGCCAATGGCCTGTCCCTCCCTCACACCTGGGCCTTCTGATTCCCTGAGAATTTCTTCACAGATTAAAAAGCCTTGGAATTTTTTTTCTGGAAGCTTGGAATGGAAAACCATTTCCGGCCTAATGGATTTCAGCTGTTCTCTTCCTCAGTGCCAACAATGTCCCAGAAACATATTTGTGATGCCCAGTGGGGGGCTCCTGTCACCAGCGCCCCAGCCAGATGTTTGCTGGCCTTTTCTGGAGGCCTCCAGCCTTGGGGATGTGGAGACTGTCTCTGCTCCCTCCCCAATTACAGGACAGCCCACAGGGCATGGGACTCATCCTCCAGAAGTCTGGTGCTGATCACTCATCAGGAGTCATCGGGTGCTGGGCATCTGATCTGGTCAGAGCCACGCAGAGCTGGGTCTGACATGGACTCGGATGGATATTTGGCTGGCACGTCTTGCCTTCTCCTCCCTCCCAGAGATATGTTTGCCCTTTCAGAGCTCTCTCATGCCACATGATGCTTGGCATTCAAAGTCCTTCCCCATCTGGGCCCAACCTACCTTTCTAGGCTGTTGTGCCGCCCTCTCCTTCCTGTCCCCTGCAGGCCAGCCATGCTGGCCTCCTTTTTCCTAGTGACCTGGCATTTTCCAGGCTCCATATTTTCATCCCACCTCACCCCTACCTTTCAGAATCTTGGGCATCCTTCTAAGCTTTCCTCAAACGCCACCCCACAATGGGGACTTTTCTGACCTAGGAGCTGTGGACTCCTCTCCTGCAAAATTGCCACATTTATTTTGTGTGTTTTCTATCTTCTTTTATGTGCATGGATTAGATGGAGCCATGAGCAAAACCTGGAAGACCTGAGTTCCGATCCTGCCTCAGACACTCGCTAGATTTGTGACCCTGGACAAGGCTCCGCTCCTCCTTCCCAAGCTTGTTGTGATAGAAGCTCCAATGAGTGGAGACATGTAAAGTGCTTTGTAAACCTCAGGTGTCTCATAAATGCACTTGCTATTACTATTCTCCTTTTGTTTTCGGATCCCTGGTACCCAGCCTGGCGTCTAAAGTACGAGGATGGGGACTGGCCCTGTCACTTCACTAGCTAAGGGAACTCCCCGCTGAGGAAACTTTCTCTCTGAGCGTGGGTTGGCACCTCCAGTCTCAGAACGCTTCCTGGGCTACCTGGACGGTAAGCAGCTCGCCCAGGTTCAGGCTTGAACCTGGGTCTTCCAGGCTCCCAAACCCTATCTACTCACGGCACCTTGAAAGTCCTTCCAAGGCCTGTTGATGTATTGATTAAATGATGGCACCCTCGGTAATTACAGTGTCCTGGAGGCCCGAGGCATGCCTTGTGTTGGTCCAGGCAAGGGCCTGCCCTGGCTCTCCCAGGGACTGCTATCACCAGTACACTTCATCCTCATGCATCCCACCAATCGGCCGCCATCTTCTTTGTCTGTAACATGATGGGGGGAGACTTGGCCCCTGCATGCTTGTCTTTGTAGCTTGGTTCCTAGCATACAGTAGAGGCTTAATCAATGCAGGTTTTGTTGAATTGAATTTTGTGGCTCTGTCTCTGAAGATTGCGCAGAAGCTGGGTGTCCTCCTCTGGTGGCCCAGAGAGACACAGACACCTGCCCTAGAAGGGGGAGAGAGTGGCCAGGGTCCTGACTCCCAGATGCAGGTTCCTGCCTCTAAGCCCCCAAAATGACAGGAATACATAGGGTTAATACAGCACTGGAAGGTTCACAAAGCACTTTCCATATGCTATCTTTGACCTTCACAACCACCCTGGGAGGTAGTGGTTATTATTATGTATTCCCATTTTGAGAAAATTGAAACAGGCCAAGGTTAAGTGACTTGCCCAGGGTCACACAGCCAATGGGTGTCTGAGGCCAGAGTCTAAGGCCGCTACCACCTAGATGCTGCTTTGCTCGAAGCCCAGCTGGGTCAGTAACTCCCCAGGTGGTTCACATTTTTGCTCTGATACATTTTCTCCAGGTGAGAGACGACTCTGGCAAGCCTCCCTATGTGTCCCTGAGAAGTGCCCCTGGAAGCGGGCACTGGCCAGACATGAACAGGGCTGGAGAAATGGTCTCTTTTCTCCCTCTTCCACACTGAGCACACCAGACCCAATGACACCCACTGAGTTTAGTGAATCTTTTCCACGATCTCAATTTTACTCTCAAACCAAATGTGTCAGGGACATAACTAAGGCAGGACAACTGGGCTATTGCCTCAGGAAGCCAAAATCTATAGGGTGCCGACCACACCACACTAGGTGTGCTTCAAACCCCAGCCTCATCCCCTTACTCTTGCAGACCACCCCCAGGCTCCTCCCTGCTCAAATCCACTGATACCTTCTGTGTTTTTAGAATCCAGTGGGTCTGTGATTCCTCACAGTCTTGAACCCAAATGCTGGCCCTGCTCCCCACCTCTCCAGCACAGGTCAAGCCTAGAGCAGCTTAGAAGCCTCTGGGTGCCCTTCTTCTCACCCTGGACTGAGAGGAATGTTTTTGGGGCCCATTCCAGCCTAGGTCAGTTACCCCCCCCCCCCTCGTTCTTCTGCCCTACCTAGTGATCGCTCCATTGATCGGGTCATGTCATAAAGAAGGGCACTGCAAAGGAGATGAGTTAGGTGTGAGAACAGGAAAAGCTCCCACACAAGCTGGGCTGCTCCAGAGGGGAATGGGTGACCTTGGCATGTGGGGGGCTTCCCCCATTGTTGGAGATCTTCAAGCCAAGGCAGATGTGTGGCAGAGAGAGGGACTTTTATTCACATTTGGGGTGGACATGCTGGCCTCTGACGCCTCCTGCATGTATGGGATTTTGAGATGAGAATAATGGTCAGTGCTAGGTCTGAGAAAGACCCACTGGCCTGCTGTCCTACAAGCGCCAGCCAAAGTGGGCTTCTGTCTGCTCTGAAGAGAAGAGAGCCTTTGTGCCCCCTTAGTCTGCCCTCTGGGTGCTGAGAGGTCCCTGGCTCCCACCTCAGGAGGGGCCCTATGCCTGGAATGGTCTCCCTCCCTACTCTTGCTTAAGAATCTCCAGTTCCCTTTAAAACTGGGTCCAAGGGCACTGGGACGGCCACGCCTCAGCTCCTCCCATAATACTTTGTATATATTAGTGTACATTAGCACTCGCTTAACTGTGCATCTGTCTTTTACTCTTGATAGAATGCCAGGTTTTTGAGGGCACAGCTTTCCTGAGTATCATGGTCCTTAGCCCATGTTGTGTTTGAAGGAGAGAATGGAGGACAGTGTGGAGGGGCTTTGGGCCATGGAGGGCCAGGTCAGGACTCCCTGGGGGAGAGCACAGAGCTCCACCCAGAAGCTGTTTGGGAAAAGCAGAGAGGAGCCGACCAGCTTCCTGAAGGAAGGCAGGCCTGGCCAGTGGCGGAGGTCTGGGCACAGAGCAGGGCTGAGCTGGCCAAGCAGTGGCCGGAGGTCTGGGCCCAGCCCCTCTGCCTCCCTCTCTGGGTGACTCACCCAGGGCCTGGAGGCAAATGGCTCTCCTTGTAGACAGTGGAGCACAGGGAACGGCACCCCAGGGGTGGGACAAAGGCAGGCCCTAAGAGGCTGGAGGCGTCTCAAGGAGAGACCGTGTTCAGGATGAGGGAGGTGCCAGGCCCACCGGCCTCTGCCCAGGTGTGCCCACTTGGGTGAGATTCCTTATGAGATACTCCCAGTGGGAGGTGGCTGCTTGTACCCCCAGAGCTTAGCACCCAGCACCCAGCAGGAGCTTCATCCATACTTCTGACTCGACTTTGTGTTCAGAGGTGGTTGGGCTGACCCACCGCTGAGGCCTGTCCAGCTCGGAGATTCCCCCATCCCACTGGTCTGAAGGAAGTTCTTTAAATAAGAAACGATCAATTCAGAGTCACCCCCTGGCCCACAGAAGCCTTAGCTTGGCTGAAACGGAGGCTTGCTCATTGCTTTAGAAGAGGCAGCCATCCTTATTTGGGCCCAGAGTCTCTGAGCTGGAAGGGACACCAGACTTGTCTTTTCTAACAAATACCTGGACAGAAATGTCCTCTGCCACCTGGTTCCATGAATTTCTCCAGCCCTAAGCCACTGCCCAAAGGCTCAAGTAAGCTGCCCTGGGCCACCAACATGGTGCCTTCCGCAGGCCCATTCTCACTTCCTTGGCCTCGAGGCATTAGCATCAATATTAGCCCACCCCCCAACACCCTTCCTATCATGCCCTCCTAAACTCTCCTTGTTAAAGCCTTCTTTGCTTTGATGCTTGGCTTGGGTACACCCTCCTCCATGAAGCCTTCCCTGATCTCCCAGCTGGGAGTTTAATTTCTTAGATCAGCTTTCAAAGACCTGTACTTTCCCCACATTCTCCTTTGTATCCCATGAATTTGTGGAAGGAGAGAGGACCAGATTCGAATCCAGGGGCTGACACTTCCTGGGTGACCTCGGACAGTTTACTGAACCTCTCTATTTATTTTTTTGTACTTTTGGGAGGGCAATTAGGGTTAAGTGACTCGCCCAAGGTCACATGGCTAGTGTCTGAGGCTGGATTTGAACTCAGGTCCTCCTGACTCCAGGGCCAATCCTCTATTCACTGCACCACCTAGCCGCCCCTGAACCTCTCTGTAAAAGGAATGACTCAGACTAGCTCTTCCAGCTTTTACATCTTATAAGTCCAGGGCATAGAAAGCTGAGATAACGATCATAATTAATAATGACAGCTAATGTGTATGTGAGGCTTACTCTGGACCAGACACTGAGAAGTGCTTTCCAGGTATCATCTCATTGGATGGTTGCAATAATGGTCAGTGCTGGGCCTGAGAGGCAGGGGCTATGGTTATCCCCATTTTACAGATGGGGAAACCGAGGTAAGCAGGGTTAGGGGAATTGCTCCAGGTCAGGCAGCTAGTAAGTGTCTGAGGCTGGATTTGAACTCAAGTCTATGCATCATGGTGCCCCCAGCTGCCTGGAGAACTCCTCAAGCCAAGGCTCTTTTAGATGGGTCCTTAAGTGTGGACACTGAGTAACTTTTCATCCTTGGCTCTTTTGAGGTGTCTGAGGGTGTGGATCCCTAGAATACAGGGTGAGGTTAGGGGCCTGTGCTTTCATTGGCTTCGAGAAGTCCTGGGTGAGGACTCTCTGAACACCAATGCACGTTGGCACACCCCTGCACCTGAGCCTTGGAGACTTGCCTTGAGCACTGAGAGGTTTAAGTGACTTGCCCAGGGTCACACAATAGCAAGCGCATGTCTGAGGCATGACCTGAACCTGAGATTTCCTGATTTCTAGGCCTGGCACTCTATTCTTTGCCTCTGCTTGGAGGATAACAGGTGCTAACAATTATTGGTAGAAATTGCATGGAATCAAGGCCTGACCAGAGGCCTAGAAGATCCTGGGACACAGTTCAGGGCTCCTTGCCTTGTTCTGCCCTGCCCATCTCAATGCCCAGCCAGAGGCAGGCAGCCTCCCCAGCTGGACAGGACAAGCTCCTGCATGGCCTCGGTGAAAGGCAGAGATTCCAGGGGGTCTGGCCACCTTGTCTCTCTCAGGATGGGCCAGAAGATGGTTGAATTCTAGAGTTAGGCCTGAGAGGCACCTCTGAGGTTGCCAAGTGCAAGGGCCTCATTTTATGAACAGGGCTCAGAGAAGTGAGTCACCTAGGTAGAATTTGGACTCAGGTCTCCCTGATGCTGGGTCTAGCCTTCTCTCTACCCGAGGGTACTGCAGAGGCCCATTGGAAGGGCCTGAAAACTCTCAGGGGAGAATGAATCACTAAGGCCGGCACCATCACTTTGGATGGGGGCTGGTCCTTCCAGCAGGGGCCATTCTAGCTGGAGTCTGTATCCTAGGATAGCAGCCCTTCTTTTGCCCAAGGGAGGGAGAGGGCCTGAGTCAAGGGCAGGTCTGCTGCCAGAGGGCAAAGGAAGAAAAGGGGAGGAGCCTTCCTTTGGCATCTGAACAGTGGACAGCAGAGGGAAGAAGGGAGGGTTGGCTGCTTTTGTCCTGGAAACTGATACAATCACTAAAGCAAATCATCAAAGAGTCCCTGGGCACATGATGGGTGTTCTCTGAGCTCACTCACTGCAGAGGTCTTGGCTGCTCTGAGCAGCCCAACCCAGTTTAGCCCAGTAAGGCCCAATCTAAATATAGTCCAGTCCGGCTGAGTCTAGCCCAGCCCAGCCCAGCCCAGCCCAGCTCAATAAGGCTAAGGAGGCCCAGCCCAGTAATGCCCAATATAAATATAGTCTAATCCAGTCTAGCCCAATTTAGCCCAGCCCAGCCCAGCCCAGCCTAGACTGGCTTTCCTGGTGAGGTACCTGGTAGACAAGTGGGCAGTTTTCTCCCCAGTTCTCCATTCATCCATATGCCTTGGGCCTCACAGGTGTATGTGCCTAGAGAGAACCAAAAGGACAGACAAGTTAAGAGACACAGGGCTGGGGCAGAGAGAGGGAAATAAAGGCAAAGGCAGAGAAGGAAAAGAGGGAGTAGAGAAGGAAGCAGAGACAGACAGACAGACGACTCTAGGATAGAACTAGGTACACTCCAGCTTCCCAGCCAGAGGCCCTTAGGGGTCAGGCCCCTGAGGCAACCCCTCACTTTGCAGAGGACCCGGGGGGAAGCTATTGACCTAGTAGATACCAGAGGCAGGATTTGAATTCAGGACCTCTGCCATGATTACCACCCCCCCCCCCCCAAAGATAATTATCCAGTAATAACAAAATCCTGGTGTTGTTGTCAAGATCAAGTGAGATGATAGTAAAACATTTACAACCCTATGTGAATGGTAGCTACTATTATTATTATTATTGTTAGCTATTACCCTACTTAGCCCACACATGGACATGAATTTCAGCGACAATATGCTCAAAAAGGGGTATTCAGACACCGCGGCCTTCCAGGGAAAGGCAGTTACCCCACAGGAGAGATCTCCTTCCGCTGAGGGTTCTTGTTGGGTCCGGCTGTAATTGACCTCCTCTCCCGCTGCGCTAGGGGACTGGACCGAAAAAGCGGGACCCCCCCCCACGTGCTCGAACGGTTCCCGAAGCCCCCTTTCCAGGTCTCTTCTCCATCGCGGGCCCTGTCTGACCCTCTCCCTCTGGACAGTGCACTTTCTCAAAGTGCTGCCCAGAAGGCCACAGTGTCCCCGGCGGGTCTGAGCGGGCGGCTCCTCCCTACCCTGCTCATTTCGGACGCCGCTTCGCCGACCCCCAAGGAGAGCCGCTGCCCGGGGCCGACGTCCCATATCTGACCCTTCTGAAGATCAGTGAGAAGTGCAAGGACCAGCTTCAGAGCTGGGTTCAAGACCCTCCCCCGACCCAGACCTCGCTGTGTAAACTGGGGGAGTTTCCGCGCCTGGCTCTCCGATTAAGACTCGAAGGGGAGAAGGTGCTGCCCTGCGTTGGCGGAGGGAGCCTCCTCCCCCGGAGTGCCTTTAACCAGGGAAGCCACTTTCCTGAACAGGCCAGTGAAGGGTCTTGGGGTCACATCTTAAGGGAATCTTTCTGGTCCTGGGGTGCTCGGCCTGGGAGTCTCCTCACAGAGAATGAATTGCATTGGATGCCGGTCCCTGTCTCCCCCCACCCTCAGAAGCGTGCCGGAGCGGGGCCTCACCTGTGATGTTGGGAAACAGTTTGTAATAGGGCCGCTGGCAGGAGTAGCGGACCTCGGATTTGTACGTGGTGACGTTGTTCTTGGTGGCGAAGGTGACGAGTCCGTGTTGGAGCTCTTCGGGAGTGCTGCAGTCTACAACTGAGAGAGAAGAGAGTCAGCCTGGGACCTCCGCCATCCCGCACGGCCCACTGCTGGAGTGAGCCTCTGGGGGAGGGGAGCTCGGCCTTTCTCCTCAAACACTCCCATCTGCGGTCCCCAAAGTCCCCTCACTGAACTAGGCCCCCAGCGTTCTGCCTGCCTTAGGAATCACAACAGCGACTCTTGGGGGACATCTGACCCCCCACTCTAGGTCGTTCTTCCAGCTTTAACTTCAGAACAAGTCAGAGTCTGGAAGAGGAGCCTCCAAAGTCTAATTCTAATCAGCGCTGGTGTGATTACACATCTTGGCCCAGGCAGGAGGAAGCTTGGGGAGAAATCCTGATACTTCCTTGTCTCCTTTCAGATGGTTGGTGACTTTCGGAACTGAGCCCTGGTGGTCCCTCTGGCTTGGAATGTGATGGTGGGGGGAGGGAGAAGCCCCTACTGTTATGGAATGAGTGGTTTGTTTTGTCTAGAATCTCGGGGGATGCAGGAGACAAGGGCTTCCCATGCCGGCACTGGAGGACCTTCTTTTACTCTTTTCTCTGTCCCTTGTTTTGGGGGGCTTGTGCTCATTTTTGGAGAGGCCCTGAGTGTGGATCTGTGTCCCTTCCTTCTTCCTGACCCCTTAGAACCCAACTCTTGATATCACAGATGTCCCCGTGGGACCCCAACCCTGCATATGGTGGGGCCATTTCCTGGGGCTGTGGCCCGGAAGGAGGGGTAGAGTCGGGATCTTTGCAAAACTGTATCTGGGGGCTTGAAGTTTAGGGTTGGGCTTTCTTAGTCCAGTAGGCCAGAAAATCTTCAATCTTTTCATTCTTTCAAAGCTACAAGGCTTTGCAACATTCACCAATATGACAGAAAACTCCACAACAGACCGTTCTTATCCTTGGGTGGTGGGTGACTTATTTTGAGCAATCAAAAAAGTCCAAGTCCAACAAAACCCAATCATGGATCCCTTGTAGGCGGTTGTGACAATATTTCACAGGTTCATTGTTTTGTATTTCACACATTCACAGATGCATCTGCTTTTTGGGGGTCCCTGTTCTCTCCTCCACCTCAACATTCTGTGTTGGGGTCAGACCCCGGCATTCAGCTAGTCTTGGTGGAGGCTTGCTAACCACCTTCTCCCTTTTTTGAGATTTCTGGAGAAACTGAATCATCTCAGTGCCCCCAGAGAGCCAAGGGAAGAGAGAGTCACCTTCAAAAGTCCCATCTCTGTGTTTTCTGCTCACTCTCTCACCAGTCCAGACCAGGTGGCTTCCAGCCCATTTCATGGTCCAGGACCCTACATCTCCAGCCTGCCTCTTGCCAGTACTACAGCTTGAGATACTGCCCATTTTCCTGTGAAACAACATCTTTCATTCAAAGGGTGACATTCTCAACATCATCTATGTAGAGAGAGGACCAAAGGGAAACTCATCACTTGGAAAGTTTAGCTCTGGGAAATTGTACTCCGGTATCCCATATTCTTGTGATTCCATTGATGCGAGACACGTCACAGTTAACATGCAACAAATACTGTAAATCACCAGCCCAAAGGGTAGTTGTGGAATATGAATGGAAAGACAGGTGAGAACTAATTTAAGTTGTAAGTGGGCCTCAGGTAACATGATTACAGCTTTCAAGGTTGACTTGGTCAAATAATCTTAATGCTATTTGCAAAGATGGGATTTTTATTGTATTTCCATTACCATTGCAGAGTGCCCATTAGCAAGGTCCTCTGGCCTAATGCATGACATTAACTATTTGACATTGCATGCTATCTGACCAATGGACATTGCCCACTCTTGACTCCTAACATATATGCACAAACTTCTAAAGCTTTGCTATATTTAATCTTAGGGAATGGATTTTTGTTAGGAACTTTTATTGGGTTTTCTCATTCAGGACTTAATCTGCCCTCTTTTTGGGTAGAGAATATTCATCCACAATCTTAGACTATATTCTATCATTCTCCCTCTCACCCCTTCTCATTAGCTGATCAGATAATTACCTCACTACAAATATTTCTTAGCTCCCCTCTACCCCCAACCCTTCTACCAATTCTAGCCAAATATGGTTAAGGGGAGGAGATTCCATTATTCTTTAGACCAGTCTCTTCTCATTGGATTAGGGGGGCTGATACATGAAAAAACACCCCAAGACATATTAATGGAGACAGACTCTGAGGTCAATGGAAGGTGAAGACGTTTATTTATTTTAAAACTCTGTACAGCCTCCCCATTTCTCCATCTACATGTGATTAGATCAGTTTTTATCTCTTTTCTGTCTCTTTTGCATTCCAACTCAGCCTCCTCTTTTCTGAGCCCACATTTCCATAGTACTATTGGAAGGAGTTCATAGCTAAGACTTTCTCTTCACCTCTCTGACTGGGCCAGATGGTTTTCTTCTGCAGTGTATCCTGACACGTTGCAGCATCCCACGGCTGGACATCTGCCTATGAGCTACGACCCTCGTCATTCAGAACTTTGCACCTTCCCCTTCCTTCACTTTCATACTGTGGGGCCAAGAGTAGTCTGCACTTTGGCATTTCCTCAGTTTCCCTCTGTCTCTCACAGCTCTATCTCTCTCCTTCCTCCATGCCTATGTTTTGTTCCTATTTCTTTTCCTTCCCTCATGGCTTATCTGTTCCTGAGCCAGGTCTCACCACTTTCCTTCTATCGGCTTGTTACTCCCTCTTGATGTTGAGACTTGGGTGTGCTGAGTAGAGATCATTAGAATGTGGGCCAACTCCCCTGGTTCCCACCCCCAGTGACACCTAAATGAGGTCTGGCAAAGTCACCATTCCTAGTCTTCCCAAAGTGTCCTCTGATACCACAGTCATATTTGGACCCCTCTCTGATCTAGGTCTGAACTGAGAAGAATCTTGGGGGTACAAATGGAGGAGGGGAGGAGGAAGGCACTTTGAATTGGGGCCCATCTCTATCACCCAATAAGGTGCTAAGCCTTCCATTCAGAGAGCCACCAATGAAGAGAGATACAAGGTTCCATTTCAGGGTTGCTGCATTTTCATGGGGGTACAGAAGTATCTCTCATTGAAGACAGAAAATCTTTCAAAGCCCAAAGGAGTGAATCTCTAATGGTGACAGGTGGGCAAGAAGACCTGTTGAGAGTCCCTCAAGTCATTCCTCACCAGAAGCTACCTAGTTTGAGTACCCTTAAGATAACCCTTCTTCTAGGAGGAATGAACAGCAAGTTAAATAGTGAAAATAATTAAGCATAAACGAGCTTTGCCTACATCACACTGATCGCTCCATGGAGCTCATGAGTCTACCACCACCCCCACTCTGGTCTCCCTTAGCTGCAGATTAAGTCATTGATCTCTGGATCTCCGGATCTCCGATTCAGGTCCTGCTTTGAAGGAGGGTCAAGCTGATCAGTATCACTGAGAACCTAATTCACTGATTTTCAGGACACTCCCGGGTCAGTCAGAGAATGAGCAGGGAAAGGGACAAAACCCTCAAAAGGAATTGCCAAAGAATTTGGCCGTGTCTGGAGCAGCCCACGAAGGACTCAGGGCTGGATTAGATGCAGCCAGTGCCTGTGGAGATCCATTCACACTGATCTGCAGAAGCCCAGGAAGGTCTTGAGAGGTCCTGGAGTGGCTGATCCGTCTCAGGAAGACAGTGCCAGGTGGGTCCTCCTGGTCACTCGGTCTCCTCTTCTGTAGGGAGTCCACTCTCTGTTCCATTTTCAGGCTCTGCACCCATGGAGAAAGACAAGAAGGGATGGGGAGGAGCCGAGGAAGAAGCCACAAGAGAGGGGAGAGGGAGAAAGAGAAAAGAAGAGAAAGAGAGATTACTGGGTAAAGCAGGAGCAGCTCATGCAGGAAAGATAGAAATCATTTCACGCAGACGGGTGAAGGCGTGTGTGCAGGGTTGATAAGTAGCACAAGGCAAGGGCAGCTGTGGGGGGTGGGCTTTGCTCAATCACTGTGAATTTTGGTCATGTCATTTCATTGGCTGGGGGACTCCCAGTGAGGGCAATCCATTCACGCATCCAGTACTTGCCATACAACTGGTCGATGTGGAGGGTCACCCAGCCAGTGCCTGGGCAGGACCTGGCCCTGAGGCCAGCTTTCTGTCGACTCTGCAACAATGTCTGGCTCATTGTGCTAGATATAGGATGCCTACAACTCATATGTTCTGAACTCATGGTGCACAGAATACTGTGAGGGAATCATATATATTTGGGGAAAATGTTTCTGTATTTTTCAGAACTAGATGATCCATATTTCTGGATGCTTTGATGCTTTAAAAGCACTTTCTGCACAGCAACTCTGAAAAGTAGGATATGTAAATGAAGGGCATTAACCTCATTTTACAGATGGGGAAACTGAGGTGGAGGGAGGTTAAGGGGCTGGCACGAAGTCACATAGGTCATGTGTCATCAGAGCCCATTGACCCTTGCTCTCTGACTACAAGGGCAGGGCTTCTTCTACTATATGCCAGGCTGATTTGCCCAGTGTCATAGAGTTGGAATCAGAATGAGGCCTCACACCAGAATCTTCCTGCCAGACCAGACTTCAGGGTGTTATAGTAGTCTGGGAGCCAGTACTGGAGGGCGAGGACTTATCCTGGGCATTCATGGCTTGGCACAAAATACTTATGTGTATTTAACAAAGCCCAGACACATTCATTGGCAATGCTTTTTTCGACTGTTCTACTCTCTGAGGTGATGAATGGGAGTCTCCACCACACAGGGTGGCCTTTCTCTTGGAGGTTGTAGGGCCACAAATCTGGCACTGGAAGGACCTCAGAGGTCACTTAAACCAACCCCCTCATTTTATAGATGAGGAAACTGAGACCTAGAGAGGTTAAAGGTTCAAGGCCACACAGTTAGTAGCAGAAGCAGTATTTGAACTCAGGTCTTCTGACTCCAAGTTTAGAACTGTACCACATAGCCCCCAGCCTTATCACATGCAAAGGAAAATGGAAAAGACAAAATAAACACCCATGCCATAGCCCTGAAGGGTTATCCAAGTCTAGCCCAAAAGAGGGTGCTCAGCAGCCTTACTCAACAGGTAACAGGTCTAGGGGTTAGTCAGGTTTTGGGGTTGGGCTTCCTCATTGCTTTCTCATGGGAGCAGGATTTTCAATCATTAGACTGTGATGAGTTCTCCAAAGGTGCAATTTTATGAGATGGCTAAGGGATCCCAAGTCTCTCCCCCATTTTGATGCAGGAACTCTCCCCATTTCTGTCTCTTTCTGTCCTTCTCTGTCCCTTCTTTATCTATGTGTTTCTGCCTCTAACTCTCTTTCTCTCTTGAATTCTCTCCCTGATTCCATTTCAGTCCCTTCTAAATCTCTGGTCTGCAGACCTCTGTTTCTGGAGCATAGGATTCATGTCTTTGTTTTATACCATGCTAGATCTTTGGAATTCCCTCGACCACCAGCACAGTCCTGCAAGCTTAATAAAATGCTCTTAGAATTCAAGTGCATTAAATTGAAATATAATTCTTTTGCCTGTTATGCCTCACACTAAAAGATAGACTCTGTGTCAAAAACAGAGTCTCAGTGGAAGAACAGTTCACAGTTTTTCTTCTAAGGGATGAATAAGAAGATGCTGGCTTTGTTTTAAGCATGTTCCCCAAAGCTACAAGAGATGTCCTTTCAGGGGACTTTGGTTCATCTTACTTTGCTGTGCTTACCATATGCTTTATACAGAAGACTATCCTAGAGACAGTTTAAGGTTGGGAATTTGTGGCAGAGGGGACAGATGTACAAAATGTCTATGAAGACCTTGCCTATGATCCTGGCATTTGTGAGAACACATTCTTTGATATTTGGCTACTTCATGTGGAAACAGGCACAGGGAGGGCAAAGAAAACTAATGGAAGATGTGGTTGGGGGTGGAGTCCAGAAATGAAGCTGATTAATGATTTGCAGACTGGAGAGGAGTATCCTTCATGTGCATCCCCGATACTTTCCTCAAGAAGAGACAAAGAAGATGACAGAGCTGGGGGGCACTGAGTGACTCGGTAAAAAGTATATTGACTCTACCTTGACAAAAGGAAGGCATCACCTCAGGATCACTCGAGTGCTGGCTATGTCAGATCACCAGCCCGTGAGAACAAAGACAAAAGAGCCATCCCCAGATCAGAAGAAAGGCTGAAGATGTGTGAGGGGACAGCAGCTGCAGTCCATCCTGCTCAAACAAACTGCTGGCTTGCAAAAAAGATGAAACGGGTCAAGACAATGGCATGTATTTCTTGGAGCCATTTCCTGGAGGTGCTTACATGATACAGCATTGGTGTTACAAGAAGGGTGGACGCAGCCCAGAAACTGCCTTATTTTGCTGATAGAGTGGAGAGAGGGAATTGCTAAAAGCAATGTTGGCCTAGAACACCCACTCATTTGCCAGGACGATGACCTCCGAATCCCTCCAATGTCACCCCCGAAAAGGCTGAAAAGTGTTTAAGGAAGTGTTACATTAAGGAAGCCCAAACATCTCCAAGAGGGACACCTGAAGGCAGACAGCAAACATAGAACACGAAACAGACCCCCCAGCTTTCTTATGGAAGTCCCCTCTCATTGGGGAAAAACAAGTAGAACCATCCCATTTGGACTCTGCCCCTTCAATATCTCAATTTGAGGAGGTGCAATGACATCTGGGAAGATAAGGTCAGGAAGAGCAGTTGGATTTGGCCAAGACCATGCAGAAGTGAAGGCAACAGAATTCTACAGGAGCTTTGAGACAGATGCTCAAGGGGTCTCGAAAAAGCAAAGATTACAAAGGAATGAAAACCATCATGGGTGGTGCAATTTACTCTCAACATTTCTTACTAGATTCCACTTGGAAAGAATCACATTATTTTAGTACAAGGTGTTTCTCTAAGTCAGTCATATTTATTCCTAGTGGCCTTGAACTTGCCCAGGTTTGACACTAGGTTGGTCTCTCTCTATTCTGCAGTGCTTGGGGAAGCAGGAACCACACTGATGTCCACTCTGGCTATGCATACATAAGAATGAATGCCAACAAAGGTCTTTGACTTGTTTTTAGCTTTTCCATGACATGATGGTACAGAAAAAATTGAAGATTGTTTCTTTTTAAATACAGACCTAACTATTCTTTGATGCTGTGAACCAGCCTATTAAATGCAACAGACAATTTTTGAAGCTTCCTTGGGAAGATAGCTACAGTTTTTAAAAAAGTCAGTGGTTCAAAGCTAGAGACTTCACTAGAATGCCCAAATGTTACTGGAGAGTTGGGTGGGAGCTCAGAGATAATTCAGTTCAAACTTGTTAAGGTGAAAATAAGTTTCCTGAGACTCAGATAGAAGCAACAACTTGTCAAAAGTCACCAAGTCAGTCATTTGAAAAGGGACCAGATCTCCATTTTTCTAGGGTCTCAGCTTTGGATGCGACCTCGGAGGTATCTCACCCCAAGTCATGTTAAGCTGAGCAATCCAAGGGCTGGCACAAAGTGACACTTGTGAGGAGAAAGGAAGAGTGAGTAACATTTCTTTAACTCCTTCTGTCCTGCTATGGAAAAGGCCTTCACCAAGGAACAGCAAATCCTTATTATTGGCTTATCCTCATGTCTGTCCCATACTCCTTCCTCACCTCCATTTGGCTTCATTCAAAACTCAATTCAGATACCACCTTTAACATTAGACCATTCCTGATGCTGCTGGGACCGTTTCCTCCCCAAATCACATTGGGTCTATATAACTATAGTATTATATGTATATGTAACTATATGGACATATATTATGTATTATATATACACACCTACATATAGGTATATATATTTACACATTTATATATACACATATACATATGTGTGTGTGTGTGCACATAGAGGACACATGAATTTTTCCCCCTGAGAGAATATAAATTCCTTGAGGGTAGGGGCTGTTGAAATTTTGTCTTTGTATTCTTAGTGCCTAGCAAAGAACCTGGTCCATAATGCCCGTTAATTGATGCATTGATCGAACCACTAGTTGGCAAAGTAGTGCTTGTGGGCATCATGGGTAGGCTTAAAGAATAAACAGGGGGAGGAAAAAGGAATGAAAGGAAGAAAAACAAAGGGATCAGGAGAGAAGGCAGAAGTGGGGGGACAGAGGACATGAGACAGAGAGAGAACAAACCATGGCAGGGAGAGAAATACTGTCCCTACTCCCACCATTGCCTCCGGAACTTCCACAAAGCATCTGCACCCAGAGTTGCCAAGCCCAGCCTGCCTGCCTGCGTGGGGAAGTGTGCTGAGATTCAGAGAGAAGGAATGGCATGTCCAAAGTCACGAAGCTGGTCATCTGAAAAGGGACCAGAGCTCTCAGGTCTGCTAGGGTCTTAGCTTTGGATGTGACTTTGGAAGCATCTCACTTCAAACAGTGTCGAGTCGAGCAATCCAAGAGCTGACAATATTTGGGGAATGGGGAAGGGACCTTTTGGGATTGGCAATTGTATGCTGTCATTTTTAAGTATTTTAAGGGTATAGTAACAAAAAAACAAGAAAAGAATGAGTGGAGGTCGTCCTGAAGCCCTTGGCCCAGGAAGACTCCTCCTCCCAAGACTTACCATGTTCCTCGGGCTGGTGTTTCAGCCTGCCCACCCTTCCCCCTTTGTGGGGGGCTCCTCCCTGGCCACCTTGGCACACTGGATGGAGGAGCCCTCCTTGCCCTGTTCTGGTGGCTGTTTAGAGAGCTAGCTAAAGCAAAGACTGAGACAGGGACCGTTTAGCAGCTGAGGCCACTGTTTTGGGTGCCAGAGACCAGAAGTTTCCTTAGTTCATGGTTCCCTGGCTGGCTTGGGTTCCAGGAGCACTGCCCCGCTCCTTCTAGGCAAGGCTAGCTATTCCCTTACAGTCAGAGATGCTCTACACCCAGCAAAAGTGTAAGACGTGTGGGGGGCTTTGCTTACTTTTACAGGTGGGGATCTTATTACTCCATGTTCCATCTTTCAGACACTCGATCTGGAATGTGTCCATCTCTAGGCTGTCCTGTGGGTAGTAGTGCAGAGAAGAAAAATGGGGTGTGGGGGCAAAGTAAATGTTGTAGAAACTTAGGTTGAACCTCAAACCCTCCCTTGAGAGCCCCTGTGGCATCGTAGGAAGAGTGCTAGACCTGGAGTCAGGAAGGCCTGCATTCAAATCCTGCTTCAGGCACTTACTAGCTGTGTGACCTTGGATAAGTCACTCTCTCTGGGCCTCATTTTCCTCATACACAGAACAAGGGGGTTGGATTTGATGGCCTCTAAGGTCTATCCTACTCTATTATCTCATGGTCTTCATGAGCTTGATTTGAGAATGTTCAAGCTCTGGGGCTCAAAAGAGCCTTCCAAAGGAAGGAGCAAATTCCACGATTCAGATAGGTGAGCAGAAATGGAGGATCAAGGTCTTTGATGTGGAGGAGACTCTAGAATTCATCTAGTCCAACCCTCTCACTTTATAGAGGAAGAGGCTGAAGGTCAGAGAGATTTTGACTTGTCCAAGGTCACACAATTAGTAAGTGTCAGAAGTAGAATTTGAACCCAGATTAACTTGACTCCAAATCCAGTGGTTTTACCAGACTTCAGGGGAAATGGAGGCACTTCCCTCCAGCACACTAAACCTTGTATTCACAGAATCATTTCACACAAAGACATGCATTAAACACTTAGGGGCTTGGAAACAGGTGGGAACTAAGCTTCTACTCTGACATAAGGTGACCTGGACTCTCATGGAAAGTTGAAGAGGGAGTGACTATGGTCAACTGCTCTTGGATGGTTGGCTCCCTGGCCTGAGGTTGCCCGACCCTCTTTGGGTGATTGTAGAATACCTATCTTTTGACTGTGGTCACATCTCCCAAACATGATTCTGGAGACCATCCACATCCATCCCTCCAGCCAGGCAGGAGGTCCCGTACCTTGATTACTTTGTAGCCGGTGTCACAGCTGATGAGCACTTGGTCTTTGAAGGTATATTTAGCCTGAGAGGGATCGAGTTTCCCATTGACAGGGGGCTGCAAGACAGGGCATGGGTTCCCTGGTGATGGGCAGAGACACATAAGTGGTGAATTAGAGAATGATGAAGAGTCTAGTCAGTGAAAACTGCATAAAGACATGGTGGCAGTTGTGATTTTCTATGAACAACTAAGTGAATGAATGAAAGAGCATTTCTTAAGTGCTTAATCTGTGCCAAACATTGTGCTCCTGGAGACTGTGGATACAAAAACAAAGATGCTTCTGTCCTAGCCTTCAGCCAGCTTGCATTTTATAGGGAGAAACAGCCTATGCAGAGGAATGGTGACCAGGGGGCAAGGGACCCAGAATGTATGAATGAATGAATGAAAGAAAGAAAATTATTTATTAAGCTCAAAATATGTTCCAGACACTATGCTTGGAACTGGGGACACCAATGCAAAAGTGAGCTAGTCCCTGTCCTCAAGGAGCTTATATTCTAATAGAGAATACCACATCAATAAGGGAAGGGTGGCCAGGGAAGGGAGTCTGGGTCTGGGGAGTCATAGTGATGGTGGGTAGAGCCATAAGGGGGTAGATTTATGTGCTATGTTTAGGAGCAATGGCAGCATTAATTTAACTATACTGTCCAGAGTCAGAGCAAAAGATGGAAGGGGTAGGAGAGGGTCTGAGTAGTACAAGGGGAGATAGCAAGATGCTCATGGTAGGGTAGCCAATGGGATATTGGTAGATCCCCGGACAGGACATGAAGCATGGTCTGGGACTAACCAATTATAGCGGGTTAAACGAGTTTGCACTGACTCTGACTCATAGATCTATGACCCGAGGTCGCAATAACCATCAATATAATGATATTGGGGTGTTGGGGGTTGAAGGTTTACACTCCATGCCCGCATGTCCCAGGCTCAACTTGAAATGTCTTTCTATTTCCTCTGATAACACCCAGGAGGTGATAAGAGTGACACTGAGCCATGTTTTGAGAATTTAATTTTATTCCATTTTGACACAATTCAGTTTTTAAAGGCATTTATGGACAGCCTTATCATGTGCCAGATTCTGTGCCAGGTGCTTGGGAAACAAATAAAAAAAACAAAAAAACAGTTCTTGTTCTTAAGGCATTTACATTCTCTCGGAAGGGATACACACATTCTTTAAATATATAAGTAGGCAAATAGCCTGAGAGGCAGTGTGGATAGTGGATAGTGGATAGTGGGTCAGCCCCATAGTCAGGAAGATCTGAGTTCAGGTCTTCTCATTGTTACTTAGAGACGTATCTGGAAGAAGGATAAGGTTGCAGGGTTCAGGGAAGATGAGTTCTGTCTTTAAGATGTTGAGATTAAGGTGCCTATGGGTCATCTAGGTGGATATGTCCAGTTTATTGCTGGTGATATGGGACCGGAGCTCAGAAGAGAGATTAGGATGTGTGGTGCAGACCTGGGAGTCATCTGCATAGAAATGGTAATTGAACCCATGGGAGCTGATGAAATCACCAAGAAAGAGTGTGTTAAGGGAGAAGAAAAGACCAAAGACAGAGTCTTGGGAGATACCCATGACTTCTGGGGGAAATGTCTGTCACTGTTCTGCTCCTATACAAAGACTTGAGCAAGAAACACTCTGCATCTGAGACCCTCACGGACTGGGGCCTTCTTGTAATTCTTTAGTAGTGGCTGCAGGAAGAAGAGGAAGATGCCTGTTGTACCTGGCACCTTTGTTGCTGGTTGAGCTGTCCATCAGCACCAGAACAGTCACCATTGTCCCTGGTATCAAAACCATGTCTAACTTGACCGAGTTCAGCTGGCCAGTGACATTGATGAGCACAGCAAGAACCTTCCCCTTCCCTTCGTTTTAAAATGTCCTGTAACAATCTCTGGGGATTTTTTTTTTGTTAGAAAATACCTGTATGTGACTCTGGCTTCAACGGAGGCAGATGGGGCAAAGTGTGGGAGGCAAACAGTCTTTTGTGTTGCACCTTTGCCTTTCTCTTGGAATTTGCCTTGTATATGTTTGTTATTTAATGTTCTATTTACATTTTACTTCCTTCTAATCGAATGAAAGCTTCAAAGACCAGGGACTGTTTCATTTTATCTTTGCATGCCCAGCACCTGGAAGAGTGCCTGACACAGTAATTACTTAATGGATGCTGGTGGATGGATGGATGAATGAATATCTGATAATCCAAAAGAAAGACCTTTTCCATTGTTATTCTGGTATTCCCAGGGTTTACTTACCTGGCATAGTTATTCCCGCCACCACCACCACCATCAGCATTTGGCACAGAGGAAGTATTTAACAAATTGCTGAACTGAATTAAAATGTATCGATATTGAAATCTGAAAACAAGTCAGAAAAGTCTAGACATTCTCATGTCTCTCTACCCTCTTCTTCTTGAATGAACAGCTCAGACTGCCCTGGAATGGGCAGTTCTTTCCAGGTTTTAGCCAGCATGAAGCCAGTTTTTGGAAGCTGGGAAATGAGATGCAGTTTGCTAGGCCATCCTTTCCCATGAAATCCAACCCATGCCAACCCAGGGGCTGGGGTTTATGATCTAAGATGGCCAAAAATGGTGTGAATTCTCAGAATAAAACACATCCTTATCCACAGGATTGTGGTAGGGTGGAACTCTGTGAAATCATGGGATGGTGGAGCTCAGAAAGGACCTCAGAGATAATGGATTTAGTTTACTCATTTTGCACAGAAGGAAACTAGATCACAGAAAGGGAAAGTGGCTTTTCCAAGGTCAGTCAGTCAGTCAGTCAGTCAGTCAGTCAGTAACCATTGATTAGACAGCTACTATGTGCTGGGAACCCTGTTAATTTTGGGAGATAGAAAAACCAAAAAAATTCCTGCTCTTGAGAACTCACAGTGAAATGTGTGAGACAATGTGCAAATAACTATTACTAACAAGTTATAAATTGGATTGAAAAAGGAAATAAACAGAGGAAAGAGGCTAGAATTAAGAGGGATTGGGAAAGGCTTCCAATAGTAAGTGGGATTTTAGCTGGGACTTGAAGGAAGCCAAAAGACAGAGATGTGGAAGGGTAGCATTCCTGGTATGAGGGACAGTCAGAGAGAATGCCCAGAACCTGAAGCCTGGAACCTGGAGCCTGCAGCCTGAAGTCTGGAGCCTGGAGATGGAGTATCTTGTCTGAGGAATAGCATGGGGCCAGTGGCACTGCACTGGAGTGTGTGTGTGTGTGTGTGTGTGTGTGTGTGCGCGCACGTGCATACGCATGTCGTCTCAGGTGTAAGAAGAAAGGAAAGGTGAGAGGATAGATTATGAAGGGCTTTGAAGGTCATAAAGGATTTTATTTTGATCTTGGAAGAGATAAGGAACCATTGGAGGTTTTTGAGTAAGACTATCAGATTTTACTTTATGAAAATCCCTTTGGAGGCTGAATGGAAGATGGATTGCAGTGGGGAGAGAGGTGAGGTAGGCAGGCAGACCTTCCACAGGACACTGGAGTAATCCAGTCATGCGGGCATGAGGGCCTGCACCAGGGGTGGCAGTGTCAGAGGAGAGAAGAGGGTAGATTAGAGAGATGTTAGGTAGATAAAATTGATCAGAATTGGCAACAAATTGGATGCAGGGTGGTGAGAGATGGTGAGGAGTGGAGGATGACACCTTGGTTGTGAACCTGGAGAGATTCAGGTGCCCTTGTCCATAATAGGAAAAGTAATAGCCCTTGGAAGGGCTTGGCGGGTTTCCCAGCCAGCAAGTGGCAGAGCTGGGATTAGAATGCAGGTGTCCTGCCACTGTACCCCCACGGGCTCTGAGAGGGAAGGGAAGGGCAATGAAGGAGGGCCTCATTACCTGTGGACGTGTAGGAAAGCCTCCAGCCTCCATTCTCCCCTGAATTGTCACTGTGGAACAGAATCTGGACGCTGTTGCTCTGGGTGTCGATGCGTCCTGGGGATTTCTCTCCACAGTAAGGGCCAAATTCTTTCTGCCCAGCCTTAATCTGCCCGGGGACAAAGAGAGAAAAGGGGGCAGGATTATGAGGAGCTTGTATCATGCCTGGCCTCCTTCTCTTGCTCTCTCAGGTTGAGGGACTTGGGATCTAGATTCCTTCATCTGATGGATTTGACAAACATTCCTATACTTGCACCTCCTACGTGTGAGCAGTGTTCTTGGTGCAGGGACGCAAGGCTAGATGACCCCATATCCCTGACCTCAAGGGGTGGTAGTGGTGCTGGTGCTGGTGGGCTTTACAATGTCTAGGTGGAGAAGTAGGAGCAAGCTGATTTGAGGAGGGAGAGAGGGCCAATACCAGGGCCTGGGGAGGACAGGGAAGTCAGTAGAGGCTTCCCCAGCACCAAGGTGAAGCCTGGAAGGCAGCCGAGGATTCTCTGAGGAGGGAGTGCATTCCAGGCAGGGGGCTCAGGCTGACCAAAGGGACAGAAAGAAGCAGGGGATGCAACGGGGAGTTCAGAGCTTCCAGTAGTCAGCTCCGTGGGCTTGGAGAGTGAGTGAAACACCATGGTATGAAGGAAGTCTGGAAAGGCGAGTGGGCTCCAGCTTGAGAAGCGCTTTAAGAGCCAAGCTGAGGAGCTTGTACTTTATGCCAGAGGCAATAGAGAGCCAAGAAAGATACTTGAGCAGGGGAGTGCCTTCCTTGCAATCATTTGGTTCCATCCATTCCCCTAAAAGATGGGCTTGTGTTTCAGTGCTTACCACAGGGAGGGAAAAGGGAGGCCACGTGGCCGTGTCTGGACAGAAGAGACTGGCCAGGGAGCGACAGATGAGGGGAGGAAGAGCTACTCCAAAGAGCTCACTTCTTGCTTAACCCCCCCAAGGCATGTGGACGCCATAGCTTCAAGGCAGGCTGGGGGATTAAGCCGGTTCCTGCCTAACCTGGCCCCCCAATGGATTTTCCCAGGATTCCTCGGCCAGGCTGTTCTGCTTTCTGTACCAGCTCTAGTTGCTGTCATTACAGAATCAGAGATTTAGAGCAGGGTGGGACTTCTGCAAGCTCCTAGCCCACCCCTCTCATTTTACATATTAGTAAACCGAGGCCCAGAGTAGTTAGAGGACTCGTTCAAGGTCACACAGGTAGTAAGGGACAGATACAGGATATGATCCCAGGTCCCCTAATTCTGGAGAGAGAGTGCTTCCCACGGTATCATAATGCCATCTTTGTGCCCATCACAAGACACCCTTCCTTGTCCTGCCCAAAGAATGGGCCATGTTTCAGTATCTATTTTCAGAAGGAAATGAGAGCCTTTTAGTTAAAATATAGAGTTTCTCAGGTCAACAAGGAGCCCAGTGGCGCCTCCTCCAGGGCATGGGCTCACAGGCCTGAGCCCAGCGATGGTGATGGGCTTCCCCCAGCTATCTGTTTTGTGGCCCCATTCCCTTTGTGACCAAGGTCTTGGACAGTGTCCCTCATAAGCTCCCTGTGGGGGAGTCCCTCTGCTTCTCCTGGCCTCCACTCCCTCGTCTGTACACTGAGAGCACTGGGCTGCTTTAGGACTTCTCTGGGGTTTCCCATCAAGCCTCTCTTCTCCAGGAGGCTCAGCATTGGAATCTCAGTCCTGCAAGGTTGAGTCAGCCTTGGTCCTCACCTCTCACCAGTCTTCTCTGCCCCTCTGACTGGACCCTCAGAATGGAGTGTGGGGCAGCCACATGGCTTTTGGACTCCTTTGGAATTCCCCACACCAGGTGCTTCCCCCTCCCCCTTCTCCACTTATTTCTTCATGTTGTCTCCCCCTGTTACACAAGAGTGTAAGCTCCTTGAGGACAGAGGCTGTCTTTGTTTTTATTTGTATTCCCAGTGTTCAGCGCACGATCTGGCACATAGTAGTTATTTAATAAATATTTATTGACTGACTGATGAGGTGGTCTTTAAGGACCCCTGCAGATATAAATATCTGAGCCTTTGATTCCAGAGTGCAGACCCACAGTGGGTCTGGCAGGGATGAGAACCATGTCTGTGTCCACATAACGGGATTTCCCCAAAGCAGGCTTAGCTAGCTTTTATGGAATCCACCCCAGGACCCTGAGCCCTAAGCTGTTATCACAGACATAACAGAAGGGATGTGACTTGTCCAAGGTCACATAGTTAGTCATGGTTAAGCTGGGAATCACAGCCAGGTCCTGGCTACTTCCCCTTTGTCTTGGCTGAATATCCATTCCCAGGTGCATGGCTCTGCCCCCTTCTTCCAGCCATTCTTACCTTGATGTAATCATAGGGGCAGGACACCTCGGGGTGGTCTTCAACATCAAAGCTGTCCTCAAACTGGAGAGTGATGACAAAACCATCCTCCAGTTCTATTCTGTAGAGACAATCGGAGCTCTTGGGGTATGGGCCAGGGAAGTCAGAGCTGGTGATCACGCCGGTCCTCTGGGTGAAGAGGTTATCACTGCACTCCACTGTTCAAACACACCCACATACACATAAGCCACACACCACATGAGACAGAGTAGCTCCGGTCCCTCCCATCCCCCCATGCCCACTGGCAGCTTCCTTGGTATGTGGACGACTTATGAAACAGAGGCAAAAAGAGCATATCTGACATCTGATCAGAGCTTTACAGAGTCAAAAGGGCTTTCATGTTCACCCTCTCACCTCGAGCTCCCAAGGACTCTTTGGCTAGGCAGGACAGGGCAAGGTGGGGCTAGGGTCACTCTGAAGGGACTTGCCCAGGTGACTCAGGAAGTATTGGAAGTGGGATAGAATCTATACTGATCTGTTTGACAGCTTCTACACTCACGGGAAGAAGGAAGCTGGTTGAAGGAGGGGCTTGTGACTCATTTTTGTCTGGACCCCCAGTGCTTAGCTGGGGGCCAGGAGGGGCTTTGAAGGGGATTGCTGGACTGGTTTCAGCCGAGTGTATGGAGAACAGAAGCTCAGCCGAGGACACCAAAGGCCCATGAAGCGCTGGAGATACCAAGGAAGATCCATTTACAAACAAGGTCCCTACCCTTGAGAAGCTTGTGATCAGTGGGGAGATGAGATATGATATGCTGAGTATGAAACTCCTAGGGTTTATATGTAATTTTAAGGTTTGCAAAGCATGCTGTACATTATATTATCTCATTTAATCCTCTCAGAAACCCTGGGGAGGTGGGCGCTATTATTATTTCTGTTTTACAGATGAAGCAGCTGCAGCAGATGGAAGTTAAGTGACTGATCCAGGGTCACACAACTATGAAATGTCTAAGGCTGTATTTGAACTTAAGGCTTTCTAACTCTAAGTCCAGCTCTCTATCTTCTGTGGCACCTCCTGGTTGCTTCTGTGTGTGGGTATACATGGTTCTCGAGGTCAGTTGAGGACCCCAGATCTCAGAGGCCATATAGTCCACCTCCTCAGTTTGCAGAGGAGGAAATAAGTCCATGGAGATGAAGGTACTTGCCCAAAGCCACACGTCTGGCAAAGGGTAAAGCTGGGATTTGAACCCAGGGTCTCTACCTCTAAATCCAGAGAATCCGGAGTGGGTCTGACAGCATTTTTAGAGCTTTCTCTCTTGGCCAGCAAGGGGCCGTTGTGCTACCATGTGCCCAAGATCAAGCTTCTCAGTTATAAGTCAAAAGATTCCCCCTCCTCATGCAGCCTGTCCAGACCACCTCGTCCATGCTCCTTCTTATCTGAACTAATGACATGGATTTTGTGCTTCTTGTCAGATAATTACAGACTGTTGGCTGGAACCTTCTCTTCTCTGTCCTACTGTGTCCCTGTCTAGATTGGAATTGCTCTGAGGGTAAGGATCTTGTCTTTTATTCCTTTGGGGGCTCAGTGCTTGGTATGGTGGCTAAAAATAGCAGGGGTTCCAAAAATGTTTGCTGAATTAAAGGACAATCCCCCAATACTTTGAGAAGGCACCTACTTGTGAACATGCCTGCTGAATTTTCTAACTCCTCACTGCAAATATAATTAGAGAAAGCTGGGGAGCTGAGCAAAGGCTTTGTTTAGTCCTGTAGCTATAAGCAAAGCTGTGGTTTCCTTGGTTAACCCTCCCTGAGTCCTGCTGGTGAGCTCACTCATGTTTCCTCTCCTTGCCACTGCTCTCCCTCTTGAGCAATCCCTGGGGGCTCCTTGGACACCCCAGGGCTTGGCAAGGGGATGCCTGGTCTGTGCCTTTGTCAGTGGGCAATGCTAGGGCTCCAGCTGGTACTGAGGGAAAGTTGGCCACGTGCTCTATTACTTGAGAGACTGGTACCTGGGTGGCCAGTGGACTCCCCCAGGGACCCGTGCCTTCCCCTCTGTCTGTGGGTGAGCTTGTTGAAGTGAGAGCCACCTGCCAAATTCAGAGGAGGGACTCACTGAAAGGTGCCCATCCACATCTTGGGATGGGTATCCACTGGCACCCAAGTGGAGCAGTCCTACTTTTCTGATGTACAAAATGCAGCATCTTGGTGCCAGGAGATTGAGGCAGATTTCTTTTTAAGTTAAGCAGTCAATGATCCTTTGTCAAGCGCTTACTATGTTCTGAGTATTGTGTTAGACACCTGGGCTACAAAGTCAAAAACCAAACAGCCCCTGCCCTCAAGGTGCTTGCATTCTGCCTGGGGGAATGGACAGCACAGCTAACATTTACACAGAGTTTTACGTTTGCAAAGAACCTTACGCTCACTATCTCATCTGATTCTCAGAACAAGTAGGTGGTGCTGTTATGTCCATTTTACAGGTGGAGAAACTGAGACTGAGAGAAATTCTGTGGCTTGTTCAGGCATCCAGATTGAAATGTCCACCAGTTCTCAGGTGAGAAACTAAGGCTGTTTATGTAGATCTGGGAATCATCTGTGTGGATGTGAAGGATGAGACAATGGGAGAAAGAGAAGACCCAGGGCAGAACTTAGTGACTCAGTGACTGAGGGAATCGTCGGCAAAGATCCGGCAAAGGAGACCAAGGAGGGGTAGTCAGAGAGGTAGGGGGAGATCCGGGAGAGAGGCATTTCATAAACACCTAGGGAGGTGAAAGAATCTAGGAGGAGCCGGTGACTGTCGGCATCAAAGGCTGCAGAAAGGTCAAGAAGGAGGTGGAGAAGGTCATGGTGCAGGAAAAAGAGGAGCTACGAACCAGGGACACAGAGAAAGGGCAACAGCCTCCCCTGCCCTCAAGTGACTGACATTGCAGGTGTGAGGGGGAGGCGTGGCCAGTGGGGTCGGTCATCTCTGGAGGTGGCTTCTCGTGGTTCCACACAGGCCAGCGACAATGATGGCAGGTGTCTATGAGGCGCTATGGAGGTTCCCCAGGACTATACATGTGTTATCTCTGATACTCATGAAGCCATGTGAGATTGGTGCCATTATTATTCTCTGCTTTACAGAGGAAGAAACTGAAGCTGATGGAGGTTCTGTGACTTTCCCAGGGTTTCACAGCTAAATGCCTGAGGCAAGATTTGAACTCAGGTCTCCGACTTCCAGACCCAGCTCTTCGCACGTATGCCACCTATTTGCTAATATACTGAAGTACCTTGTTCATGTGAGCTCTGCCCTGTGGTACCCAATGGGTCAAGACACCCTCAACATTCCATCTCCCTTCCCCAAGAGCTCAGGATGGTTCTTCCAAAGCCTGTTCTATGTGGTGGTCTTTCCCCATTTGCTTCCTATGGCGGAGACATCTAATATTTGTTAGCTCAGCATCAAAAGCTGTTTGGGGTCTAGCACAGTACCTCGCACACAGTAGGTGCTCCACAAATGTTTACTGAATAAATGAATGAACAGAACCCAAGAGTAATGGGTCATTAGAGTTAGAAAGGACTTTAAAATGCATCCAGCCCGAGACCTCGTTTTCCAGGTGCAGAAACGTCCTGAGAAAGAAGGCGACTCGTCTTGGGGAGCAGACAGAGCATGGAACTGGGCATGCGAGAAAGACCAAGGTTCAAATCCCAGCTCAGACAGCCACCAGCTGTGTGACCCAGGGTAGTCAGGTCACCTTTCAGAGACGGATGCGGACTATGATGGAACCTACCTGCCTGCTTTCATTTTTGCCTTTCATTATATTTCCCGAGCCTGGTACACAGTAGGTGCTTAGTAAATGCTTGCCTACTGGACCGCCTCATGGGGTTCATAAGTATGAAATGAAATTCATGGCAGACACAGGAGTTACAAAGACAAAAATGAAACAGGGCTTGCCCTCATGGGGCTTATATTCTATAAAGAGAGGCATCAGGAGGTATGGAATATAGGAACAGGGACTAGACCTCAGGTTCAGTTGGTTTAGGGAACTCTTAGATGAGAAGCCTCTCTCCACTAACGCAGGTATCACCTTCTCTGCCATTTGTCATCTTGGAGGTGGAGAGACTTTTCCAGGGTCACACAGTCAACATGTCAGAGGGGAGATTTGAGCTCCAGTATTACAGGCTGACTCTAGCCATTACACTGAGCTGTCTCTCATATACAAATATATAGTAAATATATGCAAAGTCAATATGAGGTAGTAAGAGAATTTGAGGACTGGGGAGATCTGGAAAGACATTTGAGCTCTTGATGTAAAGCAGGCAACCTGAGAAACCTTGGAGGAGATGCTGCATATTAAATGCTATTAGATATGAACCTCTCATTGCTTTAATCTCCCATGGTTAGGAAGCCTGGGGTTTGGAATTCGAACCCACACCCCCTGATTGAGTCGAACCGCCTTCCCCACTACACCATCTGGTACAGGAATAATTAAATTGCAGGCACATGGTAATGGATGTGACTGATGCTTCAGAATTGTCTGAGCAAAGCACCAATTTTTAGCATCGTAGACCTGCTTTCCCACCCGGCAAGTCAGGACTCACCTCTAGGCAGCCCTGGCATCATTTGCATCATCGTTACTAGTCCCTCACCCCATCTGTGGAAGAAATGTCCCAGAAACCAGGGCTACCTCTTGGGCACTTGGCCTCAGGCTCATTCTTCTGGTCTGCCTCTTGTACTCAGTTCAAGTCAACAAGAATTATCAAGTGCGTACCAGGCACTGTGCTAGGTTGTAGGGATGCAAAAACAAGCCTGAATCAGCCCTTGACCTTAGGAAACTTCTATTCTACAGGAGAGATGGAAAATGTATCCAGAAAAGTAAATGAGAAATGTATGCATGACAAACTCCAAGTGGTTTCGGGGTGGGGACTATACAGCTGGGGGGAGATGAGGAGATGCATCGTCCTGTAAGGAGATGTCATCTGAGGTGAGCCTTCCAGGGCACAGGGATTCCACGAGGTGGACGTGAGGATAGAGATTATTTCAGAACTGGGACAGAGTCTGGGCAAAGACTCAGAGGTGGGAGAGGGAGCTTCTAGGAGCAGAGAGTGGTAGTGATTAGACCAGTTCATCTGGAACATACCTTGTGTAAGAGGAAGTGAAGTGAAATCAGTGTGGAAGGGGGGCTGGAATCACACTGTGAAGGTCCTTATCTGAGGGTTATTCCCTATAGCTGCTCACCCTCAGCCACATCCGGAAGCTTTTGCTGATTCTCAGTTTCTCCATCTCTAAGATGATGAAGGACCCCTCCTCCCCTCTTCTGCTTTAGCAGTGGGATAGAAAAGGGAAGAGAGGGTGCTCAGAATCACTTAGCTCTTAGATCAGCCGTGAACATGAACAATTGGTTTTCTAAATGTGAGACTGACCCTTGTCCAGTGACCAATGAGGGGAAGTATCGGCTGCTGATAGATGGATGAATGGAGCACTTATTAAGCACCTACTGCATGCCAGCCCTGGGGATCCCCCCCCCGTCTTGTCCAGTCATATTGAGCTGTGTCATTAGGTCAGATTCAGGGGTGGCTGCTCCCAGTGAAACCTTCAGGTTGCGGCGCAGAGCTGCTGGTCTCCCTTACCTCGGCAGGTCCTGTTGTCTGTATGGAGGATATAGCCAATGCGGCAGGAGCAGTAATAGCCTCCAATGTAGTTATGGCAGTAGTGATCACAGGCCAGCTCCTCATCATTCTTCTCCGTACACTCGTCCACATCTGGGGGGGGCCAGGAGAGGGGAGTCAATTAGCTGTGTAGGAGGGGAAGTGGGGGGCAGTAAAGCAGACAGGGGTGGCCAGCCTCCAGAAGAGGAGAGGGAGGGAATGAGGCAGCTCCAAGAAATCACACAGCCCCCATGCCTCGACTTACCCACCGCCATGTAATGGGCATCAAAGCCGGTGAAGCGTTCCTCATTGGAGAAATCTGATCGGAAAGTGAGGGCCATGAAGGGGCCTGGGGAGAGGACCACCTGCTGGCCGGGGGCTTGTTCTGTGTCCGTGGTCTCCCTCCCACAGAAGAGAGCCAACACCTGGTCTTCCGCTTCTACCTGAAGGAGAGGCAGGAAAAAAAGAGGTCAGCCGAGATCACAGACTTGGATCAGGGTTCTTCGTGGTTCTGGAACACTTTCCCTTCAGCTGCTCTGGGCCGTTGGTGGGGTGAGTATGGCCATAGACGTTCTATAGATGAGGAAACTGAAGGTCTGGGAGTTGAAGGAAAACTGCCAGCACCATTTAATAAAACAGCCTGAATCCTTTAATGTTTATATGCATTAATTCGTTAGATTGTCACATGGGTCCTATGACTATAGGGACTATTATTCTATCTGTTTTACAGGTGACGAGCCTGAGTCTCAGAGATACAGAAATGATCTAGGGACTGGCATCCTTTAGAGCCTGAATTAAGCATTCCCAACTCAAGAACCAGGGTTCTGTCCATCGGCTGTGTCTTGGAGGGATGGATAGGAGGGTCTGGAATGTCAGAATCCTGGGAATGGGTCTATTCAGGCTGCTGGCAGCATTGTAGGGGGATTAAGGCTGCTCAGAAAGCTGCCTAGGGTTCCACAAAAGAGGAGCAGATTGCTGGGTGGTGGAGTGGCTAGAGTTTGGGCTTGGGGTCAGTAAGACCAGGGCTTTAGACACTAGCTGTGTGACCCTGAGCAAGTCACTTGTATTTCACTTTCCTCATCTGTAAAATGGAGACGATAACACCACCTCCCTCCCAGGTCCTAATAGAATAACTTAGGCAAAGCACTTTGTAAGCCTTAAAACGGTATGTAAGTGCTAGCTAGCTCTTAGCAGTGTCCTCAAAGAAGGAATCCTCCATGCAAGTGAGGTGTCCGCAGTTTTACAGGAAAGTGGGCTTTTCAAACAGGCAGTCAGCAAGAGGAAGGACCTACTATTTGGTTCAATCCAACACAGCATAATTTTACTAAGTGCTTACTATGTGCCAGGCTGGTTACTGGGGTTATAAGAAAAAACCAAGAGTCCCTGCCATCAAGGGGGTGGACTTTCTACTGAGGCTGACATGGCATGTACACAGATAAGTAGATATGCAGTGTATCTGAAGGAATGGGGAGGGAGACACTGATAGCTGAGGAAATCAGGAAGTGTCTCATGGTGGAGGGTACCTAAGCCAAGTCTTGAAGGGAGCTGGGAGTCCAAGTAGCAGAGGAAAGGAAGGAGGAGTTCCGAGAATGGGGCACAGCCTGGGCAAAGCTGCAGAGGGGGGAGATGAGATGCCATATGTAGGGAACAGCAGAGAGGCCAGTTTGAATGCATCAAAGGATGCGTGCATGGACCTTATAGACTGGACCCAGATTGTGAAAGAGCCTCTGTGTGATGTCAGAGGCAATAGGAAGGGGAGGGATGATGTCACGTCCATGTTTTAGGAATGTTCTTCTGACAGCTTGTGTAAGGGAAAGATGGATTGGATAGGGGAGGGACTGGAGATAGGAGACCTTAGAAGGTTCTTCATAGTTCAGGCGTGCATCAGTGAGGCTCTGAACCCAGATGGAGGCCGTGTGGTGGATGACATGGAGGCACAACTGAAAAAGCTTGGCTTCTGAGGGGATATGGGCAGGGAGTGGTGTGAGGGACAGAGAAGAGGGTCCAGGATGATTCCAAGGATTCAGGTTTGAGGGACTGAAAGGATGGCGGTGTCCTTGACAGATGATATCTAGAGAAATCGGGATCCCTACTTGGTTGGTCCGTGTAGAAATAATCCTCCTGCTGTCTGTGCTGCAGGCTGAGGGCAGAAACCTGCCCTTGACGGATGGAAGGAGCAGCCAGAAAAGCCGATCTGAGGGCCCTATAAATCTTTAGCTCTGGCTTCAGCTGAGCAGAATAAACAAAGCCTGGGGGCAAACAGGAGTGAATCCAGCTGCCTTGATTTGTCTTTCCAAGAAACCAAAGCCGAGCCTGAAATGTTTAAAGTGGGAGGATCTCAGGATTTAGAGCTGTTAGAAATCTCTTGGGCCAGCCCAGGGATTTATTGAAAAGGATGAGTCTCAGGATGGTGCCGGAATTGTCCAAGCCACACAGCTCGTCTCCTGAGTGCCTCCCAGTGGGCACAGGGCTGGGTGCAGTTCGCTTAACTCAAGCCAGAATTGTCTGGACGATCAGCCTCACTGGGCATTGTAGCTGAAAGCTAGAAGGGAGAGGGTCCCCTAGCAGGGACTCTGGGGTCTGGAGGGAGCTGGCCAACCTCCTTGCTTTATAGAAAAGTCTCTGCCAAAGGAAGTGACTCGCTCAAGGCCACACAGCTCCTTGGGGGGTTCAGACTACTGGTCTGTTTACTTAGTAACACCAGCTAACCTAGACACAGGGTTTGAAGGCTTGCAAAGTGCCTTGTAAAATGACCTTTTCCTTTGTGGCCAGCCTCCCAGCTGCACAATCATGTCCCAGGTACCTTTCTTGACTGTTTGCACCACAGCCTGCCACCAGTGATGTGACCCGTGTTTTAAATCTGGCCATAGGAACATTCAGTGACTGTTCTTGAATTCTCAAAGAGGAAGCCATGGGGATGCTGATGGCCAGGTAGGGACGCTCTGTGACACAGACATCCTTTATGGATGCTTCTGAGGAGGTGGCACAGGTGGGGCTGCCCTGGACGCGTCTGGTGCTTGCCAGGATAGTGGCCCCAAAGTGTCGAGACCCCTGAGGTAGGAGCATTCATTCCACGGCACACCTTGGGGCACAGTTTCAGGCTTCACCGTGACTGAGAAGTCCGTGAGCTTGTGGCTAACCTTCTTGGGCTGAACCTCTGAGGCCATCACTGAGGGTGCAAGGCTTCAGTCTTCCAGTCAGGTAGGACCTGTCAAAGCCTGGCCTCTGCTGGCACTCCTCCAAGAACACAGGATACCCGCACATCTTTGATGGGGGAGCAGGCTCATAGAAACATAGGTGTGCAGCTAGAAGGAATGTAGAGAGGCCATCCAAGCTATCCTCTCATCTTACAGGGAAGGACACCAAGGCTCAGAGGAATGAAAGACTTCTCCAAGATATCTTTACAGTAAGTGGCAGAGCTCCTTTGACTTCCAAACCAGTGCTCTTATACAATGCTGGGCACCCAACTGATATCTGCTGACCCCATGGACTGACCCACCCAACTGCTGTGACTTTGTATCTGCCCCCAGACAAAGACTACAGCTAAAATCTCAATATAGGCCACGTGAGTGCCCATCAACTACCAGTAAATTAGCTGGCTAGGTTTGTTTGAACACTTCTTTCAACACAATGGCATGTTTTGTTTATTTAAGTGACAGTTGCTAGGTCTTCATTAGGGGTTCTCAGCAAGCCAAAACAGTGTTTAAAAACAATCCAACCTCCTTCCCCAAATTAGCCTGGGGAGAGAAGAGGAGACAGAGGTGGAGAGGAGAGGGAGAGAGACCCAGGGAGAGGAGAGAGAGGGATGTGGAGCTCCATCTACAAAGAGGGGCTTCTTGAGAACCTCCCCTCCCTGGAGGACCCCCCTGCAGTTTGGACTCCGTGCTGGCTCTTCTCCATAACGAAGGTGAACACAGCCTCAGAGGATCAAGGGGCATCATCTGATCCACAGTGAGTTCTAAGCTATGTCTCTAGAGCAAGTCAAATAAAACCTTTAAACTTTTTTTTTTATCCTTAAGAGTTCAAAGTAATTAGTGAAGTCCATCAGTCATAATCGCCATTTGTTACACCTGTCAAGGAATCCTTTGGTTTACTCTCACTGAACCAATAAGCATTTATTAGATGCCTACTATGTGCTAGGCTCTCTGCTAAACAGTCCCCACCCCTGAGAAGTTGGAAATAACTGGGAGGAACTGGCTCAAATCCTGGCTTTGTCACCTGCTACACATAGTTTTCTTGTTTCCGAAACAAGGACGTTGGACTAGATGACATCTGAGATGCCTCCCAGATCTGGAGACTGTATCTGATAGCCTCTCTGGACCTCAGTTTCCCTTTGTGTAAAAATGAGGGGACTGGTCAAGATGGTCTTTGACGTCCCTTTCATGCCAGGTATGGTGTCTCTGAGATGCATGGGAAATGCCATGCTGCAGTAGAACCTTTAAGGTGAAGTTCTGAATCAAAAGCTTTTTCACGGTCAATGAACAAGAAACCCACCAGGATCTTGTCAGTTGATGGTGTGCTTCTAAAGATGTGTGATCTGTGGCAGCTCAATCTGGAAAAGAGGCGTTCTTCATCCACTTGGATTGTCTTGTGTGCTTAGTCAGTCTGAACTCCTCTGAGTGCCTGTGGATCTCATCCAGGACATTTGTCCCGGTGATGCTGCCAGGCACAAATATTGGGGCTGAAGCCCTAGTTAAGAGGAAAGGATAGACTGGGGGCCGTCTTGTACCACCTGTGCTAATGTTACTACTCCATTAGGGCAGATCAGCAATTGGTGGAAACCTTTGTGATTTTGACTGTTAGAGGCAGAAGAGTGAAAGTCAATAGGGATCTCTGCCTGGCGAATGAGCATTGTGGGTCTGGACACCCCTCTTGCACTATCCACGTGCCCAGAGGTATGTGTCTCCCTTTTGGGAAGGGCACCGACCAGGCTAGAGACGCCCTGGAAGTCTTATCTCCCTCCCATGGACCTGATCCCAGTGAGGACATGGAACAGCGCCGGGCCTCTGGCAGTCACATAAACAAAGAGGCCTCTGGCCTCATCAGGCCCCGCTGCCTCTTCTGTGAAGTGTATACTTTCCCCCAGATCATTTACAATCCCAGAGCAGCCTGGTAATTAAATCCTGACTGCTTGTTTGGAGAGTTTGCTTCAGAGGTCATTGAGTCAACATTTTCACTAGAGAAGCTTCCTTAGGCAGGGCAGTGTCAAACGTGAAAGTGGAACTCTCTCCAGTAAACCCCCCGAGGGGCTCCCCTGAGCTCTATGGGCTGCCCCCCTTCATTTCCTGTTCTTGCTACCATAACCCTCACTGAACATTTGTCCAATGACCTCATTCTCCTGGGCCAGTCAGTGCCTGGATTCACCCAGGAACGCTTTCAATTCAGCCTTCTCTTCCAAGAGGCTGTTGGTCAGCCTGGCATCAATGCCTAGCCCTGTCCTGGGCATGGTAATGTCAGAGGGGCTGCCACAGACACTGAAGGCACCGTCCCTGCCCTGAGATCATAATAGCTAACAAGGCAATCAGTCAACAAGCATTTATTAAATTTGCTCTATATTTACCAAGCAGTGTGCTAAGTGCAGGGGGTGCAAAGAAAGGCAAAAAGAGCTCCTGCCCTCAGGGAGCTTACATTCTAATGAAGGAGACCACATGCGAAGTTTATACTGAGGGGGAGGGAGTGGTGTTGTAGTAAGGTCTCCTACAGAAGATGGGACTTTGAGCTGAGTCTTTAGGAAAGTCAAGTGAGGGGTCAGAGCATCCCTGGCATGGGAGAGGAACGGTGCAACGTCCTGCAGTGGGAGAAGAGCATCATGTAAGAGCAAAGAAACTGGAGTGAAGAAGTCGGATTGTGGAGGTCATGGAGAGGTGTAAGGGGACAGCTCGGGGGCCCCATGCACAGAACGCAGGACCTGGAGTCAGAAGACTCATTCATGGGGTTCAGATCCAGCCCCAGACACTTACTGGCTGTGGGACCCTGGGCAAATGGCTTCACCCTGTTTGCCTCAGTTTCCTCACCTGTAAAATGAGCTGGAGAAGGAAATAGCAAACTATTCCAGTATCTTTGCCAGGAAAACTAATGGGGTCATGAAGGGTTGAACAGAACTGAAATTAAAAATGATGGAGGGCATAAAGTACATGGAATGTTTATTTAATTGAATTGAAAACTGGAAAAGTAACAAGGGACCAGTTTGTAAAACCCTTTAAATGCCAAACAGAAGCTTTTGGACATGCTCCTGGAGGTAATAGGGAATCACTGTGGTTTGTTAAATGAGGTGGTGGTGGAGGAAAACACCATCAGACTGTGCTTTAGGAAAATCACTTTGCAGCTTAGTGGAGGATAGATTTGAGCTGGAAAGACTTGAGGCAGAAAGAGCAAGAAGGAGGCTATTGCTGTAGAGGGAGGATGAGTGCCTGATTCATGGTGGTAGGTGTGTGAATGGAGAGAAGGGGTGAGAAGAGAAGAGAAGAGAAGAGGAGAGGAGAGGGAGGGGGGAGGGAAGAAGGGGAGAGGGGAAAGTAGAGATGACACGTTTTGGCAAGTGACTAGATTTGGGAGGAGGGGAGGGGGTCCAGGAGGGTAAAAAACTGAAGATGGCACCAAGTTTGCCAACCTGATGATCAGAAGAATGGAGACGCCCTTGATAGTGATGGAGAAGTTTGGAAAGTTTGCGGTTTGGGGTGGGGTAATAGCAGCAACAGTGGTAGCATCAAAATGTCTGGGAACGTTTTACATCCATTATCTCTTTGGGTCCTTACCATAAACCAGAGAGATTCAGGCTCATTGCTGTTTACATTGCTGTTTTCCAAAAGAAGAAACTGAGTGTCAGAAAGGTAAGACTACAGGACCGCAGGACTGTGACTTTAGAACTAGAAGGGGCTTTGAGGCCACGTAGCCCAACCCACTCATTTTACAGATGAGAAAACTGAGTCAGGGAGGGAAGTGGTTTACCCAGGTGGTCACACAGTTGTCTGATAGGAGATAAGGACCAAGTCTTTTCTTTAACCACTCACCAGTGATTCTTAATCGTTTTGGGTTTTTTTTTTTTTTTTTGGTCAGGATCTCATTAAGTTCTGAAAAACTCTTGAGGACTACAAAGAACTCTCGCTTATGTGGTTTCTATCTCTTGATAGTTACTGTATCTAAATATTATTATGAAAATAGCCCTGACTTCCTGAGAAGGTCTTGTGGACCCTCCACGGTCCCTGGACCGCACTTTGAGAGTTGCTGAATTGTAACAGTCTACTTCTCTTGAAAGCATCTTAACGTCGGCTGGGGCTGCAGCACACGGCTCCCCCAGGGACTCAAAAGGACAACCTCCCTGAAGCCACTGCCCAGACCACACCCTGGTGCTCTGCTTAACGGCTTCCTGGAGCCACAGACCCTTCTCTGGGCTGTTCACATCAGCTCCACAAAGTACTTCACAGTTGATTGAGGCAGGCGCCCAAGGGTTAATTCAGTGGGATCCTGCTTGTTTCATATTTGTCTGTGCAGGGAGATGCCTCTGATTTTCTCTCCCCTAGGGAGCCCTCCCCTCTCCTTTCCCCACAGAGCAGACAAGTGGTCTTAAGGACCGAATCCTTTGTGTCTTCATTAGGCAGTGTGAGTGAGGAGTCACACCTTCAGTGTGAGCTTGCTACCGGCTCAACACCTTCCAGTTGTCACAGGGAAGGCTATTGCTAACACACTCCTACTCTGTGCCTTCAGGATCCCTCTTTAATGCTGGAGCTTCCCCGGGGTGGGGCTCCCCGACTTCATTCCCACCAGATACCAGCCAGTAGGACACTTGCTCAGAGCACTGCCTTTCCCCAGTGGGTAACCGGGGACCACACCTAAACACTCTGCCTGGTGACTGGACATTGTCAAGAGGGGTCAGACGTGGAACCAGGGAAGAAATGGGGAAGAGGGAGAGAAAGCAGGGCTGGAGAAGGGGGTGGTGTCAGAAGGTGTAGAAGAGCAGCAATCAGGAGGGGGGGACCAGAAGGGAGAGGCGTAAGGTCTGGGCAGATGGCAGGCAGAGTCAACAACCAGAACAAAGAGGAATGGAGGCAAGTTCAGCAGGAGGATCAGGGAATCTTAGACGTGGCTGGTGAGCTGAGCACGAACCTGACCAAGAAGCCTCTCTGCAGGATGCCAGCTTCTGTGTGAAAACCACTTGTGAAGGTGAGCTCGCTGCCTCCCAAGGCCATCTGAGACACACTGGGGCAACTCTGACTGCTGGGGGTCAGCCTAAATCCGCCTCTTTGCACCTATCCTCCCATTCTGTTCTCTACAGCTGGGCAGGACTCATTGCAACCCTTTTCCTGAGCAGCCCTTCACATGCTTAGGGACAGATCACTATCAAGTCCCCACTAAATCTGGCCTTTTCCAGTCAGAACATCTTTAGGTTCTCTGTCCATCCTTGTATGATGCAGTCCCTTGGTCCTTCACTTCCGCTTCTGGGAAACTCCAAGGCTCCAGCCTCCTCAGCCTTCTCCAATTAGAACTCAGAAACTCACCCCGAGTACCTTGGGTCCAGTGAGGGAAAACCCTTATCTTACCCTATTCTGGGGCCACCGTGGCACTGCTTGGCCACCCCCAAGCCTGGCTTCCTGCACCTTCTCACTCCCACTTTCCACTGAGTGCTTCCTATGTAGTATCTTCCCCCTTGAGAATGAGGTCAGAGAATGGTGTCTGCCCTGTTTGCTTTTCTTTTCTCCTGCTCTTGAGTAACAGTGCCTGGGACAAAGTAAGAGCTTCATAGATGTCTTCCTTCCTTCCTTCCTTCCTTCCTTCCTGCCTTGGTGGCCCCAGAATAGGGTAAGTTCATACCTTCATTCCTTCCTTCCTTCCTTCCTTCCTTCCTTCCTTCTTCTCTACCTCCTTTCCTCTCTCTTTGTTTCTTTCTCCCTCCTGCTCTCTCTTTCTCCCTGTCTCTTCACATTGATATCAGACTGACCGATGGCTATGGCAGAAACAGTCTGAGAGCCTCTTGAAAGAGAAGGTGTATTGCCCTGCTTGGAGGTGCTTTCCATTCCATTTTCTTTTCTGTGGATAGGGGCATCCCCTAGGAATATTTGAAATCCTTAAGGGTTTTTTTGGGGAGGTTCCTTGTAGCTAGGGTTCCTTGCACATAGTAGGTGCCAAGTAAAGGTTAGCACAGTGCCAATATGAGGTAATAAGTGCTTGTTTCATTCATTCATTCATTTGTTCTTTCATTCATTCAGTTGAGCACAGAGTACTGATGGATCACTCCAAATCTGAGAGACAATTTATTCTCCTTATTTATTTAATTCTACTCTTCTTTTCATGAGCCTTATAAATAAAAAAGGCTCTATAAATGTGAATAAACATTTTTGCTAGTTATTAGGTCTATTTCCTTTGGGCTGAGGCATGTCAGGCCGCAGTGGGGCTCCATCAAGACCAAGGCTATTTTCTTTGGGCATTAGTTCTTACCCCAAAAGCTCTACAATTCTTCAAGGATCCCTGGTGTCCTCGGCACCAGGATTCTTTCCATTGACGTAGATGGAAACTCCACCATGCCTGGGTGGAGCATCTTTATGAGTGGCTGGAGCCAAACCCCTCAGCACCAGTCTCTGGCAACAGATCTCTCTTCAGTGAACTTGGCCAGTCCTTGGGTGTCAAGAGGGCTGGTAGGTCACCGGGCCTGGGGTTACTCCCACACCCAGGGACATCCTGGTGTCAACTCCAATGATAAGTGGATTGTTAAATTAGTGTGGGCACTTATACCTCAGAAATTGGCAAATGCTACAAATTGAGATTTGGTTTATTGTTTTGTTGATTCCTAGACTTAAGAGATGGAAAATGTTAATAGTGTCAATTAATCTTTGTTTTTGGAGAGCCAATTGTTAAACACTTATCATCACACCAGTGTTCATACCCCAAAGGGGTTCTTCCCTATGAGAGGATACAGGGCAGGGATGGATTAGATCACTCCACTCCCTCCCTTCCACTCTCTGACTCTGTGGTCCTATTATTCAAACTCTCTTAACCTCTATGGGACTCAGTTTCCACATCTCTGAAAGGGGTGGGGTAGGCTAGCTCCAAGATCCTTTCCAGTTCATAGGATCCTATGATTTCAGGACTGAAGCAGGATTTCCCTCCTCAATATTTTTGATCTTTCTTCCCACTCATTGTCTTCAGCTCTTGAATGAATGCAAGGGAAGGCATGGGAGGATAAGTGGAATTTAAAAAATCAAGTCCCACTAACTAGTGGCAATGAGATGAGATAATTCATCTCTCTGTGCCTCAGTTCCCCCTTCCAAAAAGTAAGCAATCAATGGCCATTTCCCTCTTCCAGTGCTCCTATGAGAGTATGTGTTTCTTCTCACCTCGGGACAAATTCTACACTGGGAGGAGGTGACCCATGACTCAGGGTGGGTCCTGAGATAACCTCTGGTGATACTCTGCTGCTCAAGTGCATGGAAATGTTTGCTGTTATGTTATGTTAAGTTCACAGGTGAAGATGCTGAGGCTGGAGAAGCTTTGCAACCCATCCAAAGTCACGAAGCTCGTCAGCGGCAAGGCTGAGGCCCTGCTGCCCCTGGCTTCCTCTCTCCCAGGCCCATGGCCTGACCTCTCTTGCTTTTTCTCTCCCTGGCCTCCTCTTATTCCCTTACTTTCTCTCCCAGTGTCTCTGACTGTGCTTTAAGCCTGGCAATGGCGACCATGGCCAGCTCCATGCACCATGTTTGCTGACCATGCTGTCCCAGGTACCAACATCAGCTTCATAAATCATATTGGTATTAAAATGTAGAAAGCCCTCCAGTGGACATCATTTTATTTGAGTCTCACAAGAACCTTGTGAAGTAGGTTTTTGGTTGTTATTGTCTCTATTTTACAGGTGGGGAAAGTGAGGCACCCAGAGATTAGTTGACTTGCTCAAGGTCACAACATGGTCATATAGCATCATCCACCTTTAGCTGGATGGAACCTTAGAGATCATCATTTTACAGATGAGGAAAGTGGGTGGGGCTCAGGAAGGAGGCAGGTGAAAGCCCCTTTGGTCAGTGGCCAAGCTGGGACCAGCACTGATGTCTCCATACTCCCAGCCTATGTGAGGTTGTGTCTGGTAATAAGTACCAGGACCAAATTGAAGAAGCCAATAGACACAAGGAGTGTATTGTTCCTATATCATGGCTAAAGGCCAAAAATAATGGGTGGGACAGAGCAGCAGCTGGCAGGTCCCTGGGAGGCTGGGAAAGTGGTGGCTTCCAGGATGCACCCCGAGTGGGGAGGGAGGGGCACAAAAAAGGGACAGACTCAGACTACAAATGCAGGAGAGGAGAAGAAAGGGCCCGAGTCCTGGGAATCTGCAGACAGGGACATCCTGCAGGTGGGGGGCACAGGCTTGGCCCTTTATTCCAGGCAGGGGCTTGGAGAGAAAGGGAGGGGGATGTCTGGGAAAGAGGAATGGGGAGGAGTCCTGGGAGATTTCCCCTTCCAGATCCTTTACCACGGTGAATGGCCTGGGCTGGAATTGTGGGACATGGGAGGAGGCTGCTCGCTCCCCTCCCCATCCCTCTTTCAGGGAAAGAAGGAAGTCGTATTCACATGCAAATCCCCTCCCTGGCAGTAGAGAGATGTGTGCAGCACAGGGCTCCGGCAGCTGGCCAAAGTAGGGAGGGGAATAGTCCAGAAATGGTAGGCAAGGAAAATTAGATCAAGACGGGGGTGCTGAGCTTCCAGGGGCAGGGTAGAAGGATGGGGGGAGCATGGAGCTCATTTCCAGGGTCACCCCTCTTTTGGAGGGAGGAGAGATGATCAGGGAGGGGGAAGCATCACCAGGTGCTTTGATGCTTATAAATGATTTGGGGAGCTGGGCAAAACAAGGGAGGGAGAGGGGCAGGAAATGATTGGTAATGTCCAGCTCTGTTGGTGAAGGAAGCCTGGCTTCACAGCTGAGGCCTCTCTAGTAATTCAGACTCACTGAATGTTACTACCAGAAAGGATATAGAGTTCTGATTTGGAGCCACAGATTCTGGGTTTGAATCTCCGCTATTACCTTCCACCTGGGTGACCTCGAACAAGTCACTCAACCTCTATTGACTCAGTTTCCTCATTTGTAGAGAGATGGATATGAACCTGATCATCTTTGAGGTGCCTTCCAAATCCTTAATCTGTGATCCGATAATCTCTCCTTCCTTAGATTTTACTGCAAAACCAGCCATTCACTGGCAAATATTTAACAACCAGCTGTCCAAAAAAGCATGACACAATTAAGTAGAACCTGCATTCTCCTATATGATGCCAGCCCTGGAAACTGTTCAACGGCTCTTTTTATATAGAAAAGATTCCATCTCTGACTTATGTTAATAATGGTTTATTTTTTGGTAAAATGAGGAAATAGTAATTGTTGGAAGAGACATTAGACAATAGTCATTGTGGAAAGACAGGTACAATAATGCATTGTTGGTGTACCTATCAGTTACTACAACCGTTTTGGGAAACAATTTGGAATTATATAAGCAAAATGTCTGAATGTCCATGCCCTTTGACCCAATCCTATTTCTGAGGTCACTGACAACAAGAAAGGTCCCAAACACAACAACATATTTATAGCAGCACTCTTTGTGACAGCAAAGAATTGAGAGTAGAGTAGACTCCTTTCAACTGGGAATGGCTAAACAAATTATGGTCCATGAATCTCCTGGAATATGACTGTACTGTGAGAAATGATACATGTGATGAATGTGGAGAAGTCTGGGAAGACCTACGTGCTCCAATGCAGGGGATGTAAGCAGACCCAAGAAAACAATAGACAAAATGGCAGCACTGGTGTAAGTGGAAAGAACCAAAAAACTCAAAAAGATTGAATGCTGTGCAATTACAAAGACCAAACTTGACCCCAGAGAAGACAGATTCTTTGCAATGACTGTGATTGGTTGTGATTCCTGAGAAAGCCCTAAAGTGGATCATTGAAGAGATAGCTGGTGAACATCCCCACAAAAGCTTAATCTGCATTATTAACACTATCATCACTTTCTTAAGTCTAGGTCATCATCAAAACAATCTATCAAGCCCTCCTCTGTAGCCTTTTTGGATTTCTGAAACTAAATGCTGACAATGAAAATTTAATAATCAGTTTGCTTTAAGATTTGCAAAGGGCTTTACAGATATTGTCTCATTTGAACCTTACAACAATGCTGGAAAGTAGGTGTTATTATATAATCCCCGTTTCACAGGTGAAGAAACTGATGCAGACAGAGGTTAAATGACTTGCTCAAGGTCATATAGCTAGCAAGCGCTTGGAGCAGGAGTTGGACTCAAGCCATCCTGACTCTACCTCCAGATCTCTGTTGTGTCACCTCGCTGTCTTCTTGTAGTCACTTATGAATTACTTGGGATAAACAAGCATTTTAATGTGGTTTCATGTTGTGACAGCAATGGTCATGCTTGTGTATTTATATTCATAGGAGGCTGATTCAGAATGTCTGAGCTTGACCAAATGAAAAGGGTTTGAGCTCTTAGATTGCTATTATTTGAATCCTAGATTTTGCATCAGACCCACATTTCTCCTTGCCTTCTTTTGCTGTGTTTTTAATTCTCTGATTTTGAGGAATAAATGTTAATTTAAGGAAGTGTGCAAAAGCTGTCCTACTTAAAAAAGCACACTTCATTGACTAGCAAAGATATTGCAGTAGCTGCTGGGTGATGAAGCGAAGGACTTAATGATCATTTCAACCTCTATAGAAACAGAATCAATTGCTTTGAAGTGTAAAGGAAAGGATGGTCAGAAATGAAAAGCACTATCAAGAAATGATAAACTTTGGCTCCAAAAGAGCTAAAGAAATCCTCAGAAAATGGGCCAAGATCTTCAAAGGGACTGAGAGTGTCTGTCATTTCTCTAAAGTGTGACAGAGGCTTCCAGAGGTTGGAACAGCAGTAAGATCAATGTAACAATAGCATTGATATGAAGAAAAAATATTTCTGATGGATTAGAAGACAATACAAAGACTGGAATACTAAAGATTTGAAAAAAGAGAATTCTTCCTGATGTAATGAATTTTTCATTCAAGTCTAAACATAAACCATTGTCAGAAGAGGTCCAGATGAGGCTGAAAGGGCATCTTTATTAGATTGTAAAACATCCAGTTCCTCAAAAAATGTTTTGGGGATGTTCTACTTCCTTTGGCTTAAGAATCATGTCCCATAAATGGATTGCTGTTCTGAGAAGCAGTATTTTTCCAGAATTATAGAAATTCCAAAAGAGTGAGGAAATACTGTAGCATGACCATGCCATATGTCAGAGAAGGTTAAGAAATTTATCCAAGAGATGGAGAGAAACATGATTCAATTGTTTGGGAACTTACTTGATTTCAACTCCACTGAATCATTCATACCAGACTTAGAAAAGTGGACTTAATATTCAATGTGACAAAAATGGGGTTTCTTGATAAGTGTTTAAATATTTCTGTGTCATACTATCAAGTTGCGTAAAACAAATGATTGCAAAAAAGGAGGACATATTGAATATTTGAAGATTTTTTAGTATAAAAGCTATCATGTTTATTGCATAAGTAAATAAAAAGTAAGTATTTGAATTTGTCCTTTTACACTGGTGTACCCCTGTATAATGGTTGTATCATCCCAGTAGCAGGGAAACTCTTGAGCATTTTAAAAAAAATGTTTGTTACCCCTTTGTCCAGCACAGTAGGCACACCATTTGGTGCTTAATAAATGTTTAATTTTGATTTGTGTCATGGATTTATGGATGCTTAAAGTTGCAAGGGACCTTAGCATCTAGTCTATCCTTTTCATTTTATAAATACTGAAAGAAATTGAAAGATTGGGGAGATAAAGAGTTTGCACCAGGTTACTCCCTCCTCCCAGCAAATGAAAAACATTCCTGTGGTTGGGTCCAAGCTGAGGACCGAAGTCATCCTTACTCTGTTTCCTCATCTGTGAAACAGGGGGCTATGAGACATCTGCACTAGTCACTCCACACTCTTGTTGGGCAGAAAGTACTTTGTAAATTGTAGAAGTTACATCAATGCTAAACCAATAGCTGCTGCTCTTTTGGATAACTGTCCTTATTCCCTGGGCTATCTTGTCTCACTGTTCAGCTCCTTCACTGAAATGTAGTGTGTGTGTGTGTGTGTGTGTGTGTGTGTGTGTGTGTGTGTGTGTGTGTGTGGGTGTGGGTGTGTGTGTGGGGGTGCGTGTGTGTGGGGTGTATGTATGTGTGCATGCATGCATGTGTGTGTGTGGGTATGGGTGTGTGTGTGTGTGTGTGTATGGGTGTGTGTGTGTGGGTGTAGTTGGTGCTGAGTTTCCTGCTTTGTCAGCTTCACCTTCTCTTGCCATGATTTTCACTCCTTGAAGCCTTGAGGACATAAATCTAATTTATGGGGGAAATCTGTTACTTATCTTGGGCTTTTAAAAACCATTTTCTTTTCCCTTTTCCATTGGGAACTCATCACTACTAACCCTGTGCCCCTAACCCCATAAGGGTCCCATCATCACTGCTGATGCTGCCAACCTGCTGCTTCCAGGGGCTCAATGAGCTCAGGGGCAGCCCAGAGGACCCATCTGGTCTTTAAACAGGAGCACAGCCTAAATGTGTGTCTGCAGAGGGAGGGAGATGGGAGAGGGAAAAGCCGTTTGCAGGGTACAAGCTGATTTGGGGTAACCGTGGGAAGTCTGAAGTCCTAGAGATAGTCTCAGCTTTGCACTAACTGTAGGATGACCTTGGGCAGACAAGAGCAGGTCATGTTCAAATAGCCACAACCTTCATGAGGACTCTGTGAACTAGACAGTGCAGCTGTTTGTTATTTACGGAGGGGGAAACTGCAGCTCAGAGGCTAATGACTTGGCCAGGGTCACACAGTTAGTGAGTAGCAGGTGAGGGTGTGGGTTAGGGACTGAGGCCCTTTATACATTGTCTACCTCTCAAATCCCTTAGCCTCTTTGGACTTCATCTGTAAAGTGGGAAAGAGAACAATAGCTGACCTGTGCTACCTGTTGCCTTTGCAGTCACAGACAGGAAAGTGCTATATGAGTTGACGGACAGAACGGACAAAGCAACCAAAAAACCCCTCAAATCCCAACGCCTGGTATCTCCTCTGTCCGCAGAGCTTTCCAGACTACAAAATGCTTCCCTGGAAATAACCTGGTGCAAGAATTATATTCACAATTCAGTCCACTGGATCTTGGACCCATGGCACCATTGCTGGATGGAGAAAATGAAGCAGAAGCCTAGTCACAAAGCTATCGAGAACTGG
>NW_027185759.1:9457439-9464004 GCF_028583685.1 Petaurus breviceps papuanus | reverse complement strand
CATCCATCCACATCCATCCATCTATTCATCTACCTATGCATCTCTCTCTCTCTCTCTCCCCCCCCCTCTCTCTCTGTATCTTTCTCTCTCTCATCTATGTCATGTTGCCTTTTGACAAATAAACGAGCTGGAAAGAGCCAGAAGTCAGGGATAACTTTAATCATGTTTTCACCTTTGCCTTAAAACTTTTGATGGCTCCCTATTACCTAATTAAATGAGTCTAAAGTCTATCTGTTGAATGCCTGGACTGGCATTAAAAGGCCTAGGAAGCAGTAAGAATAATGTGTTCTGAGACAGGAAAGCTCTCCCAGCTGAGTGTAGGATGTGTGAAGGGGAATGGTGGGAGGAAAAGCCAGTGAGAGGGGTTTGAGGACCAGGTTATGGACAGACTCTCTGTGGCAGACAGAATATAGGAGAAGGGAGGGAAGGTGTCTGAGAATGTCCCAAGGAAGCCTCCTGCAAGGTCAGGAGGAGAGTAGAGTATCAGGTATCAGACTGGGAAGGGGAAGGGAAGGCTGGCAGCCCTCTTTGCTCCTTTCTCCTGGGCAACAGAGGGTGGTGGTGGCAATGCTTCTCATCTGGCTACATTAGCAAATGCCCCCTTGCACGAGAATCCTCCAGCAAAGAGTTCCTTCTGAGCCCTGCAGGGCCAGTGAGCACAGCTCCAGGCTATCCCCCTGTGCTCTGAGAAGGCCTCTCCTGGCCTGCAGATGTGCCTGCGCTCAGGGAGCTGAGGCCTGAAGGAAATCAGGCCGCAGACCACAGAAAGCATTTGAACAAAGCAAGGAACATCCAGCTGGGGCTGGGGCTGGGGTCCTGTGCTTTTTCAAACTCTTGGTGCTCACTGTCATCGGAGCCATCATCGCCCTGCCTCTGATAAATGGAAGGAGGGCAGGGAGCCTCCCTTCTGGGCTTTATGGGCCCCAGAGTCCCCTGCAGAGCCGGCCCAGGAGGGGGAGGGGGAGGAACTGGATCTGAAGTCCTCCTGGAGCCCAGGGAAGGAATGACTGTGGAAGGAAATTTGGTAACGTTCAAAGCTTCGGAGAAGGGAGTTGGGTGGGAGTGGGAGTTAGGATATCTTCCCAACATTATTCGACAAAATGCTGCATGAGTTTGCCTACTAAAGTGGGAATTACCAATAGGGGATAACAAAGGGGTAGGGAGACGGTGGTTTTATTGGCAGAGGCAACTCCCAGGTGAGGAAATTCTCTCTCCCAGTGCAGATTGGGACATCTTTTAGAGAGGCAGCTGCCGACAGCCCCGATGGTGAAATTATTTGCTCAGGAACACAGTTAATGTGTGTCAGAGTCAGAGTCTCAAGCTGGGTCTTCACAGCTCTGAGGCTGTCTATCTATGCTCTATGCAAGGCTTACTGAAGAATGCATCATTCTCAACAGCTGCTGTCTTGGAGCCTAGGGAAGTGGGGTGTAGGTGTATAATCCCATGTTCAAAGGAGAGTAAAGAAGAAAAAGATCCATAGATAGTGTCATGGAGGGTAGAGTCATTGGGAGGACGTCAGTTGTTGAAGGGATGCCACTTAGCAGGAGGATTAGACTTACTCTTCATGGTCCCCAGGTCAGAATGAGGAGGAGCATAGCCTTGTGGAGGCAGCCCTGCACTGGGACCCAGGAGGACTTGGGTTTGAATGCCATCTTGAGCACTCATTACCTGTACCTTTGTTCCCTCATCCTAATTCTAGACCTATCATTGTCAACTCCAAAGAGAAAGATTTAGGCTGGACTCAAGGAAGTGTTTCCTGACAAGCAGAGATTGTTAGAGATGCAGAGTAGAATGGGCTGCCCATTGTTGGGGGTCTTCAGGCCAAGGCCAGATGACCAGCCCCCACCTGTTCCTCAGGGAGGGCTCGACGTCGATGGCCCCCAAGCTCCTCACCAGATCTGACATTCTGTGACTCTGAGAGTCTGCTGTTGGTTAAGATATTTGGCGATGACAATAATGGCAGCGAAGCCACACCCTCCCCAAATCACTAATCTTAGCGGGGTGATGACATGGAGGAATGTCCATGGACCATGCTGCTCAGGGGCCAAATGTCCCAGCACGTGGGCCATCTGTGTGGCTGGACTCTCCTGGGCAGAGTTAAGGAGCACACCACCCTCAGCTGTGCCATTGCTCTGGCCATGTGGGGTGTCCTGTGGAGCACACATGTCTGTGGGGGCTGGGGAGGGGGCATCCCTGCTGCCCCTGCAAGCCTGACCTGTTACATGGCCTGGGACAGTGGCTGCCCAGAGCAACACCAGGGCTTGTCTAATGTCCCCCAGCTGTCAAAACTAATGCAGCAGGAATCAAACCCAATGCCAAAAGGACAATGTGGAAGGAAACCAGAGTTGACTCCCCAGCCCCAGACCTCTCCACCATGGCTGGCTTCTGGGCAATAGCCAGGAAAATCACAAGTCTGAAAGGGGCATCCAGGGCTCCCCAAACCCCTACCCAACCTCTGACACTGTCCACTAGCTAAGGGCTGGTCCTCCTCATCTCATGCCTGGGCTATTGGAACAGTCTTTTAATCTGACCCAATCAACCAACCCTTCCCCTCTCCCCCACAGCTACGCACATGGATGATGTCATACTGACCATCTATGTCAACCCTGGTCCTTTGTTCCAAAGCCCTCCCTGGCTCCTTCACGTCCACAGAACTTTAACTGACTTTCTTTTTGCCCCCATCTCTCTCTTCCTTCTGCTGTTAGAATACAAACTCTTTGAAGGTAGAGACCATCTTCCTTTTTTGTGTGTTTGTACCCCCAGGGCTTCACACATGCCTGGTACATAGTAAGTATGTAGTAATTGTTTCTTCATCAACATCTGGACACATGCAAGACTTGCCACCTCATGGGGTCCAGTGGGCGGGGCACTGGACTTGTAGTCAGGGAGACCTGCCTCAAGAACTTCCTGTGCCACCCTTGGTGCCACTGAATTTTTCTGTGCCCCAGTTCCCTCATCTCTGAGATAATGGGGTGTGGGGTTCTGACTATAAATCTAAGATCCCATGTAAGCTCCTTGAGGAGAAGAACTATGGCATCTTCTATTTTGGCATTTTTAGAGCCTAGAACCATATTGATTATTTAAAATCATTTAAAAATCATTTGATGAGTGAACTTTGACTATCAGATAATATGCAAACTCCTCTCCCTGGCATTTGTAACTTGGTATGAATTAGTCCCCAGTTACGGATGGGCCTTGTTTCACCAAACTGCTTCATACTGACTCTGTTCCAGCCAGCGACTGGATCCGTAGCTAAGCTTGTCTTGCTATCTCCTAGCTCCAAACCTTTGCCCAGGCTCTCTCTCATGCCTGGAATGAAATCCTTCTTCATCTCTGGTTGTGAAAATCTTTCTTTTCCTTCCACGATCAGCCCCTGTGCCCCTTCTCCTACTTAAAAAAAGTCTTTTTAAATAGTATTTAATATTTCAATAGTATTTAATACTTTTTAAAAAGTATTTGGGGGGGGTAGAGGATGGTGGGTCCATCACTGACCCATCACAACTTTGATGTAGCTATCTGCTCCCCAGAGTGAGGACGAGAGAGCCATCTTCCAATGTCTCCCTCTGCCCAAGGCCCTGTCACCAAATCTTTTTCTGCTGCAAGATGCAGCTGATGACAGCAATGTTTTTATCGTCTTTGCTGAGACTGGTGGGCTTCAAGCACTCTCGTCCTCAGCGTTTTTTGTCATCCCCACATATTGCGAGCAGGGCGATAATAGGTGAGAAAAAGTTTCTCGGTTTGAAAATAGCTTGAGAGCCCTAAACAAAAAAATAAAAAAAAAAATTAAAAAAAGAGAGTCCTTCACTCGCTGAGGCTTGGAGCTGGAAGGAAGCAGGGGGGCCATGGCTCTGGCCGGTACCCAGACACAGATTCCCTCTGCTTCACTCGCGATGAGTGCTTGTCCAGCCTTCGAGTCCCAGCGGCTGCTTGCCCACCGGCTCCCAGGGCCCGGTTCTACTCCGGGACAGACCTCCTTGTCGGGGAGTTTTTCCTGACTTCCAGCCCAGGTCTGCTCCTCTGCCGCTTCCGCACCCTTCTCCTAGTCCTACTTCTGGGACCAAGTAAAACAAGCTAATCCCTCTTTCATGTGAAAGCGCAGCTTGAATTATTTCCAGGAAGAAACAGACAAATAAAAACACCACCAGAAAGAAACTCGAAGTTAGCCATAAATTATGCTAAATCCCGGCTCTCCCAGGCTAATCCGATCCAATTCAAATCAAGTCAACAGTTTTTAAGCGGACTCTAACCCCAACCTTCTATGTGCTGGCATTGGGCAAAGGTGGGGGGGGGGGGCAAAGAAAAGGAAAACTGAAAACAAAACCCAACCCAACAACAACAGCAATCACAACATCACAGCCCAGCACAAGCTCAGCCAGTGGATTTTTATTGTGACTACTGTGTGCTTTGCTTTGTACAGTCTTTGCTGCGCTCAGGGATACGAAAATCATTGGCTCGTAGATCTCCAACTGGAAGGCACCTCACAAGAGTCCAATTGCCCCATTTTACAGAGGAGAAAGCCGAAGCCCAGAGAAGTTATGACATGCCCAGGGTCACACAGCGCTAAGTGGCAGAGCTGGGATTTTAACCCAAGTCTTCCTGATTTTAAGGCTAGAACGCTACACTACTCAGCGAACCACCCTGCCTCTCACGGTTACAAAGATCGTCCCTTGCCTGGAGGAGCTCGTGGTCCGTGTGTATGGAAAGTATGATGAAGGTAGGGAAGGGGGTGCAAGAGAAGTAGAGAAAATGTTCTCTGCGGAAATCTGAGGATGGGGAAAACACTTTAGGTGGTTGGGATAGGAGCTGGGGGCTGAGGAGGACTGGACAGAGGTGCCAGCTGAGCTGAGCCTTGAAGGATGGTAGAAGGCAGTGCGCTAATATTTACCAGTCCCCCATCATAAGCTCACGTCATAATTGATAGCACTTTATGGAGAACTTCAACGTATCTATAACTATCTGTATCTATATCACCTTATTTGAGTGAATGAATGAATGAAAAAGCATTCATTAAACACTACTTTATGAACTAAGTACTGGCATTAGTAGAAAAACAAGACAGTCCCTGTTGTCAAGGACCTCACGTTGTAACAGGAGAATTGCTGAATATCTCCGTAAATGTAGGTACCCTAACCCTTGTTTCATACATGAGGGAACTGTGTTGAAGTGATTTCCAAATCATATAGCTAACAAGGGTCAGACCTGAGACTCAAGCCACAGAAGGTCAGAATTTCAGAGTTGGGAGAGATCCCTGTGGTTATTTAACTCAGCTCACACCCCCAAGGAGTACCCACCGCATACTCCTCTGTTACCACCACACACACCGTTTGGCAGGGTGAGTGCCTTAAGGGCCACTGGATTTTAGAGGCCAGCTCTCTGTGCCCCACCTCATCTTTCTGTCTGGCCTAGCTCCTGGCTCCTGTGTTGGCTATTGGATCGACTCATGGCTAGAACTGGCCCATAGCTGTGAAGGAAGAACTGGTGCTCTTCTGGGAGCCAAGGTCTGTAGCCATCCCAGGTTTGAATTTGATGGATAAGAAGTGGATAGAGGGCAGACCTTGGTTGTGAGGATATGAATTTGAATCCAACCCCAGGCGCTTATTAGCTGTGTAAATGGGGAGAAGTCACTTGACCTCTCTTTGCCTTCATTTACTCATCTCTCAGGGTAGTTGTGAGACTCAAGTGAGTGGCTGTGTGAAAGCCTTTGGTAAAGCTTAGAGTGGTTCCAGGACTGCTGTTTTGCCTGTCAGTCCTCAATATTACTTATACCCCCTCAGGCCTTACAGGTTACCCTTCACTTACAGATTGGGACCTTCACCTAGATACTACATGGACCTAGTGCATGAGCCTAGCAAATATTTTCTGCTTTTTGGAAACAACTGTGTTGTCATGCTGACAAGGTTATTTGTGTGTCTCCACACTACAGACATACAAACATCTTCCCATTTCTCCTTATTCAAACCAAACCCAGAAAGAGCTTCACCCACCCGTGTAGCAGGGCAGAAAGAAGAGCCTCTGACATTCTTTCTTTCCATTGTCCTTTTTTACTGCAAGTGTTTATCTCCACATTAATTGAATAAGAGACGGATGGTGTTCTGTTCAAAGGGTGAGTTTTTTCCTTCTGCTGCTGGAAGTTTCCACATGCTCTGCTTGCTTCCATAGCTTTTGGTGAGGGAGAGGGGTCACACTTGCACTCAGCCTGGGCCAGCATTGGTTGGAGGGTCCTGGGTAGAAGGCTGACCCTCAACACTTCTCACCAGAAAAGACTATTTTACATGAAAGGAACAGATGGGAAAAATTCAGATGAACTGCTCATTCTCATTTCCTGGTGTGCAGAGCTCTGTGGCCCCACCATGGAAGAGAACAAGGGAGGCTGAAGATCCTGAGCCAGCCCTTGAGGACATTTACAAGTGACTGGGGAGAATGGACAAAGGCAGATTCAGCCACTGCTCCCTGCATGGCAGGGGACCGGGGGAGGGCGTGTGTGGCTCTGCTCAGTCTGAGAACGGAGGAATGGCCACATAGTTGAGCTAAGAGCTCTCTCTCTCTCTCTCTCTCTCTCTCTCTC
>NW_027185759.1:9451239-9457339 GCF_028583685.1 Petaurus breviceps papuanus | reverse complement strand
CTCTCTCTCTCTCTCTCTCTCTCTCTCTCTCTCTCTGTCTCTCTCTGAGGGCTTTACCATTTACAAAGTCCGGAGAACGTTGGATGGTTGAAGCTCTTTATATGTTTGAATTGAGGAAGGGAGAAAAAGGAAGAGGTTTTGTCTGTAGGAATTTTCCACCATTAGCATGAAAACAAAATTGTTTCAGGGAAGTAGCATGGAATAGTGGATAGCTGGATCTGGAGCTGGAAAACCTGGGTTCAAATCTCATGTCACCCTTGGCTACAACTATGTAGCCCTGGGCAAATTATTCACTCTCTTTGTGCCTCAGTTTCTATATTTGTAAAATGAAGGGGTTGGGCCCAGTGGCTTCTGAGCTCCCTTTCCTCTTCTAAATCTAGGATGCTTTTCTCATGATAACCTTTGACTTTGGATACTATGAATCTCTAGATCTAGTTTTGATTCAGACCTGTGATTTCATTGGTATAGGGACCTGTCAGTGAGGAAACACCCTTCAATCACACATATCAGAACTTGTCCAGCTCCTTATAACATTAAAGAGTTGCCTCTATCTGTCCAGGGTCACCCAGTTAACATCTGTTGGTCAGATTTGAAACAGGTCTTTCTGATTTCAAGGCTGGTTTGCTGGTCACTATACAAAGCTGCCCCTCAGTCTAAGCAGTGCTTTCCTTGCTTTACAGATGAGGACACTGAGGTTCAAAGATTTGCAAATGGCCACCTAGTTGATAAGTGGAAGAACTGAGCTTCTTATTAGCCAGGACTAAAACCCAGCCCTTCTTAACCCAAGTCCAGTGTTTAATCCCTACAGAAAAGGATCTATTATGGAAAGGCAGAGTTGTTTTCCCTGTTTTCCAGTACAATGCATTCATCAATCAATCAATCAATTAATCAGTAAACAAACACTTATTAATTCCCTGCTATATGCCAAACACTGTGCAAGGTGCTGGGGACACAAAGTCAAAAACGAATCTATTTTGCTCCAATCTGTGCCAGTCCTACAAATACCAGTCCAGTCCAGTTCAACCAGTCTCCAGTAGGTGCTTGATATATATGGAGAACAAATGGTTTGTTAGCACCAGGGAGGCAATTTTTCATAATGCCTTATATTGCATAGTACCCTATCAGAGTCTCCAAGTAGAAAGGAATCTCAGAGGATGTGTAGTCTGTACATGAATAACTCCCACCCCCAATCCCCTATACAGTATCTTCAAATGGCCATCCAGTCTTTGCTTGAAGACTACTTACTGGGGGAACCCCATTACATATGAAGGTTTATGTGTGGTCACTAGCCGGGTAGAGTTAACAAGGGAGAAACTGTCAACCATGAGAGAGTAATTCATAAAACTCTGGGTCATGGGACAGCATGATGATGAGAAGGCATCCTTTTAAGAAAGCTTTAGAAACAGACAAAAAATCTCCCTTAAGTGAGGTTGTTGGGATTCATGCGCTGATTGAATTCAAGGGCATGAGGACCAAGCTCTCTTTGGTTTCTCTCTAGATGAGGGATTTAATCTTTCAGTTCAAAGTCCAACAGAATGAGCACAGCCACATCCCAGAAATTTGTCTTAAAATTTGGCGATCAACCCTCAGGTCTTGTGCTAAGGCTAAGAACACAAAACCAAAAGGAGAATGTCCCCCTGCCTCTAATTCTATGGGGGAGATACAACGAATAAAACAGGTTAAATACAAAATAACACAAGAGGAAGAAGGACGTAGCACCGCAATCCCAAAGGGTGGAGGGTGGAGACACATCCCAGGGATTCATAATTCTCTACAATTAAAGACCTGCCAAAGGCTCAGATCTCTGCCTGTCCTCCCGAGGCAGCCCATGGCACTTTCGTATTGGTCTAATTGTTAGGAAGGTGTTCCTGACCTTAAGCTTACATTTACCTATTTGATCTAATAGGTTTAATCTAATAAAATGAAATTTCATAGGGATAAAAGTAAAGGCTTATACTTGGCTGCTTCTCTTGGTATTCCAAGGACTTAGCACAGTGCCAGAAGCTGAGTAAATGCTTAATTAATTTTCTCACTCTCTCTTCCTCTCTCTGTTTCTGTCTCTGTCTATCTGTCTGTTTCTCCCCCCTCTTTGTTTCTCTGTTTCTCTCTCTCCCCCTTCACATCCCTGTTTTCTGTTTGTCTCTTGATGCCTTCCTTCATGATGTTGGGGAACCTAAAAAGTGAATGATAGCAAATCAAAATGAGGTTTCCTTTGAAGAAAACTTAAGTAAAACAACAGGGATCTGTGTTGCTGGGGTTATTGTAACCTAACTGTGTCTGAATTCAAAGGGATGAAATTCATCACATTTGTAGTTTTCCCCTCAGCTTGGGATTCAATAATCTGGTCCAAAGTCCATTCTGCTTCCCAGAATTTTGTTTGCCTGGCTCTCACTAGAAAATCTGCTGGTTAATCATCAGTATTTTCCTATAAGCTCTCATGGTTGGGTTGGTCTTCATTCTCACCCAGAAATAGGAACTGGGAAATACACTGGCATCTTTCTGACAACGAAGTATTGGGATTCCAACATAAGCTCTTTAAAAGTAGGGTTCGTGTTTTAGTCAGGTGGTTCAGAACCTACAGAGATCCACACACCCTCTAGGGCTCTACCCTCTGCTATTGGCAGAGTTAAGAGAGGTCCTCTAGTCAGCTCCTCACCCTTTAAAGAATCCAAAGATTCAATCAGTAAGAGAATGAAAAAGTCAAAACAACCTAGGATGTCTTGGGAGTGGGTTTGAGCGCTGACTCTGTGACATGAAGGTGCTGGATTTTCCACCTAAAAATCCGAATTTCTCTCTGACTCTCTCTGTCTCTCTCTCCCTCTCTTTCTCTCCCTTTTCTCTCTCTCTCCCCCAATTCATTTGTTTTGAGCAGTATTATCTTTCAAAAAAATGAATACCCCTGGTACCCCTGGGAGTACAGTCAGTTATCCATACTTTGTGTAAATTTTTCGGTCTGTTTGCTTTCCCCTCTGACCCTTAACAAGAGACCCACCTATTGAGCAAATGGGAGTTTTTCAAGGGGGGTTTGAAGGGAGCATGGACTACTTTGCTAAGCAGGGTAGATGGGAGAGGGGGACAGAAGAGGAGATGGGTGGGTCTCAAGACATTTCAGTTAGCTGGTTCTTAGGCAATAGAAACTTTTGGGCCATCCTCTTACATCTTCCCAACTGGACATTGAGGTGATTCAGTAGATAAAGCCCTGAGCCTGGAGTTCAGAAGATGTGAGCTCAAATCCAGCCTCAGGCACTTTCTGGCTATGAGATTTGAACAAGTCATTTAATGTCTGTAAAATGAGGCTCATACCAGTGACTTCCTCAAAGGGTTGTTATGAGGATCTGACATAATATTGTGAAGCATTTAGTACAGTTCCTGTCATACAGTAGGTACTTAATAAATGCTTATTCCCTTTCCCCTTTCCACCTTGGCAGGAGCTGCCAGACCTTGGTCTCAAGGTATGGTCTTTATGTATCCCCTTTTCCATGCTGCCACTATCAAAAAAGGATGTTAGTGGAAAGTTCAGTTGCACACTATGGGTTTAAATGCTTTTGTGGGCTAAACTGGGAAGGCAACTGCCATTGTTTATGTGGGAAAATATTGCCCTAGTTCCAAACATGATATTTATGACACTACAATTTCTTGGGTTCCAATCAAGGTGAAAGCTGCCTCGATATTCAGTCTGCCACAACACCTAGCAACCTACTGGTATATTTAAGATCCACATTGAATGCCATCCCCTTCATAACATCTCCCCTGACTTTCCCCTCTTCAAAGCCCCCACTGGACTCAGTATGTGTCTGCCAGGTATTACTTATACCTTGAGTCCTTGAATACTCCAACCATGTCTTATCCACCTCTGTGTCCTAGCACAGTGCTTTGGTCATAAATGAAGAAATGAGTGATTGAATGAATGGGAACCTTGAAGAACATGATATGTGCAGAGGGCGTTATATGGCTAGAGGGACAAACACACTGTCTCCCCCCTTTTTCTTTCCTCTCTCTCTGTCTCTGTCTTTCTCTGTCTCTCTGCCTCTGTTTCTGACTCTCTTCTCTGTTTCTGTCTCCCTCCTTCCTTCCTTCCTCCCTTCCTCCCTCCCTCTGTCTATAATGGTCAAATGATCAACACTTGTTCAACCAAGTAGTAACTACCTGACTAGACTTAAATTGTAAACTGTGAAACTCCCTTCTCTGTAATAATTTTTTGGCACACATCCAGAGGGGGCCTGCATAAAAAAAGACTACTTTTGTCAAGGTAATAAAGGCAATAGGCGTTGCTGGAAAGTTTCTCCCCAGGGTGCCCAAAGCTCTAAATCTATGACCTTATTTTATGATGAAGGTCATATTGATCATTAGCAAGGGAATATGAATAAATGTATAACCTGTTCAAGGCTAAGAGGATATTTTAAGGGAAGAGGGAAAAGATGTCCGGTTTAGTCACTGCTTGTGGACAGTAGACCTAGGTAAGGGTTCTTAGGAAAACAAGATATAAAATGAGGGCCTTGAGAGGAGGGTGATGGATGTGGACTGAGAAGCTTCAATGCCAGAGGAAACAACAGAAGAAAGAACCGCTCTCCATCCCACCCCAACTTTGCATAGACCTTGGTCTACAGTAGGCAGGCAGGCAGGGTGGCATCTCACCTTCACATAGTCATATTCACAGAGGTAGGAGGACTCCAGGTCAAAGTGCATGAAGTACAGCTTGATCCTAAATCCCTCTGGCACTGTGATGTTCCAGGTTACTTCAGAGTCACTGGGATAGGAATCGGGGAAGTTGGGGGACTGGATCTCCCCAAACATGTCATTGAGTTCCACAATGTTGGCAGGAACTCTCAGCAGACACACGTACAGGGAGCAGCATAGCAGGAAGGCCCTGAAAGACAGGGAGGGGATGGCAGAGGGTCACACAGCTTTCCCAGGACACCTGTGCCTGCAAGACCTGATAAAGAAGGAGCTTTTGCCTTGGCATTCAAGGGGTGGCTAGAGAGAGGTTTGGTTTTTGGTGTTGCTATTGAACTCACTCCAGGAAATAATAATAAAAACTCACATTGATTTGTGAGATGCTTCTGTCAAAGCCCTTTGAAGCCAAGAGGCCACATGGTGTAGCCAGCCTCAGAATCAGGAAGACTTGAGTTCAAGTCTGGGGACTGGACAGATGCATATCAACTGTGTGACTTTGGACACATCAGGTACCCTTCCAGCACCCTTAAGAATTCTCTAAAGTTATAGGTTGGAGAGCAGGGGGTGACCTGCATTGAGAGGGGATTCCTCACTGGTACCATCCTCTACCGAGAAGGTCACAGGGACTCAAAACCCAAAGTTAAAAATAAAACAACCAATGATGTTGGGAGAACCAGTTTTATTGTCCCCAGCTGAGCCCTCTGAGGCTGTAAGATGTTGGGCGACCTGGGCAGTGGCGGGCCTGGACTCCAGCCCAAGTCTCAGACCCTCAATTCCCCTCTCCTTTCACTGGCCTATCCTGACTTGCTGGTTTTCTGTCCCTATCCTAGAGACATTTCTATTAATCTTGTCTGGGCTTGGGGTCTGTTTAGTTTCATGGTGCTTTGATAATATGACAATTCAAAAGACCTAAGATATTTTTGAGTTGTGATTCTTCCTGGAGTCTGTGTGTGAGTATATAAGGGTGTGCCATGAGCGGCATCTTCTCCACACAAGCCAGGGTAGCTTTTCCTTAAGAGGCAATGGTACTTCCTTAGCTGGTCCAGGGAATTAAGGCTTGAACCCCTGATGAGGTTTCCTGGGATTCAGAATAAAAACCCAGCACACGAAGGCCTGGCCCATCTTTCTGACCAGGAGAGCCACAGTGGAAAACCCAGAGGTGTGGAGAGTGCCTCTGCCTGCACCCATGCAGGCTCCTTACCAAAGGGCACTTCCAGGGGTGCGAAACAAGCTTCCTGTAGCTAAACATTAACGGTTGTGAGCCAGAACCACTGAATTGTCCCGAGTTACTCCTGCCCCTGGAGAAGGTTGTGTGAGTGTGTGAGTATGTGTATGTATGTGTGAGTATGTGTAACTGTGTGTATGTGCATGTGTGTGTAAGTGTGAGTGTGTATGTGTGTGAGTGTGTGTAACTGTGTGTGACTGT
>NW_027185759.1:9443142-9451229 GCF_028583685.1 Petaurus breviceps papuanus | reverse complement strand
GAGTGTGTGAGTGTATGTGTGTGTTTGTGTGTATGTGTACGTGTGTGAGTGTGAATGTGTATGTGTGTGAGTTTCTGTGAGTGTGTGTGTATGTGTGTGAGTGGGAGTGCGTGTATGTGTGAGTGTGTGACTGTATGAGTGTGCGTGAGTGTATGTGTGTGAGTGTGTGTGTGTGTTTTTGTGGTGGGTTACTTCTTAGAGGGGATATGCCAGATGTCTTCAAGTATCTGAAAGGGTATAAGGAAGAGGGATCAGTTTAATCCTGCTTGGCCCCAGAAGAGAGCACTAGAAGCAATGAGTAGAAGCTGCAAAAGGCCAGATGTCAGGGAAAAACTTGTTCTTGATCACGGCAGCCCACATGTGGAATGGGCTGTGTTGGGTGGGTCCTGGCTCATAGCAAGACCTTAAGGTTTTCCGAGAAAGGCTGGATGACCCATCACAGAAGGGATTCTGTTTGGGCTTGGTTTGGCCTCGCCAGCTCTGAAGGTGTGACTTTGTGAGGTCCCCACCACAAAGGCTCTCCATACTGGGCATAGGGCTTTAAGAGCTGTGCTCTGGTGGGCCCACTCGTCCAAAGGCTGAGGAGAAGGGGCTCCTGGTTTCCATTTCTAGATCAATTCTTGACTGACAATGTGAATACAGGGCACATGTTTCTGGGTGTCCGTCAAATGGCCACCATTTTGATTTTTCATCCTCTATGCCTCTGAAAAGACTGCTCTACGTGTTTGGAAGGCAATTCTTCCTCATTTCTTTCCTCAGGATCTCTGGCTTTCATCAAAACACAATTCAGATGCTATTTCTTCTACTACCACCTTTCTTGATATTTCCTTCCCTCCAACAGGTTTATCCATCCGAAATTGCTCTTATACCATTTCCCAGTGGCGGTGAGGTTGGGAAGCAGGTACTGGCCCTGGAGTCTGAAGAACTCTTCTTCCTAAGTTCAATATGAGCTCAGATACTTGCTAGCTGTGTGACCCTAGACAAGTCAATTAACTATTTGCCTCAGTTTCTTCATCTGTACAATGAGTTGGAGAAGGAAATGGAAAACCATTCCAGTATTTTTTTTTTTTTTGCCAAGAAAACTCCAAGTGGGGACATAAAGTGTCAGACATGACTGAAAAATGACTAAACAACAGCAATTGATAAATACCCAAAGAATTTGAGCAGGCAGTTCTCAGAAGAAGTCAAAGCTATCTATAGTTATATGAAAGGATGCTCTAAATCATTATTGATTAGAGAAATGCAAGTTAAAACAACCCTGAAGTACCACCTCACACCTCTCACATTAACTACCATGAAAGAAAAGGGAAATGACAAATGCTGGGGGGATGTGGAAAAATAAGTACACTAATGCAGTCTTAGTTGAGTTGTGACCTGGTCCTACCATTCTGGAAAATAATTTGGAACTAGACCTGAAGGGTGATAAAACTGTGCACACCCTTTGACCCAACAATATCACTGCTAGGTCTGTATCCAAAGAGATCAAATAAAAGGGAAAAGAACCCATATTTACAGAAATATTTATAGCAATTCTTTTTTTGTGTGGTGGAAAAGGATTGGAATTTGGGGGAATGTCCATCAACTGAGGAATGACTGAACAAGTTGTGGTATATAATTGTGATGGAATTCTGTTGTTCTATAAGAAAATGACGAGCAGAATGCTTTCAGAAAAACACGGGAAGATTTGGATGAGTTGATGCAAAGTGAAGTGAGCAGAGCTAGGAAAATATTGTACACAGTAACAGCAACGTCGTAATGATAATTAACTGCGAAAGATTTGGCTACTCTGATCAGTGCAATGATCCAAGACAAAAGGACTCATGATGAAAAATGCTATCCACCTCCAGAGAAAGAACTAATGAACTCTGAGTGCAGCTTGAAGCATATTTTTTAACTTTCTTTTTTTTCTTGTAACATGGTTAATATGGAAATATGTTTTGCATGACTTCACATGTATAATGGATATCATATTGCTTGCCTTCTCCATGTGTAGAGGAGGGGTGGGAGGAAGGGAGGAAAAGAATGTGGAACTCACAATAAAAAAAATAAATGTAAAAAAGAGAAAAATTGTAGTTGAATCGCCTTAACCAGTGTCTGATTTTGGCAAAAAAGTAAAGATTTAAAAATTAAGTTGTTTTGTATTACTTTGCATTATATTTATCTGCATCCATATTGTATCTTTCAGGAGAATGGAAGCTCCTTGAAGATGGGGAATTATGCTTTTTGTGTTTGTAGCACAGTGCATTGCATACAGTAAGTGCTTAGTAAATATTTTTGGAATTGAGTTTTTGGGGAGAAGATGAAAAGGTAGTCATTGAACCAACAAATTAGTCTCCAGGAGAGGTAAGACGATATGTTAGAAAAAGCAATGACTTCTATTCAAGTCTTTCCTGTTCTTGCCTGTGTGATCCTGCTCTGTAAAGTGAGAGGACTAGATTAGTTGGCCTCTGAAGTCCTGTCCAGCTCTAGAACCACGATCCCTAACAGGATCATAGAATATAGACAATCTAGAGCCTATCTTTGAATGAGGAGGAGGAAGCAGAGGAAGGAAATTACATGGCCAAGGTCACCAAGCACATCTGGCTACATCCAGAACCTTTAAGTTGTGGCTATAAGGACAGTACTCCAGCTTCTTGCTCATATCAAAGCAACATTCTGGTACTACTCCTCTGTCCCCTACAACACTTAGAAAAATTCAGTGTTTGGTCCCTGAGATAATATAACATGTGACAATAATACATAGCCTTTCCAAGTTTGCAAAGCACTCTATTTGAGGCTCCTGACAACTGTGTGAGATACTACATTTTACAGATGATGAAATAGAGATTTTGTTTATAAAACAGAGATGTTAAAGTGACTTTCCCAGGAGCACACAATCAGGAAGTGTCAGAGATGGAACCTGGACCCAGTCTTCAAGACTTCCAGGTCAGAGTACCACCCATTACACCACATTGCCTCTGGTGATCCATAATGGGCACATCTTTATGGACGAGTCTTCGACACCATCTCCTTCCTCGGGTTCTGTCCTACGTACTGGTTTGGCTCGAGGATCTGTCCTGCCTTCGGTGGCATGCCCGGGTCCACTTTCTCCATTGTTCTTTTTCCAAGTCATGTCATCAGGACTTTGGGTTCCTCAGTACATTTGGGGGAGGGGTTAGGAAGACACTGATTTACATGACGCTCTGGTCTTCCCTCGCTCCCCACCCCCCAGCTCTACATCCTTATAATGATTTTAAAGGTTCTAAGTTAATGCTCCTTCATATATAGGACAAGCCATGGTGCAAACTTTGAAAATTGCTTTAAGCTGCAAACTGAGGATTGTAAATGCCAACAGTAATTCACCACCAACCTTCTCCCTGTCCTCAAATGTCTTAGCTCATTGGTCAAGACATTGTCTTTCTAGCCTCCAGAAGCTGCTCTCTATTAGCAAAAGAGAACACCAAACCAGAGTCTTTGGAAAGGGAGATAAAGGCACAACTCTGATGGTTACGGTTCTGATATCTAGGACACCATCTTCTTTCATCAGAAGGGAAGGAGGTGAGGTGAGGTGGAAAACCCCCCTCCTCCTTACTCCCAAAGAGGGGGAGATCAGTCATTAGCAAAAGGAAGGGGGGCAGAAAAACCTGGGCTTCATTCTTATACTCACTGTTCTCATATTTATAGCACTTTCACTCAGTCACAACTTCAATTTCCTTACCTACAAAATGCAGCTAATAATAGACCTTTGAATTTTTCACATGATAATATTGTAAATAATCTATTGATCAATGAACATTTAGTAAATGCTTGCTGTGTACTGGGCATTGTGCTGGGGCTACAAAGACAAAAATGAAACAGTCCCTGCTCTCAAGGACTTCCATTCCCAGAGGAGATAATATGTACTACTCTAGGTATACACACGACCCACACAAAGCAGATACAGGATAACCTTGGAGGCGAAGGGACAGCAAAGACAGTGACTTGGAAAAACCTCAGGCAGAAGCTGTGCCCCCAAATTCCTATTTAAAAAAGAAAAATTGTCCAGACCAGTGATTTCTTCTGGATGGGAAACTCCTGGTGTGAAAAGGTCCTCTACCACTACAGCTCTGCCACTTACAGTCTCACAGATTGACCCACAGACCAGAGAGAATATGACTAAGTCACCTAGCCAGTGGGGGTCAGAGGTGGGGATCAAACCCAGGTCTTAATGACTCCAAGGTCAGACCTTGGTTCCCTAGGTCATGCTCCTGCTTAGGATGGGGAGATAAGGAATGATGAGGAAATGAGGCTCAGAATGCTTATGTGACTTGTCCAAGGTAATTAATAATAGTTACCAGCATTCTCATAACACTTGAAGGTTTGCAAGACACTTTACAAATATCTCACTGTATCCTTACAACAACTCTGCAGGATACGTGCTGTTTTTATTCCTACTTTACAGATGGGGAAACCAAGTCAGGCGGTGGTTAGGTGAGTTTGCCCAGGGTTACGCAGCTAGCAGATATCTGAAACAGGATTTGAACTTGCACTTTCCTGAGCCTCAGGTCAGTACTGTATTCACTGTGACACTTAGCTTCCAGATTATCACACAGGTAACCTTCTCTGTGTAGAGGCCAGGAAGCCAGAGCTGCCATGCCCTTTCTGTGGGCTTCCCAGGACTCTTTGGAAGGCCCAGGTGGGATGCTGTGTGTTTGCAGAAGGTGCAGAAGGGGAATGAAAGTCACCAGGGCCATTCCTGTCTCCCCGTGGGCAGGATAGGTAGGTGGCTTAGTGCCCTGCTGGGTTACCTAAAGCAGACACGATAACCTTGGAGGCCAAGGGATAGCAATGGGCTGGCTAGTGATTAGACCTTCCATCAGGAGTGCTGCGCTTTTCATTTGATTTTGTTGGTACTTCATATAAACCAGCATTCGTAACAATTGAGTCAGATCAATTCAACAAACCCTTGGTAAGAACCCACTGGACACAAGGCACATTGCTCATCTCTTGGTCTACAAAGACAAAAACAAAGACAGTCCCTGCCTTTGAGGTTCTTGGATTTTGTTTACTTTTACATATCAAGATAGATTTATCCAGAGAGTTAGACTTATGGCTCCCCCTTGAGATTCCATTGGGTTCAAACCTAGAAAAGCTGAGTTAACCTGAGGGGCATAATTCTTTTGGGACCTTAGTGCTCTGAGCTGAAGGGTTGCTGCCTCCCAGTGAGGCATCCCAGGGCTTGGGAAAGGACTTCTGGACCTAGAATCAGGAGAGATCTGGGTTCAGATCCTGCCTCTGTCACAGCTACTTGTACAACCAGAGTAACTCAGGGGCAACTTATCAATCTGTAAACATTTATCAAGCACTGCTATGTGCCAGTCACTGGACTAAACATAAGATATGACAAGAGACCATCCCTACCCTCGAGGAGCTTACAGTCTAACTGGGGAAACAACATGAGGAGGGCAAATATATAAAAGACAAAATAAATAAGAAAGAAAATTAACAGAAGGAAGGCACTGGAATTAATAGGGTTAGGGACGATTTCCTGTAGAAAGTGCGATTTTTAGCTGAGACCTGAAAGAAGCCAGAATCAGTAGTCAGAGAGGAGCCAAGAGAGCTCCCAGGCGCTGGGCACAGTGAGAGAGAATGCCCAGCAGCTTCAAAAAGGGAAAGTGAGAGGATAATTGGGGCTGGGAGCCTGGCTTCTCTGAGCTCACTCTCGGGGCTGTAGCTTCCTCAACTATAAACCAAAGGCTCTGGACCAGCTAGACCCTGAACCTCCTTCTAGCTTGAACTCTTGGGTCTGAGGCTCTCAGCCTTAGTGTCCCCATCTGTAAACTGTGGTGAGGAAAGCACTTTATAAACCTAAACGGGGTCCAACTGAACCAACCTCTGTGACTTTAAGCTGAAAACAAGTGCTGACCTGCATTGGTAGAGGGCGTTTTCTCACTGGGAGGTCCAAATGTCAATGAAATTAAAAAAAAAAAACTGAAATGTGAGAATGCTGATGAATCTAGAAATATGAGATGATGATGAATCTCTGTCCATGACTAACTTATCCAGTGAATGAGGAGCTGACTGACCCAAACACAGTAGAAATAAATAATATTATATACCAAGTTCTTGGAACAGATTTCTTAATTCATTGGGATGAGGAACTTCTGGTGAAAAAAATTCTTTCTACCAGCACAGGTGGGTGACTTCTCTACAATTTACAGTCTTAAGAGAGCTGCCTAGGTGAGCGAGGGACATCCAGTCTACATGGGTCCGAGGCGGGATTTGAATCCTGGTGTTCCTGGTTCTGAACTTGGCTCTCCGTCCTTGTGAGAAACAGCTCTCAGTAATTTAAGATTGCAAGTGCTTTGTCCAGATTATATCACTGGGACCCTCTAACCCTGTGAAAGAGTTGCCACCATCTCTACCAGGGAAATAGGAGGTTGGCAAAGAGTGTTTAACTAGGACCAGAGTTCAAATCCAGACTTTGCCATTATGACTTTGGGTCAGACACGAGTACTCTGTGCCTCAGTTTCTTTCCCTGTAAAGTGAGGGAGTTGGGCCAGGCTCTTCCAGATATAAATCCATGGTCCTGTGCCGCTGCACAAGTTGCTTTGCTGGGCCTATGAAATGAGAAGACTGAGCTAGGAAATTTCTGAGGTTTCTGATCCTTGATCATCATTTTACCGATAAGGAAAGTGAAGCTGAGAGCCGTGATTTGCCTGGAATCCCACAGTCAGTGCCCGAATTGAGATTGGAATCAGGCAAGTCCAAGGTCATTTTTATCTCCAAGTCCACTGTCCTTTAAAGACTTTCTGAATCGAAAGGAAAATCAGTTGGGAAGGGGGGAGGGGACGAGAATATTTGGGGATTTGCTTCGTCTATGGAATTTTTTTAAGGAGTGGTTGTTAAAACAGCATCCAAAACTGTTATTAGAAAAATACTGAGGGTGCTTAAGTTATGAGATGTGTGACTTATTAGGAGTGCCCTTAGGTGGGAATGATCTGGTCTGCCTGGGGGGAGAGGAGGAAACGTTAGGTTTAGTCCAAGATCAGGGAACCAGCCTGAAGGTGTCTGTTCTTTATTGGGGGTCCCAGGACTCTGTCTCCCTGTCCTGAGAATCCTCCATTTAAAAGGTACTCACTGCATTTGCCTGATTCCAGTTGCCCAGGCAGTGACTTATAGGGGACTGTATGTACCATGGTGACAGGTTTTATTTGTCCAAATTGAGGTTTAACTGGCAAACTTCTGAAGGCTTGGGAAACCACAGGAGCCTGGCAGCATGGAAATGGGTTTCTTTTCTGTTCCAAACAAATAAACACCCAACACACACACACACAGCAACAAGCAGCCCCCTCCCCTTGCTCCCCATGCCTCCTCCCACCTCCCACTAACGAGAGAGCCAAATGCCTGCTTATTTCAGAGGAGGAAGCACAGCAAAGACCCCGACTGATAAAAAAGAAGGCACCTTCTTCTTAAGGTAGTACTCACTGGGGACCGTGTGTGTGTGTGTGTGTGTGTGTGTGTGTGGATTCGGTGAAAGACTGGGGCTTCCAGGTGGAGCCCGGAAAAAGTGTCCAGTGGAAAGTTGCATCTTTCCAAGTAGCAGAGTAAGCTTCAGACACACTGACCATTCCAGAAAGAACCAGAGACACAGACCAGACAGCCCAGTGCATGGGGAGAGATCAGCCAGCCTGCTCGGCATGGTGAAAGACTTGCTGGAGAGCCGGAGCGGGACTGGTCCGAGGGGCCCCTTTAGGCAGCCCTGGCCACTCTGAGATCTTGTCCCTGAGAGGAGAAGGGACTGTCATTCCCCACCCCTAGTAGTTCTGGGGACCCCTGGCACTCACCTCATGTTTCTGCCTTGGCTTCTCTTGGGGGCTTTGGATTCCACCCCCGTGCCTTATTTTTGCAGGATCTCTTCCCTGGTGTCAGTTCTGGGGCTGGCTCTCCTGGACTCCACTCTCCCTCTTATCTTTGTTCTGAGAGCCCTGTGTGTGTCTGGGGAGTTGGCTGGCATTCTCCATTCAGGTCACGCCTTCTCCTGCCTGCAGCAGACCTCTCTCTCTCTCTCTCTCTCTCTCTCTCTCTCTCTCTCTCTCTCTCTCTCTCTCTCTCTCTCTCTCTCTCTC
>NW_027185759.1:9430619-9443132 GCF_028583685.1 Petaurus breviceps papuanus | reverse complement strand
CTCTCTCTCTCTCTCTCTCTCTCTCTCTCTCTCTCTCTCTCTCTCTCCCTCTTTCCCTATCTCTCCTCCCCCTCTCCTCCTCCTTTTCCTCCTCCCCCTCCTTTTTCCCTTCTCTCCTCTCTTGCCTGTCTTCCTCTCCCTCTCATACCACTTCCCTGTCTCTTCTCTGTTTTTCCTGTCTGCCTCCCCTTTCTATTCTCTGTCCCTCTGTCCTTTTTCTGCCCATTTTCTCTGTCTTTGTGTCTGTCTGTGTTTCTCTCCTTTCTATTTCTCCGTGATTTTTTTCTCTCTCCTTTTCCAGATGACCACATTTGCTTCTCCTCAGGACAAGCTCAACAACAAGGTGAAACAATATAACAAGATAGCCCAAAAGAAAAACACAATGAATCAGGACAGAACAAATTGAGAAGAAAGTTCTGCCTGGCTCCCATGGGAAGGAGCCGCTGGCCAGACACTGAGTTCCTAGCTCGACTACCCTCCAGTGAGGATGCCAACATATACAGGTTTCCTATAAATGGGAACCTTGGCAAGGAACTCCAGGCAGGATGGGCCCCTTATGTTGCACAGTTGGTCTTTCTCACTTAAAAGTAAAACCTTTGAGTTGTTGTCCCACTTCCTTGAGAATTGTGCTAATGTCCAGAGAGCTAATCCACCCCACAGAGAACATAGTGAATCCCAGAGACCTCCATCAGCGTGTGTCTGTAAAAATGTGCATGCCCATATGGACATAGGGACCTGGGAAAATATGACCCAGAACCTAGGCAGAACTTCTTCTGATTCCCCTTCTCCCCTCCCCCCACCCCTGTGTCAACTGTGGCTTGATGAGCTCTGCACAGTGAGTGAGGGTCTGGGTACCACACACATGGGGAGACCTAATGGTAGAGTGAGAGCTCATGTGCATCTGAAGCTTGGGGGCTGCAGAGCCCCTCACAAAGCTCATCTCATTGGAGCATCACAACAGCCTGGGAGACACATGCTCTGACTGCCCCTCTCTCTGCTAGCACCCTCCCCCAGCTCTTTATTTTATACACATTACTATAAATTCCCATCCATCTCCCCCAGCAGAAACAGAAGCTCCCCGGGTGGCAACTGTTTTGTTCTGTCTTTGACTACCCAGTGCCTGGAAATAGTAGTCACTGAGCTAATATTTGTTGATTTATTAATCAATGTGACAGTTGAGGAAACTGAGGCTTGGAGAGTTTCATTCACCCAATATCACACACAGTTAAGGGCAGAGATGGTGTGTGAAGCAAGATCCCCCTGACTCCAAGTGCCTAGCGTTCTCCCTGTGCCATAACACATGAGACCATGAATTTAGAGCCAGAAGATGCATTCAAGGCCATCTAATCTTACCCTTTCATTTTAAAATTGAGCAAATTGAGGACCAGAATGGTTGAGCCTTGAGAAGATTGTGATAGAAACAGGTTTTGAACCCAGATCCTGACTTCAAATCCAACATTGTCCTCTGTGTTACTTGGGTCATAGTACCTCAACTTTCGCCAGAAAAGAGGCTACTCCACGCCTCCAGCCCCCCCTCCCCCTCCCTCCCTCTTCCTCCCTTACTCTGTCTCTCTGTCTCAGTTTCTGTCTGTCTTTCTGATTCCCCCTCTCTGTCTCTCGCTCTCTCTCAACATTTTCAATAGCCTATCTTGCCAGCCAGGGTGTGATGGAGTGGTTCCCACCCACTTTGTGGGTACAAATGGAAGGGATGAGAGAAGAGCCTGGAGTTTGGACTCTTGGCAAACTGAGACTTTCTGTTTCAAGCAAAAAGCAAAGAGCTTTCAAAGTCTCATTAAAAGATTCGACTTCTCAAACATCAAATGACTCTCACAGAACAACATTTTAATGATTTAAGTGCAAATGAATCAGGAACACATGGATTATATTTCCCTTGGAATACACGAGGGTTTTAAAAACGAAGGAGAGAAGGACTTGGCCCAGCCGGGGCTGGCGGACGCAGCGTCCTCCCCTTTGGAGACGCTGGCTGACTTCACGCTCCCAGCAGTTTGCTTTAATCCGGCGCGGGAGAGAGATGCACACAGGCGGCCACCGAGTCAGCTTCAGAGAACAGAGCGCACAGCTCTGGCAGCCACTGGCTTCGCCTCGTAAAATGTCAAATATGAATTAGGCCTCTGAGTGTATTTCTCCGTCAGTGTCTTCTTGGGCTGCCAAGGCACTATAGAAAACTTTTGAATTGTTGTCCACAGAAGCAGTGGCAATGGATAGCTCTTGTATGTGCTTTCTGGGGACTGATGTTGTCTGCACGACGACAGAGTCCCTGTGGTTCAGCAAGTTGTTAGGACTGGAGATGAGATAGCTTCCCAGTGGATGGGGCTCCCTTTGTTACGTCATTCTGGGTCGTCTGCCATCATGACGCCATAACCAGAGAGATCGCTGAAAGTAGGGCAGGGTGCATCGTGTGCATGAATGGTAGCAAGGACTACCTGGGAACATAACATAGAGGGGGGGCTTTCTTCTATGTGTGGTTGAGCAAATGGATTGTCCTTTCTGGACCTTGGTTTCTTTATATATAAAATGAGGAGATCGGAATAGAACTCCAACCAACCAACCATCCAGGCATTTATTGAACATCTACTATTTTTCAGGCACTGTGCTAGGCACTTGGGATACAAAGACCCCCAACACCCCAACAAGAACCCCAAACAATTCTAGCCCTTACATTCTGCTAACATGATAGGAAGTTATCTAATCCTAATCTTTCATTTTGCAGTTGTTAAGTAAACTGAGGTCCATAGAGATGAAGTGGTTTTCCCAAGCCACACAGACAGTGATTGGCAGAAATACAGTTCGAACCTACGGTCCTCTGGATTCAAATTCAGCATTGTTTCCATCCTGGTACCTTCAGGTTCTTAGTCCACCTCTAAATGTTGGGATCCGTTGACGAGCCAGGGATTCCTGGCTTCCCAATGCTTCTGGCATTCCCTTGATCATTATCAGTATATGTTATTGTCAATCATGTCTAAAAGTCAATCAGAAAAAAATTCATTAAAATAGAGTCAAATTTTTAAAAGTTTGAGGACAAAAAGTTTTATATGGTTGTATAGGAGGCTGCATGTGTGTTTCAGATTAAGGATAAATTCATGCTTTGAGTTGCTGGGAATTTAATAATCCCATATATGTTGAGAATCACAGAATTTGGGGACTTCAGGGGCTGCCTAATGAGATCTTCACTTGAACTAGAATACTCTCCATGGGTTTTTTCTTCTCTTATCTGTATTGGGAAAACACAAGAAATCCCCCAACCCCACAGGGTCACTTCATGGATCTAGTGCCAGTAAATTCATTTATACCAGAAACGTCTTTCTGATAATTCATAGGAAGAGAAAACATGTGATGTGAGTAAGATAGGGGGAAGGAGTGGACAGATTTTATCATACTAATATTAACTTACTTCATCACACTGTATCCTATGGGAAACTGGGAGCCTAACCATCAACCAGTGGTTTCCCTACAAAGTCTTCAGAGAAAGCAATCCAAGAGGGAACTCCAAGAAAAGAATCACTGAATCACATAGCAGGAAGTGACCTAAGAAGCCACCTAGCATAAATCACCTGGGAACCATTCAACAGTCATTTCTTATTTTTTTAATTAGTTTTTTTGAATCACCAAAATTCTGTCCTCATGCCCTCCAAGAATGAAAGAAAAACAAAACAGCTCTTACAAAGACAAAGTCAAGCAGCACAAATTTCTATATTGGCCATGTCCAAAAGCCATTTGTGTGTATGTGTGTGTGACATATACATGCACATGTATGTGCCTCATTCTATACCCTGGAGGTGGGCAGCAGCGTGTTGCACTGTGAGTCCTCTGAAACTGTGGTTGTTCCTTACAGATTCCCAAATCTTGCAGAGTTGTTTGTCTTTACAATGCCATTTTTTTTCTTTCTCCTGGTTCTGCTGACTTCACTCTGAATCAAGGTCATACAAATCTTCCCAGGTTTCTCTGAAACCATTCCCTTCATCATTTTTTATAGCACAATAGTCTTCCGTCTCATTTATATGGCATCACTTGTTCAGCGGTCATCTAATTGATGGGTGCTCCCTCAGATTCTCATTCTTTGCCACTTTGAAAAAAGTTATAAATATTTTTGTAGATCCTTAGGGTTTGTTTTGCTTAGGATTGATCTCTCCCTCAATTTACCTTCTCTCTAGTTCTCCTTTTTCTCCTTTCCCTCCTGCTGAGTGAAATGTATTTCTGAATCCAACTCTGTGAGAATGTGTCTGCATGTCCTTCCCTCCCTTGACTAGTTCAGAGGAGAGTGAGGTTCAAGGGTTAGCCGCTCCCCCAGTCCTTTTTTGTATAGACTTCTACTTGGATACCCTGATTGTGTTGGGATAATTTTCCTCAATTTTCCTTTCCCCTCCTCCCTGTGAATTTATTTTCCTCTACCCTTTCATTTTTCTTTTAAAGTCACCAAGACAGAATGGAATCACTAGCAGACCTTCTGTATAATTAGATTTTCTTTATGATCCCTAATGATAATTTGCTTCAAAGGGAATACATGTATCAACTTCTCCTATTTGAATGGGGGCAATCTATCCTTGTTTAGTCCCTGATCATTATTCAGTTTTATTTATTATTTCTCTTAACTTTTATGTTTTAAAAATTCTCTTATTTTATTTTTTAATTATTTCTCTTAATTCCTGTGTTTAAACTTCAAGTTTCTATGCAGCTCTGGCATTTTCATGAGGAATGCTTGGATATCCTCTATTTCATTGTCTATTTTTCCTCACTCTTGACTGCTTTCTATCTGGTTGCTTTCAGATTTTTTTCTTTGCCCTATGCTTTTAAAAGATCTTAGCAGCTTTTTAAAAAAGATTTCTTGAAATATGATATCTATATCTTTTATTTTGGCCATAGCTTGCAAGTGTTCCAATGATTCTTAAATTTTTTTCTCCTTAATCTGTTTTCCCTGCTAGTTGTTTTTGTAATGAGGTAGCATATATATATATATATATATATATATATATATAAATTTTGGGGTCTTTATTGATTTATTTGTTTACTTTTAGTGTAGAAGATTCAGTTCCACAATTACTTGAATTTCAAATTTTCTCCCCCTCCTCTCCTTCCCCCCCCCCGCCTCATGGTGGCATACAATCAAGTATAGGATCTGCAAATACTTTCACATTAGACATTAGTTAGGTTATAAAGAAGGATTGCATCAGATGGAATGAAAAATGGGACAGAGGAAACAAAACTAAACAAGAAAAAGAAAGAGAGCAGGTAGTTTGCTTCAATCTGCATTCAAACTCTGTTCTTTCTAGTTCTTTCTCTGAATGTAGACATCTCTCTCCATCATGAGTCTTTTGGAGTTGTCTTATGACCCTGCATTGCTGAGAAGAGTCCAGTCTATCAAAGTTGGTCGTCACATATACGTTGTGGCTGTAATTGTGTACAGATTTCTTCTGCTTCTGCTCTTCTCACTCAGCATCAGTTTGTATAAACCTCTCCAGGTAAATATGAAGTCCTTCTGGTCCTTATTTCTTATAGCACAATAGTATTCCATTACATGCATATACCACAACTTGTTTAGCCATTCCCCAATTGATTGATAGGTATCCTTTTGATTTCCAATTCTTTGCCACCACAAAAAGAGGTGCAATAAATATTTTTGTACAAATGGGTCTTCCTCCCACTTCAATGATCTCTTTGGGATACAACTCTAGAATTGGTATTGTTGCATCAAAGGGTATGAAATTATTTATAGCCCTTTGGGCATAGTTCCAAATTGCTCTCCAGAATGGTTGAATCAGTTCACTACTCTACCAGAAATACATTAGTGTTTCAATTTTTCCACATCCTCTCCAGCATTTGTGATTTTCTAGCTTATATTTTCCTCTATTTTTTCAATCTTTTGACTTTGGCTTTTTAAATTTTATTTTTGACTTATAGAACAAAACCAGGATTTTCATAACATAGTACAATAAAAAATGGTTATACATGAAACTACAAATCTACTATGCACCCCTTGCTATTCCTTTGCCACAAAATCATCATGTAAATTTCTTTTTTTCTCCTCCCCTCCCCACTCCCTAGAGATGACTTTGTCTTAGTATTTCTTGTTGTCTCAAGGAATTATTGGCTTCTATTTGGTCTATTTAATTTTCAGGGAATTTGTGCATGGGCAAAGTTCTATATTTCAAGCTGTTAATTTTCTTTCCAATTCTTTCTTCTTCAGATCTCATTTCAGTATCCTTACTTAATTTTCCCCAATATATTGTTATTTCATTAAATATTTTTAATCACACGTAAAAACTTTGAACATTCACTTAACATTTTTTAATTTAAAAATACCTCCCTCCCTTATTCCCCTCCCCATCCTTGAGAAGGCAAGCAATGTGATATAGATTATACATGTGAAGTCATGCAAAACATATTTCCATATTTAGCCATGTTGCAAAAGAAAACAGAGACCAACAAAACCCCTAAGAAAAATAAAGTAAAAAAAGGATGCTTTGATATTCATTCAGCCTTCATCAATTCTTTCTCTGGAAGGGTTTTCATCATAAATCCATTGTTTTGATAAGAATACATTAGTCATCTGATCAATGTACAATATTGCTGTTCCTGTGTATAATATTCTCCTGGTCTTGCTCACTTCACTTTGCAACAGTTCATACAAATCTTTCCAGTTTTTTTCTGAAATCCACCTGCTCATCATTTCTTATGGAACAATAGCATTCCATTCCATTCATATACCATGTCTTGTTTAGCCATTCCCCATTTGATGGGCATCCCCTCAGATTCCAATTCCTGACCACCACAAAGAGCTACTTTAATATTTTTGTACATCTGGGTCTTTCCCCCTTTTTAATGTTCCGTAATTCTGGAAAAGACTAAATACAGTTCCAATAAGAGGTCTTCACCTCCTGTCTGAGCACTTGTATAGTTTATCATAAAGAGACTTAATCTGTAGGCTAGGTGATAAGTTCTTTGTCCAGTCTCTGCTTTCACTTCTAAAGGGATAATCAAACAATATTGATTGATTGTTAAAAGAGGTCAGAAGTGTAAAGGTGGGGCAGTGATTGAGTAAATCAATCCTATCACTTGCATCCTATTTCCGTTCAAAGTAGGTGTCAAGATACTGTAACCAGGTGAGAATACATGGAATCCAGGAATTAATCCAGGAGATTGAGGACTAGATGCAAAGAAAGTCTGACCACATCTTCCTAGTTGCAACAGGAAATTTGTTTGGATTGACTGAAGGACTTGGTTCTGAACCACCCAGCTTGTTGGAAGTGGTAATTTTAGTGAACTGAGGAGTTAGGAGAAAGCATTTCAGCCAGTCTCCTCTAAGGAGCCACTGGGTAGTGAGGATTGGGGGGGAGGGAGCATGAGGAGAATGCCTCAGTTTCTTCCTCTCTACACTACATAGGTTGGAGGAGGACCTTGTGAGGTTCAAAGGTTCAGAGAGGTTTGAACTTCCCATAAACATCCTAGAAAAATCCCTGCACCCATGGAACAGCTGATGGCACTGTCTGCATCTGGATCCCAGGAGAGACTGGATGCAGTTTAAGTCTACAAAAAACCCAACAGGAAACAAATTAAAAACAAAAACCTAGAACACACCTTAGGGAAACACCTTAAGGACTCAAGCCAAAGGACTTTGGGGACCTGAGAATGGCCTTTTGCCTCAGATGCTCTCTAAGCTTCAGCCTATTTATCTGTTGCTGGCAGTCTTTGAGAGCTGCTAGGTCCAAAACAGTCCTGACCCTAGAGGCTGGTTCTCTGGTGACAGATAGACTTGACAGTCCCTGGGACTCACTCATTCCAGCTCATGGCTTCCTGCTGGGGCTTCAGGTTTGGAGTCTGAGAGTCCAGCCAGGGTCAACACTACATACACCCTGATGAGACATTCAAGTTGGATTTCAGTGGAGGCAGCAGAGGGGGTTTCTAATCCATACTTTAGAGTACATGAATTTTTTTTTTTGTGAATTCTTTTCTAAAAAAAATGTCCTTGGCTCTTTAAGAATCTTAAAGAATGTCCCGGTCTTTATCTTTTGATATGGTAATTACGTGCCTGGAGACTGGAGTTTGGGGTTTTTCCTTGTGGTAAACTTATGGATTCTGGGGTCTCCTCCCTCCCCGGCATTCTTCTATTCTGGGAATTGTTTATCCCCAGTGATTTATTTTCATTTGTGTCTCTTATGTTTATTCTCTGGGATTCAAATTAATCTAATCTCTGAACTTCCAGATCTGTCTTCCATGTCAAGTGCTTTATCCTGAATTGTCATTATCTTTAGAGTTCTGGGACACTCAGGTTTTGTCCTTTTATCTCATTCTCCTTAAGTGTTTCACTTTTGTCTTTGGATCCCTCCTGCCTTCTACAGAGCCTGGCACTTAGTAGGCACTTTAGAAATTCTTGTTGCTTAGTTGATCTTTCTTCAACTACATTTATTCTGTCCTACTTCCATTAAAAAAAAAAAAAGAAAGCCCTCTTTGCTACCTGACATTTTCGTATATTACTCTTTTAAACCTTGCATTCTATGCTGGGGCACGATCCCCTCAATGTGTTTATTACCCAAATTATTTTATCTGTTGGTATGTTTTATGACTCCTATTGTATTTCCAACTTCCAATTCTGTGTATTGACCCTTGTTTCTTTTCAATTGAAGATTTTCTCAATCAATTCAAATCAAAAAGCATTTGCTTTCACTCATTCCTTTTTTTTTCTTTCACTCATTCCTTAACTTGTAGACGAACCCCTCTCGTGTTTTTTCTCTGGGAAAAAATCCCCCCTCCCTTCCTTCTCTTTAATATCTTGAGGCAACTAACAGCTTTTGTTCTCAGTGGGGGAGTCTAGAAATGGAGAAGGTAAGAGCCTTGCCTATCCCCTGTTCTGCTCTTAGTGGGAGATGGAGTGGGGAGAGAGTAGGAATCTGTAGTAGTTACTGGCAGATGCTTAGAGAATGGAACTGCTGTTTTTTTTGACTCTGAGGGACAGAATGATGTAGAATGATGTAGTGGTTATATAGGTCTGGATGATGTGAGTGCAAATCCTTGCCTCAGATAGTTATTAGTTATGTGATCCTGGACATGGGGTTCTTTGTAGAATGTGAAAGTTGGACTCAGACTTAAATGCTCTTTTAGCTCAATATTTATGATCCCATAATCCTCCCACTCATATTTATTTGCTCTCTGTCTTTCTTTCTAGTTTCACTTTCTAGGGAGTGCTTTCTTTCTAGCTCTTCCTTCCCTTTTTTCCTTCGTGTGTGTGTGTGTGTGTGTGTGTGTGTGTGTGTGTGTGTGAGAGAGAGAGAGAGAGAGAGAGAGAGAGAGAGAGAGAGAGAGAGAGAGAGAGAGAGAGAGAGAGAGAGAGAGAGAAAGTGTGTGTGTATGTTTGTGTGTATGTGTGTGTGTTGGGGGAACACTGAAGACCAGGGGGTGGTGATGACTAGACAAGCTACTGTGGTTGTGGTAGAGGCATTGCCAACAATGCTGAAGCTAGGGACCAAGAACAGCACAAAAGGCAAACAATGTCCTCCTCCAGTTTAGGAAAATTCCTTTGGGATGGAGATGGGGTAGTGGGAGAAATACGGGTAGAGACTTCAGGACCCAGTGTCCCCTGGAAGGGAATAGAGAGAGACCCGACTCCTGCATTGGAGGAGAACCTAAGTGGGACAGGCTTCCCCTTTGCTTTTCTGATCCCTGGCATGGTGGCACTTGAGGGACACAGCCCCTCCCCTCTTCTAGCTTCTTGAGCCTATATTGTGGGGGATCTAAGCACAGAGGGAAGGGCTCTAGCAGAACTAACAGCAGTCAGTTAGCAAACATTTATTAAGTGCCTACCACATGCTAGGTGTGTGCTCAGGGCTGGGGATACAACAAAAGTTATAAAACAGTCCCTCAGGGAACTCCCAGTCTAATGAGAGGGACAAAATGCAAGCAACCATACACAAGCAAGCCTCATGCAAGACATTGGAGCTAATCTGCAGCACCAGCGAAAAGTCTCCAATGTTTACATTGGAGGGGGGAGGGAGGGAGTCACTTGGAGGACTATTGACAGTTGGAGGATTGCTGTTGTTTGTAAGAGGACCATGGCATCAGGGAGGGGATCTCATGACCTGCCAGTGAATTGCAGTTAAGTGAAGCAGGGCTGTACAAATTCACCTCTGGAGCCATCTATCTGGGTCAGATACAGATCATGGTGACTGGAGATGATGGTGGGGAACAGTTTGGGAAGAAACCCACATCAAATCCTGCCCCAAATGCTGCAAAGTAGCTGGTCACATGATGCCCCAGGAAGGTTACAGGAAGGATCTTTTGGACACCTAGGAGTTCTATAAATGGGAGATTCTTAGCTCAGTGAGCATATAAGAATGTGTCTTATTTCCCTTTGTTATTAATGACATTTTTCTTTTTGAAAACTCCACTCTGCTGTGGGAGAACAAAGATGAACACTAGGGAGTGCTGAGCTCTGGGGATACAAATACAAATATTATGGAAGCAGGGGGTGGGTGAAGAGCTGGGAAACTTGTGTATCTTGCTTGTTTGTTGAGGACAGAGTGACAACCAAGTTTAATCAGGGAGGCATTCCTCTATTAACTTGTGCCTTTGGTCTTTGAGTTATTTCTGATTTATTGTAGACATAGCTTGTTTGTACAGGCTTGTTTGCTTGTTGTCTCCTCTATGAGATTGTGAACTCCTTGAGGGTAGAGACTTTCTTTTGTGTCTTTTTGTATCTCCAGCACTTGGTAAAGTGCAAGCCATTTGTAGGCGCTTATATGTTCACTGATTGACTTCAGTGCATTTTTCACTCTTGGTTGGGTGTCTTCAATTCTCCTGCCAACATCAGGTTAACAAGGTATGAAGTAGAGAACAAATCCATTTCAGAAAACAAAGAATATGCAAATGACTCATGCCCAAGCCAAGATACTGTCAAGAAACCTTTCTCCTTTGGTGAGTCTAACCTTCCGCCAGCGGCATACACAGCTTCTTTGGATGCTGATCCGTCAGCTCTTCCTTGTGCTGGGTCCCACCTTCCTTCAGGTCCTACACAGTCCACATGACTCACAGTACCAGTGAAAGTCAAGGACCTGGTTTCCTCCTCCAAATCATGGTTTGGTGTCTCATTGTTCTTCTGCTTTGCCTTCCACAGTGATCCAGAAACCATTCCCTCTGCCTCTTTGCCTGGCAAAGACTTGGAAATGACTCTGCTGTGGCTATATTGTATTTTTGTTGCTGCCAAGTGCTTTTTCTTGTGGCCAATTCCTCAGGGAAACATCACAGCTCTTTTGGAATGAGACATCCTAGGATGATATACTTCAGGATTAGTCAACAAGGATCGCTTCGATGATAGTCAGGTTTACAGCTCCACCTGCTGGTATGTGAAGAGGCCACTTACTCATCTGTCAAGACCTCAAGCACCCAGCTTCTCACCAGGAGGTCTGACCATGGTGCTCTCTCCTGGCTGAAGCAGGGTGACGACATTGTGCTCACTTCTTCCCTGACTCACAGCTCAATCACCATGCTCCCAGACTTGGTCTACATGTCTTGCTGTATGTTTAGGGCAGGAGCAAAATACACCTCTTTCTACTTACCTTCCTTCTGTCACTCTTCCTTCTCCCTCTCCTTTCTCCACCTCTTGCCATAAAATACCAGGTCATACAAATTGTCTTGAAGCTTTGAGATGTCATTAGAAACACTGGAAGGTGTCTCTCCAGCCCTCCATATCCAATCTGTTGCCTGCTGATTTTGCCTTCATAACACCTCCAGTCCCTTCCCCTTCTCTGACACTGCCCCCCCCAGCTTTGCAGGTGCTTATCCTCATACCTGGTCTATTGTGATAGCTCTGATTGGTCTCCTTGCTTTGATTCTTTTCTTTACAAATTCCCTTAAGCTTCTCCACAGTACTGATGATCCCATGACTCTTACCTCCTCGTTGTTCTTCCCACAGGATGCTCCATCTCCTGACTCCATGCATTTTTACTGGCCATTTCCCATGCCTGGAATGCTCTCCATTAAAATTTCTGGCTTCCATGGCTTCCTTTAGGTCTCCATTAAAATCCTGTCACCTACAAAATTTTTTCCTGACCCTCTTAACGCTATTGTCTTCCCTCTGAGATTACCTCCAATTTATCCTTTATATATCTTATTTGTACATAGTTGTGAGCATGTTGTCTGTGAGATCCTTGACAATAGGAATGGTTTTTGCCTTTCTTTGTGTCACCAGTGTTTATGCCAGTGCCTGTCACTTAATAGGTGGCACTTAAAATGCTTTTTCTTGATGACTGAAGAGAAGCAAAGAATAAAGCTGTAGTGTCTGCCACTGGCATTGCTGCTCCTTTGACCCTGTTACACCTGGCAAAAATCTGGATTCTCTAAAGGGAGCCACTGAAAACTGCTATCCTATGGAAACAGGATGTGCAGGTGGGAGCCCCAATGAGGAGAGTGTCAAGACAAAAAGATGAAGGAGATTGGTGAACCCAAGACATACTTCATTCATTCACTCAGAAAGCATTCATGAGATAACCGCTGTGTGCCTGGCAC
>NW_027185759.1:9427778-9430219 GCF_028583685.1 Petaurus breviceps papuanus | reverse complement strand
AGAGAGAGAGAGACAGAGAGAGAAGGAGGAGGAGGAGGAGGAGAAGGAGAAGGCAAAGGAAGAGGAGGACGAGGACGAGGAGGTCGAGAAGCACAAGGAGGATAGAGAAAGGAGAGAGAAGAGACAAGAGGGATGACAAGAACAGCTAGTAAATCACATTCTTGGCCCCGGACTTTCTAACATGGTTGGGTTTTAAAGCAAAGGTTGGGTGGCGACTTGTTGGAGCTGTTGAGAAAGAGAATATTCTTGTTCAGGTCTACATAAACGGAACTAGGTTATCTCTGAGGTTCCTTCCAAATAGCATATAATGCTGAAGATACTTTCTGATCAAGTGTGTGGAGGGATGACTGTTTAATTTACACACAATTGTTGCCTCTCATTCACTCCCTCCCCCCCCCCCCCCTTCCTCAAACAACCTTTGGAAAATCTCCTCCTAGCTAGTTTTACTTACTCACCTAAAAACTAGAGGCTGCTCACACTCTGGGATCAATTCCCAGCCCCTGTAAGGGGCTATACGCTAAGATTCTAATTCAACATAGCCATGGTATCCCCACTTACTATGGCCAATCACTGAGCAAATATACTGTCATAGCAGTCTTGTATGACTCAGGAGTCTGACTGATCTAAGCAGGTCTCCTGAACCTTGCCCCAGTATTAGGTTAATCTGCCATTAAGCCCCCTTTCCGGGGTCCTAAATTCTTGGACTAATTCTTCTCTTTGCATATCCCCCCATTACTCTTCTTCTCTGGATTCCTGACCTAAGCTGACTTCTATCCACTGTATGTTCCATAGGACTGCCTATGCCTGGTTTTCATTATTCCGTTTTGAGACTGGTATTCTGCATGAGCTTTTTCAGCAACAATCTAGACCAAAACCTCAAGCTACACCCTCTAATAACATCCATTGTGTTCCTTATTGAAAATAAGATGCTGATGTTCTTCAGTGCTTAGATGGTGACAACTGAGTTTTCACCCTTTGTGGAAAAAGAGCAAAACCTTTTCATCTATCTATCATGCAGACCCGAAAGTCATTGTGGGAGGCAGAAAATAGTCCACATTATTGGGACATTCAAGCTCTTTTATCATGTCTGTCCTCTGTGGTAGGGAGTTCAAACTGTACCCTAGTTTACAGGTGAGGAAACAGAGGCTCAAAGGAATTCAGTGACTTGTGTAGGGTCACACAGCTAGCATGTGTCAGCAACAGTCTTTGAAGCTAAGTCTTCTGGGTCTTTATATGACACTTTTTAGTCCCCTGCAAAGTCTCTTGAATATAAAGGATCTTCCCAAAAGATGAAGATTTATCCTTTTTAAAAGAGATTTTGAGGATTTTAACCATATGCCTAATAAAGACATCAATACAGGAAATGTTGTGTAAATAAGAATAGGAAGAATGAAGGTGGTGATTGAGACAGTACAGAAGAATTGGGAACTTCTTAGAACTCCCCATGTGAAAATAGAGAATGCTGCTGTACCTAGGGAGGCTAGGGTGCTTGCCCTCTCCTTCTAAGGGGGCCCTGCCTTCTGTACTGATGCACACTAGACTGGAATTAGTCTGGAAGCAGTCTGCTCTCTGAAGAGAAGGCAGATTCTTTTTCTCTCATTCTCTGGCTCTTTACAACCCCATGCAAGGCCCTGGGGAGAATCATTTAAAGCAGAAGATTTGTTTGAAGTCCAGAATCTCCTTAAAGGGGACTATAAAGGTATTTAGTGAACACTATAGATCAGATATAGGACAGCTATTTATTTCCTCCACACAAAAGAAACACTAAAACCCTGAATGTGTACTGACAAAAACTCAAACGTGAAGGAGTAACTTATAATTGATATTATGACCTTTGTCAGATTGATACTTAAACCATCAAAGCAGGAAACATTTTGCAAAATTATTGAATGAGGTTTTTTTTGCCTTTGCTTCAGTTGCACACTGTTTAAACAGTTCCCTCTAGGTCCACATGTTCTGGCAGATCAAACTATGGCTTGGACTCATCCTTCTGCAAATGGCCATCTTCTCCAAGAAGTGCTATGGGAGGTGCAAGGGGCAAGGAGGAGGCTCCTGAAAGCAAGGCCAGCACGGACTCAGGAACCCAGGATCTCCTGCTCTGTCAAACTCAAAAGGTTGTCTCCAGTGCTGGAAATGTTCATTTAGTATTGCTGTTTGGTCTCTTATGCTCAAGTGACCAAAGAATCACAAAGAAACACAAAGCAGAAGAGGCAGTCAGAAGTCCAGCTTAAGGTCATCTAGGTAAAACTGTCCTCTATATGTCCATGCATAAACAATGGTAATTTCTACTGGAATGGGGGAGAGGACTACTCTGGCAACCTTTCCTGAATATTGGAGAGGGAAGGAGAGGAAGGGGAGGGAAGGAGGAAAGGAAGAGAGAGGAAGGGGAGGGGAGAGAGAGAGAGACAGAGACAGAGAGAGACAGACAGAGAGAGACAGAG
>NW_027185759.1:9420073-9427678 GCF_028583685.1 Petaurus breviceps papuanus | reverse complement strand
GAGAGACAGAGAGAGAGAGAGAGAGAGAGAGAGAGAGACAGACAGACAGACAGACAGACAGAGAGAGACAGAGACAGAGAGAGACAGAGACAGAGAGAGAGGATTATTTGCTCCATTTTTCTTGAATGTTGGAAGACAGAGTCACAGGCTGAGTTACTCTTTTTAAAGTCTGCTAAGTGTGTGAATTTTTGGTCCAGTGGCCATTTCACTTTGGTCCAGCTTTCAAATAGCTTCTTTCCCATATTCTTCATTATTCCTCTCAACAGGTGGAAATCAGGCCACACCACCCTTCTTGAGCCAAGAGAAGACAGAAGAGTAGGGAGGCACAGGGAGAGGAGCAAAGGGCAGGGGAGAGGCCGGAAGCACTTCTATCAATGAGTCAATCAATGAACACTTGTGAAATGCCTACTAAGTGCCAGGTGCTATGCTAAGTGCTAGGGACACAAAGAGAGGCAAAGGACAGACCCTGCTGTCAAGGAGCTCACAGTCTGATGGTGGAGAACACAAGCCACTGAATATACACCACTGAGCTCTGTACAGGATAAATCGGAGTGAACAGAGGGAGGGCAGTGGAACGAAGAAGGGTTGGGCGAGGCTTCTTGGAGGAGGTAGGAGGGCACGCTGGGTGTGCGGATCAGCTGGAGAAAATGGAGCTGAGAGATGGCGGAACTAGTCTTCAGAAGACAAACCTAACTCCAGAAGAGAGCTGGACTCCTCTCCCACTCAGAACCCCTCTGACTCTTGTCCTGATGGAAGCCCCTGCCTCACAAAAACCCCAAGCAGTGAGATGAGGCACGGAGCAATACAAAGAGTGCAGGAATGGGACAACCTGGGTTCCAATTTCAGCTCTGCCTCTTCCTACTTGTGTGAACTTGGGCCCATTACCACCACCTCTGGGCCTCAGTTTCCTCATCTGTAAAATGAGGGGTTGGACCTCATGACCTCTAAAGGCCCTTCCAGCTTTCAATCCATGATCCTTGCTGTTTCCTCCCTGTCTTCTGGCCCCAGCCCCAGCCACGGAGTCAAACTTGATTTGTTTATTATGATGTGGCAAACCTACTGAGCAGTGATGCCGGCCCCAGGCATGACTTCTCCAAACAAACCACATTCCTCAGACTTGGTGAGAATATTTCAGGGAGACTTTGCAGGGTGATGCTTTCCATCCATAGAAAATGTGGACCCAGTGACAGGCTCCTTGGGCCCCCCAGCCTTCCCCATTGTGCTGCTGGCATGGAAGGCAACTGTGACCATCATAGCACATCCAGGAAGAAGAACTAGAGCTGACCTGTCTATATCACCTTAAGGTCTGATGGCTATTGACTAATTTTGTCTTATTAGAGACTTAATGTGGTGGGATCTCCTGGCATTTTTCTCCCCCTCTTACAGAGGAGAGAAGGGAAGCTCAGAGAGGCTAGGAGATCTGCCCATTGTCACATGGCTAACAAATGTCCAAGGTGAGATTGGAATTCAGGTCCACTTGCCTCCTGATCCAGAACTCTGTCTGCTATTCCAGGAGATCAGCTAGGGAGCACTCAACAAATATTTACAGAGCAGTTATTAGAGACAATGTGGTGCAGCGGAGGGACCTGGGTCCAATGCCTTTGACCATTAAAGAGTTGCTTAAATTATTAAGAGTCTGAGGGCAGTGAGATGTGAAGTCACACCAATGAAGTAAGCTGGGCAGACTTGAGACCAGGTCTTCCTTCCTCCAAAGTTGACTCTTCATTTTAGTTTTGTGTCCTTTCAAGCACTGTATAATATAGTAGTGTGTATAATCAATACTATCAATGATCAGTTATTGATAACATTATTGAAATGCAAAGACTTGGTTGGATGAATATCAGTAATGGATCTGGGGATATTTACTTTCTCCCAGTTTTTCTGTGAGCATTAAAGATGAGCCTACGTGGAGTAGAATGGACTCTTCGGATATTTACTTTCTCCCAGTTTTTCTGTGAGCATTAAAGATGAGCCTGCATGGAGTAGAATGGACTCTTGGTCCTGTATAAATGAGAGCTTTGTCCAGTGACTAGTGATCAGGGACAACCTGTGAGACCTCAAAGGCTGATTGACATTTTCTCTATTCGTGAAACCAGAAGTAAAGAAGGTACAGGTAACTGTCAGGATGATTCATGGGGGACCTTGTAGGAGCTGGTAAATGAGTTTGAGAATTTGTTATCATCACACCCTGAAGGCAGCTGGGAATATCACTGCATGAGGCTTTGGGCCCTGTTACCTTTGTAGGACTCATGGAGAGTGTCAGATCTCCGTGAGGAACGCGGGGACTTACATGCCCAGGTCTATTGCAGAGCATGAAGGGATTGACAAATCCTGAACTTGACAAGGTCCTCTAAGCCAAATCAGCATGTTCTTTTTTAAATTAAATTAAAATTTATGTTTATTTTTAGTTTAAATCATTCATTTCCACAAGATTTTGAGTTACAAATTTTCTCTCCATTTTTCCCCTACTCACTACCCCAAAACAGCAATCTCACTGTATACCCCCTCTCCCAATCTGCTCTCTCCTATATCCTCCCCCATGTACCCTCTGACTTTCCAGTAGGGCAAGATGGATCTCCATCCCCCAGTGCCTGTATATCTTATTTCCCAGTTGCGTGCAAAAAAGAAATAATAATAATGATGATATATTTTTTAAACATTTGATTTTAAAACTTTGAATTCCAGATTCTTTCCCTTCCTTCCTCATCACCCACCCTTACTGGGAAGATAAGCATTTCAATATAGGTTGTACATGTGTAGCTATACAAAGCATTTCCATAGTGGATATATTGTGAAAGACTGACTATATTTCCCTCCATCCTATCCCACTGCCCACTTGTTCTGTTCTCTACTTTGACCTTGTCCCTTTTCAAAAGTGTGTGCTTCTAACTACCCTCCCCCCAAAGCTGCCCTCCCCTCCATCATTCCCCCTCTCATCCCCTATTTAGTGGTTATGTCATTCCCTCCCTAAGCCAAATTCAATGAGAGTAAGGTTGACCCATTCCTTTTTGCCTTCTTATTCTTCCCCTCCATTATAATGGTTTTCCCTTGCCTCTTCTATATGAGATAATTTACCCTGTCCTGTCTCTCCCTACCTCCTATCATTATATTTCTCTCACCTCTCAATTTCACCTTTTAAGTATCATCCCTTCCTATTCAATTGATCCTATGCCCTCTGTCTATGTATACCTGTACACACATATACACACACTCACATATGTATTCATATGCACATAAACCTATATAGACATATATATGTATGTATACATACATATATATATATATACACATTTATACTCCCTTCAACTATTCTCATACTGAGAAAAGTTTCATAAGCTACACTTATAGTTTTTCATATTTTTATATTATATATATATTTATAAGCAATTGGGGTTAAGTAACTTGCTCAAGGTTACACGGCCAGTTATTTCTGGGTGTGGTGCTAAGTATCTGAGCCCAGATTCGATCCCCAGGTCATCCTGACACTGGGGTCAGTGCTCTTACTTGCTGTGCTGCCTGGCTGCTCCAATGATCATTTTTCTATGTAGGAATGTAAATAGTTCAACTTTGATAAGTTCCTTATAAGATTTCTTTTCCCTGTTTACCTTCTCAAGCTTTTCTTGCTTCTTGTATCTGAATGTCAAATTTTCTATTCAACTCTGTTTTTTTTCATCAAGAATGCTTGAAAATCCTTTATTCCATTGAATGACCATATTTTCTCCTGAAGCATGATACTCAGTTTTGCTGGGTAGTTGATTCTTGGTTTTAATCCCAGCTCCTTTCACTTCCGGAATATCATATTCCAAGCCCTTCGATCCCCCAGTGTAGAAGCTGCCAGGTCCTGTGTTATCCTGACTGTGTTTCCACAATATTCACATTGTTTCTTCTTGGCTGCTTTTAATATTTTCTCCTTGATCTGGCAACTCCAGAACCTGGCTATAATATTCCTAAGAGTTTTCTTTTTGGGATCTTTTTCAAGAGGGGATCAGTGAATTCTTTCGACCTCTATTTTGCCCTCTTGTTCTAAAACATCAGGGTAACTTTCCTTGAGCATTTCTTGAAGGATGATTTCTAGATTCTTTTTTTTGATCATGGATTTCAGGTAATCCAATAATTTTTAAATTATCTCTCCGGGATCTATTTTCCAGGTCAGTGGTTTTCCCAATGAGATATTTCACATTGCCTTCTATTTTTCCATTTGTTTGGATCTGTTTTAATAGTATCTTGATTTCTCATTAAGTCTTTAACTTCCATTTGCTCCAATCTAATTCTCAAGGAATCATTCTTTTCAGTGAGTTTTTTGAGATTCTTTTTCCATCTGGCAAATTCAGCTTTTTTAAGGCATTCTCTTCATTGCCTTTTTGAGCCTCTTTTGTCATTTGAGTTAGTCTATTTTTTAAGGTGTTATTTTCTTCAGTCAGGTTGTTGACTCTCTTTTCATGATTTTCTTGCATTGTTCCCATTTCTCTTCACAATTTTTCCTCCACTTCTCTTATTTGGTTTTCAAAATCCTTCTTAAGCTTCTCTATGGCCTGTAACCAGTTCATATTTTTCTTAGAAGCTTTTGGCACAGGAGTTCTGACTTCATTGTCTTCCTGCTGTTCCATGCTTTGATTCTTTTTGTCCCCAAAAAAGGAATCCAAAGTTGGATTGCTGCTTGATTTGCTTCCTTTGCTTCCTCATGTTGCTACTCAATTACGTGACTTTTGAGCTTTTTGCCACAGTAGAACTCTGCTACCAGAGGGAAGAGCTTTGTCCCAAATTTCTGGGGCTTTCTCAGTTACTGGAGCTATTAGTTGGGTGCCCTCTCTGAAGCCTCCACAGGCTGTGGCACTTGGTTAAACACCCCAGGACCTCCACCCTATCCAGATCCAAGCAGGTTAAAGCAAGAGAGATTACCCCTCAGAGTGGTCACTTGGTCCCGCTATGGTTTACAGGCCAGGAGCTCTGAAGCATCCATGTGGTGGCGGCTGAATGGCTGCCATGTCTCAACTATTTCTCCCTCTGGGGGTCAGAGGCCAGACTGCACCCCTGGACCCTCTTCTCCTAAAGTCCACTGACCTCTCACTTTGTCTTTGGCATTTATGGGTTGATAATTCTGGAAATCACCACAGCTGCTGGTGATCTACTCTCCTGACATCCCTCCAGCTGGGGCTTATCAGGGCTGCCTTGAGGCTAAACCCACAGGCTCACCGCAGGGCTAGGCTCTTCTTCCAGCGGGCTGTAATGGACCCTTTCTGTCTGCCTGCCAGTCTGCCTTCAGCGGGAAGTTTGTTTCTCTCTGTCACTTTGTGGGTTCTGTAGCTCTAAAGTTTGTTTAGAGTCATATTTTATAGGTATTTGAGGTGGTTATGGGGGGAAGTCAGGGAATTTTCCTGCTTCTATGCCTCCATCTTGGCTCCACCCCCAAAATCAGCATTTTCTTTGATATTTTAAGGCATTTGTTTGTAAAAATTAATAGCTAGCATTTATATAGCACTTTAAAATAGGCAAAGCACTTTACAAATATGATCTCATTTCATCTTCACAACAGACTAGAGAGGTAGGTGCTAAGTGAGGCAAGGTTAAGTGACTTGCCCAGGGTCACACAGCTAATAAATGTCTGAGGTTGGATTTGAATTCAGGTCTTCTTGATTTCAGGTCCAACACTACCCCCTATCCTCTACAGCTGCCTCTAGGTGTGGAGGGGAAATGGAAATTGGGGTCAAAATACCTGGGCTTATATGGCATCTTAGATATTTTTATCTGTGTGACCCTACTTAGCAACAGAAATGTATTGAATGCCTCCTTTATGGTATGTAGAATGGACAAAAGGATAGCTAGTGTGGTATAATGGTTAGGACACTTGACTTTGAATCAGAGAGACCTAGGGTCCAAATCCCATCTCAGACACAACTTCAGACACTGTCCCAAGCATCAGGCTTTTTCATGCTGCTGTTTCCAGAGCTAGTTCTGCGGGTCTGAAAGTGTTTAGTGCTTTCAGGTGGTGTGATCCTGGGAGAGGTATGGCCACTGTACTCTGGTCTTTACCGAGGAATGGCCCCTGGTCTCTTGCAGGTACATGCACTAGTGCTCTCGCTGCTTTGGTACTTTGGCTAGGGGCTCTGCTCCCTTGTGACTGACCTCCTGAGCTCATTGCCACCCTGGATCTGCAAGCCAGAACTGCAAGTGGGCAATAGAGTTGACAATCAGCACCAGTTGTACCCAGTGTCAGCAAAGGGTCCCCTGTCATCTCTTTCTGAGGAGTTTTCCAACCTCCTCATTGTTTCTGGGGTGAGAACTCTCAAAGTTTCCAATGTTGCCATCATCACACATACAAAAGGTTAGAAATAAAAATTAATAAATGTTCATTGCATTGAACTCTATTGAAGTGGACAATAAACTTCTAGTCTCCTGGTGGTTCCAGGACTGGAGAATGGTGAAGTGGTGATGGTAAGGCAGCTGGTCAAAATGATGGTCAGGGGATGACTTAGAGCATGTGTGGGATCATCCTAGATGCAGAGAGTCATTGAAAGTCTTCAGTTAGGACAGTGAGTCCCTAGGGCTGGGGGTTCAGAAGTGAAAGGGTTAAATCCTCCAAGGCCTGGTCTCTGTTTTGGGAGGAAAGGCAACTAGTGAGAAGATAGCTATGGGACAGCATGAAGCCTGGCTGGAGTCAGTCTGCAAATCCTGGGCTCTGTGTTTCCCTGCCTACTTAAGTCTCTTCTCCTGTTAGCCTCTGAAATCAGGAGCTGGTGGCAGCCAAGGGAAGCCTTCATGGAACAGGTAAAGCAGTCTAATTGGGTCAATCAGGCCAGTGGTGTCAACCTCAAACAGAAACGATCTGTGTAGGCTGAATAATGGCTTAGAAAACCACAAATTAGCATCATCTGCATTTTCTTTTCTTTTTATTAATTTTGTTAAGCATGCCCCAATTACATTTTAATTTGGTTCAGGTAGCACTTGGGAGTTTTACGGGTAGTGGGTTTGACACCAGAGATGACAGCAAGGTCATTTCTGCAGTAAAAGGAAGTTGGGACACAGGAAGAGACTCCCTGAAGGGAGCAGCCCGCAGCCCCAGCACTGGTGGCCTCAGAGCTGCTGAGAAGTCCCAGTCTGCAGAATCTCTCCTTCTAGTCTTGGTGCAAAGAGAAACTTTGTTGTGGGAATCTTGGAGCCACAGTTTTCTTGGTCATCAGTTTTGAATTTTCTCTGTGCATTAACATGTTCCTCTCAGATACTGTGATCCTTAAGAAAGGAGTCAGTGCCAACCTCGTGGGCAGACTGGAGCATGGGGCATGGACATCTTTCCATGTTTCTGTATGACAGCATCAGTCAAATCTTTGTGCTGCCCCCAAGGTGGAGCCCAGCTCTCCCTTCTTCCCCTGCCATGGGAGGCTTTGACCCATGGTTACATCAGTATGTCTGCTATGCAGGAAGGAGACTGGTCCCACTCACATTTATTATGACTACAATTTAGTATCTTAAAGTGAATCGAGAATCCACTCTTAGCCAAGGCAGGATGCTACAGGGCTCTTTCTTTCATCTGCCTTTATGTGGGTTCATGTGCATGTGAGCACACACACACACACACACACACACACACACACACACACACACACACAC
>NW_027185759.1:9415674-9420063 GCF_028583685.1 Petaurus breviceps papuanus | reverse complement strand
CACACACACACACACACACACACACACACACACACACACACACACACTGGAGGCCCTGAGAGCCAAAGAAAGGTGGTCTATATGGGCAGGGAGCAAGGCACAACTTTACTGCTGGTTCTTTGTAGGCTTGGGAAGCAGCTGGCTCACAACCACTTCTCCTGAGGTGCCAATGAAGCCATGTGCCTGGAGGAGGCTGCCTGTTCAGTCCCTAGGCAAATATGACAATGGGTATGTCATTATGGGACTTCCCAGGGACTTTTTGGAGATGTTGTGTTAAGTAGCCTTTTTATGGAGCAGATCGATTGCCTTGTCAACTCACCCTACAGGGGACTAGCCTCTTGCTTGTAGCACGGACTACTCCCGCTTCCCAGAGCCTAGAGAGTTGAGTATCAGCAGAATAAATGCACTTAAAGTATAAGTGATTTGCATGGGAAAACTAGAGATGCATCAATTTACCATAATTGGCTAACTATGGGCACAAGGTCAAAGCAACGTATTTCAAGTAATGGTTTACTCCAAGCACTCTTCAAAATGGTGAGCACTGAAATGAACACTATATAAAAAACGAATAGAAATGGCTTATTTGGTAGAAGGTGATGAATGAAGTCTCATGACTGCAAAGGGGGGAAATGAAGATCTCTGCTCTAAGGAGCAATTTAGTCGCACCTGACTGTTTGGCCATCATTCTGGGTGATAAATGGGTTACCTAGGAGGAAGGGTTTTAGGGAGGCAGGAGCCAGAAAGAATGTTTTCATTGGCTCAGGAAAATTCAGGGGATTATGGGGAAAGTGAGATGGCTAAGGACTGAGTGAGGAAAATTGCACATGTTATGCACTTACTATAAGTACTTTGGGGATGTAAGAAGCAAGATCGTCCCTGCCCTCAAGAAGCTTGCATGCTAATATGTGAAGACAGATCATACAGGGGAGTGGCAGTAGCCAGGGAGAGTTGTCTTGGTCAGAGAAGTCACTGGAAAATGAAAGGAAAACAATTGATATGAAATGTTAAAGTTTGCAAAGAGCTTTATGTGTTGACTCATTTTGTCTTCATTGATGCTTTAGGCTGAAAGTTTAGGAGACTTAAGGTCTATTAAATGTCTGTGACAGGATTCAAACTCATGTCTTCCTGAATTCAACTGTAGCACTTAGCTAGCTAGCACTGGAGTGATAAATGGAGCCATAAGGCAGTTGATTGACTTGACCTTTCTGGAAATGGTAGCACTGATCTGTTGACTGGGGACATTGATTGTCCCCAGAACAAGAAGTGAGGGGCCAGGTTGGGGTGAGTGACAGCAGTGACAATGATCTAGATATGGAGAATTTGCACCAATCAGGAGCCCAGGAAGCAGGAGTATCTATTGGAAATGGAGGCTGGCACAGAGGAGAATGATATGAAGATGGCTCCTGGGAGGGGACCAGGGGGGAAGATGGCGGTCATACTTAGTAAATACCAACTAATTTCTGAATCTGGTTTAGAGTTCCATTTGGATTATGGCTTCTTTCCATCAGCCTCAAATACCGACCAATTGGACAGTAAATTCAATGATTTAACATAGAAGCAACCTATTTAGGGAAATGCATTCCATTACATAATGGAATACTCCAAGTCTCTAGCATGCCACAATGGGCCCTTTTCAAATATTTGTTGGTATTGATGCTTTCAGAAGTAAGTAGGTCTCTCCAATGTTTGATCAACCCTCATATCAGTGGGTTTTTAGCCACTTTCTCCTCTCTGTCTTCTGTAAAGGTCTTTGAACTTTTATATTAATTGCTCTCATGTCTCTGGGTTTAGGAGAGATCAGTGGGGAGGAGGGTCTAATGGGTAACTGAACCATCATGCTCTTGCTCTTGAAACAAATCAATGTCCTCTAATGTCTATCTTATGACCTAAGTTTAAAGTCTGGTTCCTTTAGTATAACTGTGAAAAAAGGCTATTTTTCCAGACAATCATCCCCCAAATATTCCGGACAATTTGTGCCCCTAAGAAGTCCACAAGCCTCTCAGGCAGTATCTCCATTTAGGAAGAAGGCCTTTAGGTGATATGGATATCTTCTGGGCAGGCATCTGCCCCAAACACTGTAGATCCAGGGCTTTCTACAGCACCTCGTTATTACCAGATGGAACCAAAATCCCTCATATGAAGCTAGCTTTGGTGCCTTAGTTGGTGGTTTAAAAATAAAAACCTAAGCCATCATGTTCTTGTGCAATAAATCAGAAGTCCTTCCAAGGTTTCATGACAGTGGGACAACGGCTCCATTATGTGGAGTCTGTGTGGGGAAAGGACCACAATGTTTCTGCAACAACTTTGAGTTTGGAGCAACAATTATTTGTGAAACAGATATTGGCTACCGGGCATGTTTGAGACCTAAATGAAGTTTCTTTCAAAGCTCTGGTTTTGCTCCATAATAGTTGTAGAATGAGTAACAGGAATACATTGGTTGCATTCATGCCCAACAGTCTTATTGAAAACAGTATGAAAATGTTAACTCTTTGGCAGCTTGAACCAGAAGCACAGCTCTGCACACCAGCCAAACCCTTGGGCCCTGACAATCTTGGTGCTGGTCATTAATTTGGGCGAGAATTTGGATGTTGACAGTAAGAAACTAATTCCTTCCTCTTTTAAGTGCCTGACATGCCAGGGTGGGGTAGAATATTCTGTGTTTCTGTTTTGCCTCTGTGTTGGGGAGAAGGCCTCAGCAAGTGTTATATGAGAGGTCCAGCTGATCTGGGGCTCACTCTCTCCTCTTCGCCCACCCCATGCAAACCCTTCTCACCTCCATGCAGGACCCAGTGCCCCCCTTTATCTCTCCTCTGTTTCTCTTAAATTCAAAATCTGAGGGGATTTTAGATTGCACTATTCTAGTTTTTATCAAACTCTGTTTTATGTTTTGTTTTGTTTTAGAAAGGAAGGGTGGTGAAGGGTAAGTAAGAACCTTGGACTTAAAACCGAGAAACCTCCCTCCGGATTTTGGCCCTCTTACTAGCGATACAAGTATCGTTACCAAACTGGATGAGTAAAACCAGCTTCTGGGGATTCCTGTGGGCAGGGGAGGGACTGGGGCTGAATTTAGGGATCTGTGAATCATCAGCTCAAACTTGTTGTTTAAACCCATTTGAGTTTGTGAGGTGACTAAGTGGGACAGCAGAGCTAGGAGAGAGCCCAGGTCAGAGACTTGGGGTGTACTTGCTGTTGGGGCACATTATGGGGCTAATGAGCCAGCAACAACATATGGAAAGAATGGTTGAATAACTAAGCATGAGAAATTAACTCAGTGAAATGAGACTGTCCAGGAGGAAGAGGCCGTCAACAGTGTCAGATGCTTCAGAGAGTTCAGGACCAATTAGCACCAAGGAAAGGTCACTAGATCTGGCAATGGACTGGGCTTTAATTACCCCAGTGTCTCTTGACTCTGCTACAGATAAACCTACAGAATGAACTGGAAAATGGGTTGGGGTGAGAGAGGCAGGGCTTCTGGGCTCAGGATGGGCTGACCCTGGAGGCAGATGCCTTTGCTCAGCAGCTTTTGAACTTCCATTGTCAGTAGGAGCAGCAGCATTTTTAACATGCTCTGGAGACCCCTCTCCCAGCCTCCCACCCCCCATTTAACTTTGTAGAACTTTGCTTGATCTGCTCAGTGAAAGCTGTAAAACCTCAGACAGGCAAGTCGGCCCCGCCGATGCTGCAGCTTCATTGCTAACAAGGAAAGCCCTGAGAGCGCTTCTGAGGGCTGGGAGTGGAGAGGGGAAAACATGGTTTTCTCCTACTCTCCATACAAATTTGGGCTAGAAGAAAGGCAGAAGGCTTCCTGCCATCTAAACTACCCAGTCCTGTTTGTTCTTCCCAGAAACCTCTGCCATTCTCCAGAGGTCCTCTGGGGAAATGAGACTCAAGTCAAACCCTGGAAAAAAGAGGTATGAACTCAGGAGACAGTGGGATTTGGCTCCCCCTGCGCAACTAGGATTCAGAGAGTGCGGAGCATTAGTGAGTTCTTGAGCCCATGTGGAGATCTGATTTGTTCTCTGTCTTTGGGAACTAACAGGGCCCAAGTTAGAGGAGGATTCAATGGCATGGGCCAGGTTAGGACAGTTCCAGAGGATAAAGGCACTGGTGGTGGGGATGACAGCTTTCAAGAGTCTCCTCTAAATGTTGAGTGGCAGGATCCCCCCTTCCCCCCACCCCAGCCTGGACTTATTAAATTCCTGGGTACATTTGGGGAAATTCATTCCATATGGGCCTGGTTTATTTACACGCGGCCAGTCAAGATGTTACTGTTGTGTAATAGTTATTTGACGTCTGCTTTCTTTCTTTCTTTCTTTCTTTCTTTCTTTCTTTCTTTCTTTCTTTCTTTCTTTCTTTCTTTCTTTCTTTCTTTCTTTCTTTCTTTCTTTC
>NW_027185759.1:9387544-9415274 GCF_028583685.1 Petaurus breviceps papuanus | reverse complement strand
TTTTTTTTTTTAAAGCAATTGGGGTTAAGCAACTTGCTCAAGGTTACATGGCCAGGTGTTTCTGGGGGGAGGTACTAAGTGTCTGAGCCCGGATTCCATCCCAGGTCATCCCGACTCTGGGGCTGGTGCTCTTACTTACCGTGCTACCTGGCTGCCCCTCCTTTTTTCTTTCTTTCAGTTTCTTTTCTTCTCTCTGCTTTCTTTCTTCTTCTCTTTCTTTTTCTCTTTCTTTCCTTCTCTCTTCTCTCTCTTTCTCCTTCATCCCTCCCTTCCTTTTTTCCTTCTTTCTCTCTGTTTCTGTCTGTCTGTCTCTTCCCTTAAGTAGCAGATTGTTCCCAATAAAAAGCTATCCTGCTTCCTCCAGAGAAAGAAGGGACTGGCATATGAACTGCCTTTGCTGGGAAGTGTGGCTTTTTGTGTAACCTGTCCTTGGTGCAAGTCAGAGGGATGGTAGGAAAGCCATGATGGGCGTGGTCCATATCCCTTGGAAACTCCTCCTCTTTGTGTCATGCTATGGGAATTTACCCCACCCACTCTTTGGGAGTTGGACAATACTCCAGGCTTCCGAGGGCATCTGGAAGAGGAGGCGAGAGATCAAGAAGCGAGCTCTTGGCTCAAAGAGCTACAGTGAAGCAAGGGGTTCTAGAGCCAAGCAGCTCATGTTGGCTGTGGGCTGGGGCAACAAAGAAGAATCACCACTTGCTGAAGCTATGCCTTGCTGTTTGATGGATGTGTTCTCGGCGTGTGTTTGTGTTCCATCGTGGTATCCTCCAAGAGTTTGGAATTCTTGGCCTTGAACCTGGGCCAGTTCCATTAGCAGCCTCAGCCTGAGTTTACCACCAAAATCATACAATGTGAGAGTTGGTAGAGGCTTCAGGGTCATCTTGTCCCACCTCTGCCTTGCCAAGAATGCCCTTTGAAAAGCGGTGTGCCCCCAATGTAGTTAGCAGTCAGCCAGAAAAGATCCCTTGGTAAAGCCAATGCTCTCCTCAGCTAGACACCCATTCTGTGTTTGGACAGCCCTCATTGTTTGGACATTTTTCTTGATATCAAGCCTGCATTTGTCTTTCTGTGACTTCCACCTATTGTTGAGTTCTTTCTCAGAACAAGGCTAATAAGTCTTATCCTTCTCTCATAAAACAGCTCTTCAAATACGTGAAGCCAGCTTTCATGTTCCCAGTGCTCTCCCTCAACCCCCTCCCCATTTTATCTTCTCTAGACTAAACATCCCTTGTTTTTCCAGCTGACCCTAATATGACTTGACTTGAAGGCTCTTCATTATGCTGGATACCCTCCTCCAAAGATTTTCCAACTTTCCATTGTCTTTCCTAAACCATGGCATGGAGAACAAAGCACAATATTTCAGACTGGTCAGAATTGGACAGAACATAATAGGTCCATCACTCAGGACTCTCTCAACACCATATAATTAGTGTCATTTCATGCCTTTGGGCTAAGGCTTTGTTTCTCTAGGAGTCCTTCATTAAGATGAAAACACCCTTTGAGAATTGTAAGATGCTAATATTGTACCAGACATGATTTGGCTAGATGAAACTTTTTAGCTCCTTTTGTAACCTGGCAGATGTCTGAAAAGAATGTAATGGAAAACAAAAACATTGCCCTCTTCCAAACAATGGGTAAATCCTTAGCCCAGCAAGCTTGCCTTAGATTCCTGGGAAAGTTCTGTGACATATAATTAAATGGAAGGTTTATGAAAATTTAGAAAGAGAAACAGTGATCAAAAAGAGCCAGACTAATCTTACTTCCATTTTAAATAAGGGCCATTAGACTCATGAATTGGAGGAATGCTTCTAACATAGTATGCCTGTATTTGGGTGATGAGAGGAGTGGAAAACTTACCATAAAGAGTGTGGAGTGGTTAAGATTGAAGAAGAAATACATGGCGGGGGGCGATGAGGCATAATCTGTTGAAGTAAGAGATGGAAGATGCAAAAAGGGAGATTTGTATATGGAAACAAAAACTTCACATGTTTCCAGCAATTTGGGAAGGGGTTCTTTTTCACTGGAGGTTTTAAGGGAATGCTGGATAAATACTTGTTGGTAATGTTGGGGAAGAGATTCTTGGTCAGCCAGGGTGGGATTAGGTAACTTTTGAGATCCCATCCAATGCTGACATTCTGTTATTCTCTGATAATCAGGTATTGGGTGTTCAGAATGGCAAGGCCTTGGAAGGGGGAGGAGGAAGAGGTCTAAAGAAAAACTACTTGCTTCTGGGTTTTATTGACCATCGTGGCAGCACATGGTGGTTCCAAAATCAAATGTGATCTTAGGCTGTATTGAGAAGTATGCTGTCTAGAACAAAAGAGGCAATAGTTTGAGTCCATTTTGCTCTGGTCAGAGGGTGTGAAATTTTAGGAATGATCGGACAAAGTCGAAGTATATCCAGGGAATGGTGACTAGCATGGTTAATGGACCAAACAGCATACTGTAAATAGATCAGCCAAAAGAACTGGAGATGTTTAGCCTGCAGAAGGGGACTACTGTATTAAAATATTTTTGTGGTAGTAATTTGGAAAGGGGAAAAGCCATTCAGCTTGATCCAAGGAGACCCAGGCAGTACAAAAAGCAGTGGGTGGCAGCTGAAGAGAGTCAGGTTTTGTCTTGGTAAGAAAAAGAAATTTCTTAACAATTAGAACTTTCCAAAAGTAGAATGGATTGCCTCTGGGAGGAGGGGGGGGGGAAGGTGGCCCCCCTCACTGAAGGTCTTTAGAAAATATTGGATATCCACTTGTTTAGTTATGGTAAAGGAGATTCCTATTCTGGTCATGGGTAGACAAGATGACCTTAGGGATCCTTTACAACTTTGGGATCCTGTGATTCAGTGAGGCATTTTCTTACTGGTGGGAATGGTTTGGCAATGCTGCATCCATAGCTGGTCTCTCTGTCTCTGTTTTTTCCAATGCCACATATTTGTGAGACATAAAATAAGAGGGGTGTGGTCTTTGGATCTGAAGAAGACACAAGCTATCCAGCCAATTCTTAGGTTGAACTCACGATCTGGATTTTTTCTGTTCCCTAACTTGATCCAACGAGATTTTGCTTTGAAAACCCCATATCCCTGTACTTGCACAGCTCTCATATAGCTCCATGAGGTTCTGATCCATTTCTGAGCCTCATTTTCTCTAACTGTAGAATGAAGGACGTGGGCTAGCTGCCCCTGAGCCCCCTTCATTGGCAAGATTCATGTCGTTTATCAATGACTTGAATAAAGGAGTACTGGAATGCTGGTTACAGCTGCTGATGACGAGAGACCGGACGTTTACCTGCCTGGCAGAGCTAGCATTCCCAAGTGGTTCAATTGACTGAACCAGCTAAGATATGTGCCTTTCTTTGGCTCACACTGCTTTTCACTACCAGTTGTAGAAGCCTTCAAGACCTCCATTTGTGCTTGGGTCAGAAGTGCAATGACTGGCTAATGCCACCAGATGGCACTGGAAGCTCTTCTTCAGGGAAGGCTGCTGGCCATCTTGTTCTTGTTAGCCTTCCTTGAAGGAGCCTTTGCTGTGCGTCCCAGCTCTGCCTTAGGGCTCCCCTGCGGCTCCAGCAGACTCAGTATGCTTGTTGCATTGGGAGACCCAGAGTCAGTATCTGTTCACAAGCCTTGCTTTTCTGCAGTGATGAGTCTGGGCTCTTATCTCTAAATGAGAAGATGAATGATTGCTGGCGGTTATTAGCCAGCGGTCAAAGGGGCCAATGTTGCAGATGTATTATAGAAAGGGGAGGCTCAGATTTCCCAGGAATGGATGCTAGGGGACTCTGGCACTTCTGTGGCTCCGAGCCGAGATGCATCGGGAAAATGGAGGCCCTGGAGCTAACGAGGGGACTTGGCAGAGCACGAATCAGTGGGAAGACCACAGGACAGTGATGGCGGCCCAGGGCAGGAGAGCTGGTTTTCAGTGACTTTCCTTCCCTGGCTACCTCTGCCTTGACCAAGGGAAGTGGGGCTGAAGCATGATCTGGCTGTTCTGGTAGCTTTGTGAGGAAAATGACTTAGAAGATATAAATCAGCGGTATCAGGCATGCAGAGAATTTATCACCTTATCCAGGGTCACCAGCCAAGAAGTGTCCAGGGGTGGGATCTTACCCCAGCACTTCTTTATTCCCAGCATTCTTTCTACCAGGTCCCGTTGTGTCTCTAGTATTGTCTGTAATGTCTCTCAAAATCCTAATATGTCCAGAAGGTCGACAAAGGACAGATTGTGTTGCTTGCAGGATTTTTCTTTGTTTGAATGAACTAGATAACTTTACACCTGATTAAGCATGTGTAGACATTGCAATGTATCTACTTCCACCTTCTCAAAGCCATTGGGGAGAATTCTCATGAAGCCAGGCTCCTTGGCACAGCTTCCTGGGATACCAGGTTGTAGAGGGCCCTCTTCCCAAGCTCAGAATCAATCACTATGTATGTGCTCAGGGCCTGGCACATGCATGATCCTGGTCCTCAGGGCCCTGCCTGTGGCCTTATTGAGGAGACGAGATTGACACTCATAAAGCAATAGCAAACAAGACAAGTCACTACAGAATTAAGAAATGTTTTCTAGTTCACTCAAAGAACTGATGGCATTCAGAGTAGGAGAATAGAGAGCGAGGGTTGTCCTTTGGATCACTAGGCAAACATTCACCAGTGCTCAAGAGTTTCTGGACTGTTCCCCTACATGCCACTTCTCTCACTTTATTTGCCTTAGAGAGACAGTATGGTGGAATGGATGAAGTGCTGGTTGTGCATTCAGTCATAGGTTCAAATTCTACTTCTGGCATGTATTATCTATAGCACCCTAGGCAAATCGCTTAATCTTTCTAGATTATTATTATCTCAACAAAGGTGAATGCTTCTTTCCTTTATGCAAATTGCAGTCTCTCCAAGGTTTCTCATTTCTATGCTGTGGTTTTAGTTTTTCAAAAATCTAGCCTAAAGAACTCACCAAATATGCCAGTGGACATCTCCTGGCCTTTAAAATTATCTTTGTGCACCAATTTAGCACTTGGCCTTTTCCTTTTCTCTTTCCTAGTCATTAAATCATTTAATAAGCATTTATTAACCATCCACTATATGCCAAGCATTAGGCGTTGAGGGCAGAGACTCAAAATTGAAATAGTCCTTGCCTCATGGAGCTTACATTCTATTCACCCTTGCTCTGCATGACTGGTCTACCTCCTACTCTCACTCTGGATGTTCTCGATGACAGCTTTTATGCCATTTGTTGTCAGGTCATCGCTGATCATCTGTGGTTGGCTGCTTATGTCTACTGTCTATCTTGAGAACAAAATCCCAGTGGAAGAGAGGCTGGTTCTCTCCCCAGACTGTTGATCCTTTAGCTGCTACCTTCCTTCCCCCTCTGCAGAGCCAGACTGCCAGTCACTGCGCTCATCATCAGGACTTTTGGACCTGTCAGTTTGGGACGTAAGACAGAAATGGCTCCTAAGACTTAGCTCTTCCCTGCTGCAGCATACCAGGTCCCAGGGGACTTGTCCATCTACCATGTAGTCAAGCCTTCTCTATGTATAGTCTTTTCCACAAGATTGTGGGCTCTTTGAGGACAGAGACGGTCTTTTGGCTCTTTTTGTATCTCCGGAACTTAGCAAATTGCCTGGTACCAAGTAGGCACTAGATAAATATTCATTAATTGATTTTGCTTTTCCTTTTGTATCTTCAGAGTTTAGCACAATGTTTGGTACATAGTCTGCCCTCGGTAAAGGGTTTTCTATTTCGGTCCATCCCATTCCATAACATGGTACATGGAATCAGGAAGACTTGGGTCAAGTGGTGCCTCTGAAGCTCATTAATGAGGGGATCACAGGCAAACCATTTAGCTTCTCTGCACCTCAGTTTCCCCATCCATAAAATGGGGGAAATTAGGCCAGGAGGATCCATATCACAGGAGAGTTAGTTGTAAGGCATATGAGAGAGCACTTAGGATGTTTTATGAACTTAAAACGTTTTAGAAATGTCGATTATTCTAATCCTTCTCTTACCCTTTGTGTTTTATGAAATCTTGTATTTATGATCTCTTGATGTTATGCAATTAGCCACAGATCACCTATGGAAGAAGTACTTCAAAAATCTGCTTTCAGTAATGAATTCTCCATGCAGGCACCCAGACACCTCCTTATTTTCCTCTCCACTGGGATTTGTCATGCATCACCCAGACTTCATTTTTGAGTGTCTCATCCCTCTTCAGCTGACTTCTACTGGCCATGTTTGAACTATGCCTTCTGCCTCCCACCCAGCTCTCTGGCTCCCAGATTGGAGCCCTTTGCTCCTGATTGGAGAGAGCTCTCCAGAACCAGCCCCTCTCAGACCCACAACTGAGGCTGCTGCTCTCCTGCCATTTTCTCCCCATCTAAATACCCATGTCTACTTTCTCCCTCCTCCCCCTACCTCCAGTCTTCCGATGTCTACCTCTGGGAGCCATAATCAAGTCAGCACAAGTATTCTTGTGATAGATAGACCACAAGATGGGTCTATCAATTGTCCTATAACTCCACTCTTCATCCCTATGACTTCCTAGACCAAAATGCCACCTTCTGGGCCATGGCTCCTTTATATGAGCTGTCTTCCTTTATTAGAATGTAAACTCCTTCAGGTCAGAGACTGAATTTCACTTTGTATTGGTACCCTTAGATCTTACTATAGTGCCTGGCACACAGTTACTACTTATACTATATGACTGGCAAAATGGACTTGTCCTTCCCATAATCATTGGTGAACAGTGCTCCAACCTGGTGACAAGATGGCTGATGTCTTAGGACTGGTCATGTTTGTATTATTCCCTATTTATGGTTGGGATTCCAGCCAAATACTCAAAAGAGTTAAGGAGACAGGACCTAGCTGAACATCCTCTATATTTGGCTTTGGAATGGACTTTTCTCCTTATATTTGAATATGGTTGTCTGACGTTAAGAACCAGACTGGGTTCTAGTGGATGAGAGCTAGTGTGTTCAAGACTTGCCTTAGATACTTACTGGCTTACTTAGTACCATTTAGATCTCAGAATCTCAGTTTCTTTCTTTGTAAAATTGGGAAGATAACATTGTATTACCAACCTCATAGGGTTCATAAGATCTCGGACTTAGAGAGGAAATCACTTTTCCGGTCTTAAAGTACTCTAGAAATGTGAGGTATTGATGTTATGATCTTTTATCAGACCTATTGGCAATTGATTGGGTTTGACTTCACTAAGTGCCTACTATGTACATGTTGACGACACTGACTAAGCACCTACTATGTACTCGCCACATGTAACACATGTATTTGCTATATACTAGTAACAACAAACATTCATTAAGCACTAGCTGCACTTTAGGCGTTGGCTAGGCACTAGAGATCCAAAGACATTTTGCTGTAGGAACACATGTACACAGCTTAATGAAGACAAAGGCTGTACAAATCAACAGGAAGTCAATTCAAGAGATGCAGAATGCTAACAAGTGGGAAGATGGGGAGAGCCATGTTCTAGGTAAGGCAGCCCTGGGGCATCTTCAGAAGAAAGATGGAGGGGAGGGAGGGGACTTCTAGGAAGAAGGGACAGTGCAGGAAAGGACACAGAGATGGGGATGGACCATCGTGCCTGGGGAGCCAGCCCCTCGTAGAGGGGGTGTGCTCGCTCGGGAGAGGTGGAGGGAGCTCATTCAGGGAGGGTTGTTGGGATTGTGTACTTCATTCTAGTGACGACAAAGAGCCAAAGAGCATGGCTTAGCAGAAAGAGCTCTTGTCTCAGAGTCAGAGGGTCCAGGGTCAAATTTCATTGCTGTTCCATGCTTCTGCTATGACCTTGGTCTGATTAATTAATCAGATAGTGCTTTTTCGGTAGTTAACATGTGCCAGGCACTTTGCTAGAGGGTGTGAAGATTCTTACCCTCCAAGAGCTTCTGTTCTTCTTGGGGGGAAAACATGTATATGTGGAAGCTGCTTAGCCTCTCATTCGGCCCCAGTTTCCTCACCTGTAAAAAGACGATTGGACAAGGTGGATTCTGAGATCCCTCCTAGGTCCGGATGTAGCACTTAAGATTGTGGAAGAGGAGAGGAATGTGGCCAGATCTGCAATCCAGAAAGGAGCCAGACTCAATAATCTGAGGTTCAATTGCTCCTCACTTCTGTTTGCTCTCCCAGAAGAGGGCTGATGAGGGATGAACAAGCCCCGAGGCAGGAGAAGAGGAAGCCAAATGGACTAGATTCAATTCCATCCAATTCAACAAACATTTATCAAGGGCTTGCTATGCAGACGATGCACCAGCCAGACAATTCCAGTCCTGGATAACCAGAAACTGCCTGGGAATAAATGCAGAGGCTTCTCATCACATCTCCCTGGGATAGCACCTCTGAATCACATTAGGGCAGAAGCCTCTCTCACCATCTCTGTTTGGGCATGCATTAAGCCGGTGAAGGAGACAAATAGGGATTTCATATACATCCTAGTGCTTGATAGGTCTGGGACTGTGTCCCTCAAAACCTCCATTTCTATGGCAGAAAAGAAATAATTCCTATCAAGAATCAGGCTATGTAGATTAATGATCAAGGAAGACTGGGGGAGAGAGAGAAAGGGAGAGAGAGAGAGACAGACAGAGAGAGAGACAGAGAGAGAGAGACAGAGAGACAGAGAGAGAGAGAGACAGAGAGAGACAGAGAGACAGAGAGAGAAAGAGAGAGACAGAGAGGAGACACATTTACAGAAAGAGACAATGAGAAAGACAGAGACACATATAGAGACAAGAAAGAGACACAGAGGAGACAGAGGAAGAGAGACAAAGACAGTGATAGAGACTGAGATGAATAAACATAATGAGGAGGAGGAAGAATCCATGATTTAGTATTTTGAAGACAACACTGTCTCTTTCTCTCTCTTTTCTCTGAAAAGATGTAGTTAGAAAATATAAACACCACATCCAAATAACCAATGAATGCCTTCTAATGTTCCTTCCTGCTGAAAGGGATGCTTGCCTAATAGTTTCATGAAAATTGCTTTCAACTGGGGGCAAGGGCTGGGAAAGGTAGGGAGACAGTGACATTGATGAAAGATCTGTTTTCTCCCTTTGACTGAAGATCAATCATCATCCAATATTTATCCCTTAACAAGCTGATGCTTAATTTGCTAATGAGATCTCCTCACACAGCTGCACATATGAGCTTCATTGGCCTGGATGCACAAATTGGCGTCTTTTCATCTTCCTGCCCTGGGCTTCCTGGCTGGCTCGTTGGGATGGGAAGTGGAGGGACCCTCTGGCACATACACACACTTAGCACCTTGTGTTGCTTTCTGGAATCACAAAGTTATAACTTCAGAGCTGGAAGGGGCCTGAGAGATAATTTAGCCCAAACTTCTTATTTCACAGAGAAGGAGAATGAGGCCCAGAAAAGAGACTTTGCCCAGCCTCCCGCAGGTGGTAAGTGGGAGAGCTGGCATCTGAACCCACCTTCTCTGGCTGTCAGAGTGCAGTGGCTGCTGGCATGGCCTAAGCCTCATCACCCCCTCTCCCCAATCAGTGAGCATTCAGTCACTTCATCACTTGCTCTCTCAGGACCTCAGTTTCCTTTTTTTGTAAAATGAGAGGCTTGGGCTAGATGACCTCCAGAATTCAGCTCCAGAGCTACAGTCCTGACTCCTTGCAATATGAGCCAAGTGGTGGGCTATGCCATAGGTTCCTGGGCTGCATAGGGTCTCAAGGAATTAGGGAGAAAGCCTTGTGCTCAGATGATCTAAGAAGGGCCTGGAGAAGTACAGGAAGATGAGTACATAAGACACTCACATATGGATCTGACGTCAGCGTCCTCCATCCAAAGAGGGTATGGCCTGACTTTTCTCTGCTGGTGGGGATTAGTTGGAGCTGACAAACACACCCTCGTTTCCCCCACAATCCCACTCATCAGAACCTAGCCCAGAAGCCTGTACAATGTGGAATATCTCTAAGCATATTTGGAAGGAATAAACAGTAACCATGAGGACATGCTTTGGAGAGAGTCATGGGGGGTTTGGGGTTCAGTCTGTGGGCAATAAGATAGACTAAGCCAAGCAGCCCATGTTGAACTGGAGCCAAGGAGTTTGAGTCTCTGGCTCCATGGTCTGGCCAAGTGAGCTGCCTGACTGCAAGGCACCACACCTGAGTAGAAACTGAGGCCAAGAGACAGATGCGGAAAGTCTATTTAGGGAGATTCAGGAAAGTCACAGCACAGCAGCTCATAGCAGCCAGAAATGGCCATCCAGGCTCAGGGAGGGATCAGCAGAGGGTTTGGGAATAGTCAAACTTCACCTGTAAAAGCATTCATTGGGATGTCAGGACAATAAGTCTCCCAGGCAGGGTCTGTGAGGGATGAGTGGAGGTCAGGGGGTCACCCTGGGTGTGTGCCTGAGCAGAGGGCAATGCCAACTGTAAGCCAGGACAGGAGAGGCTGCACCCTGAGGGGGATGACTCCCTGGCATTTCAGAGCACTGGAGAGAAGAGTCAGGAGAAACACTGACCCTCAGCGGTCACTGGTGAGCTCCCAGAAGGCAGGGAACATACCTTGGCCTTTTTACCATCAAGACCAGCTCAAGCACTACCGTCAACGTGAGTCCTTTCCTGATTCCTCTGACTGCTAGCATGTCCCCCTACCCAAATTGCCCTACATTTCATGTTTTTTTCGTTTTGTATCTCACTCTGTAGCTGCATGGTGTTTCCTCCAAAGGGATGTAAGCTTTTGGAGGGCAGTGTTTTTTTTTTTTTTGGTTTTTATATATCCCCAGTATCTAGCACAGTGCCAGCATTTATATAGCACTTTAAGGTTTTACAAACATTAACTCATCTCCTTACAACAAGCCTAAGAGGAGGTAGGTACTATTATCATCCCCATTTTATAGGTGAAGGAACTAGGGCAAATAGAGGTTAAGTGACTGTAATATAATGCCAAGGAAAGGCAACTTCCCAAGGTTCAAAATACCAGCATAGGTGCTCTCCATTTTACTCAGTGACAAACCAAGAACAGAGAAGATCAAAACATGACATCATTCAAAATACAGCATTTACTAAGTGTGATTAAATAATATCCAAGTACTACCCCACCCCAGGACCTTCCAATCATTCAATCAATTACAAAGTCCCTGTTCTAAATACTACTCCACCCCTAGGCTATACCTCCATTTAGTCAACCACAGAACACAAAAAGGTCAAAAGTTTCCCACCCCTGGATCACAATTGAATCTACCCCAGAGTTACATCAAGTTTAAGCACAGCACTTAATACCCAAATGGAGGTCTTTTCTTCATCTTGACAGAGGCAAGTTCTCAGCAATCTTAGTTCTTGGGGAGACAAGGCTTAGCAAGGCCACAAGATACATTGCCAGTCCCTTCATTAATTCATCCTCTGTCTGCAGAACAGTCCTAGAACCCCTGAAAACATTAGCAAAACCCTCTCCCAGGATTTCTGTAAACATACAACAAGAAAATCCTTCTTCAGGGCTTCTGAACCAACAGAAAGTTCCCAGACCCCTGCAACAACAGCACTGTCCTTCACCAGTGGACAGTATTCACTGTCTGCAGGACAGTCTCCAGACCCCTGCAACAACAGCACTGTCCTTCACCAGTGGACAGTATTCATTCTGTCTGCAGGACAGTCTCCAGACCCCTGCAACAACAGCACTGTCCTTCACCAGTGGACAGTATTCACTCCCTGTGTGCAGGACAGTCTCAGGGCTTCTTAGCCAAAAGCCAGGTTCCAGGACTTCTTCAACAACAGGACTGTCTTTCACCAGTGGACAAATCTGGCAAAACAACATCAAAACAGACAGACAAAGTACCAGCAAAACAGCCATGTCTCCTCAGTCCTTGGCAGCTCAGGGGGCAGGTCTCAAAAGTCCAGGGCGATTCAAAGTGGCCCCAGCAATCCTTCTCAGTCTCTCTCTCTGCCTCCACGTGGGTGCTGCTTCCAAAAAGTCCTTCTGCCTCTCTCTTGTCTCTCCAAATCTACGTCACCAGCTCCTCCCAGTTCAGGACTTTCTTTTCACATCAACAAGTCCATCCCACAGGTAGGATTAACAAGCTCTGGGTTTTAACACAATCAGTTTGAAAAACCAAGCCAATACAGGGGAATCTTTATATTCCATTACTATCACAGTGACTTGTCCAGGGACACACATCTAGGAAGTATTTAAGGATGTATTTGAGTTCAGGTCTTCCTGATTCCAGGTTCAGCTCTCTGCACTGACTCTTGTAGCTGCCTCCTCCATGTGGATGAATGAATGACAAGCACTTCATCCCCTGCTCCTGCTTCTTCCCTTGTTTATCACAGAGAAGAAGGCTGCTCTCTCTTTCAAAGGAGAGCCTTTTCACTTGAAGACAGCTGTCCTGCTCCCTGAGTCTTCTCTTCCTTGTTCTAAACATCCTGTTTCTTGCTACTGAATCCCTGAGAGTTTATTCATCAGAATTGAGGAAGTTTGATAAGGTGATTTTAAAGGGTCCTTCCAAGTCTATCATTCTCTATATATTCTCAGTTTTTTCTTGAATGATCTCACTAACCTGTATGTCCTCCAGTCAAGTAGGTCGGTTGGGAGAGATTGTCTAAGTGTCTTTTGGCCCTGGTAGAACTGAAAAGTGAGGAGGTCAATGCCATTCAATTCAATAAACATTTATTAAGTACCTACTATGGGCCAGCCAGTGTGCTAAGCCCCAGGGATACAAAAAGAGGCAAAGGACAGTCCCTGCCCTCGAGGAGCTTGCAGTCTAGTGGGGGAGACAACATGCAAACAAACACAAATAAAGCTAGTGCTCTACTGGATAAATAGGAAAGGACTCACACCTCCTCTCTTCCTTCAGCCTTCAGAGGGGTCTTGGCCACAGTTCTAGAGGCAGCCCTGGGCATTCGTTGTATGTTCTTGACTGTTCTCAACATGAACTCTGCAGACTCTTCACAGAGAAGAATATGACGTGTTCATACTTTAAGATCAGCAAAAAGCAGAGTGATTTCTCCAGATCTGAGGGGCCGTGCAATGGAAGTGACAGAATTGGCTGCTACCAATGGGATCCTCCAGGTGTAGACCCCCCGCAAGAGCGGAGGCCTCATTTGTCCCTCTTGTAAAGCATGTTATATAGGTATCAAAGCCCAGGTGGGCTTCTTCCTTGACCATTTAACCAAAAGGAAATGGCCAAACCAAATCAATTCATGTTCAGCAAGATAGACACAGAGATTTTCTCAACATGAATGTTTTCACTTGTAATGGAAATGAAGAATCTTTGAAATCTCTTTGGCTGGGTGAAGAGGTGACCACTGCTCACTAATAACACTAACAACAACAGGGGTAGTTATTAATAGTCCATGGAATAATGAATACAAAATAATAATAAGTAATAATAAAAACAGCAGAGACCACATAGAGTGAGGGATGGGGAGCTGGCCTCAGAACCACAAAGACCTGGGTTCTAATCCTGCCTCTGACACCTACTGACTGTATGACACTGGACAAGTTACTCAACCTTTCGGGTCTCTAGGCAATTAGGATTCTGAAAATTCTGCAGAATAGGTGCCAACATTTATTGATCTAGGAAGTTTTCTCACTGTTCAGCTCCGTGAGTTAATGATATTATGGGTCCAGTCCTCATGCCTGACTTGTAGAGCTCTTAGGACCAGTATGCAAATGCCTAGAATACAGTGCAGAAAGATATAAATGTGGTAACAGAAGACTAGATCAAGTTGGTGGGGTCTAGGGGTTGCTCAGAGGTCACTGTTGCCTGTGGAAATCTGGGATAACCTCATGGAGGATGTGCTACCTTGGAGGGGGAGGAGGATCTTGGTAGGTGGAAGAAGAGAGAAGGAAAGGGTAGCTCCTGGATTAGTAATGGCATAAGCACAGTTCATGTTGGGGGAGCAACATGATCTAAGGAAAAAGCTCTTAGTAATTAGAGCTCTCCCAAGGTGGAATGGTCCCCTCACGAGGTAGTGCGAGTCTCCTAAGTAAAAGTCTTTAGATGGAGACTAACTGGATGCCCCATTTGTTGGAGAAGTTATAATTCTGATTGCTTTAATTTTGTGAGAATGAAAAAGAGAAGATTCTGGCATGCATATGACTTTTCTGATGGAAATCATCCAAATAATATTAACAGCAACAATAGTAATAATAAGAATAAATTAGTAGTTTCATTAAAAACAACATATAATTTGCCCATACAGTGCCAGTTCCTGAGAAACACAGTGCCTCTCATCATCATAAAATGGCCTATTCCAATATTTCTGTGAAGGAGGCAGTGGTGAGGAGGACGCTTCTGAAAAATGGAGAAAATGAGGCACAGAGAGATGGCAACTCTCTCAAGTTACCGTCACATTCTATAATGTGTTGGATGAACGAACGAATATTACAATAAAAGAATCACAGATTGTAGTCATAAGCAAGTCTTGGGTGATCTGGGGGAAAGCATGCAGTGTCCCTTGGTTATTGCACTCAAGCTCTGGTTTTATTCAAGCCTTTGGCTGCCAATCCCCAAATATACTTGGCTCGCTAGTCATTCCCTCCAGGATTCATGAATGCAAAGGTTTTCCTACTCCCTGCCTCATTAGGCTCTTGCCTGGAGTGACAGGTCTGAGTTGGGTTTGGCTCTTATTCCTCTGAAAGGTGAGGAGCCCAACTTTCCTCCCAGCCTTCTGTCTCTTGCGTGATGTGTCATCCCCAAGCTAAACTCAGTCCTGTTATGTGCTGGGAAGGAAGGTAGCCTTGGAGTATTGAACCCCAGTCAGTGGCTGCCTGGTTCAAATGGGATTTGTGGGGAGTAGAAAGACACATTGGCTACGAGTTATTAAATTACTTGCCTATATGATTCATTTTGTTTTCTTTAGACAATTCTCTATTAAGTGGCTCAGGCTGAACTCTGACTTTCAGGTTTCATTTTAGAGGCAGAGAATTTCAGAGTTGGAAAGGCCTTCAGACGCCATCTTATGTAACCTATACCCAAATAGAAACCTCTCTAAAATGTACCTGACAAGTCATCATCCAGTTTCTGCATAGAGACCTCCAGGGATGGGACAACTCGCTACTTCTGGGACAGGGAGCTCATTACTCTTTGTACAATCCCTTCTACTTTTGAATGATGCTGATTATTAAGATTTTCCTTATTTTGTGCCAATAAGCATCTAGGCAATTTTCAACCCTTTTTCCTAGTGCTCATCTCTGGATACAAGTGATGCCAGTACAGTCTTTTTCCTACATGAATATACCCTGTGGAGAGGCCGAATGGTGTAATGAGATCAGTATGGGCCTTCACGTCAGAAGCAGATTTCATCGTTCCATTACTTACTAGCTGTGTGACTATGGGTAAGTCACTTAATTTCTCTCAGTCATAATTTTCCCAAATGGAAAACTTCCCCTCTCTCAAGAAGATTTTAAAATTTTGCAAACTTTAAAATGTCATCGAACTTTGAGCTGTGATTGTTATCAGCCTTCCTGAAATGAAAATTGATGCAATGTTTACCTTTAATTAATATTAATTATGACAGAATTACATCCATTCACTTTTAATTATTTTTTTCTTGTGCAAACAATCTTTTAATGAAAGCTCTTGTAGGGTAGAAAAACAAACAGACAAACACTCCATTCCTGGCTCAGGAAGTTCCAAAGAAGCACCTGGCATTGATGGTATTGTCTGAGTTATCAGGGATGTGGTTGGCGCCTATCCGATCATCTCCCTGAAGCTGGTTGCTTCTCTGTGACCGATGGCCAGGCTCTCCCAAGATGCTTTATTTCCTCCCCAGGCAAACATAGTCTTGATGTTACCTGAACTCCCCTACAAAAGACTGTCAACTCCTTCCCTTTCTTTGGTTATTATAACCCCAGCTCCTTGCACAGTGCTAGGCTCTTAGTAAGATTGCTGAATTAAACTCCTGTTCCTCTGTGGGACATTGATTTGGAGTTGAAAGGTCTTAGAGGTCACTGAATCCAACACCCTCATTTTACAGATGAGAGAACTGAAGTCCATGGAGGTTAAGTGACTTGTCAAGGGTCACAGAGCTGAGCAGGATGAGAATGCAGGATTCAAAACCCAGCTGTCTGGCCATTCTACCATAGTTTCCTCCGTGATTCCCAAGCACTTGGCCTCCTGAGCTGAATCATCATCAGATGGTCTTACTTGTGTTATCCCCAAACTACCTTGGATTTTGCACCTTTGATTTATTAATATTAATTTTCATCATATTGATTCACTATTTATCATATTTGTTTTCTCCCCCAATCTGGATAGAATCCCCTTGAACTTAGAGATGAATTCATTCTTTGGGTTTCTGTTCCCCAGTGCCTAGAACCATCCAAGAAACATAGTTGGTCCCTGTAGAGTCATTACTTCACCCTTTAAATTTATTCATGATTTATTGAAAGAAATAACTCTGTTCAGTGACTGTCTGATCAGAAGCATCAGGGGAGCAATAAGACAGAGAGAGGTATGCTACCCAAAGGTGTTTGGTCCTGTGATAGAGAAGGCTCCATACATAGTCCAGGCCAAGGAAGTATGCATTGTGAGGTCCTTCACTGTTTATGGAGGTCATTGTGCCAGTGCATCAAGCTCTAGAATATTTGAAAAGACCTGTAATCTTCAGCCCAATCCTGACCATCCACACAGGAAAATCCAAGTGGATGAAGAATTGCTTGGATTTTGACATTCATTTGTTCAGAAAACCTGAAGAGATCTTCCATCCACATGTTTATCTGAGAAAGACAGTGGAGACAGACAACCTATTCGGTCACAACTGAACAGAAGAAGAATGGGTTGGAGTAACTTTAGGAAATTTCAGAGTCCCTTAAATGACCTCAAGCTCATCTCAGAAACAAAGACCCATCTCAAAAATTGAAATATTCAACCAGAGTTGCTGAATGGAAGTCACAGGTAATGCAACAACCTCCAAGGAATTGAAAATGAATGTTACAAAAAGGGCAATGGAGAGGCCCCTCACGGGTTTGAGTAAGCAGCCAAGTATGGCTAATGAAGAACTTCAAAAAGGTCAAAGGTTGTGTACAATTTAATTGCTTTTGGGGCAGGATTCCAAATTGTTTTTCAGAATAGTTGAGTCAGTCCCCAGTTCTGCCAAGGATGCATTACTGACCCTATTTTTCCATATCCCCTCCAGCCTTTGTCATCTACCTTTTCTGTCAGCTTAGCCAATTTCAAGGGTGTGAGGTAGAACCATGTTAGGTTGGACCCCTGTGGTGAATTTATAATCAGTCAATAAACTTGATTAGACACCTCTTATGTGCCAGACATGTTGGAGAGTTTTACTGGGAGGGTGGGCACTAATGGGTTGGAATCTGAATCAGTGGAGAGAACTGATGAGATCTTGCAGGCATTTGAGCAATTGAGAAGTATTCTTCTTGTTAGTATTACTATTACATCCTCCTCTTGTCTCTGTTCAGTTCTGGACCATCCACCTACGATGCCCAATCAAGATAACTTGTATTAGATGCACTAATACATCTCATGAGGTGTTCAACATCCACTCTGTATTTCCTTGGTTTCATCCCCTGTGAATTACTGGTCTTTGGATATAACATAGCGATTGCCATGTTCTATCAAAGCCCTCTGGAGCACCCTGCTCCTTCTGTCCCATTACAGGTCCAGTTTGTTCTTACAGAGTAACCTACTGGGTGTGAAGGGGAAAAGGAAAGATAAAAAACCCTCAACAACTAGCCTTTTCTATGCTAAGAGCAGAAACTTGGTGAAGTCTGGAAGTAGGGGTGCAAAGGTGCCAGGAAGAAAAAGAGAGATGGAAAGAAAAGCCCAATTGTCTGTTTTCATTAATCTGAGTAATTGCTTTTGCAAAGCTGGATGAGCTAAGCTGAGGGAAAGAATAGAAACAGGGACTGGAGCTAGAGGCATAGGAGACTGGGAAGAGATTCCATGGCCAGGCAAGAAGGACAACTTCACAGCAACTGACAAGCATCTATTAAGAACCTACTGTGTACCAGACCCTGGGGATCCCCCCCCCCAAACCAGCCCTTGTCCTCAAGGAAATTATATTCAGCTGAGAGAAAGAACACACACACACCTATAAGAGACACAAATTAAAAATGTATACCAAGGAAATACAGGGCTATTTTTTAGGGGAAGGGAAGTTCAGGAGGTGGTCAGGAAAACTTCATGCAGGAGGTGGCGCATGAGCTGAGCTTTGAAGTAAATCAGAATGGCAGTGGGGGACAAGTTCTTTCCCGGCATGGGCCTAAGCCTGTGCCAGTTCATGGCGATGGGAGAGGGATCAGGTACACAAAGGGAGAAATGTGAGAAGAATGATCGGAACACTCTGTGTGTCAGTGATGGTCAGAGGAAGATGTTTTCCTGGAGCCATTAGTCATAAACAATTCCATGCAAAGAAGATTGATGACCTAGGGGTTGGTTCTTCGAGCTGGTCCCACTCTCTACCACTATCCCTATAGGGTCAGGGTTACAGGGTAATGTAGAGAGGTGCCCTTTAAATGATTCATCTAATAAACATAATCATATCATATCATCTGCTGTAGTCATAATAATAAGGTAACCAGGCGGCAGAGTAGATAGAACATTGGCTATGGAGTCAGGAGGACTTGAGTTCAAATGTGACCCGAGACACTTACTAACTGTATGACCACGGGCAAGTCACTTAATCCTGTTTGTCTCAGTTTCTCATCTGTAAAATGAGCTAGAAAAGGAAGTGGCAAAATATTCCAATGTCTTTGCCAAGAAAACACCAAATGGACTCATGGAGAGTTAGACAGGACTGAAATGACTCAGCACAAGAAGTCACAATAGTAAGGAGAACCAAATTATCCATCACCACTCCACAGAGGTCACCTAGGATAGATAATGCCATTTTCCCTATGATACGTGAGACAACCTCCTCTCTGTCTCTCCCCTGCACAATCTCTCTTCTCTACTCTCTCCACTCACTTCTACTGCACTCCTAACTACTAACCACCTTCTTCCCAGACATGTGTGTTAAATCTCAAGGTTGACATAGAATATTGGTCTGTCAACCTCTTCCCTCCAAATTCCAGCTTTCCTTTATCTAACAGTAGCTATAATTCTTCATTATCGTTTTTGTCCCATCTTTTGCCTCTTTTCTTTTTTTTTTTTTGGAGGGGCAGGTAGGGCAATTGGGGTTAAGTGACCTGCCCAAGGTCACATGGCTAGTTTTTGTGTTAAGTGTCTGAGGCCGGATTTGAACCCGGGTCCTCCTGAGTCCAGGGCCAGCGCTCCATTCACTGTGCCACCCAGCAGCCCCTTTTGCCTCTTTTCTAAAGTCCATCTCAATTCCCAGATAAGGATTATAGTCAAGCAGAATAAATCAAACTGTCTTCCACAGGACAGTCCTTCATATCATTTTCCTGATTAGAAATCTTCTGTGACCTTCTGGTTTCCTTACCAAGTCCAAATTCCGGCTGCTGACTTTAGTGGAGGCTTTTGGATGACCTCCAAACTTTTCCCGCTATACAGTTGGCCAGAAAATCTTGAGATATGGCAGTGAAACAGAATCCGTTGGCGAGAATGGTCCCTTGAGGACTCCAGACTTAGACCAGCCATTATCGCTGGATGTCTATCCTTCTCCAACTTGACTGATACACGATGAGTTCAGCTGGTGTGGTTTTTAATATGCTAGGCTCGCCCTCCTCCTTTTGCTTATCTTCTTTCTTTTGAATAAGAAACAGTTAAATTCTAGTCATCCCACCACACTCCAGTGACATCCATAAGGTCAAATAGACCTCTGTGTCTTAGAATTTCTACTTCATCAAGCCTTTTGCCTAAATCTTGAATATTCATGTGGAGATCTTGGAGGCCATGGGTTTTATGACTTCCTTAGACTGTGTCTCCATGTGAGTTTCTGGAGGTTTCAACAGCTCTTCCCCTCTAGTACCAATAGTCTAGAATCATGAAGCCTGTGGAGGTGTGGGGGGAGGAAAGGCAAGGCTCAACCAACATTGTGATTTTTGTTCAGCCAAATAGGGAATGAGTACCTTCTGCTGGCCTAGCACGTGGCACATAGTAGGTCCTTAATAAACGCTGCTCAGTTGGAATCAGAAACAGGCGGTTGCAGTAAAATTCCTAGAATCCTTTTTACAGAATTCATCAAGACAGATGGGACGCTGGAGGCAGGAGTTGGCATCCATCAGGGCTCAGTTCCAGTGATGTCCTTTCTGAATCTTGCTTGCCTATTCTAGCTCAAATGGGAGTCTCTTTTGTAAATGCTGTGTATTAACAATGGCTGAGTTGTGTTATGACTACATTTCCCATGAGCCTCTGGGTGCCACGGCATGGGCCTGATTGGAAGAGAGTAGGACTTCTCTTTCTAGGGGATGCTGCTGGCTGGCTGGGGTCTTATTGGGAAGGGGAAATATGCCATAAGGGAGAAGACAGACAGAGGAGCATCTGGTCTGAATGGAGCAGTGTCAGTTAGCTATGGAGGGCAAACAGAGATCCAGGCATTTTGGTCTTGTGAACACAGGCTGATAATGCAAACAGAAAGGTTGGGGCTAGCTGGTGAAGGCTCCCCAATCCTCCCCCTAGCTGTGGAGAGACTTTGTCCTTGACTTTTGTGAGTTAGGAAGGATTCAAGACCCAAAGTATTTTGTGGGCAAGAGTAATGAGACTCTATTCACAAGGAATCTGGACTGAGACACACATTTTTATCTTCAGTTGCATTATTATTCCTTTTAGTCATGACAAAAATCTGTTTCATTCTTTCGATGCTCCTCTTTGCCTGGTTCTGTTAGCATGGTGAGTGACGGAATACTTGGACCCAATTGACTTTGGATGTTCCCAGTTTTCTGACTGGATAGGGACAAACTAACATAGGGAGAGGAATTCCCTCTCATATAAATTTCTCTATATAAGGGTTTAGAACAGGGGTTCTTAACCTGTTGATCCCCAAGAAGTCTATGGATAGATTTTAGGGGGTTCATAGACTTTGATGGGAAAAAATATTACATTTTAATTTTCATTAACTGAAATATGGCATTTCCTTTAATAATTTAAAAATGTAATTCTGAGGATGAGTCCTATGCTTTGCCAGACTGCCAAAGGGGTCTATGTTACCACCTCCCCCAAAGCTAAGTATCTTTGGTGAAGAGCTATTGGAAACATGCGCAGGCTATAACAATTTCCAGACATGTTAGCTAATAAGGGCTGCATTGATATCAGTCTTGGCTTTCTAACTGACTTATCAGTTCCATGAGGGCAGACTCAGTGTCAGATTTTTTATTCTACTCAGCACTGGGTAACTGTAAGAGCTTAATCAATACTTAAATGATTGATCCAGAAGCCTTGTTAAAACCTTGGAGTGGCAGTTACTGTTGACACAAAAGCTTGTTGTATTTGGGGAGAAGTCATTAATTGCTGAGATCATGCTTAAGAAGACTTGACTCTTGGCTAGTGGGACCAATAGTTGTGTAAGGAGGCCCCCCCACACATAGACATAGACACACACAGACACACACATAGACACAGACACAGACACACACAGTACTTCCAAAGGGCTCCACACAGCATTTTAAACTAGGATTATCTATTTTCCATTGGAAAAGAAGGAAACTGAAAATAGGAAATCCCCAGGGAATGTGGAATGTTTTTGTATAATGCAGTGAGAAAGGTTTGATCTCCAAACAGGACTCTGGGTACCTTAGTTGAGGGCTTTCCTCCCCCAGGATGGAGAACACAAAATATGTTCTGGGGTATTGTTTTTCAGCTTAATTCCATTTTCCCACTATTTATGATTGGACCAAGAAGTTAGCTCCAAATGTCTGGGGACTTTCAGTCTTTAATTAAGAGCAGCTGTTAGGGAACGATACATCTCTGCTTTAAAATGTGAGATTTAAGAATGTTGGAGGTGAGGGAAAGTACGTGGTTTCCTTCAGGCATCGGCAGCTGACTCTTTGTATTAGAGTGCAGGCAGAAACAAGGTTGGGATGGATTAATCACACCTGGATAAACTTTTATAACCTGCTCAAGGCTGCCCAGGAATTGTCTGCAGAAGAGAGTGAAGACAATCAAGATGCAAGTCTCCCGCCCTCTCTCTGTGTTTTCTTCTTCTTCTTAAGCTTCTGGAGGACAGGGGGTGGCTGCTTATGTATTTCCATCTCCAGCACCAAGCACAGTGCCTAGCACACATAAGAGCTGAATAAATGTTTTTTCATTCATTCACTCCCCTATTCATTTATCCATCCATTTATGTGAAAAAAGAGAAAAGAAAGGAGTTCATTTTGATTGGATTTTGCAAATGTTTATGAAATCCTCTGCCTCTAAGTCTCTGCCTAACACCACATCTTGCCATTTATCTCAGTCCTTGGAACTTAGCATTTTATAGCCATCCTGTTACTAGTGTTTATTTAGAGTTTAACTAGAGTTTATCTTGGCATATGGCATGAGATGCTGGTCTAAATCTAATTTTTACCAGACCGTGTTCCAGGTTTCTGAGTGGGCTTTGTTGAAAACCCGAGTAGCTGGGGTCGTTGGGTTTATAGAACACATAAAGCTGTGTTCATTTTGTACCCAACCCATTTCATTAATCACTCTCTATTTTTAAAACTATAAGCAGACTGTTTCAATGATATTTTGTTATATTTTTATGATGACTTATAGCATAGTTGAGAGCTGAACAAGTTGTGGCATATGAATGTGGTGGAATACTCCCAGCTGTAAGAAATGAGGAAATGGAGCATGTCAAAGAGACAGGAAAAGACTTGTATGGACTGCTGTAGAGGGAAGTGAGCAGAACCAGGAGAACAAGCAATACCATAATGAAAATATCATAGATATGCAGTATTTTGAAGACTTTTATAAAGCAATGAATGAAATAAACAGAACCAGGAAAGCAATTTACACAATAACAGCAACATTCCAAAAGTAAACAATTTTGAAAGATGAAAACTATGATTAATACAGTGACCATCCATGATTCCAAAGGATCAATGATGAAACATACCATCCCTCTGCTGACAGAGAGTTGAAAGATTTAGGGTACAGAATGAGACAGACTGCTCTATCCACCTATCCATCCATCCATCCATCTATCTATCTATCTATCTATCTATCTATCTATCTATCTATCTCTCTATCTATCTATCTATCTATCCATCCACCCACCCATGCAGCCATCCATCCATCCATCTATCTAGCTGTCTGTCTCTATCTTTCTGCTGGCTTTTGTTGGTAACATACAGAAATGCTGATGATTTATGCAGTCTTATTTGATATTTTTCAACTTTGTCAAAGTTAGTACTCCAATTGACTTTTAGTTGACTCTCTAAAATTCTTCAAGTACACCATCATATCATCTGCAAAAAGGGATATTTTTGTGTTCTCTTCATCTAAATTTATTCCCTTTGTGTCTTTTTCTTGTCTTATTGTTATAAACTTAACATTTCTAGCACTGTTAAATAGCAATGGTGTATATATGTATGTATATATGTATATATCTTTCTACACAACTAATGAGGAAATTTTTTTGATTGTGCATATTTGTTACAAGGAATTTGTTTTTCATTTATCTTTTTTTCTCCAGTGGGGTGAGAAGTGGGAGGTAGAAAACATGACTTTCTGTTAATCAAGATTTCTTTTTTTTGCTTTTTGGAGGGGGGAAGGTAGGGCAATTGGGATTAAGTGACTTGCCCAAGGTCACACAGCTAGTTTTTGTGTGAAGTGTCTCAGGCTGGATTTGAACTCAGGTTCTCTTGACTCCAAAGCTGGTGGTCTATTCACTTTACCACCTAGCCATCCTTCAATATTTTAAAAATAGAGAAGTTGGGAGGGCTACAGTTATGGAATGTTGCACACACTTTCAGATGAGGCCATTGTACTGTTAATTTGAATGAACTGTTTTACTTTGCTATAAGAGGTCTTTAATAGAGAGGGGGTAATCTGTAATTGTTAATAATTTAAAAACAAAATATATCAGTTAAACAAAAGAAATACCAACAAAAGAGTTCTGATACTGCTAGCTGACTTCCATTTCCTCCATTTCCCCCACTATTTTCTTTATTTACTCTTGACCTTTTATTCCTGAAGATGAATTTTATTATTTTTCTAACTCTATAAAGTAATTCTTTGGTAATTTGATTGGTATGGTACTGAGTAAGTAAATTAATTTAGGTAGTGTTGTCATTTTGTTATATTGGTACAGACTACTCATCTGTGGCAATAAATATTTCTCCAATTATGTAGACTTGTCCTTATTTCTGTAAAGAGTGTTTTGTGGTTGTATTCATGTAGTTCTTGTGTGTATTTTGTAGACAGGCTCCCAAATATTTCACACATTCTCAAGTTAGTTTGAATATAATTCCTCTTCTGTCTTTTCATTCTGGATTTATGGGTAATATACAGAAATGTCTGTGATTTATGTGGATTTATTTGATATCTTCCAACTTTGCTGAAGTTATTCATTGTTTCAATTAACATTTAGTTGACTCTCTAGAATCTTCTAAGCACACAGTCATATCATCTGCAAGAAATGATAGTTTTGTTTTGTCTTCATCTAAATTTATTTCCCTTGTTTCTTTTTCCTTGTCTTATTGTTATAGCTAGCATTTCTAGTACTGTGTTAAATAGCAGTGGTCTATTGGAAATTGCGAACATAAAAAATGTTCACTTGGTCTCCCTATTGGAAGGAGAGGCAGAAAGCTGAAGAAATGTCAATAAGACCATAGATTTAGAGCTGGAAAGGATCTTGGTGGTCAACTAAGTCCAACTCCCTCATTTTACTGATGAGGAAAATGAGACGGGTAAATTAACTTGCCCAATGTCACATAGGGAGGAATATACAAGCCAGGAGACGAAACTGGATCCAAAGACTCCAAAGTTAGCCTGAATGCCATGGTGCCATGTTACCCCTTCCCTCTAGAGTGAATAAACAGTTGCTTGAAAAAAATGGAAGAAATTTTGAGAAGGAAGGTGAAAGATGGTGAAGACTGAGAAAGCAAAGGGTAATCCTAGCCACTCTCAGGATGTTAGAATGGTGAAGGAAGAGAAGATGGAATACAGAGACACTGGAGTTGAGTGAGAAGCCCAAATCTGTTCCCATAGAGGATGGAACTCTGATCTTTGAGATGGAGGTAGCATCTTGTATTCCATGGAGTAACAATGAGAAGGATGCCCATGAAAAGGACTGACCTACCTTGAAAAGAAAAACAATGAGAACAAGAGTAGATAACCAAGTATAATATGGAATCGTGCCTAGTCCTATGAGAATGGTGTCAGGGAGGCTAAAGTCCTACATAAACTGAGTTCCTCATGCTAATGAGAACAAAAAGGGCTTTTGTAGCTTCTACAGCACCAAAAGCAAGACCAAGCAAAAGACAGAATGGTGACAATGGAAATGGTAGAGGGGGAGAAGTCAGAATTATCCAACCTCATTCTGGTTCTCTTTCCTCTTCAAAGGAGAATGATCTTCAAAAGGGAATGGTAAGACACAAAGAAATGATCAATTAGCAACCAATAAACAGATTCTTTGTGCCAAGTACTCCACGAGGGGCTACATATATGAAGACAGTGGTGAGACAGTCCCTGCTCTTAAGTAGCTTACATTCTACCACTACAGTATAAAGACATAATCATTTGAGTATTAAGAGCTAACAAGGAGGGGATAATTAAACACTAGGCTACCTTCAGTGAGCTCAATAAAAGTAATGACCAATAGGTCTTATAGATTTCCTCTCACCTTGTAGATGTGTGGCCAATGATGCACATAGAGAGGGAGGCCCCCATAACAGTTGGACTATGGACCTTTGCAGTATTTAAATATTCTCAGGCTACCTTTGGGGGCTTATATTTCTCATGTAGCACTGGTTGATTTCATCCTAGAAGTCTTTCTTCTCCCTTCCTATAACAGGTCACTGTCATAAGAGCACAAAGGGTAAATAGTGTGTAGTTTGTATTCCTTGCAATTTTATTTAAATGGCCACGAACTTCTCGTTGAAATAAAGGCCCGCCTCTTCAATGCCAATATTCTTCAGGTGATGATGCCAGACTTTGAGTCCTTGAATACTCAAGTGTCTGAATGTCTGGACTTGAGAACTGCTCAAAGGATGATGGGTTGGCTGATGAAAAGGGAGTATTTGGGCTGGCGAAGAGAAGACTTGGGTGGAGGGAAGGAAGGGGTATGATAGGTATCTTCATGCATTTGGGTGAAGGTTATGAAAGTTGACAAGTTTAGGCTTGATATTGGGAAAAACATCTTACCAATGAAGAATTACACAGGAGAAAGAGAGACAAGTGCATCATGAGAGAGACACAGACAATTGGTAAAGGAGAGAGGATGCTGCAAGAGATAGGCTTGACCAATGTACAGCCTGCACATCCTGTTTGTGTCTTGGAAAGGCTACGGATAAGGAGCAGGAGGATTTAATATTGTGTGATGATTGAAAATTTTCAAGGGACAGAGTTTCTGGGTAAATTAAAATCATTTTTATTGACTACGTCTAAAAAGCAGTCAACCAAACAGGCTCATTGTCCCCTAGGTAACCAACTAGAATGAGTCTGTCCAACCCTCAATTTTTATAAAGTCTTTTGAAAAGGGGTGCACCCACAAGTGAGAATCCCCACTGACTGGTTAACAAGTAATGAGAGAGAATGAATATTATGGGAGGTGGGCTATGTAACAAGGAGGGTCTTGGTGTACGTGGCACAGAATACCTAAGTCTTGGTCAGAGAGATTGATCGATTTCCATATCATCTATCTGATGAAATGGAAAACCCACTTTTTCCCAGCCCTGTCTGAGCAAACACAATTAGCAGGATCTTCCCATTCACTTAAATTGAGAATCTCTTTACTGTCTTTGAATATATCTAGCCTGGGTAAGTCTTTGCCCAAGATTTCCCACATTTGGTTGATTTCTGGATGAAGCAATAGAAAAGGGGAAAAACCTTTTTCCTAATTAGCAAATAATTAGGTATTAATATATGAAAGAAATAGTAATTTCTCTCAGTTGCTTATGTCTTGGGGCCCTTGGCAGAAGCCTAGTGAAGCCTATAGCCCCTTCTTAGAGGAACATTTCAAAATGCATAAAGTATGTGGATTACAAAGGAAGCCAATCATGTGTAAATACAGTTATTTAAATGGTGGGAGTAGTAAAATAGATAGGGACAATGCCAGGCACATAGTTAGTGGTTAATAAATGCTTTTCCATTTACTAAAGTATCAGAAGAAGCAGAATTGGGGGCTCCATGGCCCAGTACATAGAGTTTCAGACCTGGAGTCAGGAAGACCCGAGTTCAGTTCTGGTCACCTATCCATGCCTAATCTCTGTAATTCCTTTCCTCTTGTCCTTAAATCTATCATGAGGGATTGCAGCCGATGGTGTAGAGACTTTCCTCATTTTCTCCTGACATTGTGAGGATCCCAGTGGATCCCTGGGGCCATCTACCTGTGAGCCCTGGCTCTTGCCACATTCAACAAACTAATTGGCCACACCTTTATCAAGTACCTACTCTGTTCAAAGCCCTGGTCCAGACACAAGGTAATTTAAAGGCAAAAATGAATAGTATATAGATTTACACCTTGGCATCTGCAGACAAAGGATTAACCCTGTCCATGAGGGTGAATGTTTTCTGCTGTCATTTTAAGTTTCAGTCCTCTTTCCACAGGGACTGAAGTGGTGATAGAGGGGAGAGTGTTTCTCTAGTTGGGAGAACGACTTTCACTTATGTTTCTTGCCAAATATTCTCAGTAAATTTCTCTCTTGTGAAAACTAAAAAGAGGAAAGTAGGGTGGGGAGAGAGAGAGAGAGAGAGAGAGAGAGAGAGAGAGAGAG
>NW_027185759.1:9367882-9387444 GCF_028583685.1 Petaurus breviceps papuanus | reverse complement strand
AGAGAGAGAGAGAGAGAGAGAGAGAGAGAGAGAGAGAGAATACATTGATGAATTCATAAGTCATCAGAAGCACAGAAGTCTCCACAGAGAGCAGATTAGTTCTATAAGCCTGTCCTGCTGTCCTGCTTTCCCAGGAGGGAGTCCCCTCTGCACAGACCTTGATGGTCTGGTGAACTTGAATTCATTTAGGATCCACAATGTGGAGGAGATTCTAACGGAACTGAGCTGTAAGGAAGAGAAGGAGGAGGAGGAGGAGGACAAGGAGGAAAATTAACTGCAATGTGAATAGAGGGAAGGTCATTGCTGGAAGACATTCAACCACCCCAAGACTGCAGGAATTGTGGGCAGAAAGCCCAGGGCGTCAGAGTCCAATGTCACAGCAATGACATCTCTGGGTGGTCTCTTGGCATCTGTAAAGGGGGCACTAGACCCCCTGCCCTTCCTCTGTCCTTGGTTATTCCCTAGAGCAAATTGCAGCTAATAGCAGAAGTGATATCAAGCCAATACAAACCTTCATGATCCTGTCCTGTAATAAGTATCTTCCATTGCTTATTTCTTGCCTGTTGCTTTGGGTAATGTGTTGCTCTCCAGAGCCTTGTTCTGAGGACTCAGAGCTATGGAAACAGCCTTTGTCTGAAATGTTGTCTCCATGTTACCACCCCATCTCTGTCTGTCAGTCCTTCTATCTTTGCTGTCAAGAACAAAGATTTCCTTCCCATGCTGCTCTCCTGACTCTGCTGCTGGCTTTCTCTATGGCCTCAGAAGAGTTCATTAAGGGTATTTGGAGAAAATTGGGTTTCTGCTTATGCTTCTTCTGAGCACAGCCTGTCCTTTCCAGTAGAAAGAGAGGCTGGCCACCAAGAACTCCTTCTTGTGTGTGTGAAAGCTCCAGGACCCTGGGCACTGAATGTTTCAGGAAGAGGAACTTGGTCAGAGCAGAGAGCTCTATGGTTAGCTTGTAAATACTTTAATGAAGTCCCCAGTCAACCCCTTGGTTGCCAAGAATGCTTCATTTGGCTCTGGACATGACCCAACAGAGTTCAAATTGTCTCAGTCTGCCACAAACAGCAAGAAAGTCAGTTTGGATAAAGTTAAAACTTACCAACTATTGACTCCCCATTTAGGACAATATACATACATATATATATATATATGTAATATGGAGATAGATGTGTATGTATGTATGTGTCTATGTACATATGAATATATAAGCATAAATATTAAATGTATATATGCCATATTTCCAAAATATAGGTATTATATATAAATTATATATAAATATAATATCTAAGTAAATATATTACAAATACATAATGTATAAATTTTATTATATAAAACATAAGTGCATGAATAAATACCACATAAATTTTAAGTGATATATATTTGTATAAATATAATGTATAGTGAGTACATAAAGATATTTTTGTTATCATCATTTCTATCATCATGTTGGGTTCCTGGGATGCTTCCCTTAAGAGAGGGACATGTTATCTACTTAGGACAGTGATTAAGTGGAAAGGAGATGATGGAACCCCAGGTAGACTGTCTTTTGCTTTCCTTGATATCTCCAGCACTTAGCACAGGGCCTGGAACATAGTGGGTTCTTCCTAAATGACTGCTGATTTGACTTTGCTTGAAAAGCATGGTTCCGGCCTTCAAGGGGCTCCTACTTTTGTAGGGAGACAACACGCAACTAGCCATGAACCATGAACAGGCAGTTTCCAGAAATCGAAACAGTTTATAGTCATTTGAAAGAATCCTCTAAATCATTATTGATTAGAGAAATGCAGATTAAAACAACCTGGAGGTATCATTTTACATCTATCGTATTGGCTAGAATGATAGAAGAGGAAAGTGACAAATGTTGGCAGGGATTTGGAAAAATTGAGACACTCATTCATTGTTGGTGGAATTGTGAATGGAGCCAACCATTTTGGAGGGCAATCTGGAATTATAGCCAAAGAGTTATTAAACTGCCCTAAGCCTTTGACCCAGAAATACCACTCCTTGGTATGTCTCCACTGATGATTGGGGGAAGAGGAAAAGAACCTATGTGTTCTAAGATATTTATAGCAGCTCTTTGTTGCTATGGGGGTAATGGCTGAACAAAGTGTAGTTTGAGATTGGAATGGAATGCTACTGTGCTATAAGAAATGAGGAGCTCAATGATCTGAGAAATGATGTCCATGAAATGAGCAGAACCAAGAGAATGCTGTATACAGTAACAACAATATTGTTTTCAGAATGACTTTGAGTGAATAAGTCATTTTGTCTATTATAAAAACGCAAAGTAACTCTAAAAGACTTGTGAACAACGATGCTATCTGCATCCAGAGAAAGAACTGGTAAATAGAAGTATGGATAGAATACCTTCACATATAAATACCTATTTGTATCCAACAGCAGGCATCTCCAGGGTAGGGGGGAGAGGAGGGAAGGAAAAAAGAGAAGAGAGAAATTTATACGATAATTTTGCTGTATATTTGAAAGAAATAGCAAGGTGTGTACAGGAGACCTGCAGTTTCATGTACAATCATCTCTTTTATTGTACTATATTATGGAAATTCTTGTTTTATTCCATAAACTAAAAACAAAATAAATTTAAAAAAAAGGAATGAATAGCTCTTTGGGGAGGGAAGAAAAGGGGAATATATTTGGAAATGAAAGTGATATAAAGACAAAATATATCAATACAAGCAAATTAAAACAAAACAAAACAAAAAACAACTAGCCATAAACCTATGAGAAATACGGTATATTTCCATGCAGGAGGAAATGTCTTGGAGGAAAGGAAAGACTTTTCACTGAAGGCAGTTGAGGACACCCCTTTTCTTGCAGACAGGATTTTAGCTGAGATTTGAGGGGAGCCCTAGACACCGGGTGGCCAGGCTATAGGTGAGACAGTTTGGGTGATTTCTAAACCCTTTAGTTTGATTTCTGGGTAGAAAATTTTTAAAGGATTCTTTGCCTTAATCTCCCTTTGTCATTTCTTTTACCACAGCAATGAACACTGGAGGGAAATAACACTTCTGGTCTGGAGACTGTGGTAGGATTTGAAGGGGGGAAGGTGGAGCTGACTACAGGGACCTCTGGAATCCATGGCCATGAGCCAAAAAGGACAGAACATAAAGCCTTTGGCTGTATCAAGTACGAGAAATGTTTATCTTTGGAGAGTACGGTAAAAGCAACAATGAAGGCCAATGTGTAGATGGTACTTTAAGTGATCTCCCCATAGGGTGATTACTCTTAAAGGTCCATGGGGGATGACACGAAGCATCTTATTTGATCCTTACAGCAAAGATATGAGCTGGGTACTATAGGTACTATTATAATGCCCAGTGTCCAAATGAGGAAACTGAAGCTCAAAAAGGCCAAATGACAGGGGCCGGATTTAGACCCAGGTTTCTCTTGAAAGTTTAGCACCCATCCTTCTCCACTGCACTGATTTCAGGATAAGAACTGAGATTTGGTGGAGAAGCAAATTTCACTTTGGGAAGCTAAGGGGCTGTCGCCCGAGGGAGCACTGTGTCCTCCACAAAGAAGCAGCTCATGCCAGGGCTGAGCAGCCCAACTTGTTGAATGCTCTCTGGGCTATTAATGAAAGGAACTGGGCATGTAAATAAATTGGTTTAGGGAACCCTCAAGTGAGGAAACTCAGCCCATTAATGAGAGTTGGCACCTTCCCAGTTAATTTAGAATCTTAGAGAGAATGCCCAGCTCCTTAAGCCATTGCCCCCCCCTGTCCTGAACACCTCCCTCTGGACGTGCCCAATCTTGTTCATACCCTCCCCCAACATGCCCATCCACAGAAGCAGCATGGCTGACCATGCTTGCCTAAGGCCTGGCAGAGCTGGCTTTCAGGGCCAGTGCCTTGGATTTGAAACAAAGCATTTCGCTTTGGGGCTAACTTCTGAGCTTGGAGCAGTGGTTCTCTCCCTTCCTTTGGCTGGGTTGGCTCATCTTCTAGCCTGTCGCTTTCTGCCTTGGGTTTTTGAGCAGAATTTAAACCACAGGTGAAGGCCTATGTAATGTCAAGACCTGTCAGTAATCTGGCTTCATCTGCCTCATCACTCCCAGCTTCATACACTTGGGAGAGGGGGCAGGTGGATGCAGGGGCTAACTCCAGCCCCAAGGAAGATGCCAGCATTTGGTGGAAGAGAGAAGCTGCTTAGAATCCATCTTCTTGGCAAAAAAAGGTGTCCCAGTTCTATTAGGGCACAAGGGAATCAGAGAGCGCAGGCCGTCCAGGCCAAACCTTGAGTTTGGCAGAAGAGAGTGCCCAAAGTCACAAAGCTAGGAAGTGTCAGAATCTTTATTTGAGCTTAAGTCACTGGGTCATAGGATCATAGTTTTAGAAGTGAAAGGCATCTTCTGATCCATTCTCATTGTCCAGATGAGGAAACTGAGGGTCAGAGAGGTCATATGGCCACAGTCAAATTTAGTAAGTGGTAAAGCCTCGATTTGAACCCAGGTTCTCTGATTCAAACTCCAACACATTTTCCACCACATTATGCAGCTGGGAAGACTCTTAATTAATCTTCCAGTACAAACCCTCTCTTTCTGTGGATAGAAAAAACAAAACAAAACAAAACAGAGTCACAGAAAGATGAAGTGAATTCCTCAAAGGTCACACAATGTCAGAACCCGAGTTTGCTGATTCCAAGGCAATGCCAGGGCCAACTTCTATTTTCTTTGTTTGGTTCTTAATTGGATTTCATTTGGAAGTTCATATTCACTGGAACTTGGTACTTAAAATCCTTTTGACTCTTGAACAAACTAAGCAGAGGAGAATGAGAAAAGAATCCTGGCAAAGAATACAGATTACGGCTTGCTTATTGAATTGGGGACTGGCACGAGCTCTGGGGACTGAGATCAGCTGGAAGGGGCAGGACCCAATTTTCCCAAGCATTAGCTCACCAATCATGGCTCCATTCTGCCTTGTCCCAGGCCAGTGGGTCTGGCCAGATTCTCTTCTTTTTTACTGCTCCATATAGTGCCAGATTAGTGGGGCAAGGGCCAATGGTGCCCACTCTCCTTGGGGCCTGTGCTGCCTGTCCTGCCCACTCATCCTGGCAGGGGATCCATGGAAAGAAGGCCAGAGATTGTTAACAGAGAGCCAACCCCTGGCCCAGGAGACCTTGCTGTTCATCATCCCTTTTCCTCAGGCAGTTGGCATTTTAAATATACTCCAGACCATCCAGATTTTTACTTGTATGGAAAAAAATGAACCTTCCAATTAGATTTGATCTTACTCTTTCCCCCCCTTACTTCCCTATTTGTGTATAAAACCTCGTCTGTTAAATCTGACCATGAGGTCTTGAGCCATTGCTGGAATGAGAGTCTCTTTGGAAGCATAGAGAGACAGATGGGCCTTGGCTTATGATGATGCCTGGAGAGAAAAGTACTTTGGATACTTTTAGACCTTCATGAAAAGGAACAGAATCATCTCTTGCTTCTTCTTCTAGACACATCCCACTTCCATGCCTTTGCATAGGCTGTCTCCAATGCCTAGAACCCTCTCCCTCCTTGCCTTGTGTGGTAGTGGTGGGGCTTGTATTGACTTATTTTTGTGGGTACTGATGGGTCCCCTCTCTTCCACCTCAGTAGAATCGAATTCCTTTAGTATGGGGCCCGAGTTTTGATTCTGAATCCCTAGTGCCTGGAGAATGGTAGGCATGTATGGAATTGAGTGCCTTCAGGCACTTGCTATGAGCGCGGTGCTGCTCAAGGCTGACAAAGGCCTTTCCCTCTCCCTGGTTCATAGGCCCTGGCTCTGTATTTTTCTAGTTTCCCATTTCCTCTCTCTCCAGCTCTTTTCCTCTTGCCTGCTTTCTCTGTGGGAGAGCGAAGACCCATAGCTGTGGGAGCAGGCTCTGGGCCTCCTTCCAGGCTGGCTTCGACTCGATTCTCCCTTGGGTTGCTTTCCCTAACAGCAGATGCTTATGGAACCTCAGATCAGGATGGCAATAAAAAGACACATAATCTGCATTCCCACAGGGTTTTAAGGATCATGAAGCATTAGAAGGCCTCGTTTGAGCCCAGAGAGGCAGGGGCTATTGTGATCTCCATTTTACAGATGAAGAGACATAGGCTGGGAGGGATCAGCATGGTCAGTGCTTAGAGTCACAGAGGTGACTGGTGTCTGAGGTGGGGTGTCTTCCAGACTCGGGTCCTGGGTTCTGCCCCCATGTGATGCTGCTTGGGTCTCACTTGTGGACCTGGAGATTGACAAGCACGTGATAGATTCACATCACTGATCTCTCTGAGCTTCACTGACCCTTACTTGGAAGCCCCTCCTGGTTCTGCCCCTGGCCCAACACTAAGGGATGCCAGGGGGCTGACCTACTCTAGGCTCACAGGGCTTGGGATGAGAAGGAGCTGGGAGCTCATGGCCTGGAGTCTCAGAACTTTACAGGTGAGGAAGGACGGGCCAGGGACACGCAGTGATGAATGGAGGCCCCTTGAGAGAACGGAGCACACAGATGCACACCTGAAGTTCGGAAGGTCTGTTCACAGCCAAGAGTGAGCTGGTCAGCTTCTCCCCTCAGACTGGTGCCCCGAGAGAGTCACCTCTGTGTCTACACCATCCCTCCCAGGGAAGGAGGTTAGGGACAGATAATCCTGACCACTCCCTCCTGCTTTGAGGCCGTTCTGGAAGGGTGACCTCAGGCTGGGGCTAAGGCTGGGTGGCTGCCTGAAGGAGACCCACAGGCTGGTGCAGACGTCTCCATGGCAGCTCCCTAAGCCAGATGGATGTGGATGAGGGACCGCATCTACTGAGGCTCCCTGATCATGCCGGGGACACCAAGAGGCAGGTGACATGCCCTACCCCCCATGGATATGGCAGAGAACTCATAGAGAAACCTTGAAGTACTCTGCCCTGTACACAGGAGGCACTGAAGGCTCAAGAGATCTAGATACAGGACTGTTGTCAAGTCAAGGCTTCCTGGGTCTCCACTTCTCCATCTGCAAAATGGGGACAATAATGTGGGACCATCTCCCTCTTGAGTTATTTGAGGAAAGTCACGTTTTATATGTGAAGCGCTGTTGTTATGGTCAATGAAGGGCATTTCCTCACATGACAATCCATCTACTTTTCACACACTAACTCAATGCTAGGACTTCTCCCCCTCCCCCTTCTATTTCCTAGAATCCCTGTTTTCTTTCAAACCTCAGCTCAAGCATCAATTTCTACATGAGGCTGAACCCCTCTACCTGCTAGTGCCTTCTTCCAAAATTATGTTTTATCTATTTTGTATCTATTGATTTTATTTCTATTTTATACACACATAATATTATGTTATATATAAACATGCTGTCTCCCCTGCAGATGGTAAGCCCCTTGAGGACAGGAACTCTTTCACCCTTGTCTCTGTTTCCTCAGTTTCCAGTGTGGTGCCTGCACATAGTAGGCATGTAATAAATGCTCATTGATTGATTGATAAGGGTTGGCTCAGTGCTGCTAAATTGGTTTCTTAGTTTCTGACCTCTGTGCCTCCTATGAATACAACCTGAATTCTGTGAAAACAAGGGACGATTTTTGGTGTTCTTATTTTCTTACATCCTGTGTCGGAATCGTTTCTCAGCCCACTTCCATGTCACCGAAGTCCTAACATGCATTTATAAAACTCAGAAGCATTAATAGGGATAGAAAATGGAGCCCGCGATGAATCCATTTTCCTGTGACAGGGTTTCTTAGCAAAAACAAGATGAGGAAGGAAAAAAAAAACAAGCCAAGAGAATAGCTGAATGTGCTTCTATCTTTTGACACTTGTCAGACAGCGGCCAGAGCCGCACTAGGCAGTATTCTGTGTTCTGACACGGCCGGGGGGAGAGGAGCGAGGGGAGAGATGATGTATCTTCGGCAGAGCCTGGAGCCTGTAATCTCCCCAGCCTCAGCGCCTCCCGAGCGTGACTCCTGGCCAACCGGTTTTCATTCTGAATCAGTAAGCCTCACTGATCTCTCCCTGAAGACATGACATGTAGTGCCGATGTTCAGTAATTAAATGGACTTGGGGACCAGTCGGCCCCCTCCTTTTTTTGGAGGAAGTAGAAACAATATGAACAAGTGTGTTTTTGCGAAAATAAAACTAACTTTCTCAGTTTGAGTTGTTGAAAGCTTCAGGGGAGGAAAGAAGTCATTGAGTGGGCTCACTTGTCCAGTGGAAACCCCCCCAAAACAGCCTTGGGCTTCACCTAGGAAAGTGTGTCCGCACTGTGCCAGGGAGGGATAAATCGATAGTACAGGTGCGGACGGGAAAGCGCGTCCACTAACTGCTTCCAGGCTGAATGTATCACCAGGTGTCGTGTGATGTCGGTGAGGTTGAGTGCGTGTGTTTGGGGCCGAGAGACCTTTCAGCAGAGAGGAGGCATATCCCCGGGCTGGCTCCTCGGGTTTTCTGTCTGGCAGCAGAGTTTCTTGCCCCTTTGTTCCATAGCCCGATGCTCGCATTGACGTCAAGCCAAGCCATGCACACACATCACCTGCAGACTTGACTTGGCCTCCTGTGCTCGGGCTTTGGATACAGAGGAAAATAATCAAGTTAGAGCAGAGCCATCACACAAACCCTGCCCTTGCATCCCTTCTGCCTCCCCAGGTGTCCCACGAAGAAATTTTGGCCCCCTTTGTGGTATCTGTCTCCCCGGGATTTCAATGTGCTGCAGCATAGTTCATTACATTATGACTTAGCTGTCTCCTGGACTTCATCCTTGTGAGAGCTCGTTTTTTCTGATTCCACAGCAGCACCCGCAACTCCTTAGCTAATCAAGGGCAGCCGGTCTCCCACCTGTCCCTATCTCTGTCACATATGTACACACACATATAAACACATCAAACACACGGACCACATCTCTCACACACACATACACAAACCACAAACACTTTTATTATAGTATCTTACAACAGCAAGCAGACTTATGGATCATCAATTTGAACATGTTTGTTTTATGGGTAAGGGAACTGAGTCCAAGAGAAGAGAAATGACCTGCCCAAGGTCATATAACCAGTTAGTCTCAGATGCAGAACTTGAATCTAGGTCTTCTGACTTTCAACTCCAGTGCCCTTTTCATGCGGCAGAAGGGAGGGGCACTCCAGCTGAATTTCTCAGGTGCTTATTAACAATCTCCATCACTTTGAGCTTTCTGGATGCTCCTTAGATGAGGAAGCAGCCAAAGGACATCTAGATATTTTTGGAAAATCTGAAATCTCCTGCCCTGGTTGGATGGTGTCCTAATGTAGCTGAATGAACGTGCAGGTATGCTCACTGAAAAACTTCTGGTAAATTCTAAAGAATCATGGAAAAGAGGAGAGGAGTGAGAAGATTGTCAATAGACAAATGTATTAGTATTTTAAAAAGGATAAAGAAGAGGCAAAAGTAGTTTTCAGATACTATAGACAGAGAAACTTGACATCAGTCCCTGGCAAAGTTCTAGAATAAATCTGCAGCTGCCCTCCAGTCCTTCTATCCATCCCAAATCTTTCTGTTATTCCCCTAAACTATTGCATTTAGTGATATTTTGGGGGGAGGGGAGAGTGGAGACAAGAATTGACAGGACTGGAAACAGAGAAGGGGTGCCCTGATATGAGTGAGACTGACAGGATCCCCAAAGGAGATGCTGTGCCTTGAAGACCTCTTAGTGTGCTCTCAGAGGGGCTAGCTGAGCCGGGAAGTAGTCAGAACTGCCTGGCAGGGGCTTGACATCTGGGTCCAGGGAAAACATCAACCTTGATGATTTCCAGTTTGCACTGGAGGTTGAGTTCCTTGCCGTGATTGTGTATGTAAATGAAACCCAAACTGCAATGCAAATGAACTGAAAACAAGCAGCAACAGAAATCCAGCCTTTTTTGTTTGTTTGACCTTCCAACAGTATACTAATTAGCACTTTTCCCAGCCAAGGCCAGCTTTGCCAAATGCCAGAAAATGCTCCCTCAAATCAGCTTTTACAAACAGATTTACCTTTCTGCTGTGACTGCCACTGGGGCTTCGCGCCACAGCCGTGGCTATCCGGCACCCCCGTGGCCGTGGGCCTCAACAGGGGCCACAGAGTTATGAAACTGTTTCGAAGCCATGACACTGCCTTGCCGTGGGTGCTTGACCAAACACACAAAGTCTGTGAGAGATACAGAGGGAGGTACGTGGATTTGCCCTTTAGGAAAGGTGGGCCATGGGTTGTTACAAGTCTCCAAGGATAAGCCAGCCCTTAAGTTCATCCAAAAAAGGGTGGGAACTCACATCCCAGCCAAGAGGAAGAGAGAGGAGCTCAGCAAGTCCTAGCTGCCATGAGGAGACTAAACTGGACTCTGCCAACCTTCCCCACTTACCCAATAAAGATCTGACAAATAAAAAAACAAAGCAGATGTAGTCAGTGGGGAGAGGGGACACATTGACTTCCATGACACAGCCACTCCACACTGTTGAGGGACAGAGGGGCACCTAGGGTGCAACAGCCAAGTTGAGGAAGGAGAACATGTGGTAGCCACCTATTTTCACAAATTATTCTTGCCTGACTGGATGCAAAGCTCAGTTGTTTCCATGCTACTGAGTGTGTATAAGTTCTGGCAACACTCTTTAAATATTGGCACCCTGGGGAAAAGCCTCAGCTACCCTGCCCTAGTTCCAACTCTCCCTTCCAGCTCTAAATGTGTTTATCTATGACCTCAGAAGAACGTTAAAGCAACTTCCAACTTGGTCTTCTTGTGCATTCAAGAACACTCAGGTCTTATTGTATTCATCGATAAAGGAGGACAGTGTCCATGGAAAAGTTTCTCTCACTCTAATATCTTCCATTAGGGCAAAAGACTTTCCTCCCCTTTTTACTGCTCAGAATCTCTTGACTGGCCAGTCTCCCTTGATGTGCCTCCTGCCTTGGTCCTCCCCACGTGTGGCCTCTAAAACCTAGCCCAGGCAGCATATTCTTGCTCACAGCCCTGGGGATGGCCCAGAGAACACAAGATGTAGGACTAGTACATAGAGCCCTAGACATGGAGTTAGATGATTTGGGTGTGAATCTTACCTCCAATTCCTACTGCTTCTGTAACCTGGACAGGTCTCCGTGTCTCTGTTTCCTCATCTGTAAAATGAGGGAGTTGACTTGACCTCTAGCATGCCTTCCCACTCCAAGGGTGACTTTATGATCCATTCTGTCTTCCTTTCCCAGCCCCCAGAACAGCTCAAAGCTTGGGCCTGGCCTCCCAGCCAAGAGGATTCCAGGCATTTGGGAAACATCACCAAGGAAACTGGAATAAGCTCAAAGTCACAATAACAGTGGGCCTTTCTTTAAGGGCTCTAAGGCACTTTGTCCGCTTTATCTGATTGGGCCCTTCCAACAATCCTGGGAGGTAGGGGACCATCATTATGCCCAATTTACAGATGATAAAACAGAGGGTGGGGGAGGTAAGTGACTTCTCAGGCTCCACAGCTGGTCCACGTTTGAACTGGCAATCAAACCTATGTTGTCTGTGCTCCAAGGCCAGTCCCTACCCACCACGCTCTGGTGTTTAGGGATGATTTGCCCAGTGCCTGAAGACAACCAGACTTTATAGAATGATACCGTGTTGGTCAAATATAGGTTTCATTTTTTTACCCTTTGGGTGGCTTGGGGAAGCCCAGAGCAGGACCTAGCATTCCTGTTGTCTTTACTGTTATGCCCATCTGGCAGGAACCACCCCATAGAACATGGATGGGTATGCCCTGGGCACTGGTGCAGTGCAGGGAACCACATGGGGCCTGGTCCTTTGCTAAAGGGCATGAAGTCGGTCAGCATGCATCTATTAAGCCCCTACTCTGTGCCAGGTACCATGTTGAACACAGGGGATGATGGGTAAAACACCAGTCCCTGCTCCCAGGAGGCTCATGTTCTAATGAATTGGTACTTGGTTGCATGGTGTCTGTAACTGGGAATGGGGGACGCTGAAGATGATTGGTGCCTGAGAAAGGAAGGGTCTCCTCTAGTGAGCTTTGAAAGGAGAGGACAATAGTTCAGATCTCTCTGCTTTTATCTGAGTCTTCATCTCTGTCTCTCAGTCATTATCTTTAATTAATGGGGCATCCAAGTGGCTCTATGGTACACAAAGCACCAGGCCCAGAGTCAAAAAGACTCTTCTTGATTTCAAATCCAGTCTTAGAAGTTTACTAGCTGGGTGACCTTGGGCAAGTCCCCTAACCCTGTTTGCCTCAGTTTCCTCATCTGTAAAATGAGCTGGAGGAGGAAATGGAAAACCCCTCCAGTGTCTGCCAAAAAAACTCCAAATGGGGTCATGGAGTTTGACATGAAACTACTGAATAACAAATCATCTCTGTCTCTGAATCCTTTCTTGAAGCATTTTGGGATCCAAGACTCCTTTTTGAATTTCCCTTTCTTTGTCACTTGGTGATGCCTCCTACCCTGAGTTCGTCCATGGCAGGGAATTACGCCATGTTTGTCCTGCCTTTCACAGGAGGAGAGGACTATAGGTCTGGCAGGGCAGGGGAAAACCACGTACTTCAAGAAAAGCTGCTCTCTGAGGGATGCTACAGAGACAGGGAAGGAGAGGGTGTTGGGAGGCAGAGGGAGCTTTGGCTAGTTTGGGGTCACACCCAAAATTTACTCAAAGACCTAGTCAGGACCAAAGACTATAGGACTAATGCTGGAAGGGAAGTGAGAGTCTGTCTAATCCTGCCCCTTTGTCTTCCAAATGAGGAGCTGAGAAGTGAAACAATGCTGAAGATCTTCCTGCTCTTAGGCAGCAGGGCTAGGGTGCAAACCCAGCTCTAGGTTATCTGGGCTGTTTGCTCTCCCCTTCACATGGCGCCACCTCAGTTTCCCCTCTCAGATGAGCTGTGTCTACTTTGCATATATCTTATATGAACCTGGCTATTTACATGTTGGCTGCACCATTAGAAGGTAAGCTCCCTGAGGGCAGGGACCACTTTTTGCTTTTCTTTGCACTTCAGTAGTAAGCACAGCTGTAGCAGGGAAGGAGGGTTTAATCGATTCTTTTGATTGATTCTTGCCTTCTGCCCATTTCTCTAAAGCAGATGGGGAATGATCACTTGGGCAGGTGCCCGGGAATGTCCTGACCCTCAGACCCTGTGGCTCTTACCTCCATCCCAGTCCAAGGCATTTGCATCTATTTTGAATGTGACTACATGGGTTGTGATTTTACTAAAGCAGTTTTCTAGCAAAATTTTCATCACTGCTGCCCTCTGGGCATTTTCTTTGTTTTCCTCATCTCTGTTGTTTCTTACTCTCCCGCTACAACTGACCCAGACCCTTTACAAGCAGGTTGGATGTGGAGGAACAGGAGTGATGGTGGTCAGATTCGCTTTGGTGCCCACCCCTTCCCCCCAGTCCCCTCACTCAGGATTGCTCTTCCCTTGTGATCCTTCCCAGCCCTTGTGCCTCGATGCCCTCGAGGTGTCTCTCTGCTGATGCCCTGCACCATGTCCACCCTTCCCTCCTCCCACCCCACTAGAGCCTTGACTCTGCTCCAGGGGCTTGGGGCTCTGCGGGGGGAGTTTGCTCTTTCTCTTGGCCACACTGGGTTTCCATGCCACTGGACCCATGATGCACTGTAACTCCTTTCTCCCCTTTAAGGGTTGTCTTCCCCATTAGAATAAGACCTCCCCCCCCACAACCAGGGTCAGAGGAACAAATTTATTGAGAACTGTCTATGTGCCAGGCACTTTGCTAAGTGCTAGGAATACAAAAAGAAGCCCCTTCCCTCAAAAAGCTTACATTCTCATGGGGGAAGGTCACAAATGAAAAGGAAGCTGAAAGGGGGCAGAGGGGAGGTTCCCTTGCCTAGTAAAGAAGTCTGGAGGCCCAGGGAGGAGTGAAGGAGTGAACTGTGGTCTTGGGAGTTCTTCCTTAAAATGGAGGTTCCAATCTGAGGAAGGGGCCACAGGGGCAGAGAGATTGTCCAGGGTGACGAGGCTGCTAGAGCCTTGTGCTGAAGACAGCTTCCAGGGTGAGAATGCTGCTGGAAAATGGCAGAGAAAGAAGTCCCAAAGGCAGGGGCACACGACTCAGAGGAGGAAGGAGGGAAGAGAACTGACATGTCTGCTTTTGTTTCTTTCCCCAATGCTTAGCACAGTTATTGGCATATGGCAGTAGTTTAATGCTTTATCTGTCTACCCATACAATGATGTAGTCTTCTGTCTATCATGTCTCTGTCTGTCTATCTATCTATCTATCTATCTATCTATCTATCTATCTATCTATCTATCTATCTATCTATCATCTATCTATCTGTCTCTCTTTCTGTGTGTCTATATCTGTGACTATCTATCCAACTATCCATCTGTCCATCCATCCATCCATCCATCCATCCATCCATCCATCCATCCATCCATCCATCCATATCTATCTATCTACCTACCTACCTACCTACCTACCTACCTACCTACCTACCTACCTACCTACCTATTTATCTAGTAATGGTATTGGATGAGGTGACTAAAGTCCTTTCGAACACCAAACTCTATATCTTTATATTGGAGATTTAATAGAGCACCCACCCCTGGAGTGTTTTTCACTGGGAAAGAGAATCATAGTAAGACCAGAGGAGTTTCAGTCATAGCAAGAAGAGAATACTTTAGGGAGAGAGATCCCTACTGAAATCCTCTACCCATGTCAGACAGGTTGTTACTTAGCTTCAAATCTGGCCTAAGATACAGTAGAAGAGGCCAGAGCTGGGTCTTAGTTACCTCCATGGAGGATCTTGGACATAGTAGGAGATGGAGAAATGAATGAGTGAATCAATTAATCAACAATCATTTATTAAGTTTTAATGTGTCAGGCACTATGTTAAGCTCTGGATATAAAATAAACCAGAGCAGAGAGTCTATACCCTCGAGGGGCTTACTTTCTAGTAGGGAGACACCATTCTTTATCAATAGGCATGTACAAAACTCAGAGCATATACAAGGGGGCCTCACAGGGGAAGGCTCTAACAGTTGCGGGATGGGCAAAGCTTTTTGCAGAGAGTGGCATTCGAACCAAATCAGAGAGAAATTCTGTTCAATTCAAGAAGCACTTCTCAAATAAACACAAGACATGGCGTCTGATCCCCAAGTACATGCCAGACACACTTAGATGCCTGGGAAACAAAGACAAAACAAAAAAAAATACTTTCAATCAAATAGCTGACATTCTATTGGGAAGATGCACCAGGGACCCAGAAGAATGATTTGTAATGTCACAGGCAGCTCCCCACAGTGATGAAAAACTCACTAAGCAAGCCAAACCTGGGCATCTGCCAATTTATCTGGGAGCACAGGTGGGCACCCAGGACCCAGGAGTAAGTAACAAGGAAGAGATATTTGGTGAAAACTCTCTAAGTCCTGAGCTAATTCCTTAGCAATTCAGAGACCTGACCTAAGAAGGACTCTGCAAAGCCTCTTAAAAAGCCTGTCATCTTAATCCACTGAAATGGAAAAAATCTCCCCCCCTTTTTTGAGAAATACATTGTGAATTATCCATTCCTTTGAACAATTAAAGCATGCAAATGGCGTTGCTGGTCACGCAGAAGCTATCCCTCCAAATCCTATCCCGCAGAGTGTGCAGTAGCAATAAGGGCTGGGAGCCTTCAGTCCAGGGGGTGCTAAGTATCCTGAACTGCTTCAGGCAGAGACATAATTGAGAGAGAGCTGGTGGAGAGTTCCCTGATTGAAGAGCCCAGTTGGATATTGTGGGGTAAGAGACAGAGAAGAGTCATGGAGGACTCAGTTTGGGATGGGAGCTATGCAAAGTAGAGCCCGAGCTGAAGAGGGACTCCCTGAGGATGGTGAGGTTTGCCAGATTCACAGAGGGCACTGCTGATCGTGTCTTCCCAAATTTGTCTTAGGTGCTTCTCCTTCTCCTATGGTTCCTCAGGGCTTGTGCTAAACTTGAAGTGGGCTGATAACTCCAAGTATGTGCCCTGATGGTGGGAGCCATGGACTGATTTCCCATGAGACATGCCAGTCTCAGAAGCAGTGTGATGTTATAGAAAGAGGACTGGGTTAGGAATCAGAAGACCTGATCCTTACTACCCCCATTGCCTTGGTGCAATCGCTTTTCTTACCCAAGACTCAGTTTTCTCATCTTTAAAATGAAAGGGCTGGATGAGGTGACCTATTGGATGAGATGAGTAACTTTAAAAAAGTTGGTCTGGACATCCACACAGGTAAAACCAAGTGGATGAAGAGTGTCTTTTGCTCAAGTTAAGATACTCAATTGAATGGACAACCTATAGAGCCACTCTCAAAGCTCAACTCGGGTATCAGCTCTTATGTCCTATGACAAGTTCTTTTGTATTTCCCCATTTATTAGCACTCCCTCCTTCTTCAAATTATCTTGCATTCACTTTTATGTGTTGATGTTCAAAATTTCCTCCCCACTCAGTAAGATGTAAACTCCATCTCAGGGGCTATATGAATTTTTGGTTTTGTATCTCCAATGCCCAGCACAGTGCTTTCCACAAATTGGGCACTTAATAAATGCTTGTGAAGTGGAGTTTAATTGAATATGAAAGTAAACTTAGGGTTTTCTGTAGAAATCAGTTGCAGAAGTTTGCCTCTTCTCTTCCCATATTTTCGATAAGGGGCTCTTCAGTCTACACCATGAGGTGGCTAACTGGTCCAATGGTTAGACTGCTAGACCTGGAGACCTGAACTGAAATCTGGTTTCTTGTATTCACAAGCTGTGTGACTTTGAATAAGTCATTTAATGTGTTTGTAGCTCAATTTCCTCATCTGTAAAATGGTGGTTAATGTTATAATAAGGGCACCTATGTTCTAGGGCTTTATGAGGTTAAACTGAGAATGAAGGAAAAAAAATGCTTTGTAAACTCAAAGCACCATGGAATTGTTGTTTATCATTAATCTTATTCTTTTTAATTGCTTTTTTTGTCCTAATATGCTTCTCATGAAGATTTTAGTGAGATGAGAAATTTGGCATGTAGGTTGACAGTTGTCTGTTCTCTTTTTCTAAAGAATGTTTTTTATTTTATTTTTCTCAATTACATGTAAAGGTTAATTTTAACTTTCATTTTTCATAATTTTTGAGCCTCCATATTCCCTTCTTCTCTTCTCTTTCTCCTCCTTGAGGAGGCAAGTATTTTATACATATGCAGTTATGCAAAAATATTTCCTTATTAGTCATATTGTAAAAGAGAACATAGAAAAAAAAAACAAGAAAAATAAATAAAGTTCAAAAAAGTGTGCTTCATTCCGGCTCCATCAGTTCTTTCTCTGGAGGTGGATTGCATTTTTCATCATTGAGTCCTTTGGAATTGTCTAGGATTCTTCTATTGTTGAGAAGAGCCAAATCATTCACAGTTGATAATCATACAATAATGCTATTACTGTGTACAGTGTCTTCCTGCTTCTGCTCATTTCACTTTGCCTCAGTTTGTATAAGTCTTCCTAGGTTTTTTTGAAACCAAACTGCTCTTCATTTCTTACATCACAGTAGTTAGTATTCCATCACAACCATATACCACAATCTGTTCAGCCATTTCCAAATTGATGGACATTCTTTCAATTCTAATTCTTTGCCTATATGTGTCCTCTTGATATCCCTTCTTGGATAGTCATACCATCCACCATCCCCCCCCCCCATCTTTTGGTCTCTTCTTGTCTTTGGAATATCTTGTGAAATGACCTCTCAATGCTCTTGCCCAACCTCACCCCTCAACTTCATTTTCTTAAGTGCTTTTCCAGATTCCTCCCGTGAACCTTAAAGGCATATGTTGCAGTGGTGACTGGGCAAACAATTTGAGTGTCTGGCCTCATGATGTGAGCTGGAGAGTCATTTTCCTATGAGGTGCCTTATATTCAGAAGCAGAGAGGTAGCATTTGGTTCTCCATTTGACTAGCTTTATGACCTTAGTGAAATTATATTCCCTCTCCAGGACTCAGTTTCCTCATCTGCAAAATGAAGGGATTAGACTAAATGACTTCTAAGGTGCCACTTACCTCAAAATCTAGGCTCTTATGAAATTCAGTCTCTTTCCTTCTACCATGAATATTTTTCTAGAAACCTTAGGACAGGAACTTTTAAACTTGACACTGAAATGACTTTTGATGGAAGAGATGTCTAAGTATTGAAAAGGCCATGATATTGAATGATCTGTATCTTCATAAAAAAGAGAAACCTAGTAGGGAATCCACAAATGCCTTTGGGACATATTCTGTATTTTCTTAGCTATATTTGCGATTCTCTTCAGCAGAATATAAGCTCCTGGAGGGCAGGGATAGTTTAAGTTTGGACTTGGCTCCATAGTAGCTGGCACAGTGCTTGGCATATAATAAACACTTAATAAATGCTTTTTTGTGATAAAGGTGAAGATGCTGCTGCTGTTGCTGATGCCATGAGTTTTTCTGTATGAACAGAAGAGATAAGAATGTCCTATCCATCCATAGAAGGCAGCGAGGGTGAATGAATTAATCATTACAAAACAATTTGGGAGCCTGGGGTGAAATAGCCCTTGGATAAATACCAAAGAGATGATGTTTTTGCACAAACACCATCTTCTTGTTCCTGCTCAGTCTTGGTGGGAGGCAGAGGTTGGAATAATTTCTTTGGAGGATCTATCTGTCCTGACAATGTCTTTCTAAGATTGCCATTTTGGTCTCTGTGGTTCTCCAGGTTAATTCACTGCGGTGCCACTTATTCATAACTGCGTTGTTTTTCTGAAATGGGTTTTAGGTAGATCGGGACCAGCTAAAATGGAGACATGTTATTAACTATTCAAGAGATAACTGTGCCCAAGTGAATCATCCCTCCTCACTTGCTGATTCTGCCTGGGTGGTTTTTGTTTTTTATTTTTGTTTTGCTTTGCCTTCAAAAATCAAAACAAAAAAGGGTCAGATCTCTAAGAAGGCTATGTTCTCTTCTAATGCCTAGAATATTACCCTCAGGACAAGAGCCAAAATTCCCACCCCTACCTCCCAGATCTGTTCCCCTGGGTTAATGATTCTCACAAAGGTCCTCTGTACATGCTGTTCCCCATGCCATCCCCCTCTGCCTCTTGCAGCTTGGGTGTGACTAGCTGCTGCACAGTCTTTGTTCATGCTTTATCTCAGGGGATATTTGGGGCTAACTTTATAGTTACTTTATGCTGACTTAGGATCAGAGACTCTGAGCTGGGGGGAGGGGGATTTGAGACAATCTGGTTCAAAGTTCTCCTTGTGGAAATGAAGAGGCTGAGATGGAGAGTTCGTGTGACACCCCCAAGGACACACAGGCAGTAAGTGGCAGGGGCAGGATCTGAACCTTCATCCTGTTCCCAAATCCAGCTGCACCCACCATCCTGTTCTTCCTGCTCCTCTCCCGCGAAATGTGTGCTCCGTGAGGAGACGCTGTTTTCGCGTTTGTGTCTGTGTCCTCAGTGACCACCACATGCCTCATGCAGGCACTTAATTAAGGTGCCTTAAATTTATACAATAGCTGGTATTTCTACAACCCTTCACCCCAGTCTCATGCCTTTTTATTCTTTACTTCCCTCCTCAGATTGTAAGAGCTGGCTACTCTGGCCTCCTTCTTGTCCCTCATACGGGCCATTTCATGTCCCAGGTCTGTTATTGTCCTAGTCATCT
>NW_027185759.1:9359246-9367872 GCF_028583685.1 Petaurus breviceps papuanus | reverse complement strand
CTCCCAGCCTAGAACGCTCTCCTTTCTTGTCATCTCCCAGCCTAGAATGCTCTCCTTTCTTGGTCTTGTTTCCTTAAGGACTCATCTCAAAGCCCATCTTCTGCAGGAAGCCTTTCCTGGTCCTCCCAGCTGCTAGTTCCTTCCCCTCTCAGGTCTCCTGCCTTTTGGTCTCTGTCTGTGTCCATGTTTGTCTCTGTGTTTGTCTCTCTGTCTCTGTCTTTCTCTCTTTATAGTCAGCTTAAAATATATGGATTTCTGTTTTTCAGTTTTTTGTTTTGTTTTTATATTTACTTGTAATCTTCTCTTTCTAAAAAGATGGTAAGTCCCTTGATGGCCCAGATCAAATGCTACTTTTCTTTTTTTTCCCCAGAATATATGTCAGAGTGTTGGTCAAGGGAAATTTATTTGTTACATTAAACAAGTATTGAAAATCACTTATTCCCATGGAACTTCCTCAGGGATAAGTGCTATAAAGGTCAGGAAAGACCTGCAAACATCAGGAAGGAGAAAAGAGACTCAGAGCCAGGGAGATAAGACCGGAACCTGCTTCCTCCTTCTCTCTCATCTTCTCTCTCATCTCCCTCTTTCTGAATGTCTGTCTCTTATTCTCTTTTCTTCCCTCTCCCACTTCCCTCCTTCCCTCCCTCCCTCTCTGTCTCTCATTCTCTCTCTGTCTCTCTCTCTGTCTCTCTCTCTCTCTGTCTCTCTGTCTCTCTGTCTCTCTGTCTCTCTCTGTCTCTCTCTCTCTCTCTCTCTCTGTCTCTCTGTCTCTGTCTCTCTGTCTCTCTGTCTCTGTCTGTCTGTCTCTGTTTCTGTCTGTCTCTGTCTCTCTCTCCCCCTCCCCGTCCCTCTCCCTCTCCCTCCCTCTCCCTCCCTCCCTCCTTCTCTCTTCTCTTCTCCCCCTCTCTCCCTTTTCCTCCTCCTCCCCTCTCTCTCTCCCCCTATTTAAAGACTATAAATCCTGATGGAGCAGCTCCAAACCTGCAGAGGTGGAAAGGGGATAAGCTAATTTCCAGCTGACAAAGGACTGGGGGTTTTTAGAGGGAAACCGTTCCCTTGAGGGCCCCCGATTTTACCCACTCATTTACTCTTGCCACCCCAGCAGAGCTCAGTGCTCTGCTGTCCCTGCAGTCTGAGGCAGCTCTCCCTGCCCTTCCATGTGGGGGTCTCATAGCAGCCGCATCCTAACTCGTTGCCTCCCAGAGAGCAGGAGCTTTGCTCCTCCAAGTTCTGTGAGCCAGGAGCATGACTCTTCAAGCCAGACCTGAGTCCCAGGAAGATGGTGGCTCCATTGGAGTCTGACCTGGGGGTTCAGGGCCTGGAGCTTGTCCAGAAGGGAAACTCCCAGTGAAGCTGGGAGGGGAGAATGTGGCAGCAGCCCCCTTCCCGGGCGTGCTGTCCAATTCTCAGCTCTTCTCCTTTGGAATTGTACTCACTTCACTATTTCATTTCAATAGTAGTATGTTTCTCATGTGTTAGGCAAGAGGCAGCTGGGCAGGCAGAGAGCTATCCTCAAACCCTGTCTCTGATGACCCAGGGTTTCCTGACCTTGGGAAGCCACTCTCTGACACTGATGATGACTTGTATTGACAGAGGGAATTTTTGATGCCAATGAAGTCTGATCTGAAAGAAATGCCAAGCATCGTGCTGAGTTTTGGAGATGGAGAGAAAACCAGAGCTCACATCAGCCAGTGATTGATTGGGCAGAGGGTTTGGGCCTGGGGACAGAGATGGGGAGATCTTCCGCCAGCCCCCACTAAAGGTTTCCTCTGATGCTTTCTTACCGCACAGAATGGATCGAGGCTTCCCTGAGACTCTGCCAGTGGAACCCAACCTCTGGCAGGGAAGTGCTGCAAAATCCAAATGCTTTCAGAATGGGAGACTCAAAGGTCATCACCAAAGTCTCCATGAATCATATCTCTAAGCCACAGCACCTCCTGTAGGTCAATAAGGAAAGAGCGGAGGGGCTGCTACATGCACCAAGGAGGGCAGGGGTACTGAGGAAATCACAGATTATGGAAGTAGTGAAGTATGGACCATAAGGAGTTGCATAAACTGTGATTCTTGGACCAAGGAAGGAGCTCAGATGCTATCAAGTCCAACCCCCTCATTTAACGCTTGTAAAAACTGAGATCCGAGGAGATTACATGATATTTTTGGTGTTCAGTAGTATTTGACTCTTTGTGACCCCATTTGGGGTTTTCTTGGCAAAGACACTGGTGTGGTTTGCCTTTTCCTTTCTCCAGCTCATTTTACAGATGAGGAAACTAAGGCAAACAGGGTTAAGTGACTGATCCAGGGTCACATAGCTAGTAGGTGTCTGAAGCCACATTTGAACTCAGGTCTTCCTGCCTCTAGGTCCAGAGTTGCATCCACTGGACCACCTGGCTTCCCTTTAAATTATGTGTGTGTGTGTGTGTGTGTGTGTGTGTGTGTGTGTGTAATCTGTACTTTTATTCAGGTAAGGAATTCCCTGCATAAATGAAGACTGCAATTCAGCTGTCATTTAGGAGATAAGTCTCAGTAAATGTCATCAGTGAGATTTGAAGCTGTCTTCCGCATTCCAACCCCTGCATTTGATCTGCTCATTCTCACTGCCATTTGTATAGTATTTTAAAGTTTGCAAAGCACTTGGCAGGCTGGTGATTTTGGTTCAGTCACTCAGCAAGAGTGTATTAAGTGGTGGGCCCTGTGCTCAGTATTGAGGAGATAAAGAAAGGCAAAAGACACTCCCTGCTCTCAAACAAGCATATACAGACAAACTGCATGCAGGACAAATAGCTAAAAATCAATAGAGGGAGGGCACCAGAGCTGAGGTGAATTGGAAAAGACTTCCTAGAGAGGATGGGATTTGTTGTTCAGTTGTTTCAGTCCTGCACAATTCTGTGACCCCATTTGGGGTTCTCTTACCAAAAATACTGGAGTGGTTTGCTCTTTCCTTCTCCAGCTCGTTTTGCAGATGAGGAAACTGAGGTAAGCAGAGTTAAGTGACTTGCCCAGGGTCACACAGCTAATGTCTTTAGTTAGATCTGAACTCAGGCCTTCCTGACTCCAGGTCCAAAGCTCTAGCCATTGTGCCACCTAGCTGCCCTCAAAACAACATCCATAAGATGAGACTTTAGCTAGGACTTAAAGGAAGCCAGGGGAGCCAAGGGGCAGAGATGAAGAGGGAGAGTGTTCTAGGTATGGGGGACAGTCAGAGAAAACACTCAGAGCTGAGACATATAATGTTTTGTTCAAGGAACATCCAGGAGGCCAGAGTCACTGGATTGAAGAATATGTGCTGGGGAGCGAGCTGTAAGAAGTTTGGAAAGGTGGGATCCCTTGATTCTCATGACAGCTATGTAACGAAGGGACTAGGGGGCTTGTTATCCCCATTTTACAGGTGAGGATTTGAGGGAGGCTGTGACTTTCCTCGGGTCACCCAGTCATTGTCAGAGGCTGGATTTGGCCATGGGTCAAGGACACTATGCTGTCTTGTTGCTTTAGAGTTGAGTGTCTCTAGAATGTTGTTACTTGTGGCTTGTTATGTTTTTTTTTAACAGAAAAAAGTTTCATCTTTAGCAAATTGCAAGGAGGTTTGCTAAACAGAAATGATTTAGAAATGTTTGTGATCCTTGTCCTTTTATTTACTCCCAGATCTTAAGAGGAAGAGCGAAGGAAGCAAGAAGAGGGCCACCGTCAGGCTCAGTAAGAGTAAGTGAAAATACACAGCTTCCACACGCTCCCTCCTGGAGAAGCACTGATGAAGGAGTTCAGCCCTTTGTGCTCCCTCCAGCTGGGTCTGCTGGGTGCAGTGCAGGTGACTAGGAATGGCTGAAACAACTGGGAGAACCCACTTTGTCCAAGCCAGCGAGCGTGATTCCTGGACCATGGTGTGACTTTGGGTCCAGTGAACCAAGCCTGGGATAGAGAAGCTGGGTGGATGCCTGTTTCCAAGAGGATTTTCAGCCACCTTGGGTAGAATAGAGGCAAGATGAGGCAGGGTGGTGCAATGAAGAGGGCTGCACATGAAGTCATAGGAGCCAAGCTCCAGTGTGGCTTCTGCCATCTACTACTATGTGACCTCAGGCAAGTCAAAATCTAACTGGCCCAGTTTCTTCTTCTGCAAAATAAAGGAGTCAGACTTCTGTAGACTCTTCCAGCTCTAGATTTTAGAAGCCCGGTGTGTCCATGGGCAATAGATCCCTGAGAGGTGATCTGAGCTAGGATGTTAGCTTATTTCACCCAGAAAACAGACACCAAGTGGTCCGATCCCCTCATTTTACAGAGGGCTACTAAGGATGGGGGGGGGGGGAGGCTGAAAGATTTGCCCAAGGTCACAGACAGTGAACTTCAGAGAAGGGATTTAAATACAGGTCTTACGGCTCCAGAACTAGAGCTCTTGCCATTGGACATGCATGTCCCTTATTTGTTTAACTTTTGACAAAAGAGCTTTTGTAGACATCCCTTCAGCTGGTCCTCAAGACAACCCCAGGAAGGAGGGATGGCAGGGGCTCTTATCTCCATTTTATGGATGAGAAAGTTGAGGCAGGAGGAGCAAGCATTTTCCTCTTAGGGTCACACAGTATCCTCAATCTAATGCAACCTGCTGTCTCCAGCTGCAGACCAGAAAGAAGCATATAGCTACCACTACTGACTCTCAGGCTGCTGAACTTCTCACAAGAATGTACCTGTTATCAGAAGACAGAGTCAAGCCTGGGATGGCAGCTTTACCCAGGCTTTCCATAGAAGGCACAGCCAGTTCCCTCTGGTACTTTAGTTAAACAACAGAGCCTCTGGAACAAGGCTGGGGTAGAAAGAATCTTTCATTATTAATTCTATTTGTTCTCTAAACGTATGTTGGCTGCCTTGAAAATTAATGAGCATGCCGATGGAAATCAATTGCCTTTTGCAAAATATTCTCTGGAGCTATCATGTAGGAAATCCTATGCAGTTGTTTTGGCAGCTGGGGTGATATATCCTTGGCTAAAGGGTATATTTTGATTATGTTTATGATGAAAAAACTCAGGGGGTGGTGGATGGAACTTTGAAAAGACTGCTCTGGCTTCAGCAACAAGAAAGCAGAGTTTGGGGGGGGAATCCAATTATGAGAAGGGAATGAGTGTTCTGTTCACTACCTGAGAGTCCAATGACCCTTAACTGGTGTCATCAGGATGCCATCTCCCATTCTGCAAGACCAAGGTCAGATTCCAAAGCTTGCTGTCTGGCTCAAGTCACAGCTTCCATCAGACTATTGGAACTGGAAGGGACCTCTGCAGTCCAATGTGTGACTACAAAAGAATTCTTTCTAATCACAGCCCCCAAAAGTGGTTGATATCTTGGTCTCTGCTTGAAAACCTCCAGTGATGAGGAGTTCAGCACCTCTTAAGGTAGACCCATCTACTTTTGGACAGCTCTATTGTTAGAATGTTTTTTCTTGACTGTCAACCCCAATTTTTCTTCTCTGCAGCTATTGACTTTATTTCTGCCCTCTGGGGCCAAGCAGAGCAGGACTCCTCCATGAGACAATCCTTCAGCTCCATAAAACAACAACCATATCATCACACGGTGCTTCTCTTCTCCAGAGAGTTTTTAAACCAGTCTTAATCCTCCTCTTCATTGCTAGAATCTCCAGCATCCTTTAGGGTTTGCAAAATTCACGGCTTATTGCACCTCTTTTGATACCTCCAGCATCCCAGTCAATCTCCTTGTACACTCTCCAATGTCCTTTCTTAAGTGGTCTGTCTGAGCCTGAGCTTGAAATTGAGTCCAGCCAGTGGAAATGTCACTTTCTGACTCTACACCCTATATCTCTTTACGTAGCCTCAAATCACAGGACTTACTCTTTTTTGGCTGCCTCTTGATGCATGTTGAGCTTGAGGGCCACTGAGAACCCCAGATCAGATGAATCGATGCCTAGTGATCTCTCCTCTAGTGATGACTGCCATTATTGTATAGGTTAGGTTTTGCAAGGCTAATGCTCCAGGGACTGGTAGTCATGGAACCAGATAACTTACTCACAGAATCATCAACTTATGGATTTGCAGAAAAGGATTGGAATTCATTTAGGCCCACCCCCCTCTCTAAGCAGGAATATCTTCTACTGGATCAGAAATGGATGGCCAGCCAGTCCCTACTAAGAGACCCCCAGAAACTCACACGTCTCCAAGGCAGTGCCATCCAGCACGGGACAGCTCCAATTGTTAACGAGGTTTTCCCCAAGTTGAATCAAAATTTATGCCACTATGAAGCTTCTAGTCACTGGTGCTAATTTAGCTGAGCACCTCCCTTGTGTTGGGAGCCCTGTCCTAACATGAGGAACATAGCTGAGTGACCCTAGGAAAAGAGTTTAACGTCTCCTTAGCCTGACTAAGGGTCTTCTTCTTCCAGCCTTTATTCTCATTGCTTTTCCATTTTCTTCTCATGCCCTATGCTCCCAAACTTATCTCCTGTCTTAGTCCTATCATCCTAGGACCTTGATTTTGGCTGGTTGCCAGCTATTCACCTTGAGATGTTAGCTGGTAAAGGCATGGGAGTAGTTACCTTTTAGTAGAGAACCTCCAGATAGAGCAGAAAGTCTTCAGGACCCAGAAATTTAATCTCTATTGGAAATTCAGAAGTCCATGATAGGCTGGGGGGAGAGATACACTTAGGCATTGGGGTTCTCCAGTCCCACCCCAACCATATCCCAATGGTGGTCATCTGCTCAGCCTATGGGTAAGGACAGTCTGACTGTGGGGTGACAACAGAATCGCAGGGAACAGATGGGCCACTCAGGATATGAGGAAGGCCTTATTTTTGTGGTTAGTTGGGTGGTAGAGGAACATTAAATTCCACAGCCCCAGCAAGACCTAACTCTGCCTCTTGGTGACCTCCCCCGTGCCTCCTGGTCCTCCCCTCTGTGGCCACATAGAACAATACCATGTCCTCTTCCATGAGATAGGTGGTCAAGTACTTGAAGACAGTTACCAAGTTCCACCCTGAACTTTCTCTCTTCCAGACTAAAATCCCCAGTTACATTAAGGTAGCCTTCTCTTATGACCTGGAGGCCCTTTCATATGGAGAGCACTCTCCTTTGGACACATTCTGGCTTTTACAATGTCTTCTCCATTGCACACAGACAGTGAAAACACGTGAGGACCAATCACACACAGAACCAGGCCTTATCAGTCACTCTATACTTGTGAATCTTCCCCCTTGCTTTCTATTCTCTTCTGTTGAATTACCACATAATACTCCTGAATTACAGCTGTCAACCTCCCCCTCTTAGCACTCTGAGCTAGGGAAAAAGGAGAGTGCTGGGTTTTCACTGCTTGTCACCCAATCTGGGCCCACTTGCCTCGCATTTCCTCATTATCCCACATATCCCCCCAGCTTCTTGTAAGCACAAAAAATGCAGCCCTCCTAAGATTCACAGAGAACCTCCCTGCTGTCTTCTGTCTATGGAGGAATCTGGGGGACATGGTTATTTTGGAATGCTTTACAAAGTCCTTTTGTCTTGTCAGCTTCCTAATGTAAGTAGGTGGGTAAAAATTATTTTTTTTCTTTTTTTATTAATTTGTTTGTTTACTTTTAGTTTATAGGATTCAATTCCACAATTCCTTGAGTTTCACATTCTGTCCCTCTCCCTCCTTCCCCCCCCCACCCCCCACCATGGCGGCATACAGTCAAGTATAGGATCTGTAAATACTTTCACATTAAACATTAGTTAGGTTATAAAGATGGATTGTATCAGATGGAATGAAAAATGGTAAAAAGGAAATAAAACCAAAAAAGAAGAGGGAAAAGATCAGGTAATTTGCTTCAATCTGGATACAAACTCAGTTCTTTCTAGTTCTTTCTCTGGATGTAAACATTTCTCTCCATCATGAGTCTTTTGGGATTGACTTATATCACTGCATTGCTGAGAAGAGTCCAGTCTATCAAAGTTGGTCATCACACATACGTTGTATCTGTAATTGTGTACAAATTTCTTCTGGTTCTACTCTTCTCACTCAGCATCAGTTCATATAAGCCTCTCCAGGTAAATATGAAGTCCATCTGCTCCTCGTTTCTTATAGCACAATAGTATTCCATAACATGCATATACCACAACTTGTTCAGCCATTCCCCAATTGATGGGTGCCCCCTTAATTTCCAATTCTTTGCTACATCTGGCTTTCAACATCTGGGATTTTCAAAGCCGGGGGGGGGGGGGCTCCAGACAACGGCTTCCCAGAATCCAGATCAAATCACAGAACACTTCTCAAAGTGAGCCCCCAAAACAAAGCTACACATCAGGGCTTATATAGCCTTCTCCTGGCTCAGAGAATGTAACAACCTTATTGACTCACTGGCCAATCAAGAAGTATCTACTGAAAAACAAGCCTCCCACCCCAGGCTCCAGGTGCACTTTAGCCTAGGGGCAGGGAAGATCTTTAAATTTGCATTTCCATTACAGAGGTGAGAGGAATATAATGAGAGGAGATGTTGAAAGCCAGATGTTGATTTGGTATGGATGTAATGGTTGGAGAGTTTGGAAAGCTGTCTACTTGATTTGTTTCTGTCTTGATAATTCTGCCTGTATACTTTGAAGTTCAGGGTGCTGACCTTTTTCCGCTGAATGAGGTAAACGATATATGTTTGACTGATTAAAGTAAGCTTG
>NW_027185759.1:9329190-9354246 GCF_028583685.1 Petaurus breviceps papuanus | reverse complement strand
GAATTCCAGAACCTGGCTATAATATTCCTAGGAGTTTTCTTTTTGGGATCTTTTTCAGGAGGTGATCAGTGGATTCTTTCAACCTCTATTTTGCCCTCTCGTTCTAAAACATCAGGGCAGTTTTCTTTGAGAACTTCCTGGAGGATGATTTCTAGGTTCTTACTTTGGTCATGGCTTTCAGGTAGTCCAATAATTTTTAAGTTATCTCTCCTGGATCTATTTTCCAGGTCAGTGGTTTTTTCCATGAGATATTTCACATTGCCTTCTATTCTTTCATTTGTTTGGATCTGTTTAACAGCATCTTGATTTCTCATAAAGTCATTAGCTTCCATTTGCTCCAATCTAATTCTGAAGCAATGATTCTCCTCAGTGAGCTTTTGAGATTCTTTTTCCATCTGGCAAATTCAACTTTTTAAGGCATTCTTCTCCTCAGTGCCTTTTTGAGCCTCCTTTGCCATTTGAGTCAGTCTGTTTTTTAAGGTATTATTTTCTTCAGTCAGGCTGTTGACTCTCATTTCATAATTGTCTTGCATTGTTCTCATTTCTCTTCCCAATTTTTCCTCCACTTCTCTTATCTGCTTCTTAAGGTCCTCTATGGCCTGTAACCAACTTGTATTTTCCTTTGAAGCTTTTGGTGCAGGAGTTCTGACTTCACTGTTTTCCTCCTGTTCCATGCCTTGCTCCTTCTTGTCCCCAAAATAGGAGTGTAATGTTGGAATCTTCTGTCTGCTTTGCTTCCTTTGCCTGCTCATTTTGCCACTCAATTTTTTTACTTTTGGGCTTGTTGCCACAGTAGGACTCTGCCACCAGAAAGGGGAGTTTTTGTCCCAAACGCTGGGGTTTTCTCAGTTGCTGGAGGTATTAGATGGGTGCCCTCTCTGAGGTCTCCACATGCTCTGGCAAGCTGTACACACACCCCAGGATCTCCACCCTAGACTGCAATCCAGATCCAAGCAGGTTAAAGCAAGAGCGATTACCCCTCAGACTGGTGCTTGGTCCCCCTACACTCTGCAGGCCAGGAGCTGAAGCCGCCACGTGGCGCTGGCTGGCTGTGCCAGAGTCTCAGCAGTTTCTCGCCCCAGGGGTAGAAGCAACACACTCCCACTTACTGGTCCCAAAGTCCAGACTGCACTGGCCTCTCACCTTGTCCTTTGCATCTATGTATTGATAAATCTGGAAACGGCCACAGCTGCTGCTGATCTGGAATCCCTCTGGCTGGTGGCTGGTCAGGCCCGCCCTGGGGCTAAAGCCTTGGTGTGGGGCTGGGCTCGGCTCCCAGAGCGCTGTGCTGGCCGATTCCCGCCGGCCTGCCGGGCTGTCCTCAGCGGGAGGTTAGCTTCTCTGTGTCATTTTGTGTGTTCTGCATCTCCAAAGTTTGTTTAGAGTCCCCTTTTTACATGGATTGGGGAAGGTGGAAGCAGGAGCCACGGGAAGGTCGTGCTTCTACTCCGCCATCTTGGCTCCGCCCCCCTGTTGACACTTTAGTAGAGAATATTCCATTCCAGATATAGGTTGAACCAGGTGGCTGCTGAGGTCCCTTCCAACTCAGAGAAGTGGTGATTGAGGGAAAAAGAAGGGAGTTGCTCCTGGCTGTTTTCTCTTCTCTCATAGTTTTCAAAGTGAAAGCCATTTCATTCTGGGGATTCTCTCTGGCCCCAGCCCACATTAGTAGAAGCTAACCTCACTCTCTCCTATATCAGTTAGGCAATCTTAGGCAGTTGCTGATCCTCACTAGAGCTCAGTCTAATCATCTGTAAAGTTGAACTAGATGCCCTCTGAAATCACACCCTTCAAGATTTTCTATGATTCTAGGACTGATCCCTGGAATAATGCAGCTTTCTTACTGATTGGAAGAAAACATTTTCTCCTCTTTGGCTCCAAGACCATTCACTGGAAACTTGAGCCTGGCAAAAGAAATGGTGCTTACAGCTGCTCCCTAACCCACCAACAATACGTACTAGCCCATGGCTGTGTCAAGAACTCTTGCTGCTAGGGCAGAGCCAAGATTGTGGAGTAGAAGCAGGAAATGACCTCCCCCCACAACCACCCAAAATACCTGGTAGTTTCCAGAGTTTTCAACCCATAAATGCCAAAAAGAAAGTAAAAGATCAGTCAGAACTCTGTTGGAAAGGAAGTGCTCAGTCTGGCTCATGTCCCTGGGTGGCAGAGGCATGGCGGCTGCAGCATCTGCCACGTGGCTGCCTCAGGAACTCCTGGCGTATAGATTGTAAGGAGACCAAGTGACTATTCAGAGGGTAATTGCTCTTGCTTTGACCTGCTTGGATCTGGGTAGCTTTCTTGGGTGGTGGTCCTGGGTTGGAGAAATTCCAGTTTGCCAGTGTGGTGTCTGTAGAGAGGGCATCCTCATCACACCTCTGACAACATTTGTGAAGACTCCAGAGATTTGGGAAAACCCCAGAGATTCTTCTCTGGAAGTAGAGTTCTACTGGGGTAAAGAGCTCAAAAGTCAAGGAATTGACCAGCAATATGAACAAGCAAAGTAATCACAAACAAAGCATAGAATCTGTTTTTGGGGACAAAAAGGATCAAAGCACAGAACAGGAGAAAGACAATGAAGTAGCTTCCAAGAAAAATACGAATTGGTTACAGGCCATGGAGGAGCTCAAGAAGGATTTTGAAACTCAAGTAAGAGAAATGGGGGAAAAATTGGGAAGAGAAATGAGAATGATGCAAGAAAATCATGAAAAGAGAGTCAACAACCTGACTGAAGAAAATAACACCTTAAAAAATAAGACTAACATGGGGCAGCTAGGTGGCACAGTGAGTAAAGTGCCTGCCCCGGAGTCAGGAGGACCCAAGTTAGGTTCCAGCTTCAGACACTTAACACCCACACCCACACACCCACACACACACAAACTAGCCGTGTAACCTTGGGAAAATTACTTAACCCCAATTGCCCTCAAAAAAAAAAATAATACTAACTCAAATGGCAGGAGGCCCAGAAATCCAATGAGGAAAAGAATACCTTAAAAAGCCAAATTTACCAGATGGAAAGGGAATTTCAAAAACTCACTGAAGAGAATAATTCCTTCAAAATTAGATTGCAGCAAATGGAAGCTAAGGACTTTATGAGAAAGCAAGATAGTATAAAACAGATCCAAACAAATGAAAAAAATAGAAGGCAATGTGAAATATCTCCAAAAACCACTGACCTAAAAAATAGATGCAGGAGGGATAATTTAAAAATTATTGGAGTACCTGAAAGCCATCATCAAAAAAAAGAACCTAGAAATCATCCTTCAAGAAATTCTCAACGAAAATTGCCCTGATATGTTAGAACTAGAAGGCAAAATAGAAATTGAAAGAATTCACAGATCTCCTCTTGAAAAAGATGCCAAAAGGAAAACTCCTAGGAATATTATAGCCAAATTTCAGAGTTCCCAGGTCAAGGAGAAAATACTGCAATCAGTCAGGAAGAAACAAATTTGAGTACTGTGGAAACACAATCAGGATAACACAAGATCTAGCAGCTTCTACATTAAGGGATCAAAGGGTTTGGAATATGATATTCCAGAGGTCAAAGGAGCTAGGATTAAAACCAAGAATCACCTACCCAGCAAAATTGAGTATAATGTTTCAGGGGAAAATATAGATATTCAATGAAATAGAGGACTTTTGAAAAATTTTTAAGCAATTGGAGTTAAGTAACTTGCTCAAGGTTACATGGCCAGTTATTTCTGGGTGTGGTGCTAAGTATGAGAGCCTGGATTCGATCCCAGGTCATTCCGACTCTGGGGCTGGTGCTCTTACTCACTGAGCAACCTGGCCACCCCTAGGCAACTGGAGTTAAGTAACTTGCTCAAGGTTATACAGCCAGGTGTTTCTGGGTGGGTGCTAAGTGTCTGAGACTGGATTCAATCCCAGGTCATTTCAACTCTGGGGCCAGTGCTGTTACTCACTGTGCTACCTGGCTGCCCCAGTTTTGAGCATTCTTGATGAAAAAGCCAGAGTTGAAAAGAAAATTTGACTTTTAAATACAAGAAGAAAGTGAAGCATGAAAAGATAAACAGGGAAAAGAAATCATAAGGAACTTATTAAAATTGAACTATTTACATTCTTGCATGGTAAAATGATATTAGTAACTCATGAGACTTTTCGCAGTATGAGGATAGTCAAAGGGAATATATGTACATATATATATATATATGTTTATATAGGAGAGTATATGTGCATATAAATACATATGTGAGTGTGTGTATATATGTGTACATGTATACATATACAGAAGGCATAGGATCAGTTGAATTGGAAGGGATGATATTTAAAAAATAAAATTAAGAGTTGAGAGAGGAATATAAGGAGAGGAGATAGGGAGAGATAGAATAGGGTAAATTACCTCACATAAAAAAGGCAAGAGAAAACTGTTAAAATGGAGGGGAAGAACAGGGAGGCAAAAGGGAATGGGTCAACCTTACTCTCATTGAATTTGGCTTAAGGAGGGAATAACATACACATCAAACTGGGCATCTTACTCTACAGGAAAGTAGGGAGGAAGGGGATAAGAGTGGGGATGATAAAAGGAAGGGCAGATTGGGGGTGGAGGATTGTTAGATTGAAAAGGGACAGGGTCAAAGTAGAAAATAGAATAAGTGGGGGACGGGATAGGATGGAGGGAAATATAGTCATTCTTTCACAATATATCTACTATGGAAATGTTTTGCGTAACTACACATGTGTAACCTATATTGAATCACTTTTCCTTCCAGTAGGGTGGGTGAAGAGGGAAAAAGGGAAAGAATCTGGAAATCAAAGTTTTAAAATCAAATGTTTACATATATGTGTATACACACATATAATTTTTTTACATGCAACTGGGAAATAAGATATACAGGCCCTGGAGTATAGAAATCCATCTTGCTCTACTAGAAAGTCAGAGAGGGGATGAGGGAGGATGTAAGAGAGAACAGATTGGGGGAAGGGGTATTCAGTAGGATTGCTATTTTTGGGGTGGTAGTAGGGGAAAGACGGGGAGAAAATTTGTAACTCAAAATTTTGTGGAAATGAATGTTGAAAACTAAAAATAAACAAATTAAACAAACAAACAAAAAGAAGTCTTGCTGCTTTCCTGGGAGGCAAATTATCAGAAAGTTTGGAGACCATTTCAGTTTTCTGCCTTGGTCCCCTCACCCCAATTCCCAGCCCTCTCTCCCCTTCTCCTCTCAGATAATGAGAGTTCTAAGAGACAACCTCAAAGTTTCTGACACAAAAGGATATTAAAAAAAAAGATAGTGTGAAAGTCTGAAGTAAGAGAAGGAGGGAGAGTTTGGCTAGAAAAGAAAACAGGTGTGAACAAGGTGTCTGAAGGAGATCAGTATCTGCTATGATGTGTTTGCTGCTGGGGTTCATGGGTCATTGGATATTCAGACAAAGTTTCAGTCTTTCTGAGAATTGACGAAATCAATGTTTCTCCCCCCAGCCTTAGTCCTCTTCTGAACTGGGTGAAGGTGTCACAGGCACATTCACAGGCCAGCTCCAAACAATCACCTTCAGCTGTCCCTGAAACTCAGGTCTCCTTTTTCCTATGCAGCTACAAAAGGGCCCCCCAACTGGTCCCTCATCTCAGTGCTGCACTTTTTTTATTAGGTAGCAAAAACCCATTTTCAGCATCGCATGAGTTTTTGCAGCCCTAACTAGTAAGGTGGAGAAAGCAGAGATAATTCTGTTGGGTTTGCTGCTGAGGTGATTGAAAGAGAGGTGACATTTACATTCAGTCAACATGCAGGTTCAGAGATGAGCTATAATAAGGCAATCTGAGCCAGCCCCAGGTATGAGTGCAAAGTCAGTGGGGCTGTCTTCAGATGTCCCATGAAAACAACCCTGTCCTCTATGACTTTGCTGCAGATTTAGGCTCTTTGAGATTTTCAAAATGGAATGTTGGGCACTCAGAATACAGAGAGAGCAAGGTACATGAAGAGAAATTAGCTCCAAGCACAGTGTACAAGGTATTTCAGGGATGACCTAATTAGGTCTCTTGATTTTCCCTGGTTATTTCTAAAAAAGATCCATGTACTGGCAGAAGGGAGGAGATTGATGATATAAAATTAAATTCAGCAAACCCTTATTAAATGTCTACTGCATACAAGGAATTCTTCTGGATGCTAGGGATCCCCAAAGTGCCGAACACAATTCCTTTGAGAAGTTTACATCTTACTTGGAGTACATGGCATAGAAACACAAAAGTAGATGCATGAGTATTTGAAGAAAGCTACAATTCTATCCACCATGAGTGTCAGGAAATGTTTCCCAAGAAGTCAGAGTTGAAAGGTACTTTGGAAACTATGTGGTACAGCCTGAATCTGAAAAAAAAAAAACTCTTTCCTATTTGGAGGTGACACATGAACTGAGTCTTGAAAGAAGCCAGGGATTCCATTGGCAGAGTTAAGTGGGAAGCACATTTAGGTATGGTGGACAACCTTTCAAAAGTATGGAGATAGGAGATACAAGACTGCTCGACAACCAGTAAGTGGGCTGGCTGAATGGAATGCAAAGGGCGTGAAGGGGACAGGATAAAAGATAAGCCTATGAAAGTTGGCTGAAGAAATACTGTGATGGGTTTTCAAAGCAAGGCTGAGGTATTTCTATTTTATCCTAAAGGTAGTAGGGATTGAATTGAACTGAAGGTCATGGAGCAAAAGAGAGTAACATGGTCAGACTTGTGCTTTAGGAAAGCCACTCTGGCAGCTGTGGGCAGAAGATGAATTGGAGAAGGTAGATGCTGGGTGCAAAGAGTATAATGAGGAAGTTGTTGGGGTATTCTGAGTGGGAAGTGCTGATGGCCAGAGGCAGGTAGATGGTGGCTATGTGAGTGAAGAGAAGATGAAGTTGTAGAAGAAGAATGGACAAGATTTGACCAGTACCAGTCTTGTGGAGGTAAGGGAAAGGAAAAGTTTGAGGATAATGCCAAGGTTAGAAACTTAATGCCTAGAAAATGGTAGTGTTCTCAACAGAAATAGAGAAGATTTGAGGAAAAAATGTAGCTAAGTGGCATAATGGTTAGAGGGCTGGCTCTAGAGTCAGAAAGATCCAAGTTCAAATCCTGCTTCAGAAACTTGTTAGGTCTCTGACCCTAGGAAAGTCAATTAACATCTCAACCTCAGTTCCCTGATGTGTAAAATGAGATTTAATATTAGCATCTCCCCCTGATGATGATTTCATCTCAGTATGGGATGAGAATATACACACACATGTATGTATGTGTTTATGTGTGCATACATATGTGTGTGTACAAAGAAAGGGCTTTGAACACCTTAAGGTGATGTAGAAATGCTAATTTCATTAATCTTCATCGTTACCCACAAATCTTTATCTATACTCTTCCCTATATGTCAATGCCTTGTCTGGGCAGTTCTCATCTTCCTGTTAAGCCAATTCTCTACCAAAGCAACAGAGCTGTGGCAAGTCTTCCATTCACAAGCAAGAGAACTCAGCCTACTTTTCCCTTAAGTACCTAAATATCATGTTCCCACCTGGAAGTGACATCTGACATACTCCACTAGGTTGGCCCACTTCAGCTCCATGGGGCTCCTCCCCTCATTGCAATGCTCATTTTGCATGGATGTTAGCAAGCCAGAACAATCTAATGGTCTGGGAGGAATTTGTAGTTTGTGGAAAGACGTGAACTGTGACATCACAAATAAGGGACTGTGTGGTGTTTTTAAACCAGAGGAGTCTTCTGACGAGACTGGGCAAACCGGATGCCTGGTTTTTGTTTCAGGCTTTCCCTTCAGATCCAGAACTCTTGAAGATGAATCTACAGTCTCCCTAAGAAGAGCTCTATCTTCTCATTCTCCAAGCATGGATTCTTTCTTTGCAGACAAACCTTCAGTAGCTATGAGAAATCAGACGAGACTCCCTGTTTTCTTTCCTCTCTCCAAAACTCTCTCCTCCAAGGATGGCTAACCTTTTCCTGTTATGGACAATTGTCCCGACCTGATGTGGCCATGCAGGCAGCAGGCTTTGTGGAGCAAATTGGTTGAGAAATGTTTTCAAGGCAGTTGGTTCTTTTACAATTATGTAACTTACCTGTCTATGTCTGCTTGCAAGAGGGATGTTTTTCTTGCTTTTAACAAACAAATGCTTCTGTGGAAGGAAACAAATTAAATACCTAGGACAGAATGAACAGGTGGAGTTAAACGTTTTTGTGTGTGTGGAAATAATGCTGTATCAAGGAAAGTCTTTGGGATTCACACAAGCAGGTAAAGGATTTTCACCAGAACACAATCAATAATGAATACACAAAACCATTAGCTACACTCAGGTTGAGTTTGGGAAGTGGGTCTAGAGTATGAAGGAGAGACATGGCCATCTGGAATATGGCAAATATCTTTGACTCTGGAGTCACCCATCAGTAACCTTACTCTGTATATGAGCCATTCCTAGGCTGTATCACTGATTCTCTGAAGCTGGAGCCTTACCATCATCCCACTCTGGCCTGAGCCTCTGATGGATCAGGGTTTTAAGTGTCTCTGTGTACAACATCTTGGGAACAAAACAGTCTCCATTCTGGCCTTCAGATCAGGATGCCCATAAGTCTCCCTAAACTTTGGGCTAAGGGCTCTGAGGGCTTCCAGCAGCTTGGGTCCCTGTATCCACAACCCTACAGTTTTCTGGTGTCGATTTTCCCTTACATCATGAGTAAAGACTGGTCTAACATTGCTTGGGCTGTCCATATCTACAAAGCACTATAATGCCTTATAGTGGTGAGGGCTGATCCCGAAGGCTATGCCAATGGGGAGCAAACTCTGGTCTTTTCCACCAAGTTGAAAGGGTTCCTGTGTGGTTCTGAGAGTAGCAACAACAGCAGTAGTATGCCAATAATTAAACATTTATTAAGGACCTACTATATGCAGGCACTGTGCCATGCACTGGTCATACAAAGAAGGGTAAAAGATAGTCCTTGTCTTCTAGGAGCTCGCAGTATAATGGGGGAGACAACAAGCAAACACATTTTGTACAGGTTAAATAGGAAATAATCAACAGAGGGAAGGCACTAGGATTCAGAGGGATTGGGAAAGGTTTCCTGTAGAAGATGGAATTTTAAAAAAGTCGTGGAAGCCAGGAGGTGGAGATGAGGAGGGAGAATGTTACAAGCATAGAGGACAGACAGAGAAAATGCTCAGAACTGAGAAATGGAGTGTCTTGCTCATGAGATAGCAAAGAGGCCAGTGTCACTGCACTGGAGAGTTCCTAGGATTTAGGAGGTGGGGGAAGGAATAATATTAGTTGGACATGGGATTGACAAGAGTTTTCAACTGACTGGTTGTAGAGCTGGGGAGAAAAAGACCCTGAGGTTGTTAGCCTGGGTGATTGGAAGGAGTGTGGGGTCTTTGACAGTTTGGAAGAGGAGGAGGGTTCAAGAGAGAGAAAATGACTTCCATTTTGGACATCTGATGTGCCTGGGAGGATCCAGTTATAAAGGTCTAATAGGAGATGAAAATTTAGAGCTCAGGAGAGGGACTTAGGTCAAATAAGATGTGGGATCTAGATCAATGTAAAGAAATAATTAAATAAATGGGAGCTAATGAGATGAAAAGAAGATGGTCCTAGAAATAATGTTAGGGAATGCCTACTGGGATACTCCGTTTTCTCAGAAAGGGATATTTATGCTAAGATGTAACCCTGTTCTCCTCCTTTCCCAATCATAACAGCCCTGCATCATGACCTTTCAGATTGGAAGTACACTGACTAAGCATGGCAAAGGGGCGTTGGTTGCGAATGTTCCCAACTGAGATGATGTATGCAAAGTGCTCTATAAGTGAGAGCTATTACTATTATTATGAGAGTCCTTTGGGAGACCTGGAGCTCTGGAGAAGCACAAATAGGCTGATGAGATGAACGGTCTGGCAGACAAGCTCCGTGGGAGAATCAGTGAGCAGAGGCAGCAGCAATACCTGGGTGGTAGAGGTCGTGATCAGGGCACCTGGAGTGGGCGGTGGGAGAATCGGGAAGAAAGAACACAAGACAAATTCACCTGGTTAGCACTTGGATCATACTCCACCTGGGGATGCTGAGTTGCATAGGCGAGAAAGCACTTAATAAATGCTTTTTCATCCATCCATCCATCCATCCATCCATCCATCCGTCCGTCCGTCCGTCCATCCATCCATCCATCCATCCATCCATCCATCCATCCATCCATCCATCCATCCATCCATCCATCTATCCATCCATCCATCCATCCACTCATCTTAATATTTAGTTGTAATATTCTCAGAACAGGGCATTATTTTTCATGGAAATGCTTCTGCTAATTTTACTTAAAAATAAAAATATATGTATACATTCCCACATATATACATACACGTATACTGGTTGCTGTAAGATTTTCAGAAAAGGGCATTATTTTCCTTTATTTTGTAAATATTATTTTATTCTCCCCCAATTATATGTAAAAACATTTTAACATCATTTAAAATTATTTTTAGTTCAAAATTTTCTCCCTCCATCTCCTCGCCACTCCCCACAAAAGCAAGCAATTTGACATAGATTATACATATGCAATCATGAGAAATATATTTCCATATTAGTCAAGTTGCAAAAGAAGACAGACCCCAAATCCCCAACACTATGAAAAAAGTAGAGTGGAGAATAGTACACTTTGATCTGCATTCAGACTCTACCAGTTCTTTCTCTGGAGATAGATGGCATTTTTCATAATGAGTGCTTTGGAACTGTCTTGGAGCATTGTATTGACCAGAGTACCCAAGTCCTTCACAGATGATCATCATACAATGTTGCTGTTACTGTGTACAATGTTCTCCTGGTTCTGCTCACTTCACTTTGCACCAGTTCATGTAAGTCTTTCCAGGTTTTTCTTAGAGCATCTTGATCATCATTTTTATAGCACAATAGTATTCCATTCTAATCATATAGCACAGCTTTTTCAATCATTCCCCAGTTGATGGGCATCCCCTCAATTTCCAATTCTTTGTCACCAGAAAAGAGCTGCTATAAGTATTTTCATACATACAGTTCCTTTTCCTTTTCCTTTGAGCTCTTTGGGATATAGATGTAGTAGCATTATTACTGGGCCAAAGGGTATGCATGGTTTCATAGCCCATTGGGCATCATTCCAAATTGCTCTCCAGAATGGTTGGATCCGTTTACAACTCTACCACCAGCATATTATGACAGGGTATATATATATTTCATGGAAATGCTTCTCCTAAGTTTTTTTTTCTTCAAAAATATAAAATGTAAGTATACATATATGTATGTATATATGTATAGATATTATACACACACAGTGATACAAACTAGATCTGTGATTTCCTTGGTATAGGGAATCCCGGCATGGGGCATTCCCTTCAATAGTGCAGGTCAACCCCCTTTCTGCAACTTAGAGTCATAGAGAATTGTCTAGAGCATAAAGAGGTTGAGTGACTTACCCAATGTCATGCAGGCAGTGTGTGTTATAGGTAGATCTTTAGTCCAGGTCTTCCTGCTCATGTCTATCTACTCTGACACATACCTCTCAGATGGCTGACTGGCTGACTAGAGTTAAAATGTGGATAGAGATAAAAAGATACATACACACATATACACGCATATATTTATGTAAATATGTTGATAGATACAGACACATTTATAGACTTCATATAAAACAATTGAAGGAAAATTGTGGTAAGGTGTCTGAAGAGATGGCCAGACTTGGAGTTAGCAAGAGTTGGGTTCATGTCTTGCCTCTGATTCCTAATGGTTGTGTGATACTGGGCAGGTAACATCACTAGCCTGGGCCTCAGTTTCCTCATCTGCAAAATGAGGTAGCCTCTGAAGTCCTTTCCAGCTCTAGGTCTGTAATCCTAGATGATCCTTAAGGTTCCAAATCCTAGTTTCCTATTGTTCATAATAATATCTTCTAGGAAAAATTTACCTTTAGTTAATGGAATGAAACTCTAATAGTGGAATTGGGGACATCAGTGAGCAGAGAAAGGGATATTTTATTGGGAGTTGGGAGCAACTAGCTTTCTTAGTGCCCCTGAAATTATACCATATAGATGGTCATCTATTTCGTTAATGTCTAAGATTAGCTTAGCACTTGGGGATCGACATCTGAGGTTGCAGATACACACACACACACACACACACATACACTTGTGCACATACACAGTCTCACTGATGACAATCAAGCAGAAAGAAAGTTGGCTTTATTTTTTTCCAGTAACTTCCATTTCCATCCCCAGGTAAGAGGCTTCTTGGACTGTTGACCGCAAGCTCATTATTGGAGCTGTGTGCTGGCTAATGATCACCATCCAGCTGTCTAGGAGAGCATTTAATCCTGCTTGTATTTTCTGTAATCTTACTTTTCCTCTGTCCCCAATTTGGGTGGTCATTAAAGCTTCTAAGTGAGCTCTTAGCACACAAGGACATCTAGCTTGACCTGCTCGCCAGGGGAGCTTGTTTTCTACAAAGGAACTACACAGTGTAAATAAACAGCCACCTGTCTTGAAAACAGGAAGGAAACTAGGAAAACATTTAATCATGAGACAGATTGGTGTTGTGGTGGAGAGTGTGATAGACCTGAATGCAAATCTTGCCTTGGACACTTCCTGGTTGTGTGACCCTGGGCAAGTCTCTTTGCATTTCAATTTTTTCATTTGTAAAATGGGGGCACTCTCTCACAAGGTTACTGTCAAGATCAAATGGGTTAATACAGAAGGCACACTTTGCAAAACATGAAGTGCTATAGCAATGCTAGCTACAATTAGTAATTGGTAGTTCTGACCAAGATAAGGCTGTCTGAGATAGACCCCTGAGATGGCATGTGGCCAATACTGCTTTCGTTGAGTCTTGGTGACTTCGATTACAGCTGAAGGGTAAGAAGGCTGACCTGCTGCATTTCTTGAAGGAGCCCAGGCAAGCATCGCCATTGCTTCCAGATGGGTCTTGGCCCTGTCTTTTGATGAAGTCCTAGCTTTGTCTCTCTTCCTATCAGAATAGCATACTCAAAGTCCTGGTCAGGGCATAACAATGAACTAAGGCAGTGTGGTGTAAAGGAAAGAGGGCTATACTGAGAGGTAGAAAAAAATCTGGGTTTGAATCCTGTCTTAGATACCAACTAAGTCACCCCCTCACTTGGACTCAGTTTCCATGTCTGCAAAATTGGGGTAAAAATACAGGTAGTACTTACTTTGTATGCAGTGCAGATAGAACTACCCGGGAAGACCTGGATTCAGATCCTGCTTCTGACACACACTGGCTCTAAAAACAGCAAAGGAGTCTGGGTAGGAACAATCAGACAGATAGGAGAAGTCAGTGATAACAGGGTCATGAAAACCTAGAGAGGAGAGAATGCCCAGAAGAAGCTGATTGACAGTGTCAAAAGCGGCTGAGAAATCAAGGAGGAGATTTGGAATTGCAAGGGGAGAGATCCAGGTAATTTGGGGAAAGAGTACTTTCCTTTGCATGATCAGTCAGACAGCAGAAGATGTAGAAGAGAGTGAGAGGAGAGGACATGGAGGCTCTGCTTGCAGGTGACCTTCCTCAGGAGGTCATCCACAAAAGCTGGGAGAGATAGAGGATGGCTAGTGGTGACCTTTCTGTAGAAGAGAGGAGGAGAATGAGAACGCAAGTAGCAAGAAAAGAGACAGTAGGAAAAGAGATATTGAAGATAGGAGACAAAGTGAGTATCATGGCGAAGGCACTTCATGGGAGAAGTACAGAGGGGCTCAGATCAAGGGCAGATAGAGTTTTTCTTTGACAAGAAAAAGGACCACTTCTTTATCTGAGACAATGGTGAAGATAGTGGAGGAAGATGTCTAAGTGAGGTAAAATGAGGAGAAGGGAGAAGAGGAAGCTCTTGGGGAATTTTTCAATTTGGGGGTGAAATATAAGACAGTGATATCAGCTGAGAGGGTGGATGGAGAGGATACATTGGCAGGATTGAGAAGAGATGAGAACGTTTAGAACAGCATCTGTGGAGAGCTTGAGAGCAGATTAGTCAGGAAGGAGTAAAATATTTTCCTTGCTGCAGCGAGGACCCAGTTGATATTAACTAACAGAAATTTGTAGTGAGCTCAGTGTTCACAATCTCGTGATTTTCTTCAGCTTCATTCAGCAACATATACTGTAAGTAGGCAGAGAAAAGGAGGGTAGTGAGAGTAATCTAGTGTTGGAGCTTGACAGAGTAGGATTGATGAAAGACTTTGGAAATGCAGATCAAGAGTGGGGGATAGAGAAGATGAATTAAGTGACAGGATAGGAAAGAGAAGAGAGTATAGACAGTGCAGGGGTGATATCTTGGGAGAGAACTAGAGTGAAAAGAATAGGAAATGATGGAATGAAAAAATATTATAATGAGATGACGGAAGCTAGGTGGCACAGGGTTAGAGTCAGGAATCCTACCTCAGTTATTAGCTGTGTGATTCTGAGCAAGCTACTTCACAGCTTTTTGCCTCAGTTTCCTCATTTGTAAATGGGGATTATAAGAGCACCTCCATCCCAGGGTTGTTGCGAGGATAAAATAAGGTAGTATTTGTAAAGTACTCTGCAAACCTTAAAGCATTATGTAAATAATGGTTATTATTATTAAAGGAATTATAGGGTTCATGAACACGGAAATAAAACTCATAGGTGATGACAAGATCAAGGGTGTGGCTATCTCTGTGTACAATGAGGTGGAGTAGGTCAAGGAGAAGAATAAGTCACAGGAATTGAATAGATTGAGAAACTGGGAGGTTAGGGTGACCGAGGGAATGTTAAGATGTATATATAAAAGGTTTCAAGTATGAGGATGGGGATTTAGGAGGAGTAAAAATATGGGGAACCAGGCAAGCATGTAATTCCTTGAGGAAGGAAGGTCTTTTGTGCGTCTATAAATAGCAGTCATCAGAATTTGGACTGGGTGATAAATTTGGATCATGTGAACCTCAAATGAGAGGAAGTCGCTTAGTGAAGATATTACAGGAGGGTCTGGACATGGAAATGGGGAGTATCTTGTTTTCTAACTCCCAAGACCCAGAAGGGGAGGGAAAGGTGGCATGAGATTAAAGGTGGCCAATACTTGAAAGTGTGGTGAGGGAAGCAGTGTTTTCAGGGGAATGTCATGTTTTAGTGAAAGCTAGAAGATGAAAAGAGTAAAAATGAAAAAGGTTCAATATCAAAGTGTTTGTTAATTAAGGGCTAGGCATTCCAGAGGGCACAGAGAAGCGGTGGGCTGATCCCGAGGGGAATACTGTGTGTTTGTGGGGGATGGTGGTGGTGGGTTGAGGCAGAAAGCAGTAAGGCAGCAGCCAATAGAGGATGGGGAACAGTGAGGCTGTAGATCGTCCATCAGAGGTCCCGGATCACTTAGGAGGGGTGAGTGATAAGGGGCAGCAGTATGCTCACTTCTGAGCAGTGAGAGTAGGCAGAGTATCAGTGACTGGAGATTCCTACATTATACTCCATCCAAGTCCAGCCTTTGCTGAGGAGCTGAGCAGGTCATCCTAATTCCTAAGAGCTTCAAGCCTTCTCTCCTCTCTGGTTAAGCCCCGCTCTGGATGTACAGGTTCACAGGTGTCCTAGGTGTTGATTGAATTAATAATGAATTAAGACTTTGGACTCTACTTGGTGCTTGTTTCTTCAAAAAGTTAGTGGGACCAAGAGGATCATGCCTTCTTGGTAGGTGGCTTCAGACAGGAGAGGAGGAATGAGGGCATACAAACAGAGTCTGAGTTCACAGAGAGTCAATCTGGCCAACGTAGAAGGCTAGCAAATCATTCTGGAGTTTCAAAACAGAATCAATCAATAAGGGGGACTTCTGAAATATGTGCTTAACCTTGGTTCTAAAGAGGCCACTCAGAGCTGTCTGGCAAGGAGAGCCTTACCCTGAGGCTGAGGAATGCTGAGACAGACAAGAACGGGTGACTATCCTCACCATCTCTGCGTTTTATGGCCCGTTAATGTGCACAGATTCCCATGTCAGCAATAGTGACCTCTCCTTTATCACATTCTTAGGAATGAGATATTCCACATAAGTGAATTTTCTGAGTTGAACAAATTGAAATTTTGTTTTTCTTCCCAGGCCCTATACAGCTCAAACCTCCCCCTCACCGGACAAAGATATCTTGGCCAGACCTTTCTGATTGGTCCTTTAGTATTTTTACTTGAATATTAACACATTTCCCTCATTTGGTTTCTTGTACTTATGGAAGACATGTTTCCATGCAGGAGGCAGAGCCAAGATGACAGAGTACAGGATGGGACCCAAATGAACTCTCCCAACATTCCCTCCCAAACAACTTTAAAATAATGCTTTGATTTAAATGTTGCGGTGGAAAGCCAACAGAAGATCAGAAGGAGACACTTTTTTTTCCAGTCTAAGACAAGATAGGAGGTCTTCAGGAGAGATCTATAATACCAGTGGTGGGCCTTGGAGATTGCTGCAACAGCAATAGCAGCAGCAGCTTCAGGAGCTCTCATCCCAGAGAGAGTAAGGGGGTTTGAAAATTGGTCAAAAAGAGAGTGCAGGGGACCCTATACTGGCACTGGGTACATAAGGCACTGATTGGCAAGTCTATGGCACAATGCAGTTCAGCAGCAGAGAGGAATACTTGTGATTGGTCACAAGGGAGCAGGAGCCCTGGTCACAGTTCCAGAATTGAGGGAAACACTAGCACTTGTGGCTGCAAGGAAGCAGAAGCCCTTTGTGGGTAAAGATCATATTACTCTCAGGATAACACTACCTTGGAAGCACCAAAAAACTTGCAGATCCCCAGAACGGGCTCTAAAAACAGTGGCATGAAAAAGCTTGAAGCTTAACACAGGTCCCCCCTCCCCCAGGTACATGGAGCCCAACTTTAACACAAAGTTTAAAGTCAAGAAACAGATTAGTAAAGTGAGCAAACAACAACAGCAACAGAACCTGACCATAAAAAGCTGCTAACAATGTGAAAACAGGTGCAAGTAAAGCCTGAAAGAAAAATGCTAATTGGACTCAAGGCCAAGAAGAAGTTTTAGAAGAGTTAAGGAAAGAAATAAGAGCAAAAGGGGGAAAAATGGGGAAAAAATGAGTGATTCAAGAAAATTATAAAAAGAGGATTAGCAGCTCGGTAAAGGAGGCACAAAAAACACGGAGGAAAAAGCACCTTAAAAATAACAGACTAATGGCAAAGGAGGCACAAAATTTTATTGAAGAAAAGAACTTAAAAATTGGAATTGGCTAAATGAAGAATTCATGACACATCAAGAAACAATTAAAAAATAAAAAAGAATAGTAAAATAAAAGAAAATGTGAAATATCTCATCAGAAAAAAATAACTGACTTGGAACACAGATTAAGGTGAGATAGTTTTAAAATTATTGCAATACCTAAAAGCCATCATCAAAAAATTTTATTTCGAGAAATTATCAAGGAAAACTGCCTGATATCTTAGATCCAGAGGGGAAAATAGAAATTGAAAGAATTCACCAATCACCTCTTGAAAGTGATCTCAGAATAAAAATATTATATTATCAATTATTAATATTACAATAATATTATTAATTATAAAATTAATTAATAAAATATTATATTATTAATAAAATATATAGGAATATTATAGCCACATTCCTGAGCTCCCAGTTCAAAGAAAAAACACTTCAAGAAGCCAGAAAGAAATAATTCAAGTATCATGGGGTCATAGTCAGGATCACACAATATTTAGCAACTTTTTTACATTTAAGGAGTGAAAGGCTCAGAATATGATATTCTAGAAGGGAAAGAAGTCAGTACTACAACCAAAAATCATCTACCCAGCAAAGCTGAGTGTAATCCTCCAAGGGAAAATGGCTATTGAATGAAATAAAAGACTTTCAAACATTCCTGATGAAAAATACCATAACTGAATAGAAAATTTAACATTCAAACAGAATTCTCAAGAGAAGTGTATAAAGGCAAACATGAAAGAATGGTCATAAGGGATTCAATAAAGTCAAACTGTTTATATTTCTATATGGGTAGATGATACATGTATTTCCTAAGTGTTTTATCCTTGTTAGGGCCATTAGAAGGAGTCTACATAGACAGAGGGCACAGTTGTGAGCTGATTATGTTGGAATGATCTCCCCCCAAAAAATGTAGGGGTAAGAAATAGGGATGCATTTGGAGAACGGTGAAGGGAGAGGTAGAATGGGGAAAATTTTCTCACATAAGAGAGGCACACAAAGAAGAGCTTTTGTAGTGGAGGAAGAAATTTGAGGGCAGGCAATGCTTGAACCTCACTCTCCTTAGAATTAGCTCAAAGGAGAAGAAAATAGTTATACACACACAGGTATAGGAATCTATCTTATCCAACAGGGAAATGGGAGGGGAAATGGATAAGACAAAGGGATGATAAAGGGGAAGGTGGATTAAGGGAGGGATGGTCAGAAGCAAAACAGACCTTTAAGGGGGGATAGGATAAAAAATAGAAAAGAATAAACAGAAGAAAATAGGATGGAGGGAAATATACAATTTGTAATCATAACTGTAAATCTGAATGGGACACACTAACCTATATAAAATAGAAATGTAAGAAGAACGGATGAGAAAACAAAATTCAACAATATGTTGTATACATGAGACACACTTGAAACAGAAAGACACATACAGAGTTAAAATAAAGGGCTAAAGCAGGCTTATGCTTCAATTTAAGTAAAAGAGGCAGGGGCAGCAATCTTGGTCTCAGACAAAGCAAAAGCAAAAAATAGACCTAATTAAAAGAAACAGCAACTTTCTCTGATAAAAGCCTCAGAGAAGTCATCAAATCTATCTATAATCATATGGAAAAATACTCTGAATCACAACTGAGTAGGGAAAGGCAAATTAAAACAACTCTGATGTACACCTCAATCTATCAGAAATGACAAATGCTGGAGGGGTAGAGGGAAAATAGATACATTAATGAATTGTTAGTGGAGTAGTGATCAAACCCAACCATTCTAGAGAACAATCTGGTACTATCCCCAAAGGGCTATAAAACTGTGCATACCTTTTGACCCATCAATACTGCTAGTAGGTCTGTACACCAAAGAGATCAAAAAGAAAGGAAAAGGAATAGTATGCACAAAAATATGTATAGCAGCTCTATTTGTAGTAGTGAAGAATTGAAAATTGAAAGGATATTCATCAGTTAGGAAATGACTGAACAAGTTACGGTGTATGATTGTGATGGTGTACTATTCTGCTGAAAGAAATGACAAGAGAGGGGTTTCAGAAAAAAAAAAACATGGCAAGACCTATATGACTGATGCAAGGTAAAGTGAGAACTGGAAGATCATTGTGCACAGCAATAGAAATATTGTAATGATGATCAACTGTGAAAAACTTGGTTACTCTCATCAGTATAATGATACAAAACAATTGCAAAGGACTCATGATGGAAAATGTTCTCCACCTACAGAGAGAGAACTGATGAGCTCTGAGCACACATTGAAATATAGTCTTCTAAGTTTCTGGTGATATGGCTAATATAAAAACGTTTTCACATGCATAATTGATATATTGTTTGTCTTCTCAAGGAGGAGGAGGGGAGGGAAAGGAGAGAATCTGGAATTCAAAATTTAAAAAGAAAAGAATGTTTAAAATAAATAACATTAAAAAAAGAATTCAAGCAACTTTATATTTTCATCAGTCAGTCAAAACCTGTTTCTTAAGTGATTATGCTATGCACTGTGCTAAGCTCTGGAGGTGCAAAGACAGTCCCTGCCTTCAAGGAGCTCACAATCTAACAAAGTAGACGACATGCAAATAGCTATGTACAAAAAACCTATACACAGGATAAATTGGAAATAATCAGCAGAGGGAAGGCACCAGAATTGAGAGGGGTTGGGAAAGGCTTCCCGTAAAAGATGGGATTTTAGCAGGTGCTTGAAGAAAGCCAAGGAAGCTAGGAGGTAGATGTGAGGCAAGAAGGCATTCCAGGGGTGGGGGGAAGCCAGTGAAAACATCCAGAGCTGGAAGATGGAGAGTTGAGGAACACCTCAAATTCAACAATCAGCCAAGCATGTATTCAGCATTAATAAGTCCTCTACCTTTGTAGGTCCTAAGTGTGTACCAGGCACTATGGTAAGTACTGGGGACACAACATATCCCAAACTGTACTTACCATTCCCTTCCATTCCCACAAATTTGTCTCCTTCCTCTGTGTCCCCTATTTCTGTAAAAAGCACTGAAATCTCCCAGTGAATCAAGTTCAAAACCTCAGAGACATCTCTGATGCTATCCTATATCCTTCACATCGAATTTATCATCAAGTCCTATCAATTCTGCCTCCATAACATTTTCCATATCCATCAATTAACAAGCATTTATTCATTGACTCATAAGAACTAGACTGGGCTCTTGGGACCCAAAGACCAAAGGAACAGTTCAGCCCTCCAGGAGCTCATATTTGAATTCATTCTTTTTTTTTTTTTACACTCATTTTGCAGTTGCATTGTTCATCCTCTCTTGCCTGGATCAATATAACCTTCTAAGTGGGCTACCTGTTTCCCTTCTCTCTCTTGCCCAGTCTACCCTTCAAGCAGCTGCCAAGATTAAAATCCTACTGCACATATACGCCCATGGTATGACTGCTATTAAAAAAAAAGAACAAACAAACAGGGCAGCTGGGTGGCACGGTGAGTAAGAGTGCCAGCCCTGGAGTCAGGAGAACCCGGGATAGGTTCTAGCTTCAGACACTTAACACCCACACCCCCCCACCCACACACCCCCCCCCCCCCAAAAACTGGCCATGTAACCTTGAACAAGTTACTTAACTCCAATTGCTTTAAAAAAAAAAAAACCTTCGGGAGTTCCCTATTGCCAAAAGACAAAGCACAACTTTTCTATTTGGCATTTAAAGCCCTTCTGGTGTCTAGATCCCATTACAAGATTTATTTCACATTATGCTCCAAGGTCTGTTCTGGAATACAACTAGATCACAGTAGTAATTGTTCAAAGGTCTTGTCCAGTGGTGTTCAGTTGTTTCCCAGGCTGTGCCTCATGTCTGGAAAATTCTTCCAGGCTTCTCCCAACACTTCTCTTCCTTCTAGGCTCAGCTTGGGCGTCACCTTTTCCCTCCACCTCTCACCCCCAGTAGAAAAGTATTGAATTTCTCCCTCTTCATATTTTCCTAGAATGATTTGTCAACAGTAGATTCTCCCACCTCCTTTCCCTGGTTACATTCTACCTTGTTTTCAAAGTATTTTTGTACATATTGCAGCCAACTTGCTAAATTATAAGTTCCTCTAGGGAAGAAATTATTTCATTTTTCATCTGTTTCCCCAGCACCAAACTTCCTGCTATGAACATAGAAATAATAATCTTTTTCTTGAATCGAAGTGGCAAGAGTGTGTTTATTTTAGACTTACATAAATTTCTTGCCAAAACAGTTTCTAGCTCTAGAACTATGACTAAGATCTTTTTTTTTTTTCACTTAGGGTAAAAACAATTATGGATTATGTGGGATGGAGAGAAAAATAAATGTTTGTAGATTGAAATAAAATAGGAGTTTAAAAAAGGAAAAAAAAAGATGAAGATAAGGTTGGGCAAAGGTAGTATAAGTGAGAAAAGAACAGAGGTCAATTCAGTTATGAGCATCAGAAGAGATGTTGGTCCATCTCTTGATCCCACAGGTTTTGCCTGGTGGGAGAGGCAGGCTCTGGTGAGGGTGTGATATGGCAACAGGACATTTCCAGGGGCACCTTCCCTTCCATCTCTCTAGGGAAGACAGTTTCAATATGTCCTCTCCTAGCTTGAATGCACCTCGATTGGTCCTGGAGTGTTTGGATCATGTGGCAGTCCAGACCAGTAGACAATAAGAGGGATGGGGATGACAGCCATCAAAACTGCCTCCCAGGGAAGACTTTATGACCAAACAAGAGTTAGAGAGCATTATAAAATGCAAAATGATAATCTTGGTTACATTAAATTGAAAAGTTTCTGTACAAACAAAGCCAATATAACCAAGATTAAGAGGGAAGTGGGAAATTGGGAAAGAATTTTTACAACCAGTGCCTCTGATAAAGGCCTCATTTCTAAAAATATAAAGAGAATTGAGTCAAATCTATAAGAATACAAGTCATTCCCCAATTGATAAATGGCCAAAGGATATGAGCAGGCAGTTTTAAGAGGAATAAATTAAAGACATTTATAGGCATATGAAAAAATGCTCTAAATCACTATTAATTAGCGAAATACAAATCAAAACAACTCTGAGGTACCACATCTCACTGGTCAGATTGGCTAAGATGACAAAACAGGAAAATGACAAATTCAACCATTCTGGGAGAGAGAGAGAGAGAGAGAGAGAGAGAGAGAGAGAGAGAGAGAGAGAGAGAGAGAATTCCAATCTGGAACCATGTCCAAATTTGGGTTGTATCCCAAAGAGATAATAGAAGTGGGAGGAAGACCCATATGTACAAAAATATTTATTGCAGCTCTTTTTGTGGTGGCAAAGAATTAGAAATAAAGGAGATGTCCATCAATTGGGGAATGGCTAAACAAATTTCATTATATGAATGTAATAGAATGCTATTGTGCTATAAGAAATGAGGCACAGAAGGACTTTATATTTACCTGGAGAGACTTATACAAACTGATGCTGAGTGAGAAGAGCAGAACCAGGAGAAATTTGTACACAATTAGACACAACGTATGTGTGAAACCAACTTTGCTAGACTGGACTCTTCTCAGCAATGCAGGGTTATAAGACAACTCCAAAAGACTCATGATGGAAAGAGATGTCTACATTCAGAGAAAGAACTAGAAAGAACAGAGTTTGAATGCAGATTGAAGCAAACTACCTGCTCTCTTTCTTTTTCTTGTTTGGTTTTGTTTCTTCTTTCCCATTGTTCATTCCATCCATTACAATCTTTCTTTACAACCTGACTAATGTCTAATGTAAAAGTATTTACAGATCCTATACTTGATTTCATGCCACTAGAGGTGGTGGGGGGGGAGGGAGGAAAGGGAGGGGGAGAAAATTTGAAATTCAAGGGACTGTGGAACTGAATCTTCTAAAGTAAAACTAAACAAACAAATTAATAAAGAAAAAAAAAGACTGCCTCCCAGGAAGGTGGTTTGTCCCCTGCAATATCAGTGACCTGGGGCAAAGGCTTCCTTAGCCTTTGATAGACCCAGTGTTGTAGGTCTCTCCACCTTAGTAAAAGGAAGGTCAGGTGTGGTGCATGCTGAAGTCAGTCCTGAGATGGGAGTTGACAGCTGGGCTTTTTGGTCTAACTCTGTAACTAACTTACTCAATGACCCTGGGACAATTACCAGATTATCCTGAACCTCAGTTTTATCCTCTGTACATTGAAAGACCAAGGGATGTCTCAGATTGCTTTAAGATCTAGCATGCTTTGGGTCTGTAGTAATGAGCATCACTTGATGATCTTTGGAGGCACAGTTATATTTTCTTTTCAGTTTCTCTATTTTTTGTTTTTTTCCAGACTTTCCGCTTCAGTATTGACAAGATACCTGCTTCTGACAGTCACTCCAACCTCAGTTCTCATGTGCTATGAACTGTGGAATCTGATTAGCTTTTTAGAGTTGTGTGTTACATAAGAGTAAATAGACTCTGAATTCGAGAATGAGATTCTCCTTCAGAGTGAAATGAATGTAATTAGTGCTTTGGTCTTGTAATGGTTCCTTTTAGTACTTGGAGATCTCATTAATGTTCTTCTAAGCTCATGGCTAATTCTAGATGGATGAGGCTGCCAGAAATCTGACCTCAGGTAATCATGGGCACTTTCATATGCCAAATTGATTCCTTTATGGGACAAATCTGTAGAAAGAAATCTTTTGAAAGGAAAAATACCCATAAGCAGATACTTAAAAATGGAAATGATTTTAGGTCAAAGTCAGGTTTCATTTTAGCCCATCAGAGGGGAAAATGCACCCCATATTCACAGTCTTTGTGACCACAAGGATGGGAGAGTAATTGGAAGAGGCATTCCTTATGTGTCTCTCTGGAGGCTGCTTATTTAGTCAAGGGAAGATTAAGTGCCTCTTGACCCATGAGAAAAGCTTATAATGCCCCAAATTCCACAAGTTCCACACTAGGGAATCAAGTTCAACAAATTCATTTTCATCAACTAAGTGCCTGTATTGTTAATGGGATAATAAGATCTTCCCTGCCCATTAATAGGCCTCATGTAGAGCCCATTAAGGGAAGCTTGCTTAGGAGAGGTTTGCTTGTAGGAAGACTTTCAGACCTTTTGCTAATTTCTAATTAGGTTCTGATGCTGTGATGCCTTCCGGCTCTGAGAAGTGTATATATACTCTGAGTTGGTATTTTGCTTTGGGGGCTGCTTATGAGAAGGACCATTTGACTCTATGGTTGAGATTCTGAGCAGCTGTATGTTCAGATCACCCCTCTGCCTCCACTGCTCAGATGTAAAGGCTCTCCCTATCCAGTGGTATATTCAAAGTGTATAGCAATACTGCTTTGATTCAGCCCTGTCTGTTGGTCTTTATGCTAATTTCTCTGCTTGTATTTTCTCTGAAGTTCAGGGTGCTGAGCTTTCCCCTGAACTAGTGAATGTAATTAAAAGGAGGATTGTTAATCCCTTTTTGAGAAGTCTTTCCTAGAAAAGCAGATCAAAGAACCTGTGCTACTAGACCATCCTGGGTATACTAGGGTGCTTGCTGCTACAGTGCCCCAATAAAGGCCAAAAAAGTAAAATAAAATAAAATTTGACTTAAAGAAATGTACAGGTAATAGGAGGTCAGTCTTTATCTGCCTCAGAACATGCTCAGACTCATGTCTTGGGTCCATGTGTAGAAGTTTGGAGGCAGTCTGCCTCCACGCAAAGACTGAGGGGCTTGTGTTGCATGAGGAAGGTAAGTCCCCAAAGTGGTTGATGATCCAGAGGGGCTGATGAAGAAGCAGCTTTGTGAAAAGGAAGTTCTTGGCCATTCCAGTTGACAAGGTGTGACTCCAGTAGAGGGTGGGTCCTTCTCTCTATCCTGGTGTCATGGTGAGTACTGCCAGGGCCTGGAACCATGTCAGCTGATGCTGGGGCCTGGAACCATGGCAGCTGATGCTGGGGCCCGGAACCATGTCAGCTGATGCTGGGGCCTGGAACCATGTCAGCTGATGCTGGGGCCTG
>NW_027185759.1:9310691-9329180 GCF_028583685.1 Petaurus breviceps papuanus | reverse complement strand
GCTGGGGCCTGGAACCATGGCAGCTGATGCTGGGGCCTGGAACCATGGCAGCTGATGCTGGGGCTCTTGCCTGTCCTTGTCCCTCTTTTGTCTTTCTGTTCTTTGAGTAGTTGACCTTAAGAAATCCCTAAGTTTGTGGTGTTATGAGCCTCTTCAGAATGTCTGAAGTCATAAAAATAGAAGGATCTCGTTGGTGGAAAGGGAATCATCTTCCTGGTGAGATAAGCCACTAGAAAAAAAAGATGTAGCCTAGCCATTTCATATTACAGTTCCCAGTGCCCTGAAAAAATGTAAAATATCTATTAGTAGCAATGTGCAAATGCTGTATGTTTTGATGAAGTTTAAAATATTAGCCTCCCAAATGATTATAACTGTAGATGTATTTTTACTTAATGTGGTTCTAATCTTTCTGTCAATGTACACCATGATTCTCTTAGGTTGAACATTTCTTGCTGTGTAGGAATAAATTATCCATCAATTCCCAATCTGTGTTTCTACACTGAATACCTTTTTACTTTCTAGCCTTTTGGGGAACCCATTAGACTTTTGAACCAAAATTGTTATTAAAATTAGGAATGTGAGACTAGGCAGACTAATCTCCTTAATTAGAGACCAGTATTTACCATGAATGAACCCAGGACAAACCACAATGTTTGGGAAGACAGTGAGTGGAGTTGTAGCTGAGTGGTACCTCTGTGCTAGTCATTCGGACCTTGACTGAAGGCTTAATGCCTCCTGGGAACCTTACACAAAACACCAGACTCGTTTGACTGTGTTTTCTATCTTTTTCAGCTGAGTCTGCTTTTCTTTTTTTTTTTTTTAAGCAATTGGGGTTAAGTAACTTGCTCAAGGTTACACGGCCAGTTATTTCTGGGTGTGGTGCTGAGTGTCTGAGCCCGGGATTCGATCTCCAGGTCGTCCCAACACTGGAACCAGTGCTCTTACTCGCTGAGCCACCTGGCCGCCCCTGAGTCTGCCTTTCTTATTGCTGAGTGACTTTGGACATCCATTTGTATTTGGGGAAAATTTCAGATGACTTATGGTATAGGGACCCAGAGGAAATTTTTGTCTGGGCAACCAGTGGTTTCATCCTTGTATTCAGAGATTCTTAGAGAAATTTTGGTGTGTCCTATGAATGGTGAGACACATAGAGAGACGTGGTCTATGCTTCTAGGTGGTTTGGACCATGGCTCAAGGAAGTTGTGGAAACTTGTCACCCACAACAGTCTGGCTTCTCATCTGATGATGAGGGGTGCCTTATAGTTGACCCTAGGCCTCTAATCTTTACAGGGAGGTTAATTTCTCTGGCACTTGTTGTCATGTGCCACCATGACATCAAGACAGAGGAAGACCCTGTTCTCTCACCATTTCCTTGAAGAGTCATATCTTTTCATCTGGAGGGCTCCATCCAAGAGTCCACCAACTGGAAACTCTTTCCTTTTGACAAGTCTACCAAGTCATCAGCCCTTTTGGCTCAGTAGTCCATTTGGGGAGTCTTCATTATCCCACAGAACCAATCCCTAAGGCACACGTGAATATAAGCAGACTCCCCCAAAATTTCCACATGGTACCCAGGAATGGTGACTGAGAATAGTCAAAGAGTCCTCACTACTTACATTTGGACACAAAATTATAGAACTATAGAGCTTGGAATGGCATTTAATATCATCTAGTCTAACCTCTGATAGCCTTTAACAAATTATTGTTGATGCTTTTTTGTTTTCTGTCAATATTCATTTCCCAATAACACCCTGCCCCGTCCATCTCAGTGAACCCTCCTAGGCAACAAGGAGGAACATAGAAGCAAAGGTAATTGGCCAGTGACCTAGCACCATCCCATAGCCAGAGAACTCTCTGCCTCTACCTAGAGATAGGGACTATCCTGCATCATCTGTCCTCCAGGATCAAGACTGGTCCAAAATCAACCAGTCAGCTGTCTGTTAGGGCTGTTTGCATTGGCAGGACTGTTACTAGTGGGTACATTGTCCTGCTGACTCTGGTTACTTAACTTAGCATCAATTCATACAAATCTTCTCTTGTTTCTCTGATTTCTTCTTATTCCATCTACCAATCAGCTGTGTACCAGGCACTGGAGCTACAGATAGAAAGGCCTTTGGTCAAGAGGCTTACATTCCATAAAGGAATATCCCATTATTTTATTTATTATTCCATAATATTCCAATAATTCCATAAAGGGGGGCAGCCAGATACTCAGGATAGCTGAATGGTGTAACAGATGCAGTGGTGGACCTGGAGTCAGGCAGGTCTGAGTTCAAAGTCATCCCTGGACACTCACTAGCTGTGTGATCTTGGCCTCAGCCTGTCTAGCTCAGCTTTCCAACCCATAAAATAAGGACCATAATAGCACAACCTTCCCAGGGTTGTTGTGAGGGTAAAGTGAGATAATGTCTGTAGGGCTCTTCTGCCAACCTTAAAGTGTTGTGCTGGTGATAACAGGGTGAATTGGAGATGGTCACAGAGAGAAGGCAGCAGTGAAGACAGAAGGGAATTGAGAGAAGTTTCCTTACAAAGGTGGGATTTGAGCTGAGACTCTAAGAAGTGGGAATGATGAGTGAGTTCATTCGAGCATGCGGGCCAGCCAGGGAAACAGAGCACTGTGTACGTGGATGAAAAGTGTGCGGGAGAAGAGTAAGGCATAAAGTGGGAAGGGCTTTAAAACCCGAAGAGAGGGTCATCTGGCAGCATTCTATTGTAATCACAGAGCACAACTGGTCATTTTCCAGATGAGGAAACTGTGTCTCTAACTGGGAAAGGGTTTGCTCAGGTTTCCACAGGTCTTGAGCCCACTTCTCTGACTGTTATTCCCTTATATGGCCATTTTGGGGGAGAATACCGAAGTAGAGAAAAGCACAGCACAGTCTTAATTGATGTTTCTTCTGTCGCTAAGGCTGTTAGCCAATACTGGGCATTTAGTCATCACTTAGGCATAGGCTCATGCTGTGGAATTAGTTCTGTAGGACACACTGCCCCCAAGGTCCATCAAAGACCCAGACTCTCCTTTTTATGAGTCACCATTTCATTAGTCACAAATGGGTTCCAATAAAATTGCCAGTAGCAGCCTACGCTCTCCATGGGTCAAATCCCCAAGTCAATTGGTCTGCTATAAACCTGGAGGAGACAGTAATTAGGAGCTGAGAAGTGCCTGCGGCTATGTTGTTGGGGCCTAGCAACTGGAGCGGGGGACAAGCCTGAGCAGACTCAAAGTCTATGTGGAGAGGAGACTCTCCAGCCATCTCTGAGACTGAGACGGTCCTTCTCTTACCAAGAGCACTGTGTCTCCTGGGGCCCTCAAACGCATCCTTTCCCATCTTCATGGGAGCTGGGGCTCCCAGGGCCCCCACACCCACAACCATCCACTGTCTCTTCCGTCTTCCATGTCCCTTTATACACTGGCTCTTCTCTATACATCTGTGTATGTGGATTGGGATTCAGCGTCACTTCCTTCTTAGCTCTGGTGATGCTAGAGAGTAGGCAAGGGGAGCCCAGGATGGGGCAGCAGATGTACAGGGCTTGAGAGCTTGAGGCAAGATTACTGTGGTGCCTTAAGCAGATCTTTTCATGGCTTTAAGTTTCAGCCTCCTCAGCTGTGAGAGGGGTTTGGAGCCTTTGGTCTTAGTCAGTAAAATGTAAGGTCTTTGAGGTCAGGGCATGCTTTATTTTCATGTTTGGTCTACAGCTTTAGAATTAAGAAAGCAGGATGACTGATTTCCTCAGCCCTCAAGATGCCTCCTCCTGGAAACCTTCCCACTTTGGTCTTATGGTAAGGACCTTTCAGCCCCCAGTTTTCATATAGCACCTCTTGGCCCTTTTCCTGCCCTCTCTTTTATCATGTGCCATTGCGCCAAATTCGATGTGTTTGAGTCATCCCTTTCTTCACCCCCAAACTCTCTGAGGGAAGCAATGATGTTGTCCCTTTCATTCCAAATGCCATTTTATGAGGGGCCCCAGCCCCAGTTCACTCTGGACTTCACCTCCTCTCCAGCAGACCTGAGCTCCCTCCCTTATTCCCCTCATATTCCCCCTTTCCTTCCCCTTTATATCCTGTAAATTCCTAGAGGGTTGGGACTGTCTTATTTCCTTGTATTTGTATGTTCATTGATTAATTTAGTGTCCGACTCATAGGATACATTTAACGTATACTCTGTTTATACATCTGTCTCTATATCTGTCTGATTCTCTCATCCCTTTCAAGGCCCAGAACAGATCCCTTCTCATAACATATGCTTAATAAATGTCTGTGGAATCAGATTGCCTTCAAAGGGCTCTGCCACTGGTCCCTTATCTCTTTACATCCAGCTTTCTGTCTTAAGAGAACATTGTGTTCTCCTCATTCCCTTGCTCAAAACCTTCAAGGCTTAATAAAGTTGAATCTCCTTAGTGTAGCTGGAGCCAGGTTGGGACACCTGGAGCTTTGTCCCATGGCAGAACAATTTAGACGACACAGAAGTTTAATGTCTGAGCTTCTTTGGTAGAGTTGAATAGGGTTCAGGGAGCCCATGTTCAGCTGCCAAGGAATGGGGATGGAGTGCTCGGCTTGTGTGCAACTGTGGAGATACAAGCCTGTAGTGTCTTTGTTCCTTTAGTCTCTCCCTTCAGAGCATTAAAAAACCCAACAACCTGCCCTATCACACACCATCCCAGGGTCTCCCTTTCACTATTTTCCAGGGGAACCACCTTCACTCCTGCCCTCTTAATTAATTCATCTTAATTACTCCCGTTATTTTCATTTTGTGAAGTTGAAAGCTGATGTGAAGGGGGGCTCCAGGCTCCTTGCCCCCGTGGGGATTGTTTGCCTGAGGAAGCCTCTAGCTCTGACTTTGTTCTTTGGCTTGGCACTCAAGCCCTTCCCACCTCCTAGTGTTCTATGTACAGTAGGGCTTATTAAATGCATGTTCAATCGAATTCAGTGGAACTGAATCACCTCCATCCTGTCATGATCGCCTGCATTCTGTCACATCAAAGCCGAAGAGGACAAACCAGCCAGTCAACTTCCGGCTCCAGCCAGCAGAAGCTTTGTTGAGCTTCACAACTGAAATGAATGCCTCATTCTAAGTCGTGACAGTGGGGAATCAGCACAAAGGCTGGGGATCTGCAGAGGGGCTCCTTCCTGAAGTCTCATCCTCGAGATTCTTCTCATTAAAGAGCCCTTCTCAGGCGTCCAATCTGTGGCAATTACTGCAATCAAAAAAGCATTCAGCCTCCTTCGGCACCTGACAAGCTAGCACATGCATTATCCCCAGACCGCGGGGGGAGGTCCCCACTGTTCAAACTCCAGCCCACTCGTCAAACAGTGGCTCCCGTTCCATCCCTGGGAAGGGATGGCCACATACTGGGAGGGATACATTATCTGCATGAGGGTCCAGCATTGGAGTAGAAAACCTCCAGCCCTTTGGTTCCCTTCCCAGGTCTCTGAGGGAAAGGAACCAATTAACCTTTGGTGAACAAACTCCCTGAGTCCTAGAACCAAAGTGATTGCATGTCAGAGAAAGCTGCACTCCAAGTTTCTAAGGGCTGAAAGGGAGGCTTTGCTGGCTTCTTCCTGCTGAGATAACAGGCCCAGGTGTGGCGTTCCAGAGACGCTGGTGCCTGGCTGATTGGTCCATTGTGCTCACTGTCTTTGCAGAGATGAGTCCTTTGTGGGAGTACAGTTCACCCAGATTGCTGGGGTGGGGGGAGTGGGGAGGAGGGGGGCGAATGGGGGCCCATTAACAAAGCATCAGCCAACGCGGCTGCTTTTCACCTGTCTCTGGAATGAAGCCTCATATTTGCTGAAATATGGTTGCCTGTAATTACTAATAACTCCATCGTGGATACACAGATGGAGCTCTCTGGGTCCTCCTTCCTTTTCAAGGCCCTTCACCATCATTTTCATGAGCTGTTCTAGCCTGGCTGGGACATGCAACTAAAACGAATCGTTTTTGCTGCTTGAAGGCTCTGATTCCAGTTCGGGCAACTTTCCCCTCCCCAATCCAGCACCCCTTTCAGTTGCTTATTCTTTCAGGCACCTGGGGATCCCTCCTGCCTCTATCACAGGCCTAGGATGCTTCCTTCCTCCTTTCCCAAGCTTCATCATCCATTCTTAGTAAAATGCCTACTCCCATTGCCCCTCCAATGAAGCTTTCATTCTCTAGTGAATTTCCCTCTGTTACAGGTAATGAAGGGATATTTTTTTGGAGTTTTTGGAGTTCTGGATTCATGAGAAAGTCGCTTCAGTTTTTCCAGGTCTCAGGTCCCTCATCTGTGAAATGAGAGGCTTGCATCTGCCCTTAGAGATCCTTCTAGCTCCAATGTCATGATCCTATATCTTCTGTGATCTTGGGCAAATTTTTGCCCCTCCCAGTAAAATAAAAGGCTTGGCTTTGATGGTCCCTGAGTTCACTTTACTCTCTTGCACTGCAGTCCTATGATATTTAGCCCTGAATGGGGGCATTGAAGAAGGTAATGGTCACATAGATGTTCTCAGCAGCATCTGAAGGAGTAACAAAGAGGAAGAGACCTTGGTCAGCTTGAGTTAACTTTGCCCCCAGGTGGATTGAACTGAGACCCAGCCATGGACCTTTTGGGGGCAAGGAGGATATGAAAACAATTCTAGGACCCTGGCTTTGAGGCCCCCAGGACTTCCCTGACCATTGCATTGAAGGCCTTTGCAATCTAATTTTCCTCTGAACTGCTTAGAACCACTTTGGGTACTGTTTTATGTGGGGAGAAATGATTAAAAAAATTAAGTGGATTGTTTATCTGAAACCTCCCCCCCAAAGTCTCTGAGTGATCCATTGTTACAGATGGGGGGCAAGGGAATGCAGAAGAATTATCTCTATTACATATGGGACAAATTATCATCCAGCTATTGAAGGAAAGACCACAGTGGTATTCTACAAAATGACTATTCTAAGTCATAAAACTCTCTTTCCTTGAGGTAAGGGAGAATGAAAGTATGAGGGACAGAGACAGAAAGAGATAAAGGGACATAGAGACAGAAACAAAGAGATGCAAGGGGTCTCCCATGCAGGTGGGCAGAGCAATATTTTTGGTGCCTATTTCCATTCCTTGCCCCTGGGACTGTGGTGTCTCTCCACTGGAAAGTGGGAAGGCCTCATGGCCATAGCCCTCTATATTTGTTTTTCTGACATGTGTTCATGACATACTCTTATCTGCCTGAGGTTTCAATGGGCCAAGGGATACAGGAGTTCACACTTCAGACTTTGTAGATTTAGAGCAGGAGGGGATCACTGAGTCCCATATTTCCATTTGACAGATGACAAACCAAGGTCTGGAGCTGTAAGGTGACTTACCTGAGGTGATTCCAGAGAATCCAGGTCTTTTGATTCCAAATTCCAATCCAATCCAATTAAAAAATCCACTAACTACCTACTATGATTCAGGAAGCCTGGGAGATGTGGGAATACTAAGAAAAAGAATGGGTTCATCCCTGCTCTCCAGGATCTAGCCCCCTCCTGGATGTATTCCAGGAACATTTGCACCAGGACTATGGAAGAGCGGCATGCTCTTAGCATGGAGAAAGCCCAAATTCACCACCATGATCAGAGAGAAAATCCTCTGTTTGGGCTTCAAGCCCTTCACAGTCTGGGCCCTTCCAACTTTTCCAGTCTTAGGTCATTTTCTGCTGGCCTCTTTGCTGTTCCTCACCCAGGATACTCCACCTTCCCTCACCATGTTTCTGTATCAATTGTCCTCATCCATAAGATGCTCTCCCTCCTCCCCTCTACCACTTAAAATCCCTAGCTTCCTTTTGGATGACAGGCATTTGTCTTTTTAGAGCTGCTAGGTGGTATAGTGGATAGAGTACTGGGCCTCAAGCCAGAAAGACCTGAGTTCAAATTTGACTTCAGACACTTACTAGCTGTGTGATGCTGGGCAAGGTACTTAACCCTGTTTGCCTCAATTTCCTCATCTGTAAGGTGAGCAGAAGGAAATAGCAAATCATTCTAGTATCTTTGTCAAGAAAACACCAAAAGGGTCGCAAAGAGTCAGATACAACTGAAAAGTAATTGAACCCCAAGTTTGTCGTCTTTTTCTCCAGGAGACCTTTTTCAGTCTTCTGAAGCTTTTCCCAGTCTGATAATCTTCCTTCTGCTCTGCACGTGTCTTGTATGTAGCTATTTCTTTACATGTTATTACCCCCATTAGAGTGAAAACTCCTGAAGGGCAGGGATTGTTTTTGCCTTTCTCTACATCTCCATATATTCTTTATATATCTGACACAGTGCCTGCCATATAGGGAGCACTTGACAGTTGATAGACTCTTAGTGACTGACTGGATTTATAGGACCAAAGTTGGATCCTGCATCTGTCACTTATTAGATGATTAGACAAATCCTGTGGGTCTCAGTTTCCTCCTCTTTAAAATTAAAGGGTTGGTCGTGATGGCCTCTAGGGTCTCCCCATCTCTCAGTTATGATCCTTTGAGCTTGTGACTAGATGCTGTCCAAGGTGCTGCTAGCTCTGATTTTATGATGAGAAGTGAATGTGTGCAGGTGTCCTCTGCCTGTCTGGAACATCGGAACCATGGCCTTCACCTTTCCCTAAGAGCATTAGCTACTTGAGAGGTCAAAGCTTTCGACAGGAGCAGCTTAGCTGGGGTGTGGCATCATACCTTGTTTCCTCACGCCCTGCAGGTGAGTAATCGTGAAGACTTTGGGAACAAACACAAGGATGAGAGTGACAGGACACCTCTGAAGCACCTCCATATCTATGCAATGAAGCTCTCCCAAACCCAGATCAGCCTATATTTCAGGCCCTTGACATCTCATCTGCTACTGCCTATTACATGCTTCACTTAATGTCTTTCAGGAGCTGACACATTGCGTCCGTGCATGTGGGAATAGTAGACTTGCATCAATTGCTCCCAAGTTGCTCTCAGATGTGTTGTAATTGTTGAGAAAGGAAATCCATCAATACTCTGCAAATTGTCTGGCTCTGGTGTGAAGTGCGAGCTGCCTGTGAATGGATTGGCACATGTGGCTTAATGATGGTTTCCTTCTTTGCTGCCATTGATAAGGTTTAATTTGTGGAAGAAACAAACAGCTGCTCATGCTGATGAGGGGACTACAACTGTCAGTAAAATTCATCAATGAACACAAAGCTGATGATGTGGGGGTGGCAGAGGAAGTTTAGTAGTATATCAAAGAGGAATGGTGTCATCCTCTGCCAATCAGAGGATCAGCCAAGACTAGAGTCTTGACTCTCTTCCTTATTAGTGGATCCCCTGCCCTTTTCCTTGACCACAGGACCTCAAAGGACAATGTAAGGGAATTATTTAGCTTGAAGACGAAAAGGCTGTTTCTAAATGAAGTACTATCATGGGGAATAAGGGATCAAGTTAGGACCATAGATCTAGAATGGGAAGAGACCTCCTCAGAGGTCATCTCTAACACTCACATTTTACAGATAAGAAAACTGAGGTCCCAGGAGGTTAGACCCTTATTCAGCATTACACATGTTGTCTCAGCGGCATTTATTCAAGTTGGTCCTAGAGTGAAAAACTACAAGTAACATGGAAAAGTTGCAGAGAAGTAAATCTAGTCTTACCAACCTTCTTAGCAGCTCAAGCTATCCCACAGCGAAATGAACTGATTCATGAGGGACTGGGCTCCCTTTCACCAGAAGGCTTCAGGTGGAGGCAGATGGATCCAGTTTTTGGATGTTAGAGGATTATTAGTGAGGCATGGGTTGGCTAAGGTGGTACTTTTCACCTCTGGCATTTTGTGATATTACTAATCATTTGTAAGAACTGCTGGGTGCCACCATATTGCACAAAACGCCAGGCATGGAGTCAAGAAAACTTGAGTTTGAATCTGGCTTCAGACACTTATTAGCTTTGTGACATTGAGCAAGTCATATAACCCTGTTTGCCTCAGTTTCCTCACCTGCAAAATGTATTGGAGAAGGAAATGGCAAACTACTCCAGTATCTTTGTCAAGAAAACCCCATATGGGGTGGCTAGGTGTTGCAGTAAATAGAGCACCAGCCCTGGAGTAAGGAGGACCTGCATTCAAATCTAGCCTCAGACACTTGACACACTTACTAGCCATGTGACTTTGGGCAAGTCACTTAACCCCAATTGCCCTCTGAAAAGCAAAAAAAAATAAAAAAAAAAGAAAACCCCAGATGGGGTCATGGGAGTTGGGCACAACTGAAATGACTGAACAAGAACAGTAACAACGATCACTTGTCTGCACAACTCCATGGAAGAACACATGCTAACGTGCAGTGTTTTATTTTATATGTGTTAGAAGACTGTAAATCACTTGAGGGCAAGGTCCCTTTTACTATGCTTTTCTTTTACCCAACAATGTCTAGTACCAAGCTAAATGTTTGCTGAGTCATGTTCTGGGAATGCTTACAACCTCTGATCCGATCCAATCTAGCCCAACCCAACCCACTCCAATCCTGTTCAGGCTTGTTGCTGTTCAGATGTTTCAGTTATGTCTGACTCTTCATGACCCCATTTAGGGTTTTCTTGGCAGAGATACAGGAGTGGTCTGCTATTTCCTTCTCCAGCTTATTTTACAGATGAGGACCTAAGTCAAACAGGGTTAAGTGACTTGCCGAGGCTCAAACAGCTAGTAAATGTCTGAAGCCAGATTTGAACTCAAGTGTTCCTGACTTCTTGCCTGGCACCCTATCTAGTTCACCATCTAACTCCCCATAACAATTCAAACCAATGCAATTTAACCCAACCCAATCCAATTCAATCCAATCCAATATAACCCAATTGAACTCAATCTAAAACAATGAAATGCAATCCAACTCTATCCAGTGCAATCTAATCTAATACAATTTTTTAAAAAAGCATTTATTAAGCACCTCTTCAGTACAAGGGATGCTGCTAGATTTGGGGGATACAATGACAAAATGAAAAACAGCCTGTGCCCTCAAGTAGCTTGAATTCTACTGCATGGTCCTGACCAACTGAAGAAAGGAAATTCCTCTGCCATTGGCAAATTCACTATTGAAAAGTTTTCATTTGAAGAACCAGAAAAAATGTCATAATGAGTGGTTAAAACATTAATCTGTTTGGCATGACCCTCAGCTTATGCAATGACAGAATTTTAGAAAAAAGAAACAAACTTGGGATTATTCCAAGACTACCTTTGCCTGAACAGGAATCCTCCAAGATTCCTTCAAGGACTTGAAGGGGAATCCCATTGAATAGGAAAAGTGACACTTCTCCACCGATGCAGTTTTCTTGTGGGAGCAAGCCAGAGTTTTGGCTTCCCCTTTCCCCCTTCTTTCCTCCTTCTTTACTCTATCACTGCTGTCCACTGCCATGGGATGAAGAGGAAGGGGTCCAACTTGGGCGGGATACACTCAGAAAGACATTTTATACTTTGTTGTGTTAGTAGGGCAAAGAGTTTGTAAGATTTAGCACTGGAAAGGACCTTAGAATCTCTTTGAAGACTCTCCAACCCCTTTGTTTTCTCCAATAAATCTGATATCAATGCCATCTTTGGAGAATGGGCGACCAGAGGACTTCCTAAAGACTGTCCTGAGCTTCCAGGATAAAGGTCAGTTGAATGGGATCCAGTTGTCATACTTTCCTTAGGACCAGGATCAAATTTAGGTTCTGGAAGCCCATTTGTGAAGGCCTAGACAGGAACTATTTTCTGCACTTTCTCCAGCTCCTTTTGCCTTCCTGTTTTCTTCCCAAATAGAAGAAATGAGGCCAACTCTGCATACAGCTCCGGGCCACTGTGAGACTGGGGGGGGGGGGCACTTTTCTTTGGTTTCAGATGCAGAGGAAAGTGAACAGAACCACCAGGGAGTTAAGAAGTGTTTGCTGTGGTAATGGTACTCAGGTGAAAGTCACAGTCCTCTTATCAAGCTTGTTATTCAGACTCCCCTTCTTTCTACCTCCAGAAAACAAAAGCTGATTTTGGACTTTAATGGGTTTAATTACCTCCAGGAGATGGGAGCTGATAGGAAAGGGAGGGAAGGAGCCTATGATAAATACGGGGGCTGGCCCAGTGAGCAGCATTTCAATGAATTTGGAAGCTTCAGGCCCAGTGATTAGCACCATTATTAGTGTTCAGACTTCGTGGCCAAATGAACTGGGTGTTACTGAACACCAAAAGCATCAAACAAGGCTGATTTCCTTGTGTTTGTTTGCTCCCTTATTAATCAGACCCCCCAGTAATTGCTACGTTGCTGACATATATTAGTCAGCAGTACTCAATGTCTGGCCTGGGTTTAATAAATATCACTATCTGGTACCTACTGAGCTAATGTTTGGTGTTAATATTGTGTCCTTATATGTTTTGGTTTCTTTCCGTCTTGAGAACCCAATGTACATTGCTGACATTTTCTCATTTGTCCTCATAGCACCCAGGGGAGCAGAGCAGGGTGTGAACCAAGATGGAAAATCAATCAGCTAGGAAGCTGCATGGAGGCTCGTGTCTGACCTTTACTGAACTGGGGATTTGCAGTCTGCATCCAGAGGCCTTCAAAGTGCTGATCGGTCCTCCGCTGTTACCAATGAGAACCCCAAGGTGCAGTTTGGGAAAGAAGACTGAGTCATGGGCTAAGTTCTTTTAACTATCAATGGGGATTGATGGAATAATTATAACAAATGGCATAATGTGGAATAATTAACACGTGCAAACTCAGATATGGTGCTAAATAGAGAATCAGAAAGACCTGAGTTCAAATTCTGACTCAGACACTAGTTGGTGTGGCTTGGAGCTAATCCCTTTATCTCTTTCCTCCATTGTAAAAAAAAATATCAGATAAGAGCCCCTACCTGTTGATGCTTAGGGGTGCTGGGACCCCAAAATAGCGACATGTAGGTCCTGCACAAATGAATTCCACCCAAGCCTTCTTTCAGTTGAAGAAAAACAAAGTCTATTTAAAATCCGCCATATTGGCCAGACTCTTAAGAAATCTCAGCATTGACTAGACTCTTAAGGAATCTGGGCATTTGTTTCCCTAATGCAAGCAGGCCAGATTGAATCTGAACACCTTCATGGAAACAGATGAATATTTTATAAAGAAGCCTGGAACAGAGAAAGGGTCTATATGGAATTAAGGAGTGGTGGTCAAGGTTGGTCCAGGTGCAGACAATGAAAGGGCAGTTAGTTAACTGGGAAGGGCTGATTGTCCCTTAAGGTGCTGTGTAAGTGATATTATCATCATTATTACTTTAAGAACTATAGCAGATCTCCATCATCAACCTTGTGTTTTATGAATACCAGTCCAATGCATAGCAGAGACTGTCAAGATCCAAGTGTAATGAAAAGAACTCTAAGACAGGGACAACTGGATTTGAATCTGGACTCACTTGCTGCTTAGGAGCAACGAAACTCTCCAAGGCACCCTTCGGTCTCTTCCTTTGCGGCTCTGTCCTCTCTGTTTTGGGACCTAGAGATGGTTGCCAAAGGAACAGGGCACACAAAATAGAACGGGCAATGCTGATTTATGTGTGGGAGTGTGTGTGTTTTTAAGTTTCCACACACCTGAGCTTCTATCTTCACTTGCTGATTAAAAACCTTTTAAGAATGACAAATGAATCCCCAAACATCACAAGTTTCTTAACCCCTAATCAGCAAGTCATGTAGCCTCTCGATTTGGTTTCTTTATCAGGAAAATTGGCATAACACTAACAACAACAAAGACAACAACAGCACTCCCTACCTCCCATCACTGTGGTTGTCATGAGGTGACTACAGTGGCAATTGGCGAAGAGCTGTCTCATACAGGGAAGGTGAAATTGCCATCATCCCCTCTTTGCCAGGTCCCTTCCAAGGTTGTCTTTCACCTGTCTCCATATAGCTTCTATCTACCTATGGATCTGTTTTCTTGCCCATTAGAACATTAGCTTCCTGAGTCTGTGCACAGTATTTTTGTCTCTCTTTGTATTTCCAGCACAATGTCTGGTGACTCTCTGAGGGGAGACTGGCATTTTCACTGTCTAGAGGAGGAAACTGAAACTTAGAGAAGTCAAGTGACCAACCCAAGCTCATCTCCAGGGTAAGTGACAGGGGCAGTATCTGAACCCAAGGTCTTTGACTCTGAGGCCCAGTGTTCCACAGACAGTAGCAGAGAAGGCAGGAGGGAGAAGCAGTTATGGTGAGGCTTCCGAGTGGAAGCCATATTAGTACTGATAAATGTAGAGGCCCATGAACCAACATCTAGCCTGCATGTTTGTACTTTGCCAAGTTAGTAGGGGAAGGAATTCATAGGACTGGAAGGGACCTTAAAGGTCATCTGGCCCAGTGCCCTCATCTGACTGATCAGGTCCGGAAAGCCTAGAGAGGTGCCATGGCCTAACCCTAATCCAAAGTCACACCTAGCAAGGAGAAGGAGCGGGACTTGAAATCGAGTCCTTTCATTCCAAATTCCAGACTTTCCATCACGTGGTGCGGCAATGGCTAAGGTTTCTGGACCCTCCACTCCATGGCCTCATGTGGACAGTTGTGTAGTGTCCCTGAAGGAATTCATCCAGTCTTATCCCACACAGGTGTTCAGAGAGGTGTTTCCAGTTGGCTTCTTTTATGAGCATGTGCCACCAGGGGAGGGACAGTAAATGGTGGGCTACATGCCCCTGGTACCACATTTCACTTGTTCTGGAAACATTCACTGGTCCTCTGCTTGGGAGAGGAAAGCACTAGGGTGGGTGTTGAGCACCACACCACCATACACCTCCCTTTGTCTCTATCTCTGTCTCTCTGTGTATCTCTTTGTCCCTCCCCCCTCCCTTTCCTCCTCCTCCTTCTCCTGTCTTCCTCCCCCTTTTCATCTCCCTCCTCCTCTTCTCCCTCATTTTCAGTTGTTATTCTTTGCATCTCTTCCTCCTGCTTCTACTAGAATGTTTCTCACTGTCCTCCCCTCATTTATTTCTTCTTCCTTCCCTCTATTTTTCCTCTTTCTTGCCTCATCTCTGCCTCTCACTTATTTTCCTCCTCACGTTCCAAAATCGGCATCTTTTCTTCCTCATTACCTAAGCACATGTAAATTGACCATCTTGCTGATGCGGAAGCAATTTTTTTTAATTGGTTAAAAACGTGCTGGCATCAGGCATGACGAATCCTGCCACTTTGGGACTCATTATCTTAATCATCTTAAATCAGCCTGCCAAGGACCAAAAGTTAGAACATAGGGCCCAATTTCCAAAGCTCTTCTTCAGACCATGACTGATGAGGGTGTGCTTATATACCGTTAGTAAGTACCCCACCCTGGGGTCATGATAAATTAAACACTATACAGAAAACACACAGAGATGCATCAGAACAAAGACAGACAAAATGGTGCCCCCAATGGGGTCATACAGAACAGAAGGCAAAGATGGACATCGGGATAACAGATGAACAATTAAGAAGAATTTCTATCTATAGAGAACATAACATTTTTCAAAGTCCTTTCGCATGTAGGATTTCATAGACCCCACCCACAATGCTTTAAGAGAGGCAAGAAAAGTGGAACTGTTCCCATTTTACAGACAAGTTATTTGAGGCTCAAAGGGGTTCAGCAGTGGATGTTGGATGGGATGTGGAGGAAGCATTCTTCCCCTCTTCCCTTCCTTAGGATTCTCTGGGTTCTCCCTCTCTGACTTGCATAGATGTAATCAAAATCTCGCCCCTTTCATTTAGAAGGATCCATTCAGAGCATTCATTGACTTGTCTCAGTTTGGAAGAAGGAGGCTTTAAAAGACAGCATGAAAGTATCTATGAGGATCAAGTGAATCTGACTAATGGTTAGGATGATCACTGACATTTCTATGACTCTTTATGACTTGCAGATATGATCCCATGGGAGTGTCATAACAGAGGTCAGAGGCAGCTGCTACATAGAAGATTATCTTTATTTTACAGCTGACAAAATGAAATGTCAGAGAAACAAAGTGACCTGCTTATGGTCACACTATGAGTGTATTAATGGTGTGTTTTCAACCCAAGATATTTTTTATCCAAGGGCCATCACTCTACCCACTGTATGGTGCTGCCTCTCAGAAGAAAGACATAAAACTATATGTATCCATGGGGTGGCCAGGTGGCTAAGCGAGTAAGAGCACCAGCTCCAGTGTTGGGATGACCTGGAGATTGAATCCCGGGCTCAGACACTCAGCACCACACCCAGAAATAACTGGCCATGTAACCTTGAGCAAGTTACTTAACCCCGATTGCTTAAAAAACAAAAAAACAATATGTATCCTTCCTCTACCAACAGGTACTGGCTGGTCACTGTGTGCAGAGAATATTTTGTTTTCATGTGAAAAGAGATGAAACCTGGAAACATTACTCAAACTCAGTTTTGAGAGTGAGGAACCCTTGGAGAGGCCATTGAGCTCTGCCTTTCACTCACTCCACCAGCACAGGCTATAGAGCAAAGGTTATAGCTAGTGGCTCCTTTCTCAGTTGCCCATGACTTCCTCTTGACTCCCAACCAGCTGAGTCCAAACAAGTGAGTAAAAGATAGACTGGAGTGGAAAGACTTGAGACAGTGCTTGAAGCAGCCTGTCCCCAGGCTGGGAAGGTCATCCCTGTGTTTGTGCTCTGCATCTGACTCAGGGGCAGAGAATGAAGCCCTTTGGGATGCTTCCTGAGGAAAGCAGGCATCCGTCAATTGGGGAATGATTGAACGAACGTCAGTGTGTGAATGTATTGCAACATTATTGTGCCACAAGAAATGAAAGGGCTGGTTTCAGAGAGACTTGGGCAGACTTGTATGAACTGATTCTGAGGGAAGGCAGCAGAACAGGGGGAACATTTTATACAATGATCATTCAGTCAGCCAGCATTCCTTAAACACGTACTGTGTCCAGGCACTGGGCTAAGCCCTGGGGATATGAAAAAAGGCAAAGGGCAGCCTCTGCTCTCCAGGTGCTCACAGTCTAATGCAGGGAGGCAGCATGCAAATAGTGATGTACTAGCAAACCGTGGAGGGGATAAATTGTGAGCCATCTCAGAGGGAAAACAAAGATTCAGGAGGACTAGGAAGGCTTCCTGAAGAAGGTGGGACATTAGTGGAGGCTTGAGGGCAGCCAGGAAAGCTACAAAGCAGAGACAAGGAAGGAAAGACCCCCAGTCATAGGGGACAGCCAATGAAAATGCCTGGAGTGGGGAGACAGAGAGTGATAGGTAAGGCATAGCAAGGAGGAGAGCTTCAACAGATCACAGATTATGTGGAGGGGATCAAGATGTAAGAGGACCAGAAAGGTGGAAAGGCTTTGAATGCCAGATAGAAAGTTTTCTATTTGACCTTGGAAGTGATTCTGTGATGAAGCATGCTATCTATCCACATCCTGATAGAGAGTGGTGGACTTAGGGGGCAGAACGAGACAATGGCTTTGGATGTAACACATGAGAAAATCTGTTTTGTGTTTCTGTGCATATTTGCTAAAGAGTTTGGTTATTCCTTTTTTCCCCCATTAGAATGGGGCAGGAGGAGGGGGGAGAAAAAATAAATTTGTATTAAGTGAAAAAAATAGATCCAGGCATCCCTGTGAATGGAGGATAGATGAGTATCAGGGATTGCAGATGGTGGAGGAAGCACTTTAGGGGAATTTGAGGAGTCACCCTTGAGGGGCAGCAGATAAATTAAATTCAGGGATTAGAGTGCCCAGCTATCAGAAGGAGTTCATTCACTAAGTTTGTGGGAAGAAAGACTTTTTGGACTCATAAATTGAAGCATGTCCAGAAAAGGACAGCCATGGTTGTGATGGGTCTCAAGTTCATGGTGCATGAGGAATGATTTAAGGAAATAGGCATATTTTTTTCCAGGAGAAAAGACTCAGAAGAAGGTGTGATCACTGTATTCCAGCACTGGAAAGGAAATGACGGAGGAGATGGAGGAAACTCATTCTGCTTGGCCTGAAGGCATATGGCCTGCTTATGCCCTGAAGGCATAACTAGGTATATGGATGGGACTGACCAAGAGGCAGATTGAAGCTGGAATTTAGGAGAAATGATTCAAAATGAGAATGCCCCAAAGCAGAAAGGGCCACCTCAAGGGGGAGGGAACTCCCCCTCACCAGGGGGCTTCAAGCAAAACCTAGATGATGATGTAACTGGCATATCATAGCAGGAATTCTCATTCAGTTACTAGTTGGACTAGAGTCTCTGAAGCACCTTCCAACTTTAAGATTCTGTGAGATATGAAATAAATAAGACCCAGTCCTTGGTTTTGAGAAGTTTTAGTCTAATAAAAGTGATGTGACATGCCCATGAATAAGCTGTATGCAAATTTGAAATTGGGAACTGGCTGCCATTTTGGGATTTGTATCTCATAGGGACAAGAATTCTTTCTCAACTCCAAAAGCAATTTGGAGTTTTGTGATCCAAGACTTGGAAGGGGCACCAGAGTTGGGTCTTTGAGTTTTAAAAGAGGCTAACAGCCTGCAAGAGAGCAGACTGACAGGGAGAAGGTGGCATGGTGCTTCGGCCCCTCCCAGAGCTAAGCGTCTGAACTGGACAGCGCCAGCAGCAGAGGACCTGGACAGCGCCAGCAGCAGAG
>NW_027185759.1:9297893-9310681 GCF_028583685.1 Petaurus breviceps papuanus | reverse complement strand
CTGGACAGCGCCAGCAGCAGAGGACCTGGACAGCGCCAGCAGCAGAGGACCTGCAAAGAGCCAAAAGGAGAAGCTGTGAGGGTGATGGGAGGCGGCGACCTCGGGCATGTTGTCTCCCTCATTAGACCGTGAGCTCCTCGAGTGCAGGGACTGTTTGGGCTTTTCTTTGTATCGCACGTACCTAGTATGGTGTCTGGAACATAGCAGGTGCTCAATAAGTGTTTGCAAAATTGACTGTAGGCGTCTTGGAAGAGAGTACTTGGGCTGCATCTTCTGATTCTTCTCACCCCACTGAAGACTGAGAGATGTTCCAAGCAAGGTCCAGTTTTCCTTTCCCTTTCCCGCCACCTTCCAGTCCAGTGACAGAACTTGTTATATACTGGCAAGGGTTAGGAGAAGGCCTGTTTTCCAGAGCTAAGGCCCAGCAAGCAAGCTGTGCCCTGAGTTTGGCATAACAACAATCCTTTCTACTCACTGTCTGGATGATCTCACCTTCTGGTAAAATCATAGAATTATTGTATTGTTTTGACTAGCACCAGGTGTTCTCTGAGCTGGGACAAGCACCATACCCATGTTCTAGCCACAAAGCCCTGCTACAAATCAAATTTGTCTCATTGTTACTGTTAGGCCTCATTGTCAGGGCTACAGCTCACTGTGCAAACATTGGAATAAATATTGAGATCTCCTCCCTGTACTGCCTTGCATCCCCCCACCAAGGGCAGGGCCTTGGCATATGTATCCACATCCCCTCCTGGCTTGCAAGTCTTTCTCTCACTTTGAAATTAAACTTCTGTTTGATTCCTGATTTTCCTGCCTCTAGTCTGCTCTGTTTGGCTCTGGCCATCCACAAGTTAGAGACTGATTCCATTTGCTTGAAAATACTCTGCTCCCTTCTGTAACCTAAACATTTCCTATATCCTGATTATGTTTTAAGTATAGAGAGGGTTAGGGATTAACTGGAAATACACAGAAAAAATAATTAGGTCAGAGGACCAAACCTATGTCTGAACATTAGGAATTTTCCTCAGTGGGGGCTCTGAACTATTATGATTATGATTCTGCTACAATTCTTTGTCTTATGTAAACATGATAAAACAGTAAGGAGCAGAGTGAATCAACCTGGGGACTATCTAGGCTCAAAGCTAAAAAGTGAGTTAATTGTTCTAACACGTGGACTGCTATGTGATATAATAGACAGAGTGTCAAATCTGGAGTCATGAAGACTCATGAGTTCAAATCTAGCCACAGATGCCTACTAGTTATGTGACCCTAGGCAAGTTGTTTACCCCTTTTTGCCTTAGTTCCTTACCTACAATATAAGTTGGAGAAGAAAATGGCAAATCACTGCAGTTACCTTTGCCAAGAAAACCCCAAATGGAGTCAGGAAAAGTCAGACAAGACTGAAAAAAATGATTTGTTGTTCATTATCCTTCATTTTCAAAGAAGACCAATGGCATCATGGGTCTTGACTTGCTTATGAATCAGATATAAGTGAGGCAGAGTTGTACAAAGTCATCTCTCTTCCAGAGCCATTGAAGTCCAAAGACTAAATAAAAGTCAAGATGACTGGCAATGGCCCAGGATACAGTGGATGACCTTGGCATCTTCACTGTCTGACCATTTCTCAACACCCCACAGCACTAGCTTCAGCCACTTCCATGGCCATTGGAACAAACTGTTCCTGTCCACCCATTCCTCCAGGGAAAGTCTTCACATGCTTGCAGTAGACACCTCCCTAGTTCACTGGTATTTGATACCTGTTAGTTACCTTCAACCTGGTTTAGCCCATCCTCCCAAATGGTTTTGCTGGAGTGCAGCTGTTCCTCATGCTACAGCTTCTTGGAGCCACAGGTGAGAGTTGGATGCCAGGTGGACACCAAAGGTGGATGAGCAGCTCTGAACAGGACACAGCAAGCCCTCACACCAGAGGGGCTAATTTTTTCTAAACACCCTATACACCTCATATAGGACTAAAAAAAAAGTGACTGAACAATTGTTCTAATGAGTCATGACTAATAAAACCTCCATCCAATAGGGAGGTCACACTAACTGGATCCCACTTAATTGGATTGGCTCCATCCTATCTGGTATGGAGAGGAAGCTAAAGGAATAAAGAACCACAGGCTGGCCAACTCTACCCTCCATGGAAAAACCCAAAGCAGCATTGTTCATTGAAAAGAGGCCTGACTTGGGAGGAGGACCTGCTTCCCAATCCTTCCTCTAATGCTTACTACTTTTGAATAAATGATTTAGTTCCCCTGGGCACTGTGTATTCCTCATCTGCAGATGAGGGAGTTGAACTGGTTGGCCTTGGAGGTCTCTTCCAGCCATGATCCTATAGAAAAGTGTCTAAGGAAGGGTTTGAATGAAAAGCTGCAAGCATTTAGAAGGGAATGAGATCACTTTTATTGGCAAGGAATCAGTGAAGGCTGCCTGGAGGAAGTGACATTTGAGCTATGACTTTGACAATGACTGATGATTGCTAAATTCATACCTGCACACAAAATGTAGAAACTTAAATAACAACAGCCACAAAACAATGGTTAGACTTAGGTTTTTACTAATCAAGTCAACACAACTTGTTGAATTCCCTTTGTGGGAGGACACTGTACTGGGCACAGTCAAGATGGAGTAAGTAATGGAAACAGAAGACATTGGTCCCCAACTTTAAGGAATTCGATATCTCCTTGGTTGCACCCCCCCCGCCGCCAAAAAAATAAAGAAAAAGGTCTTTCGATGCAACACTCATGCACAGTCCAGACAAAACAAATATAAGAACAATCTCAAAACTGAAAAGAAAAATCAACCTCGAACAATGTTCATTATTTTAAAAAATCTCTAGAACTATTCAATGAATAGAATCCCTTGGGATTCAGTGGGATGAAATCGAGTTTGAATCTTGAGGTTCTCAGCAATCCTCATATCCTGTGAATCAGCAGCTTATAGTTAGAAGGGGCCTCAGAGGACATCTAGGGTAACTCAGATGTGAACAAGGTACCTGACTTAAAAGGATCCAGTCTCTCCTCAAAGACTTCTAGTGGAGTGACGCGCTCTACCAGTCATGCTTATCAAGTCCATTTATGGAAGCTCTGATTGTTAGGAGCCTAAATTGTCCTCGAAACATCTGCCTATTGCTTCTAGTTCTTTCCTTGGGGGTCAAGCAGAAGAAGACTAAGCCCTCTTCCACGTAAGAAATACTTAATCACAGCTATTAAGTTTCCCTTGACTCTTTTCTTCTCCAGGACAAATCTGTCCATTTCTCATTACTATGGTGCAGTCCACACGAAAATGAAAGAATTTAGTACAGATTATCCTACTTAAATAATCTGTGACCAGGTGGCACAGTTATTCTGAGGAAGTGGGAGCAGTTTCCTTTGGATCTCTGAAATCTTTCTAGGGAGATAACTTCCTATTCCATGTCCTCCTAAGACTAGCCTTGAATCAGTATAAACAAGAAGAAATAGACTATACTAGTGATCCAATGATTTAGGGAAATAACGAGTTCTTTAATATGTAAAATATATCATCAAGTCTAGGACCTAAAGAAGACCTTAGGAGTCACTAAGATTCTAATTCAAGAATGCTTTCTAAAATATCTCAGCCAAGTGGTCATCCAGTGTCAATCTCTAATAATGTGGGCTGAATCAGAGAAGAAAAGGGAGAGGAGGGGAATTCAGAGGAGAAAAGAAAGGAAAGGACAGTCTTTGGTAGACTAGTAAGACTTCCAGGCCAGTTGTCTTAGTTACAACACTGCTCAGCAATTAGTCCAATTCAACAGAAATCTATAGGTCTCTGGTCGGCAGTGGTCTATGCCCAAGAAGGGAAGCTTTCCAAAGCACCTGCTTTGCCAATGCATGGGGTCAGTGTGTGAAGAAGAAAGAGATTTTCCCCTGAATTCTATGTGCATTGCTTCCTGGCTCATCCCTCAAATTGTCACAAGGGCATCTTAGCTCTTAAGACCTGTTTCTGGTTCACTCCTTTAATATTTTGGGAATCTGGGTGTGGAATGGCCTGTGTCTTAGGGCTGGCCACAAGCTAAGCAGCTACAGAAAGACAGAAATGGGGAGTAGAGGCAAAGGCTGATATCCCTCACACTTCCTCTTGGCTCCTCTGTTTTCATCCCTAGGTTTATTTGCATATCATAGGTTGAGGTAAAAAGATTGAAACAGAAGAATTTAAAAATCATTTTCGTACCCTAAATTATTTGGATAGTTCAGGTCAGGGACTTTGAAGGGACACCAGAAGGAAAGTAATCAAAAGAATAGACAGTCTTAGTGTGAGTGTGTTTGTTGGCTTTTGTTTATAGTATGGCTCAGTGTAGAGCGCCTAGCCCTTAGCTAAGTCCTGAGAGCTGGCAGTCCTCCTTTGCCAGGGAGTGGCTTGCTAGCCACTACACTTTCCACAGATGATAGCAAAGACCAGTAGACAGACACACAAACAGATAGAGTGTTTATTAAATACTTACTATTTTCCATGTGTTGTGCATGGAGGATAAAATACAAGCAAAAAGAAGTTCAGTCCCTCACTTTAGAAAGCTTACATTCTAATCTGGAGAGACAACTCAAGAAAGCAGAGGGTGGGGCGTCGGGGGAAGAAACTGTAAAAGCCCAGAGAGAAGCCCAGACTTTCTAGCTTTGGTACTTCTTGAAATGGAGGTTCTGGATGGAAACAAATGGCCAAGAGATGACCCTGGAAAGGCTGAAGATCAGCAGATGAGAGAAGAGGGCACCTCAGGTCCCAGAGACAAGCAGAAATGCTGGAGCCAGGAGGGACAAGCCTGGAGCAGGGAACTCCAAGGACATTAGAGCTGCACAGATTATGCATGTGCGCTGCCCATGTGCATACAAGGTGTTTGTATCCCTTCCTTCACAGACACCCATGATCCCTTCATGTGTGTTCTCTTGTGTGCTTTTTGCATAGGTACCTTCCCCCATTGGTAGCTTGTCCTGAGGACAATAACCCCTCTGTGAGTGGGGGTGGGCTGGAAGGGAGGAGGCACACACACACATCCATCCACACACACACATATATACATGTATTAAAATTATCTTTCTATGCTGTTAAATTGCCTGTTTTTGGCTTAAACTGTATCATTTTGGGGTTGATTTAATAAAAAGTAAATACCTCAGTGAAGACTCCTAAGCTGTGGTTCGGATGCTGACCCACAGGGCATCTTGTAAACCTAGGCTTGTTTCTGTGGGTCCACATGCCAGGCAGCCCCAGGTGAGTTGGGAGGAAGCCTTTGTTCCCCTCTTCTGAAAGGCTGTTTACAGAGCCTCATGGGTGAACAGGAAAAGGTCACTGGGCCCTGAAAATCCAAACACAATTTTCATCTAAGACTGGGAATTATCTGTGGACACTGGTGGTTAAGCACAAAAGGTAATCTTCCTAATCCTATTACGTGCAAAACATAGAACTCTGCAATTCATTGAAATCTGGACTCAGAACCCTGAGATTACAGTTGGCTTTTTGTTTTTTGTTTTGCTTTCCCTCTAGGTAAATAGCTGGCAGCCTGGGGCTGTGCAGGGTGGTTAGGTTGTGGTTTTCTCCTTTGTCTTTTGGATGCCAGGACCTCTAACGCATCTGCTTTTTGTTTCAGGGCCCGGGTTATTACAGACTAGTCTAAGGATGGCCCTGCCGGAAGGGGGTTAGACAGCAGCAGAACCCCTCATTTTAAAAAGAAAAGAAGCGAAAGCTCAAAGGGGGCAAGGGCATGACATTTCCATGTTCTGGTCATTTTCTTTCTTTTGAAAATTTAAAATATCTGAGAAATGAAAGACAGTGATTTTACAAATGGTTTTTAAATTAAAAAACGAGATTTTTCCAATTTCAGTATTGGATCTGGTGTTGTGTGCATCACCAAAGTCAAGTGGGTTAGAGAGTGTTGGAGGAGGGAGGAGAAAGGATCCACAGGTCAAGACTTGAAGGCAAACACCTACAGCCACAGATAGGAGGCAGGGAGCTGGATTTGCCCTTCAGGCAAGGCCAGTGTGAGCACATTTGTCTTTACCTAAAGAAAACAAAATAAGGCTTGATTATTCATCTTACAAAAGAGAAGGGAGAATTTTGAGACTAAGGCACCTTAGAGATCATTGGGCCCACACCCTTCTTGTGACTAGTGAGAGAGAACGAAGGGCTTGGCCCTAACACATCTAATAAGGGATCAGAATGGGGCTTTGCATAGAGTCTAGGTAGACCTGGATTCTGGAAGACCTGAGTTAAAATCTAGCTTCAGACACTTAGTAGCTGTGTGACCCTGGGTCAGTCACTTCACTGTTATTTGCCTCAGTTTCCTCATTTATCACATGGGGATAATAATAGCATGTACCTCCCAGGGTTATTGTGGGATACAAATCAGGTCCTATTTCTGAAGCTTTTTGCAAACCTTAAAGAGCTATATAAACACTAGGGCTGGATCAAGGGGAAGATTTGAACCCAGGCACTTTGATTCCAGAAACGAAACTTCATTCCAGAACTCTTAGGATTCCAAAGTTGAAAACTCTTGAAAGACCGTTTGTAAGAGTCATTAGCTGCAGTTGGTTATGGGGTAACTTCTTAGAAAGGCTTCTGGTCTGGTCTAGGGTGGTGCTAGGGCACTGTCCACACTTCCTCTTCTCTGACCCAGGTCTGTGTGAAACCACAAGCAAGAAGAAAGTGGGGATCAATCCAACATGAGTCATGGGTGGTAAAATACAGATCCAAGGCTAGTCATGGTGGTGGGGGTGGGGGATGGGTATGTGGGATGGGGTGGGTGGGGGAATGGAGAGGGGAGTCGGGTGGGAGGGTGCTTTCAAGCAAAGCTTCCTGAGAAGGGTTAATAGAGTCACTGGTTTTGAGCAAGGAAACCTGGGTTCAAAGACCCTGGTATTGACTCTAACTCCCCTTCCTGGTCTGTTTCCTTTTCCTTAAAATGGGTGGCTTTGGACAATCCCTTAGAGTTCTAAAGTTCAGTGATTATACGAATGATAGAGAAAATAGAAATACAAAAGGAAGATTTAAAAAAAAAATCTCTTTAAGAATGAATCATAGGCTGGGCATGGTGGCCCATGCCTATCATCTCTCCTGCTGGGGAGGCTGAGGCTGAGGGAGCTCTGAGTTCTAGAATTCTGAATTTCAAGGGAGACAAAGTCAGATAGTCTGGCCCCAATAGGATGATCTGATCCAATATGGAGCAGAGGGATGAGCCAGCCCAGGTCAGAATGAGACCTACGTCAGATCACTGGTTCACTCAAGTGCTGGAGTCACTTCATTATTCCTGGTTGACATGTGAGCAGGTGAGAAGAATTAGGAGGACAGTGCAGTGGACACCTATGGCTCTCTCTAGGGACCCACCCACTTCATGCTTTTCTTGGAGTAGGGACAGAAGGGGAGAGCTGACTGGTTGATAAAGGAGAGAAGCTTTCTGACTTTTTTTGTGCTTATTAACATTCATCCCTCTTGATTTCCAGATTTATATTTCACCATTATGAACCCATTGTGTACTTAGGAGTCTGTGCTACATAGATATTCCACTGGCTGGGCTTCTTGTGGTTCTGTCCTCCCCCACAATCCCCCTGTCTGATAAGGATGGGGAGGTGGGAGGAGAGTAGAGCTGCCATTGTCTGCCCTCATTGTCTTTTGCTGCCACCCAGATGGGTAGAGATGATTCATCAGGACATGCAGCCTGTGGAGGCTCACCTTGATTTGTCATGACAGACGCTGGAACTCATCCGGTGGCCTTGATGCCAGGAGCGAAGCTCTGCTCCTCACAGCCCTCTGGACAGCATCACTTTTGTCCTTGCACTAGCATTTGCATTGGTAAGTGTGGCCCATGTCAGCTCCCAGGAGACTTATCTGAGCTCCCACTTCCACTCGGGACTTGCATCTCCAGAGCTTGGCCAGACCTCCCTCTCAGCACTCTAGAGGCTGTTGCTTTTGTTGTTCGGACTCTTTGTGACCCTTTTGGGGTTTTCTTGGCAAAGAGGTTTGCCATTTCTCTAGCTCATTTTACAGATGAGGAAACTGAGGCAAATGGGTTAAGTGATTATGTTATCCAGGGTAACTGAGCTAGTAAATGTTTGAGGGTTTGAGTCTTGAGTACAAGAAGATGAGTCTTGCTGATTCCAAGGCCAGGGCTCTATCCACTGTGCCACCTAGCTGCCCTGTACTGAGGAATTATAACTGATTCCCTAATGCTGTCGGCTCAATCTTCCCCAAGAGTGTTTCCCTCACCTCCACCCCAGGACAGTCAGTTGGGAATCATTTAGTCATCTAGCCTTCTGTGGGTTTTAGAAAGGGGGTATTCGGGGTGGCAAAGTGGCACAGTGAATAGAGCACCAGCCCTGGAGTCAGGAGGACCTGAGTTCAAATCCAGCCTCAGACGCTTAACACAAAAACTAGCCTGTGACCTTGGGCAAGTCACTTAGCCCCAATTGCCCTGCCTTCCCTCTCCAAAAAGCAAAAAAAAGGTGGGGGGTATTTGCTTATTCAGGTGGTAGAATAAGCCCAGTTGATAGGAAACGTTTCCTTCCTCCAAGTTTGTGATACACTTCCTAATAAGTGTGAACTGAGTCTGGGGAAGCAAGGCTCACACTGAGAGAGCACATGTGGAAAAGTAGTAACTTCTGGCTTCTGGTTGCTGGCTGCCCTTTTCTGTCTCCCATCTGTCCTTGGCTGACCCGAGAGTGTGGCTAGGGCATGGAGGGATGGGAAGATGAAAGATGCAACATTTTCCATTGCTTTCCAAGTTCTCAAGGTTCTACTCTGGCCAAAGGGCAAGGGCAGAGGGAGAAGGCCTGGTCAAAGTCACAGGCGACATATTACCTTTCTTCTACCCCTGCCTCTCCAGTTCCAGGTACCTCCTTCTCAGGGGTGTGCTAGGAAGCCACACTTGCACTAACCTCTTGAATGAATGCAATTGGAACCAGCTTGGTGATTTATTGATGATTTGTGGGTTCTGGCCAAGTCTTCTTGGCCTAGCCATCCATTTTTCTTGTGTGGTATCACTCCAGGACTCTGGTTCTAAAGACATTTCATACTTAGTCCCAAGTCTACGCTCTCACTTAGCCAAGATATCAAGGTAAACGAAATAGGATGTTTCATCCCCACTCTGGGAGTGGGACAATGATGTAGTCTGCAGGGAGGCATCCCAGCCCTTCTCCCACATGGAAAGGACTTGGTGCCTACTTCCAGAGAAGCATAAAGGTGTATAACCAAAGTGCTCTGCCCCCTGAGTGGGAGCTAATGCCAACATTCTGTGGTTGATTCTAGACTGCTAACCATGAGGTGAAAAAGTCTTTTTGAATGACCACACAGCCAGAACTGGGGTACATTCCAAAGGCAGTTAGGTGGTGCCACAAGACACAGAGCACTGGGCCTGGAGTCAGGAAGACCCAATTTCAAACCTCACTTCAGATACTTACTGGGTATATGACCCTGGGCAAGTCACTTCATCTTTGTCTGCCTCAGTTCCCTCCACTGTAAAATGAAGATAATGACACTGCATCGTAGAGTTGTTGTGAGGAACCAATGAAATCATATTTATTATTTGGTGAAATGGAACTATTTGTTGGTGGCTAACACACTGGAATGGGGGCACGTGCTCATAGAATGTCCAGGGTCTTAGACAGAGAGTTTGGGGTCCTCCTCTTCGCCCAAATGACGAAGTGATCCGAAGTTAGGTGGAAGCCGATCATATCTCCTAGACAAACAATATTGAAGAGGACAGGAAGGTATAATCCAACTGGGCTCTCTCTAAGGAGAGTAGAGTGGCCCCTGCCCCCAACTCCCTGTTTCCCCTCTTGGTGAGAATGAAAGGCTCACTTGGAGGAGGGTGGGGTGGAGGTTGGGAAAGAGCATCTCGAGATGTCTTCACCTCCTTCCACCCCTTGCCATTACACGTGTGGGGCCCTTCCCCTCTTCTTTCCTCATACATGGCATTACCAGTTTAAAGTACACAGCCAGCCATCTGAAAAGGAAGAAGGGAAGGGGGAGGGTTTTTCCAAATGGACAATTTATTGCGTTGCCCTTTAAATTCCAGTCCTCCCCTGTGCTGATGACAAACACAGGCAGAGGAGGGATGTGGGCTGCTGGAGACCAGAGATGATTTGTCTTCATTATGGAAGAGGTAGAACTGCAGGCATTTATCTCGGAGACCAATGCACAAGCTTGGAAAGCTGCTCCTACAGTGAAATTACTGCTTCTGACACCTTGGAGACCTCTGGCCCAAGGCACACATGAATAAGACACCTCCTCCAGTCCTCCTGGCATCATCCATCTTCTGTGTGATGACCTCCGCTGAGGAGGGAGCCAAGGGGCCCAGGGCAGTGCATCACACTTGGCCAGAGATGGAGCTCTTAGGATCTTAGCTTTGCTTTTTGTCCCTGGCTTCAGATCAAAACTTGCCTAATTGCCTCTGCCATCCATTGTTCCTACTCTCGCCCTCCGGGGTCAAATGAAATGACCAAGAATGTCTACTCTCTCTTTCACTTGTACCAGTCTTTCAAAGGCTTGAGGATAGTTATCATTCTCCTCCCCCCACCTCCCCCAACCTCATCAACCTGAAATTCTAACTTTTGATCTGGAAAGGATCTCAGATGCCTATTATTTTTATCTAAACCCTACCCTTTCCAATGAAGAAATTGAAATCTAGAAAGTTCAAGTGACTCACACAAGGTCATATAAATCAAAGATGATGGAGGTGGTATTGCAACCCAGGCCTTTCTAACTTCTTTCATTAAACCTGGGCCAGGTAGCTCAGGGGTTTAGGTTATACAGTTATAACAATCCATGTTCTTAATTCTCAACCAGTCTGGAGGTAGGTATTAATCACCTGCAAAGTGCTCAGCTAGTGTCAGGCAATATGAGGGGCAGAAAGAAGTACAAGGCACAGTTTCTGGCCTCAAGAGGTTTACGGTCTAGTCGGGAAACAAGTGCTGAAGTGGCTCGGAGTCAGGAAGTTCCTAGGTCAAACCCAGCCTCAGACACTTACTCTGTGACCCTAGGCAAATCACATCACCTATGTTTGCCTCCCTATCCCCATCTATAAAACCTGCCTCCCAGGGTTACTGTGAGGATCTAATGGGTAATAACTGTAAGGTGCTTAGCACAGTGCCTGACAAACAGTCAGTGCTACATACAACGTTAGCTGTTATTATGCGGCACAATTAAAAATATCAGTACAAAGTGAGTAAATGTTGGAGTGAGGCAGGCAGCTAGGTGGCTCAATGGATAGAGAACTGAGCCTGGAATGCAAATCTGGTCTCAGACACTGTGTGACCCTGGGTAAGTCACTTAACCCTGTTTGCCTCAGTTCCTCATCTGTAAAATGAGCTGGAGGAGGAAGTGGTGAACCCCTCCAGCATCTCTGCCAAGAAACCCCAGATGGGGTCATGAGTCAGACACGACCAAAATGACTAGACAAGAGCAGAGCAGGCTAAAGGGAACAAGATGAATGTAGTGGTCATGAGAATGAGAACAGGAGCATTTACAAAACGCTTAAAGTTCATAACAAGTTAAGTCAACAAGTGTTTGGTAAGGACCAGTCATGTTCTCTGTCATCGTGCCTGGGGATGCAAAGGGAGGCCGTGGAATGGCCCAGAGATGTATGCAGGACTCCCACAAAGGCCAGGCTGGCATAGAGCTCTGCGCACTCCACAGCCCTTCAGCAAGACATTGGGGCTTTGGGGAGCAGCCCCGAGTCATGGGGAGGAGCTATTCACCTGGTCACTCCCTCCAGGGTCGGCACACCCGGGCTCCCATCCTGTGTGGAGCATGGTGGCCACACAACTATCCAGCATCAGTGTGGTTTCCTTCTATCCCCGACTGGTTGACTTTCCCTGAAACCATGCAGAGAGGACTTGGGAAGCCTTTGTAGGGAAAGCAGCCAACCAAAGGAAGAGAAGATATCATTATTATTTTCCACTGTTTGATTCATCTAGCGATCATTAGATGATTACAGCTCTTGCGTTTTGACGGCTGGTGGAGTCTGACTTGTCACTCTATTTCTGAGTGACTCTGGAGCTGCATGATAATTACTGTGCAGCAGAGAAAGGGGCTTGCAGGAATGTTAATGGATTATCAGTTTTCTTTAAGCCTCATTAGATTGCTTTGGATAGCAACACCTCCCATTGGCAAGATCTCATCACATATGATTTTGCAAAGTCCCCTGTTGCCTGTCACCCACAAGATGGGTTCTTCATGCCTGCTGTGCCTTAGATACCAAATTGAATTCCCTTCAAGTCTAGGGTCTCACACGTTTTGTATTTGCTGCAGTTATTCAAGCATGCCTTTGTGAAGTGTGTCTGTGTGTGTGTGTGTGTGTGTGTGTGTGTGACAGATGAACAGAAAAAAGACAGAGACAGATGGAAAATCAAGCAGACTGAGAGACAGAGAGGTAGAGGGACAGAGACAGAAGGATAGAGATCAGAGGTGGAGGAAAACATAGAAATGAAGAGATAGAGAAAGATGAATACAGAAAGAGAAAAAGAAACAAAGAGAAAAAAATAGAAAGGGTATAGAAAAGGACAAAATATGGAGAGAAAGAGATAGAGATGGCCAGAAATAGAGAAAACAATAGTTATAGAAAGATACAGAGAGAAACAGAAAGAAGAATGGAGAGAAGACAGAGAAAAATAGGGAAAGATACATAGAGAGAAATGTAGATAAAAAGATATAGCATGATAATAAGAAAGGAGAGAAACATAGAAACAGAAAAATACAGAGAGAAACTGATAGGGGACTCAGAGAGACAGAGAGAAAGATTGAGAGGGTGAGAGAGAGAGAGAGAGAGAGAGAGAGAGAGAGAGAGA
>NW_027185759.1:9288393-9297793 GCF_028583685.1 Petaurus breviceps papuanus | reverse complement strand
ACAGAGAGAGAGAGAGACAGAGACAGAGAGACAGAGAGAGACAGAGAGACAGAGACAGAGAGACAGAGAGACAGAGAGAGAGAGAGAGAGAGAGAGAGAGAGAGAGAGAGAGAGAGAGAGAGAGAGAGAGAGAGAGAGAGAGAGAGAGAGAGAGAGAGAGAGAGAGAGAGAGAGAGAGAGAGAGAGAGAGAGAGAGAGAGAGAGAGAGAGAGAGAGAGAGAGAGAGAGAGAGAGAGACTGAGAAGAGGAGAGAGAGGGGGAAAGAGAGACACACACACACACACACACAGGAGTCCCCATGTGAATCTTCTGCTTTTCATTAGGGCCATAGGTAAGTAAGTCAAGTTTCCCAGAATCTTAAGAGTTTCAGTCTGGAAGGGATGCCTGAGGTTCTCCCGGCCAATTCCAGTGTTCTATTGACTGCCTCCTTTCCCCTATCTCTGTTAGCTGACATCCTTCAAGGTGTGCTTACATCTAGACAGGAGTCGAGTTCAGGATGGAAACCCCAACCATCTCAGTCCTTACATCCTTCCCAGGCAGTTTGCACATCCTGCTTAATGTTCTAGGCCCTAAAATCTTACAAAGTAAGGTCTGGGATCAAAGGATTGAAAGGTGTTCCCCCCCCCCAAACTCCCTCCCCCCTCCTCCAACCACAGGGAAAGGAAGTTTAATGGCAGGAGAATGAATCAGATTCCCTTTTTTGAAGAGATTTTCCCTCTGTAGGCAAATTCCTTCAGCAAACAGGGAAGGGAAAGCATAGAAGCTCTTGAAGAGGGGAGAAGGCTCAGTGTCTCGGAGCTGGGAGCTGTCTGATGGGTGGGCTCCTGGGCTGGAGGCTCTGCTGCCTACACCCCTCCCCCACACCCACCCACAGAAGACAAGGGAGACAAAGCACTGAACCCAAGAGCTGGCTTTGCCCAGGGACCGCTTCTCCCCACAGCTCTGTTTAACTCAATGCAGCTGCAAGCAAACCAGATTAGAAATGAATGAGATATTTCCTTTGCGAATAGGACATGAAACAAAAGCATTTTTATCTATTTTTTTTTGTCATCAATGGTGGCAAAGGCAACGCAGCGCCGGCTCAAGGGGAAAAGAAACCCAACAAAACAGAAGCGAGACCCCCTTCTTTCTTCTCCATCTGAGAGTTACCAGAGAGAAATTTGAGGATGATTAAACCAGTGCTAAAAGGGTCTAGAGACATCCCCTAGTCATAGAACCTAGGGTGTGTAGTGGCACAGAGGCCATGGAGCCTAACCTCCTCATTTTACAGAGGAGTGAACTGAGACTGAGAGAGGGCAAGTGAATTGTTTAGGGTCACACAGCCAATCAATGTCTGAGCCCAGCCCCCTCCTTTGGCGGAGAAAGAAGCTAAGGCTCAGTGGAGGGCTTGACTCTGACTTGTTACTTGTATGACCCTACCTAGATGAGTCTCTGCCACTCTGTGCCTCAGCTTCACCATTTGGAAGCATAGAGAATTATCTTTGTACTTCTCATGTCCCAGAGTTATTTTTAAGGAAATATTTTCTCAGTCTTCACAAAGGAAATGGAGAGAAAGATTAAATGCCTTAGGGGGCTTTTAGGAAGAGCTTGGATGAGCTGGAGAGCCCCAGAGAAAGCAGCCCGGAGCTGAAAGAGATCTGGCTCATTGCTTGATGATCCAGCAAGTACACACACACACACACACACACACACGTATATGTATATATATTTACATGCAAACAAACATTCATGCAATATTGTTGGAAGGGATGAAGGTTAAGGGCAGAATAAGAACTGATGGGTTTTCAGAAAGGACACTGAGAAGTTGCATTTTAACTTCATCTCCAATGTTGATTCATCACCTTTAATTTCTTCTTCTATTTGCTGAATGCAGTCATCTTTCATCCTCCAAGATGAAAATGATTAATCATCCTAGTTGATGTTAACTCATCCCAGTGTGTTAAAAAAGTTGTAAAGAACCAATGTGAGGTGGTGGGCCTGAGTTCAAAAGCCCTGAGTCCAATGTTTATAACCTTTATGACCTTGGACAAGTCATTTTGCTGGGACTCAATTTCCTCATCTGTTAAATGAAGGGGTTAGGCAAGATGGCTTCTGCAACCCCTTCCTTCTCTATATGATGCTATATGCCCTTGCATCCTGCTTCTCTCTTTCACAGAGGGGTGGAAGTGGGCACTGGGATATATGCTTCTTAAGGACAGGGAGTACTTTCTTTGTGACTTTGTATCCTCAGGGTCTCTCCTGGTATCTGGAACCCTGGGAGCTTAATAAATCTTATTGTTGAATTGAGTCCTGAGAGGCAGCCAGTGCAAGTATGACTCTTGGTATTTTGTGGAGATTTTCCTGAGGTCACAGGATTGTAAATACTAGGGATTCTACTGGAAGCCTGTCTCTCCTGATGTCAGTCCAACACTTCCTACTGCCCCACACTGCCTTTTGTTAGCTTATTTGCCCTTATAGTTTGCTTTGGCAGAAAAGTGGTGACTTTGAACACCTCAGCATCTCTTTGAGGCAAAGAGGGGGAGGTGCACTCATTCTCATTTTGTAAATATGGACACTGAGGCCCAGGAAAGAGAAGAGACTTGCTCAATATCTCAAAATTAGTGGTGGAGCCCAGGGTAGAACCCGATTACATTAGCTTCTAAATTAGTATTTTTTTTTCCACTGGAGATTTTTCATTGTTTATCCTTCAACGAAGAAAAGAATGTGTCATCATTACAGCAGAAGAAACTGTCCCTTCTTGAGAAATATGGTGAGAAATGCAGGTCCATCTTCAGATTATTAAGGACCCAGAAATAAACTCCAAGGGAAATAATATTGAGCTTGTTTATCACATCCCTCCTCAGTCTAGTTATTTACTGGTAACATCTCCTGGTATTAAAGTATTCAGCTTGCTTTCATAGGTCTCAAGAATTTACCAATCTACCCTAAATGAGCATCAAAGAAACCTTTTAGGATAAGAATGATGCTCAGTTTTCAAAAATGAACCTCATTAGTGTATCTTCTGATGGACCCTGATGAAGGCATCATTATCCTTGTTAGAGCCTGAATAGAAAACCACTGTTCTCACATCCTTTTTCTCCAGCCCCATCTCTATAGGAAGCACCCAGGAAAAATCCTGGCCTGACCCATGGCAGGTAAAGAACTCTGGGCTTGGAATCTTGACAGCCGCTTTCTTCCTGGGTGACCATGAGAAAGTCATGACCTCTTGGGACTTCCATTTCCTCCTCTGTCAAAGAAGGGGCTGAATTCAGTGATCATTAAGGTTCATTCCAGTTCTAATTCTATGACTGTCCTCTCCTAATCACTCCCTACCTTCAGACATGGTGGGGTGGTTGGAGTTGGACCATTAAAGTGGCCCTTGACAAAGCACTAAGATCGAAACTTTGGTGGTTTGCATGTTAAAGTGATGATGGTATGGCTGTGTCCCCAGGGCATTGGGCATTTAAACTCACTAGCACCAACACCACCAACAACACCGATGGGATTGAGCACTTACTGTGAAGAAGGAACCTTCCCCTGCCATACATGAAGATTTGGCATGGCAAGTTGAGGAAGGATGGATCTGAGAGTTTCAAGACCTGGAATGCAGGAAGTGCCGGATCTGGGTTGCCTTATCTTTTCCTCTGAAATGAATGAGGTTTTAATAATAGACTATCCCAAAGATTTAAGCGTGGTTGGGTGTGTTCTACTTTGTATGAGAAGCAACAGGGTAGAGCCTTTAGACAGGTAGGGAGGAAGTGAGAAAGAGCTGGATTCAAGTCTAGCCTCTGACCCAGCCTGGTTGTGTGATCCTGGGCAAGACTTAACTTCTCAGTGCCCCAGAAAACTGTGAGTCTTAGAGTATGTGCCGACCTACATTGCTAGGAGTAACCAACTCCAAGATATTAGTGCAATTGCAGGTCCAGATCAAAATAAATAAAAAGCCAAAACCTTCCTATGAAATTGGGAGACTGTGACAGCTAAGTGACACAGAAAACGAGGTTCTGGACCTGGTGTGAGGAAGGAGTGTTGAAATTTTTCGTCAGAGATTTGCTAACTGTGGGGCCCTGGGCAAGTCTCTTGCTTCTGCTTCTTCATCTGTAAAATGGGGTTAATAATAGCACATAGCTCACAGGGTTGTTGTAGGATCAGGGGAGACAATATATATATATATATATATATATATATATATGAAGCAGTTTGCCAACCTTTGAGCATTGTGCAAATGCCCTATTATTTGTACTGACTCATCCCCAGGAGAATATGGGCACCTGAAAAGTTTTTTCCCCCATTTGTAATGATGGTTAGTCTCATCTATTAGCTTCTCATTTCAGCTCTTCACCCAGTTCACCTTGGTGATTATGTGATCAAGGACATATGCTCAGTGCCTAAAGGACTGGACATGGGACAGAGCTTCGTTTTGTTGGAAGTCAACTGGCTGGACTGTGGCTCAAACTTGTGACTGACCTTCTTAATGTTGAGCTATAGCCCAAAACAGCAAATTCACATAGAAAATAATATTCTAGAAAAAGAAGGTGTTATTCAACATGTCTTCAAAGCCTTAGTCTTTTGTTTAATGGTAAAAACACTGGAGTAGTCCCAGGTAAAAAGTAGGACCAAGGACAGAGGGAACTGGTAATTGATTCATAAGACCAAATTCTAAGATGAGAAGACTTTCTAGTACAGGCTGCTTCTTTGACCTCCATCATTTGGTACCTACAGGATTTTATCCACTTTCAGCATTTATTGGGTAGTGAGAAGAAAGACAAAGTGGAGTGGGTGGGAATGGGGTATCATGGTGTGGTGGCTGTTGTGTGTCTTTATTGCAAAAGTTTACAAAAGGTGAGCATTTTTAATCTCTGGGGGAAATATCACCCAGCTGCAATCAAACCAATTTCTAAGAGCTGGATTAATGCCTGCTGATTAATTTCCGGCTAGTTTAGGGAGACAAAGTTGGCTCAAAACAAAGAGTTTCTTCTCCATGTAACAAATATCCCCTAGGCTTTTTAACCTCATCACAAGGTCACCATTGAGATAAAACATGCAAAACATCACCTTGGAGTCTATCTTGCCTGAGCTGAACGTCAATCAGTTTGGCAGTAGGAGTAAGATTTAGCTTGTCAATAGCACAAAGGCCCTGGGATTTTCCATTCTTCAGCTACATTATTATGAGGATAAACACAATTAATTCATCGTGTCTAACTTTCAAATAGTCTGTCATTGAAATACATATTTTAAAAAAATTGGTACTCTTGATTTGAAGAATTTAGTAATCACATGTATATTGCATATACACTTGAAAATATTTGAAACATTAGAATGATATTAATGTGCAGTGGGGGGAAGGAGAGATAGAAGAAAGAAGGGCATAGAAGGTAGAAAGGGTTGGGAGAGAAGAAAAGGAAGGGAGGGAAGGAGAGAGGGTAGAAGAAGAAAGGAAGGAAGGAATAGGGAGGAGGAAGAAAGGGAAGAAGGAAAGAAGGAAGGAAAAGAAAGGAATAAAGACTCTGAGAAACATCTCAGTAGTAACCAGGATTAGATTTTTATATTGTCAGCAGAGCAGCTCTAATCATAAATAATCTCAGGTCTTCTCACGTAACCCTGTATGAGAAGCTCCATTGTGGGGACATTGACTAGTCATATAGAAAATAATCTTTAAAGATAATATTGATAGTATACTGGGTAAAACAATTACTTCATTTTTGATGTTTAATTCAACTATATGGATATTCCCATCATATATTGTATGCTAGAGGAATATGTAAATTCCTAAATAACACTCATTCTGAGTAGACATTTTCAAAAAGCATATATATGAGTATTCATTCTTTGGGTGGTGGTGGCGGATATGGGACTACTTTAATATGATCTAGCTGTCTTCCTCATATAATTTTGTACCATATCTCTCCAACTTCTATCCTTGTGATATACATCTTATTGAACTCTGTTTCACTTTAGGCAGTTTGATGCTCATTTATAAACTTTTATCAGTGACCATTTGTTTCAAGATGGCAGAGAAAGGCACAGGTGAGATGTGGGTCCTCCTCACTTCAGCCTTTGAGAATCATTCTCCTTCAGGGATCCCTCTGGACAGCCTGCTTTGAAGACCTTCACTGAAGGCTTATGTTCTGGTCACCTTCTTCTCCTCCTTGCTTCATTCTTTATCTTGTATTATACATTTCTGCACACATATGATCTCTACCTCCACTGCTTCTTGAGGGCTAGGATGGAGTCTTTTTAAACTCTGTATTCCCAGTGTATGGTATGCAGTAGGTCCTTAATAAAGGTGAACTGAATTAAATTGCTCTATCAGGCGTGTATATACCTCAATAGAACTAAAGTTGAGGAAAACCCATCAATTCCTTTGAAAGTCGTTGTGCAGTACCGCACCCCAATGACCACTTCAAGTTCTTCTGAATCTCTAGTTCCTCATCTGTACAATGGATCTGTCAGTCCCAAACCTGCTCACCACACAGAGCTGTGGTGATGGTCCAGATGCAAATGAAGTAGTTCTTGCCCACAAAGAGCTTCCCTTCTGCAAAAAATATGTGGGCATTGATTTTCACCTGTACATTCAGTGTCAGAGAGAGGGGAAGTCCCAAGCCTAGCAATCGCTGTGATTACACAAGGAAACCCCAACCACAAGCTGTCATTTGATGATGGTGCTTTCATCCTACTGGTGGGACTGTTTAAGACAGTGATCACTAGAGGAGAGGATCCCTGATTTAGTAGTAGTGAGGACTTGGGCAGAATGGAGAAGAAAGGAGGCAGAGAGGCTCATGCCTCTTCAGAATTTCCTCCACACCTTTCCTCACCTCCATAGTCATAGAGTATTAATAGTGGAAAGTCCCTCACGGATGTTCTAGTCTGACTCTTGTCATTTCAGATGAGGACACAGATCTATGGAAGGGTAAAAAGACCTGAAAAAGGTCATGGAGTGACTTGGTGATGATGTCAAGGCTAAAACTGGATTTAGATATAGACCTCCTGTTCCTTTCACAGAGTCATAGGGTTGAGGGCTAGAAGAGGCCCCATTTCATAGATGAGGAAACTGAGACCTACGGAAGTTAGGCATCTTGGCTAGCATCATATAGGTAGTAAATGACAAAGACAGGTTTTAAGCCTTTGATTCCCAAGCCAGACCTAGAGGAGAGAATGGGAGCCACATCAACTACTCCCTCCCGGAAGAAGGTGAAATTTTATGACAAATGGCCTTGGTTTGGAAACCGGGCTGCTCTTAGTGAGCTGGGTTCCCAGCATGGCCTCTCACAACACTCAGTAAGCCTAGGGGTGGCTCCACATGGGTGACCTTGGCTAGACCAAAGCTTCCTGGCCTTTCCAGAGTATGTGATGATACCTGAGAACCAGTGTTCAGGTACTAATTATCAAGCAGGCGAAAAAGGTGACAGCAGCAACAAAAGTCAGAGAAACAATTTGGAAGCTGGGTAGCAAGTGGAACACACAGTTGCAGCTGTTCTAGTCTCGGGGCTCCCCTGCCACCAGCCTCCCCTTCAGCCTGGCCTCTTCCTTCATCTCTGATAATCGTGAAATGTCAACCTGCGTGTTTGGAGCTGGCCGAGTCTAACTGTACTGAATCGCCCCTGACACCCCCTTTCCTACTCCATCTTCACTGCATGAATAACTGAGGGCAATTGAATATTCTGCTGAATAACAGTGAAACATTTCAGAATCCTGAATATGAGAGTATAAAGAAAGATCCACCTGCCCCTCAGTGTCTCCTCTGGTGACACCCACCAGTTAATTAAGCCCATCAGTAAGGGAAAGGGAGAGCTTTGGTTTAGGATTCCAGATTCATCTGGGAGCATATCAAGGACCAAGAAAGAAGTGAATCTATGGGTTCTTCTTCCCCTGAAATTTTCCTGTGAAGTGAGAGAAATTAAGCTGAGCTCTTAGGTTGCTTTGCCTTTGATTATTCTTTTTTCTTTCCTGAGAGGATGCTTATTTAGCACTGTTTCCAACCTGAAATAGAAAACTCTGGGCTTGGAATGTGTGTGTGTGCGCGCACGTACATGTGTGTGAGTGTACGTGTGTGCATGTGTGTGCATACATATGTGTGCATGTGCGTGCACGTGTATGCATGTGTGTGCATGCACACTAACATGCTCGTGTAGATAGAAGATAGATAGATGATAGGGAGAAGATGGACGATGGATGGATAGATTAGATGGATGAGTATGCATGTGCACACTCACAATCACACGCAGAGACTCACAACTTGGTCCAGGTCTGAAATTTCATTATCATGGGGAACTTCCAAAGTGGCAAATCATTCGACTTATGCAGAACAGACATTGTCTTAGAGAGTTGCCCCATGGAAAATAAGTTTAAATGACTCACCAAGGACCCCACAGCCAAAATGTTTCATAATCAAGGCTTGATCCCAGATCTCCCTGATGCCAAGGACATTCTTGTATTTAGGATACCATGCTGCCTCTCACAGGGCTAGGGTAGTCTTCTTCTAAAGTCCTTCAGTGACATTTATCATAGTAGAGAATTGAGCTCCCACCCATAGTCCTCCCTTTTCTATTTGAAGATTCTGACAGCAGAACTGAAGCTTTGGAAGGTCCTACCAAATTAGAAAGCCTTCAAGTGCAAGCTCAGTGACAGATTGTGTGTCTATTTTCTGGGGATCAGTGTAACTAAGTTTGGAGATGGTTATCCCCACATTGGTCACAAGAGAGAGATTAGTCATAAAGTGGTGACTATTTGGTTTCACATGAACTCTTGATAGTCCTCTGCTGAATTGAAGGTGGGTCATAATACACTTTGTGGGAGTAAGCAGTAGCACTGATATAACTACATGTCCTTGAATCAAATTGTACATATTTGTGTATTATTGACTTGAATTGCTCCTGTGCAAGGAGAGAGAGAGGGAGACAGAGACAGAGACAGAGAGAGAGAGAGAGACGGAGAGACAGAGAGAGAGAGACAGACAGAGACAGAGACAGAGAGATAGAGAGAGACAGAGAGACAGAGACAGAGACAGCTGGAAGTAGGAAGAAGAAAAAAAGAAAAAAGAATAATAATATAATAGCTAACATTTATATAGCATTGTAAGGTTTGCAAAATGCTTTACAAATTTTATCTCATTTTTTCCCTCACAATAGCTCTGGGTGACAGATGCTATTATTATCTTCATTTGATATATAAGTAAACTGTGGCAGAAAGAGGTTAAGTGACTTATCCAAAGTGACACAACTAATAAGTGACTGAGGTCAGATTTGGGTTCATATATTTCTGACTTCAAGTCTAGCAAAAAGGAAGGAAGACAGGAAGGAAGGGAGGGAGGAAGAGATGGAGAGAGAGACAGACAGAGACAGAGAAAGACAGAAAGACAGGGAGACAGGAAAAGACAACAGAAAGAGAGAGATAGAGAGAGAGAGAGAGAGAGAGAGAGAGA
>NW_027185759.1:9245401-9283393 GCF_028583685.1 Petaurus breviceps papuanus | reverse complement strand
TGACCATGGTTTTATTTTTGTGCCTCTGTACTGCTTCTGGTGACTGGGAAATACTCCTTGGTCCATGGTGGGCTCTACTGGCTGCTTCTCAATGAGAGCTCTTAGGTCCTTGAAACTTCCCTCTCTGTTCTCCCCCAGATTTGCCATCTTCCTCAATTCCACCACTCCTACCAATGCACATTCAGATCTTCCCTGACTACATCCTTGATGCAAATTGTGTGAAATGCTAGTATCTTAGTAACCAGAGATAAGTGCTTTCAGGAAGATGTGTGAGAGTGTATTGTGTGTGTCAAGGAGGGAGGAATTGGCATCTGTGTATAAAAAAAATGCACAATGCAAACTCCACTATAAACATAGGGGTAAGGGGCTGAATGGGGCTTCCAGCAAATACTCACTCTGTGTTCCAGGGTTCTGGATGGTGGAGCATGACCTTGACCTAGCCTGAAACCCCTCCAGAGTCATAAAAGCAACATACCTTGAGGGGTGTTAATTAGAGTTCAATAAATTCTCTTTGTGGAGGGTGACTCAATTGGGGGTCTTCAGGACACAGAACAGGATGGTTTTGATTAGAGTAAACCATCCAGCATTAATGTTTCTTGATGCTGAGGGAGAAACTCTGTAGAGAGAGGAGGGGAGCCTGAGTCCTAATCCTAGCATTGCCACTGCATCATGACCAAAGCTTGTCAAATGCATCCACAGGTCTTGATGTTGGGAGGGCTACTCCATAAATGGACTAACCCAAGAGGAACTGTAAAGACCTTAAAAAGATGACCTGGAGGGAGGAAGCTAAGAAAACACTGAATGGAGGGAGGGAGGGAGAGAGAAAGAGACAGAGCGAGAGAGACAGAGACAGAGAGAGACAGAGACAGAGAGATAGAGACAGAGAGACAGAGAGAGACAGAGACAGAGAGAGAGACAGAGAGAGACAGAGACAGAGAGAGAGACAGAGACAGAGAGATAGACAGAGACAGAGAGACAGAGACAGAGAGAGACAGAGAGAGAGGGAGAGAGAGACAGAGAGAGAGAGACAGAGACAGAGGGACAGACAGAGACAGAGAGAGACAGAGAGAGTGACAGAGACAGAGAGAGAGACAGAGACAGAGAGAGACAGAGAGACAGAGACAGAGAGAGACAGAGGCAGGGACAGAGAGACAGAGACAGAGAGAGACAGAGGGAGAGAGACAGAGATAGAGACACACAGAGAGAGACAGAGACACAGAAAGACAGAGAGACAGAGGCAGAGAGAGAGAGACAGAGAGAGACAGATAGAGAGACAGAGAGAGTGAGATCCGCTGGAGAGAAATGGGGAAGATGTGAGCATTTTCACATTGTATAAACTCAGGGAGAGCTGGCAATGCATCATGGCAGCCACAAAAGGGAATGTAATCTTGGGCTACAAGAGAGAGGCCCACCTGTTTTCCAGAAAAGGGGACATGAGTGGCCATCTGTCCAAGGGCCTGGTTAGAGAGAATTGAGGATGCGGTCTTCAAATTTGGATTCCATATTTTGTGAAAGACGTTGCTGAGATGGAGGGCATGATTGGAGTGAGAGCAACATGGAGAGAGGATGAAGAATCCCAGCAGGTGATTGGCTGAAGGAGTAGGGATGTTGGTAGAGGCAGAAATGGGGGCCTTGGGGATCTGGGCCAAAAGTGTCAGGTGTGAGCTGGGTCTCTAGTGAGGGAATGAATGGATGAGAAAATGAAGGCATAAGATGCATTTATTTAGTGTGTAAACACTGGGCCAAGCACTGAGCATGCAGACGGAAAAGTAATCCTCCTCTCCAGGAACTCAATAAGAAAAGGAAACACATAAAGGAGGGCTCTGCGGCTGTGTGGATGGCAAGGCCCAGTGATCCCATATCTCAAAGGGGCCTCTCTGATGAGCTGAGCAGTGTCTGTCCCAGCTGAGGCCCCACTTTCAGCAAGAAGTCCTTCTCTGTCCTTTTTAATTTTAGGGCCTTCCTGCTGAGATTATTTCCAATTGATCCTGCTTCTTTCTCCCTCGTATATATTTGCTTGCATTTTGTATCCCCATCAGACTTCAAACACCTTGAGGTAGGGGCTGGCTGTATTTTGCCTTTCTCTGCATCCCCAGGGCTTAGCACAGTGGCCTAAAACACAGTAAGATTTGCTTGTTAACTTGATTTTCTGACTGAATGGCTGCCATGAGAAAGAAAAATCAGACTTGTGCTTGTCGCCCCAAAAGCAGAACAGGAGACTTGGCTGGATGGTCCAGGGAAAGATATTTTGGTTCAACATAAAAACTTCCTTATAACTAGAACTGCCCCAACAGGAAATAGGCTACTTGTGTAGATAAGATTGCACATTCTAAGGAGACCCTCAGTGACCAAGTGTTGGGGATATTGGTATGGAGATACTTGTTTTATGTAGGGACAGGACTAAGTGTTCTGTCTGAAAGAGACTCTCTCTGGGAAAGACATCTTCCAGAATATTGGCTTTTAGCTTGGACTTGAAGGAAACCAGGGAGACCAGGAGGTGAAGATGAGGAGGGAGGGCATTCCAAGCATGGGTGGGGGGCAGCCAGAATTGGGAACCAGAGTGTCTTGTGGGAGGAATGGCCAGAAGGCAAGTGTCAGGACATCACAAAGATCATAGAGGAAATGGGTCTAACAAGATCAGAAAAGAAATAGAATGGGGTTGTTATGAAAGACTGAAAAAGTCTCTTAAAATGAAATAGTATGTGTGAAACAGCAGTACAGAAATTACCATTAATAATATTGTTTTTATAATTATGATTGTCCATGCTCCCTTTACAAACTCTCTTGCCACCTCCAGACCCTCTTTATAACTTTCTGTTGTGTCCAATCACGGGGTTCGGCTGCTAAATCATTGCTGGACTCCAGTCTGCATCAGGGGTGGGCTGGCCCACAACAATGGGGTCCAGCACTTGCTGATCCTTGAACCGTTAGAGCAGGAAATACTTGACGTTGTCTGAAGTCCTCGCCCACTGGGAGCTCACCACTCTGAGGGGAAAGAGACACTCCCCCCACTTGCTTCCATGCTACTTAGGTGGCCTTGGGTGAACTTTTAATCCACAGTTGTTCAGACAGGCCCCTTGGATGTCCAGCGTCTGCAGACCCCACTCTCCTCTGGGAACTCATTAGCAGAAACTTTTCGTCTGACTTGTAGGCATTTTCCGATCTCCCAGAGCTCTTCACATTGAGTGTAGGGCCCTTCTGGCGAACAGCCCCTCCTTGTGCTTTTCACTAAACTCTCTTGACTTCAGGGAATAAGAGAGTGGTCTGATTAAACAAGCAGCTAGAGCGGGAAGGGTCAAACAAGAGAAAACCATGGCTGCTCAGAGTGGAAAGCCAGCACCGGAGAGGGGCCAAAGGCCTGGGTGTGACCCAGTGTCAGGGCAGCCAGCTCTCTGGCGTGGCTTTCCAGGGACACTTGGGCCAGAGCTTAGTGCTTTTGTATATTTTGTTCTTATTCCACCAGGAGACATAGAATGTTCTATGGATTTGTTATCTTATAGGAGAACGTCCAACACAGATCAGTCCTGCCAAATGTTCTGCTGTGCAAAATGTCATAGCCTATACCTTCAATATAAATGGGAGACATGACTTAAAATAAGTGAATAAACACAACCATAGATGCAACTTATGGTCCTACGAAATAACAGTTGAAACTGGCTAGTTTCTAAGTTCATTTGCCTCCTTGGATCCGTAGTAACTGTCCTATTTCCTCCAAAGCAACAGGCTTATTTTAGTTTTACTTAATCCAGTGCAGTGAATATACAGACCCTAGGGGTCCTATCCCAGTTGCCAGTACCATTGGTGATCTGGGTCCAGAGGTGTGACTCCATATTAGTTTTAACTCACTTGGAGGTAACTCTGAAGGTCTTTAATACTGTTGACTCAGGTTCTCATTTTCATGAGTTTATCTCCTCCTCCAATATAACTTGCGAATCTCAGTTGTATCTTCTCAATATCATTGATACCATTGACTGGTACAAGGTAAATTTGACCAATTAAAATCAGATAGATTTTACAAAGGACTCTTCACTGAGATGATATAGCAAGAATAGAAGTACAAACATGTTCCCTTGAACCAGAGACATTTTGTCTTGTCAACCCCCTTCATCCCTGAGGAGAGTGGGCTCATGCTTAAAGAAGGCTGCTGCAAAGCATCTGCTCCATCAAGTTCACTCCCAAATGAAACATCATTGATTAATGAGTTGCCCCTCTGTTTGCTGGGTACAGAGTCCCAGCAGATCCTCTGGAATGTTCTGGGTCCTCACTGGGCTCAACCACCAGAACACTCTAGCATGGATCCTATTTCTTTAACACCTTTCTCTTCCTTTAGAACTCTTAGAGGGTCTTATGCCAAAAATAAAGAAAATATAAACAGAAGGTAGCCCCATTCCAGACTCAAGCTTGTCCAGGAGGCCAAGAGCTCAGTGGCTTCCCAGCATCTCCACAAGACAAGGTACTTTGCTCCTCAATCATTTGTGCTTGGAAGTAGGTTTACCAGACACCCCAAATATCTGCTGTCATCAGGCAGAGAACACTGGCCTGTGTTCAGAAGGTTTGGGTTTCCATTGGTCAGTGCCTTGTTATACTGACAAGCATCTACTAAGCTCTTATAATATGGTTTGAGCTTTTAGTGGTTATTAAGGGCTTAGTGTGTGCAAGCCATTGTGGCAGAGGCTAGGGATATGCCAAAACTCCAGAGGAGCCATGACCGCAGCTCCTATCCTAATGCTGGTTGTACAAAACTATTTTTTTGGACAAGGAGAAATCAGGTGCTTGGTTGTCCTGACAATGGCTGAAACCCTTTCATTAAATTGAATGTGCCTGTAGAAACACATTGGCTTTGCAGCCAGCTCTGGAGACTGGAAGCAGGAGCAGCAGAATCCATCTGAACCATTCTCTGTTAGCATGGAAAATAACTTAACAAATGCATGACTCTCCTTATCCTCCGCAACCAGCTAATCCTAGCAATGGCATCATTGCCAGCATAAAGAATGACCCACCCATCCACCAAAAATAGTCCTGCCATTAAGAGATGGGCACCAGGAAAGAGGAGGGTAGTTATAGTCCTGGCTTTTCTTCATAGCACTGCCCTCTCCGAGCCTCAATGTCCTCATCTGAAAAACGAGGAAACTAGTACAGGTGATACTCATTCACAGGGCAGTGGTGAGGCTTCGATGAAGTCATGTGAGGAAAGTGCTTTGTGAACCTTACAGTAGGACAGAAATATCGTTTTCCTGTTGCTGGGGGATGTTTTTGCTGGCCCCATAATTCTGTAGGGATACAAAGATGAGTAATGTCTTTGCCTGTTCTTACACTTACAGTCTTATAGTTGAGGAGAGTGGAGATGGCCAGAGTTTTAGGACTTTAAATCTGCACTAAGTCTTAGTATACTTTGTATTAGAAGTGCGGGTGGTGTGATAATGCCATCTATTAATCACAGGTTTTGTGGTTTTTAGAGCCTGGGTAGTAATTCTTTTCCTGTCAATCACAAAGTTCTCTTGGACAATCTCTAAGGTTCCTTCCAGGTTTAAATTTTTACAGTTGTAATATTTTTCATTGCTGTTACATCAATGGATATCCTCCCCACCTCGTGTATTTACTCTTCCCCCCTCCCACCCCATCAAAGTGTTGGAGCAGAATGTTGGGATCAGTGACAGCTTAAGGTACATGCAGGTGATGGTCCGACACACACACATCAATAGAGCCTAACTCAATCCCAGGGATGATTCCTTCCAACACCAATCTCTTCTCATTCACCTGAGGCTTAGGAGGTCTTGCTGAGGGCAGGGACTGAGGGATCCCATCTCCTGACTCTAAAGATGTGCCCTCCTGTTATTTTAACACCCAAGGTAACGGTGAGCAAACAGAGTGCAGTGAAGGGAAGGAAGTTGGGGCTCACGGAGGGTAAAATCTTCCAGTGTCTGAAATGACTTCTCCCTCAAGCATGGTCCCTATTATCTTTGGGATATGCAGAACAAATTGATACTTATCTCTAAGCTGAGAAAGAGCCTAACTCAGAAGTGCTGAACGTGTGCTGGGAGGCAGTGGTCACTATGGTAACAAGGCTTTTTTTCTGAATGAATGCTATAATTAACTCATGTACAACTGGATGCCCAAAGGGACATCATAGTCAGGACCCTGATGACCTGACCTGAGTATCCTCAGTGACAAACAGGAACTGGCAGAGTCCTTGGCCAATTGGGGCCACCGGGTGGGTGATTCTGGAAGAGGATGAGCTCTGGAAATTCTCATTATGGCAAAAAACAAAAGTACCAGTTAGAAGCCCCCATCCCTGCTCCACAGAGGAGCTAGGAATCATGCTGCTGGAGAGGTGGTGATGGCTGCCCACACTGAGGTAGACTTAGCCCTCTGGATGGAGCCAGGGGACCTCAGTCTGAATCCTGGCTCTGCAATTAACTTTCCATTAAGTGATGGTGGGCACATCACCTAAGCTCAATAGGCCTCAGTTTCCTCACATGGAAAATGAGGGGAGTTAAATGGCATCTAAGGCCTCTTTTGGCTCTCAATATGTGGTCCTCTGGACTTAGGAACTAGTCAAAATCCACAGGCATTTATCAAGGACCTGCTCTGAGCTATGAGGAGGTACTTACATTCTGTGGGAAGGATGGGACATCTTCACTCACATGTACATGAGGAAAATGCAAAGTACTTGGTGGGGGAAAGTTTGAGGGGAGGAATAGTCTGTTGTAGGAAGCAATGCTTAAGGCAGCTGATAATTAAAGACATGGAGGGGAGCAGGGGGACAAACTGAGAAGGCATTTAAGTGGAAAATGGAATGGTGGGTATGGAAAAGATTGAGTTGACCAGTTAATTTGGAATATAGAGGACATAAGGAGAATTTTAATAGAGTATCATAGCATCAACCTAGGAATGGCAAGCTGCAACCAGATTTTAAAGGTTCAAAGAGAAGAATGAGTGTGTTTGGTTTTCTGTCCTAGAGGAGAGGGGGGAAAGGTCTTCAAGTATTTTAGAGCAGGGAGGTGGCCTAAAGAGACCCATGGTTTGGAGAGATGAATCAGGCAGCTGTTAGGAGCATGGATTGGAGAGGGGAGACTCTGATAGGGAGGTCCAGGAAGCTAACACAATGGCACAGTAAGGAGGTGCCGAGGATCTGGACTAGGGTGGCAAAGGGAAGGCAAGAGATGTAACATCTAGTCTGCACCTATCGGCTTTGACATCTGATTGGATGAATGGGTGAGTGAGAGGGAAGAATGTGAAGCTGGGTGATGGCAAGGCCAGTAGTGCCCTTAATGACAATGTGGAGGAAGGAGATTGGAAGAGTTTAGGGGAAAGTTGAAGGGTTAATAGTAATAGTATTTATTAGTAACATAAATACTTGCTACATGTGTAAGTACATAAATAATTATATATGTGCAATATATAGATATGCATATTTATCTATATTGAGAGAGACAGAGGTGGCTAGGTGGCTCATTGGTTAGAGTTCTGGGCTTGGAGTCAGGGAGGCTTCAATCAATGGTCAATAAACATTTATTAAGCACCCGATAACTGCCAGGCATTGTGCTAAGCTGGGAATACACATATGAAAGCCTCCAAATGGTCTTTGTTCACAAGGATCTTGCCACCTAATGGGGGTGGAGAACACACAAAGGAAGCTGCCAGGGCAAGGGGAGGCTCCTGGCACAGAGGGTATGGTGGAGAATTCAAAGTCATGTGGAATGAAGTGCAGCCAATGGGGAAAGGAGTGGTCAGTCCTGTGACTTCCCCTCCAATGGAGGAGTTTCTGGCTTTGCCCTCTAGTCCCGCTGTTTAGCCTGGCACAGGGTAGGCACTATATAAATGGTAGCTGCTATTATTATCATCATAATTTAGTTTTAAGGTTTACAAAGCACTTTACAGAGATTACAACTCATTTGAACCTTGAGAACTAGGTGCTACTATTATACTCATTACAGATGAAGAAATTGAGGTAGATAGGAGTTAAGTGACTTGCCCAGGGTCACACAGTGAGTTTCCAGGTTTACTAGGGGCAGGGCACAAATGGGTCTCAGTGGATTAGAAACCCTGGAATTAAAAGATCAGAAACCCTGCTTAAATTTGCTCCCCCACTCACCCCTCACACTTACCTTTCAGAGGGATGACCTCAGTAGACAGTGGCCAGGAAAAATGTGTTTTGAATCAGGTAAGGTTTGGGGGAGCAGGAGTAAAGGAAATATTCCAGGTAGTTTCCTTTTCCCTCCCTATACTTTGCCCTGACACTGTCTGACTAAAATTGTAATGGATAACCAAGAGTAATACAGCAAAATCAATTATAATTTGACAGCAGTGTTTATTAACCGGCCGGTGACTGCCTCTCAGAGGGAAAGACAGTCCCGAGCTTTCTGTTAGATATAATTTTATAGACAATGCAATTGCTAGCAACAGAATATGTTTCTAAGGGGGTGTAGTGCCTTTAGCATTGTTTCTATTGAAGTGATGCTTTCTCAGCACTATTCTTATTGAAGCAAAACATTCTCAGTATTATTCCTATTGAAGCAAAGCCTTCTCAGTACTATTCTTATTGAAGCAAAGCTTTCTCAGTATTATTCCTATTGAAGCAAAAGAGACCTGAATCCGTGGGAATCTGTGGCATGTTTCTAACAACACAGGTGAAACATTTCTTTATTATTGGGGCCTATTAGGTGGTTTCCAAGGAACCTAGTAGGGGTCCCCTCAAGCAGGTTTAAGGGGGCTTTGATGTATAGTTTCTGGTGGGCACTTCAGAATCAGAATGAAATGAGATCCACTATTTCCAGAACAGGCCAGGGATGAGGCTTAAGCTGTGTTTCTGGGATACAGAAATAGCTGCTAAATCCTTTAGGGTCAGGGAGGAAGATCTGCTAATTCTGTTAGGCACATTGATCATTTTTCATTGTATTGATGAAATAACCACAGAATGACTGCAATTTTTTTCCTTTTCACCCCCTTCTTAGGTGGACCCATCCAGAGACATCACTAAGAAGTCTGTCAAGGCAAGGTCAAATTCACTGGGGTGGTGGTCGAAGATGTGAACAGTGCAGAGTTTGGCTGAGACAGACTAGAGACAGAGGTCACTGGGGCTGAAGATGCTGAGGAGCTGGAAGGGCAAGTTTTTCTCAGAGAGGTCAAAGGAGGGGGGAGTAGAAGAGGGAGCAACAGGGAGAAGGACCTGTGGAGAACAGCACAAGGATTTGAAAGGAATGGAGAGTCCTTTAAAGGAGATATAGCATGCTGAGGGATAGTGGCAGGGAGAATTTCTGAGAGCAAGGTGTTTTTCCATTCCCCTTACTGACCTTGTGAGTCTTGGGATGTGTCAGAGGAGTGGTCAGTCCCGGAGAGAGTGTCATGAGACAGGGGGTCTTTGGGAGAAAGCAGCAGAAGATGTAGCCAAGGTGAGAGAGGGATTTAGAATCCTAGGACTGAGATGAAGCTGGGGTGACCTTGGAGGTGATCTAGACTGACCCTATCTGCAGATGAGAAAACAGAGACCCAGAGAGGATAAGGGATTTGCCCAGTGTGACAAAGAGGGAATGAAAAAATCAGGATTTGAACTCAGACCTGCTCATTCAAAATGTGGAGGTCTTTCTGGCAGATTTCCACTTTATATTACACCGCAATCAAAGGAAGGTTCTTTGGGATGCCATTGTTGCCAAGGGAGTACAGAGGAGGTCCTGAAGGTGTGGTGATGGGGAGGACCCTAGCACTGGATTCATCATTGGGGGCGGCGCCTATTTATCAAGAGCCTTCAGTGTTGACCCTTCACTCCCCCTCCCCCCAGCTAACCCTAGATGGCCCCTGTAGTCTGGATCCTCAGGCCAGTTGGCTTGTCCTAGTGAGAGGGAAGCTGAGAACATTGCATTTTGGCCATAGAGCATGAGACACTAGTTAAGGGTTTATATTTCCTAAACCGAAAGCTTTTAGACCTTGGAATTAGGGTTAGAAATTTCTCATTTCTCTTTTTGTTGAAAAGGAAACCTCCAACAAGACTCTAGAGAAAAAACAAGAGAAAACATTTTGAAAGGGTTACTTAATGCCTTAGAATCAAATTTTGGATTTTAATAACACCTCTGTCCCATTCCATTGTGGTCCCCTCTGATCTTCAGTCTCTTCTATTCAGCTTGTGCCTGGCCAGGAGCTGCCTCTTCTCCCTCAGTCTGTACACAACACTTTCAGTAATGAAGCCCATTGTCATTTTTGGCCACTAAGTAATGAAGCTGGTTTGACATGGATTGCAATGGATAATAACCCTTGGGTCTTTTAAAGATTTAATTTCCCTTTAGTCCCAGCCCTTTCAGGAACAATAAGGGGGAGAAATGAGAGAGAGGACAACTAGGGCCACCCACATGGGTTACCCATTTTAAGAATTAATTGGTATCCCTCCATTTCCCAACATTCAGACCACAAAGATTCTTACTGCTCTTGCAGCAGCCTGGTGGTGTTCACAAGCTTACTGAGAAGCAGGCAAGGTTGAATATGTGACTGTGACTGCAAAGAAAAACCCAAGAAATTCCAAGCTAGCACCAAATAAGCTTCCTCTTCTTTTCAATGAGCTTCATCTGTATCCAAAGGAGCATAGGGAGAAAGTCAAGATCAGAACTCAGTCTTATGACTCCTGATTGAGCCTGCCTCCATGGTGGCACACGGGAGGCCACCATCTCCCAAGTCATAGTGAAGAGCTCAACATCTGCTCTGCCATCTTGATCACACATCTGCACAGAGAAGGTCCCTGCAGCATCTGGCTGTAGAAAGATGATGCCTTTGGAGTCAGAAGACAAGGATTCATTAACCACTTCTGTTGCTTACTAGCTGTGTGACCCTGAGCTAGTCACTTGTCTCTTAGAACCTTATCTTCCTCTCTGTAAAATGATGGAGCTGGGCCACATTAGGTTCCTTCCACCTCCAGAGCTTGGATCCAATAATTCTGTGCACAAATTAAAAGAGAAACAAAAGTTGTCATTCCAGTCACCTGGGAAGACTTGGATGAGCAGATGCTGAATGAAGGAAGCAGAACCAGGACAACACTGCGCACAGTATCAGCAACATTGTGGAACTAGGATTGACTGAGCTCTTCCCAGCAATACATGATCCAAAGCAACTCCAAAAGACTCATGATGGAGGATACATCCACAGCCAGAGAAGGAGCTGTGGAGTCTGAATGCAGAGCAAAGCAGACGGTTTTCTCTTTTTTTCCTTATGTTTTTTCCTTTTTGTTCTGATTCTTCTTTCACATCATGACTAATGTGGAAAGGTTTCACATGCTTGTACGTGTATAACCTACATCAGACTCCTTGCTGTCTTGGGGGGGGAGGGAAAAAATTTGGAAAAAATCTTACAAAATCTTACAAAAATGAATGTTGACAATTATCTTTACATCTAATTGGAAAAAATACCAAGAGCCCATGTTAGTTCAGTGAGGCTGCTTGTAAATGCCATCCTCCAAGGCACAGAGGGGTTGGGACCTAAGGCGTTGGACAAAATACTCACAGAGATGAGGTTGCAAATCATTTAAGACAAAAATATGGCATCATTCTCCAACCTTAGAATATAAGTTCCTTGAGGGCAGGGGTGTTTAATTTTTATTTTTGTACCCTCAGTACCTACAATAGACACTCACTAAATGCTTTAAAAAATTTCCTCTCTTTTTTATTTTTTAGTTTATATCATTCATTTCCACAAGATTTTGAGTTACAAATTTTCTCCCCATATTTCCCCTACCCACCACCCCAAAACAGCGATCCCACTGAATGCCCCCTCCCCCAATCTGCTCTCTCCCATATCTTTCCCCATCCCCCCTATGACTTTCCATTAGGGCCCAGTGGATCTCTATGCCACAGTGCCTGTATATCTCATTTCCCAGGTACATGCAAAATAATAATAATATGTATATATATTTTTAAACATTTGATTTTAAAACTTTGGATTCCAGATTCTTTCCCTCCCTCCCTTGTCACCCACCCTCACTGGGAAGATAAGCAATTCAATATAGGTTGTACATGTGTAGCTATGCAAAACATTCCCATAATGGATATATTGTGAAAGACTGACTATATTTCCCTCCATCCTATCCTGCCCCCCACTTGTTCTATTCTCTACTTTGATCCTGTCCCTTTTCAAAAGTGGGTGCTTCCAACTTCCCTCTCCTCCAGCCTGCCCTCCCTTCAATTATCCTCCCTTTCTTCCCCTTCCCCTCTACACTCCTCTAGGGTGAGATACCTTATTTAGTGTGTATGTCATTCCCTCCCTAAGCCAAATTCAATGAGAATAAGGTTCACTCATTCCCTTTTGCCTTCCTGTTCTTCCCCTCCTTTGTAACAATTTTCCCTTGCCTCTTCTGTATGAGATAATTTACCCCATTCTGTCTCCCCCAACTCCTCTCATTATGTTCCTCTCTCATCTCTTAATTTCACCTTTTAAGTATCATCCCTTCCTATTCAATTGGTCCTGTGCCCTCTGTCTATATATACCTGTAGACATATATACACACACTCACATATGTATTCATATACCCATATACCCTCCTATATAGACATATATATGTATACATATATGCATATATGTATACACACACATTTCTATTCCCTTCAACTATTCTCATACTGAGAAAAGTTTCATAAGTTACAATTGTTGTTTTTCCATGTAGGAATATAAGTAGTTCAATTTTGATAATTTCTTTACAATTTCTTTTCCCTGTTTACCTTCTCATGCTTCTCTTGCTTCTTGTATCTGAATGTCAAATTTTCTATTCAACTCTGGTTTTTCCATCAAGAATGCTTGAAAGTCCTCTATTTCATGAATATTTCCCCCTGGAACATGATACTCAGTTTTCTTGGGTAGGTGATTCTTGGTTTTAATCCCATCTCCTTTGACCTCTGGAATATCATATTCCAATCCCTTTGATCCCTGTGTAGAAGCTGGCAGGTACTGAGTGATACTGATTGTGTTTCCACAATATTGAAATTGTTTCTTCCTGGCTGCTTGTAATATTTTCTCCTTGATCTGGGAACTCCAGAACCTGGCTATAATATTCCTAGGAGTTTTCTTTTTGGGATCTTTTTCAGGAGGTGATCTGTGGATTCTTTCAATCTCTATTTTGCCCTCTGCTTCTAAAACATCAGGGAAATTTTCCTTGAGAATTTATTGAAGGATGATTTCTAGGATCTTTATTATATTTGAGTATTTGATTTTAAACTTTGAATTCCAGATTAATTTCCTTCCTCCCTTGTCTCCCACCCTTACTGGGAAGATAAGCAGTTCAGTATAGGTTGTATATGTGTGGCTAATGCAAAACAATAACATAGTAGATATATTGTAAAAGATGACTATATTTCCCTCCCTCCTATCCCACCTCCCACTTGTTCTATTCTCTACTTTGATCCCGCCCCTTTCCAAAGTGGGTGCTCCCAACTTCTCTCCCCCCCAGCCTGCCCTCTCTTCCATCATCCCCCCTCTCATCCCTCTCCCCCCCCTAGTCTCCTGGAGGGTGAGATACCCTATTTAGTGTGTATTTTATTCCCTCCTCAAGCAAAATTCGATGGGAATAAGGTTGACCCGTTCCCTTTTGCCTTCCTATTCTTCCCCTCCATTGTAACTATTTTCTCTTGCCTCTTCTGTATGAGATAGTTTACCCCATTCTGTCTTTCCCATTTCCTCTCATTATATTCCTCTCTCACCTCTTAATTTCATCTTTTAAGTATCATCCATTCCTGTTAAATTGGTCCTGTGTCCTCTATCTATGTATACTTTCTCATGCTTCTCTTGCTTCTTGTATCTGAATGTCAAATTTTCTATTCATCTCTGTTTTTTTCATCAAGAATACTTGAAAGTCCTCTATTCCACTGAATAACCATATTTTCCCCTGAAACGTAATACTCAGTTTTGCTGGGTAGGTGACTCTTGGTTTTAATCCCAGCTCCTTTGACCTCCAGAATATCATATTCCAAGCCCTTCAATCCCTCAGTGTAGAAGCTGCCAGATCCTGGGTTATCCTGATTGTGTTTCCACAATATTCAAATTGTTTCTTCCTGGCTGCTTGTAATATTCTGTCCTTAATCTGAGAATTCCAGACCCTGGCTATAATATTCCTAGGAGTTTTCTTTTTGGGATCTTTTTCAGGAGGTGATTGGTGGATTCTTTCAACCTCTATTTTGCCCTCTGGTTCTAAAACATCAGGGCAGTTTTCTTTGAGAACTTCCTGGAGGATGATTTCTAGGTTCTTACTTTGATCATGGCTTTCAGGTAGTCCAATAATTTTTAAATTCTCTCTCCTGGATCTATTTTCCAGGTCAGTGGTTTTTCCCCATGAGATATTTCACATTGCCTTCTATTCTTTCATTTGTTTGGATCTGTTTAATAGTATCTTGATTTCTCATAAAGTCATTAGCTTCCATTTGCTCCAGTCTAATTCTGAAGCAATGATTCTCCTCATTGAGCTTTGAAGATTATTTTTCCATCTGGCAAATTTGGCTTTTTAAGGCATTCTTCTCCTCATGGCCTTTTTGAGCCTCTTTTGCCATTTGAGTTAGTCTATTCTTTAAGGTGTTATTTTCCTCAGTCAGGCTATTGACTCTCATTTTGTAATTTTCTTGCATTGTTCTCATTTCTCTTCCCAATTTTTCCTCCACTTCTCTTATTTGATTTTCAAAATCCTTCTTAAGCTTCTCTATGGTCTGTAACCAGCTTGTATTTTTCTTGGAAGCTTTTGGTGCAGGAGTTCTGACTTCACTGTTTTCTTCCTGTTCCATGCTTTGCTCCTTTTTGTCCCCAAAATAGGAGTGTAAAGTTGAATTTCTCTGTTTGCTTTGCTTCCTTTGCTTGCTCATGTTGCCACTCAATTAATTGCCTTTTGCCACAGTAGAACTCTGCTACCAGAAATGGGAGCTTCATCCCAAATCTCTAGGGTTTTCACAGCTGCTAGAGCCATTAGATGGGTGCCCTCTCTGAGGCCTTCACACACTCTGGCAAGCTGATCACACACCCCAGGACCTCCACCCTAGACTGCAATCCAGAACCAAGAAGGTTAAAGAAAGAGTGATTACCCCTCAGACTGGTTGCTTGGTCCCCCTACACTCTTCAGACCAAGAGCTCTGAAGCAGTCATGAGGCAGGTGGCTGTAGTGCTGTGGAGCCTCAGCTGCTTCTCACCCCAGGGGCAAAGGCTGGACCAAACTCCCAAATTCCCAGGTCCCAAAGACCACACTGTACTGAACTCTAACTTTGTCCTTCGAATCTATGGGTTAATAATTCTGAAAACTGCCACAGCTGCTGGTAATCTGAAGTCCCTCCAGATAGCGGTTGGTCAGGCTGCCCTGAGGCTAAAATCTTGGGTTTGAGCAGGGGTGGGCTCAGCTCCCAGATTGCTGTGCTGGCCTCTTCCTTCTGGGCTGTCCTCAGAGGAAAGTTAGATCCTCTGTGTCATTCTGTGGGTTCTGTAGCTCCAAAGTTTGTTCAGAGTCACCTTTTCCATGAATTGGAGGATATGGGAGCCAGAGCAGTGTAGAAGTCCTGTTTCTACTCTGCCATCTTGACTCTGTCCCCACTAAATGCTTTTTAAAAAATTGAACTGGAATTCCCTAGCTGAAAGAAGCTTGGGGACCATCTCTCAGGGGTGGTAGGCTAGAGTGAAGACAGTGCTGGATGGGGGGCTGGGAGATGAGCCAGTTCACATCTTATTCTCTCCCTTACTTGATTTGTCATCCTGGTCAAATCGCCTAATTTCTCAGTCAGACTTCCCCATCCATAAAATGGGCATCATGGTGACTGACAACTTTACTACCCAATTTGAGGGGTTCTTGTAAGTAAGACTCAGGTAAGGTCATTTGAAGGGGTTCTCTAATCTTAAAGCACTAGATATCAGCCATGATTATGTTTTACAGAAGAGGAAACTGAGACCCAAAGAAATGAAGCCAGTTGTCCAAGGTCAGTTAATAGTACCAAGCCAGACTTTGAGGCAGTGTTGCACAATGGATGGAGCACTGGGCTTGGAGTCTGAAGACCTGAGTTCAAATTCTGCCTACCACTTACCACCTGTGTGACATTGGACCAGCTCCTTCCCCCTTTTGAGTATTGATTAATGCAGATTACAACCAAGGTAAAATTGAGCAGAAAAGTTGTCCAGACTCTGGTGAAGCTCTGAGCTTTGAAGTGACTTGCCAGTGTTGATGCAGAGGTATAGCTGGGAGGAGGAGTTAAAATCCAGGGCCTCCTGACTCCAAGGCCAATTCCCTATCCACTCTCCCAGAGGCGGCAAGCACTGGGCAGAGTGCTGCCCCGACTAGATTAGAATGGAACGAGGAGCTTTCAAACAAAATGAATGCAAATAGAATTTCTTTTTGTTCAGTGGTATCTGACTCTTTAGGACCCTATCTGGGCTTTTCTTGGCAAAGATACTGGAGTGGTTTTCTATTTCCTTCTCCAGCTGATTTTGCAGATGAGGAAACTAAGGCAAATATGGTTAAGTAACTTGCCCAGGGTCACACAGCTAGTACGTGTCTGAGACCATTTTTGCACTCAGGTCTTCCTGACTCCAGGGCTAATGCTCTATCCACTGTACCATGTAGCTGCCCCAAAATACAATAGAACTTTGATAATGTTAATGTGTGGTTTTCTAAATCAATGACATGGACAAGGATCCCTATATAAGGTTTATTGGCCACATTTTTATGTGTTTGATACCATTGCTAATCTGCTGCTTCTAATTGTTTACTAAAAGGGGTAAAAAACAAAGTGATGGGGAAAGGGAGGAGATTATTCTTTTTCCTTCTTTGCCCAGTGGACACTTTCACTGGTCTATTTGATGTAGATTAGGTAACCTCTCCATAGTCATACACTCCAGTTTTACCAGCCTTCAGCTACGCCCAGCAAAGGAATGGTTTGAACGCGTCATTGCCTCATATCCAATATCTGTCCTTCACATCTCCCAAAGGAAGTTATATTTGTGGAACCACATCTGTGCTGCCCAGAGCTGCCACATTGACGTCGGCTTGAAGTCACTTGGCTGAGTTATATTCTGCTTTGTGCATCGGATTTAATTGTGTATTCCGTGATGACTAGAAAATCTTTCATGCTAGGCGTGAGGTGAGAGACTCCAGGAGCCCAGCTGCCTTTGGGGGCTTGCCCCCAGAATTCTGAGCATGTGTGGTTAGGAAAGTTTCGTCAACAGCAATGCATGACCAGGTGACTTTCCCGCCCCAATTTCCTCTAATACCCAAATTCCATTTTTTCCCTCAAGTCTGGTTCAGCTGCCCATATAAGCACATTGAAAGAGTCAGAGTGAAACACTTAATTTGTAAGAGGGGATTTTTTTTTGAGGATTCTGAAAGTTAGGTTAGTTGTTTAAAATTTTGAACAATCAAACGTCTTTGTTTTAACTTTTTGTGTTTATAATAACCTTTATTTCTGCCAAATGGTTTCTCTCTCCCCTATCTAGTGAGCCTTCTACTGACATCATCTACCATTCTCTTCTTATTCAGTATCTAATGGAAGTTCCATTTACTAAAATCTACTCCTTTATATGTAAATGAAAATGTGGTCCCTTGTGTGGGGCTATACTCAGGCAAATAGCATTTCTCCCATCGAATCCCACTTTGCCACTATCCTCATTCAGCCCTCACCTCCTCTTGCTGGATTCTTATGCTCACCTCCTCTTTGGTCTCCCCATCTCCAGCTCATCCCCCTTTCCCATCCATCTCATTTGCCAGATCAGAGCTCTGATAACATGGCATCATTCTTGAAAAACTTTCACTGACTTCCCATTGTCACAGACAAGGCTTAACCAAGCTTCTTAGAGGGTTCTCTTAGTCTTTCATGACTTGGTTCCAACCCACAAGCAAAGCTGATTTGGAGTCAGCATTATGGGTTAAAATCCCAGTTCTGTTACCAATGAGCTGTGTGATTGTTAACTAGTCAAATACCTGTTTTGCCTCAGTTTCTTCGTTTCAAAAGTGAAAGGATTGCACTAAATGGCCTTTGATTTCCTTCCAGATCCTTATCTTTGATCCTATGAAAGTATTTCATTCCATTTCTTGCCCATACAAAGATTCAAACAATATTGATTTAAGGTTTATTATATGGAAGACGTTGGGTTCAGTGGTACAGCTGCGAGGCCACAACAAAAAAACAATAGCTGGCCTCCTAGCACTTGAGCTGTGCTGAGGAGCACATTACAACTTTCTAATGGAAATAGTATTTTTTTTTCCAATTACATGTAAAGCTAATATTCAACATACATTTTTAATAAGATTTTAAGTTCCAACTTTTTCTCCCTCCCACCAACCCAAGATGGTGAGCAACCTAATAAAGGTTATGCATGCGCAATCAGGTAGAACATATTTTCACATTAGTCATTTTGTGAAAGAAGAATCAGAACAAAAGGAAAACACACACACACACACACACAAAACAAAGAAAGTGAAAATAGTATACTTCGATCCACATTCAGACTCCATGGTTCTTTCTCTGGATATGGATGCATTTTCTGTCATGGGTATTTTGGAGTTGTCTTAGATCATTACATTGCTGAGAAGAGCTAAGTCAATCATAGTTGACCATCACACAATGTTGCTGTTACTGTGTATAGTGTTCTCCTGGTTCTGCTCACTTCACTCAGCATCAGTTCATCTAAGTCTTTCCAGGTTTTTCTGAAATTCACCTCATCATTTCTTATAGCACAATAGTGTTCCATTATATTCATATACCACAACTTGTTTAACCATGCCCCAACTGATGGACAGCCCCTCGATTTCCAATTCTTTGCTATTATTTCTATAAATATTTTTGTACATATAGGTCCTTTTCTTTTTTTCCATGATACCTTTGTGATATAGACCTAGTAGTGTTATTGCACAGTTTGGTTGCCCTTTGGGCATTGCTCCAAAATGCTCTCCAAAAAGTTTGGATCAGTTCACAATTTCACCAACAATGAATTAGTGTCCTAATTTTCCCACATCTTCTCCAACATCTACCATTTTCCTTTTCTGTCATGTTAGTCAATCTCATAGGTGTAATGTGGTACCTCAGAGTTGCTTTAATTTATATTTCTCTAATTAATAGTGATTTAGAGCATTTTTTCATATGACTATAGATATGTTTAATTTCTTCCTCTGTAAACTGCCTGTTCATATCCTTTTACCATTTATCAATTGAGAAATGACTTGTATTCTTATAAAATTGACTCAATTCTCTTTATATTTGAGAAATGAGGCATTTATCAGAGACAATTGCTATAAAATTATTTCCTAGCTCTCCTTCTAATCTTGGTTGCATTGGCTCTGTTTGTGCAAAACCTTTTGAATTTAATATAATCAAAATTATCTTTTTTGCATATTGTAATGCTTTCCATCTCATGTTTGGTCACACATTCTTCCCTTTTCCACACAATTGACATGCAAATTATTCCTTACTCTCCTAATTTGCTTATGGTATCACCTTTATGTCTAAATCATGTACCCATTTTGACCTTATCTTGGTATATAGTATAAGATATTGCTTTATACCTAGTTTCTGCTATACTAGCCTACAATTTTCCCAGCAGTTTTTGTCAAATAGTGAATTCTTATCCCAGAAGCTAGAGTCTTTGGGTTTATCAAACAATAGATTACTATAGTCATTGACTACGGTGTCTTGTGTACCTCACCCATTTTACTGATCCACCACTCTATTTCTTAGCCATTACCAAAGAGTTTTGATGACTGTCACTTTATAATACAGTTTTAGATCTTGTATGGCTAGACCACCTTCTTTTGCATTTTTTTCATGAATTGGTGAGTAGTAAATTATTAAAGAAATGAGAAAATATAGAGAATTTGAAAGAGGAGAATAGAGTTGGGGAGACAGTATTGGATTTGCCACTGAACATGGAGTCAAGCACTTAATGGCCGTATGAGCCAAGACAAATTATCTAGACTCTCTGTGCCTCAGTTTCACCATTTATAAAATAAAAGGATGGGACTCAATGGCTTCTCAGGCCTCTTTTAGCTCAAAAGCTGTGAATTTGTAGAATCGTGAAAGGGTTCCCTTCAGGTGCTGCTCTTGAACTGAACCTAGTGGGAAGCTGAGGATTTGAAAAGGTGGTGTTGACATGGAAAAGCCTTGCAGGTTGGATTGAGGCAGCATAATTCAGGAATGCTGAATTGGGACAATAGCCAACATCCTAGCTGAGCTGGAATGGAGAATGCATGATGGGGAAGTTCTATGAAGTGTCTAGAGAGATAAACTGAGCCAGATTTGGAGAGGGGAGGCTTAAAAGGTCAAAGCAAGGACTCTGAATTTTGTCCTAGAGGCAATAGGGAGGCACTGAAGATTCTTTGGTCTCGCTTGTTTAAAACATATTTCACACCTTAATTTCCCCCCCAAGCAGACTTTCATTTTCTGGCAAGGAAAAACCCATCCTCTACTGTCTAACAATGTACACAATTGTCGTTCCTCCAGCCCTCCACTTCTCCATCATAGAGAGGAGGCTCTGTATCGCTCTCTCTTCTCCAGGAATTTCTGTCACTCAGAGTTTAAGTTCATGTAGTGGCGTTTTCTTTTATGTTGCTGACATCATCCTGTCTCTTGTTCTCTTTGTTTCACTTATTTTGTTCTATATCAGTTCGTACCATTCTTCCCGGGTGTCTCTGAATTACACTCATCATTATGGGTCTGCTTTTCTATTCAGTACCAATATTCTGGATTATTAACGTTTTATGATATGGTGTGAAGTCTGATAATGACTTGGCTTCTTCATCCTTCTTTTCTTACAATTTTCCTTGAGATTCTAGAATTTCTGTTCTTCCAAGCAATCCTTTTGGCAAGTAATTCAAACAATTATTGTTCAAGTATTATTTTTCTTCTAATTACCTGATGATTGTTGAGCAAGGTGGTTCCATGGTCAATAATGTACTTTAGAAAGATGATTTAGGCAGTCGTGTAGATTGAAAAGGGGAGAGGAGAGCTTGGAGATGAATTAGGAGGTTGCTGTGCCTCTGGAAAAGAACTACCGAGGACCTAGATGAGGGTGGTAACCTCGTGAGTGGAGAGGAGATGGATTCCAGGGATATTTTAAAGCTAGAATAACCAATCCTGGGCCACTGTCTAAAAGTCTTACTCAACCTTTGAGACTCAGATACAATGCCAATTCCTCCCTTAAGTCTTTTCTGATCCTTCCGGGGGAGTGATTTCTTCCTTATGAAAAACCTTTCATCTCAATTGGTCATCATATGATAATTTATATTAGCAGCATCTGGGTGGTTCTCACCTTTCCAAGGAGATGATAAACTTGAGGTTTGGAATGGTTTTTATTCATTTTTATCCCTTCCAGGCACCAAGCACAGGACCTTGCATGCAGCAGACACTTACCAGATATTTCTTAAACATCAAATGGATGCCAAAGTAATACTCAATCACCCTTAACTCATCTTTTTAAAGATCTCTCTTCTCCCATTTTAGAGCCATCCCATTCCCAAGTCCCTAGAACAAAGTTTCTTGACCTGGGCTCCATGAATGTTTTTTAAAAGAATCATTTGATTACTATTTCACTGTACTTTGTTTTCTTTTGTAATCCTGTTTGTTATTTTATGCATTTAAAAACATGTTTTTGAGAGGGGGTCAAGAGGCTCTATCCAGATTACCAAAGGGTAACATTAAAAAAATGAAGAATTCTGAGACCTGGCCCTTTACCCTGTTCTCTAGGTTACCAAAGTATCTCCCCCCTGTTGTAGAGATACTTCCTGTCATTCTACCCTTCTCTGCTAACTTTCACATTTCCTACATTTTGTGCCTTTGGGGCCTTGCTAGTTGACAAGGTTTTTAATATTAGATGAGCTGATTTAGGATGAGCTGATAACATCCCACAGTGAGTCAGTGTCCTACCTTAACCCAAAGAGATCCAACTTCAGTGATGAATACCAGGTATCATGTTAGACTGGTAAAGTATCGGGGGTGGGTGGGATGCAGGACCTTTCTTTAGGTTTGATCTACACATGTTACCTTCAGATAAGGAAGGCATACTTTGGATACCATAGATGGAAATATTTGAAAATATTCATGGATGCATACATTTAGAGCTAAAAGGGACCTGAGAGGCCAATGAGTCCAGCCCCCTAATTTCAGAGATAAAGAAACTTTGGCGCAGAGAGGTTTAAAGGTACTTGCCTAGGATCATACAGCTAGTACGTTTCAGAGGCAGGACTTCCTGACTCCAGGTCTAACCCTCTCTCCTCTTTTTCATGCTGCCTAAGTAAGCCCTGAAAGTCCCTGGAGCCAGTCCATGTCCTCTAGGTGCTGGTCAGCTGTCTCACAAGACGACTGACACACCAAGTCCAGTGATGGCCCATGGATCTAAGAAGCACTTGCATCTCAGTCCAGAAGACCCCTCATCAAAGAGCTGTGGTCACAGAACTGGGAGGAAGACAGGTGAGTTCCAGAGAGCTATGCTCTCTCATTGCTGTCATAGTAGGAAGTTTCAGCCAATTCATGTTAAAAATAAAACAAATAAGAATCACATAGAAAATGAGGAAAAAGGATTTTGCTTGCCTGAACTTCGTTTTCCTTATCTTTAAAGTGAGGGAATATCTACTTGAGCGAGATGTTATGAAAAAAAGAAAGTGGTGGGACATGCGGTTAGACATCAGTTAGGCGAACAAGGTAGAAACCAGAGTTTAGAGGATTATAAACTCAGTGTGAGCCAATAGTGAGGAATGTCAGTCAAGAAAAGCTCATGGGAGCCTAGTCTGTGGTGGTGGGTATAGTGCCCAAGCCTGTCTGTTGATAATTCTCCTGTGCCCTACTGTGAGCAGACCCTAGCTGGAGTGTTGTGTCCCATTCACATTTTGGGAAGGATATTGCTAAGCAGCCGGTGTAACAGTAAGTAGAAGGTTGGCCTTGGAGTCAGTAATACTTGAATTCTAATCCCACCTCAGACACTAGATAGTTATGTGACTCTGGCCAAGTCACATAACCTATCTGAGCCTCAGTAGAATGAGCCGTAACACTCAATGGACTGACTCCCAGGGCCCTCCTAGCTCTTGCTTTATGACCATATAAGCTAAAGGACATCTGGGGTGAAGAACAATCTTGATTTTATCCATTGATCATGGAAAAGAACTGAATCTGTTAATTTAACTGGCAGAGAAAAGAGGCCTCAGACTCGAGGTAGCTGAAGGTCTGTCATGCACAAGATTGGCCCCAGAACACAGAATGAGGAGTGAGGGGCTTGCATGTTCTCCTCCTCATTCTGCTTACTTCAATCAAAGTGATTGCATGCAGCCTCGTGACACAACTGTCATGTAGGGGAAATGGACAAAGACAGCTTTCTATGGTGGGCTCTGTACATCCAGGGCCATCTTAGGTCATCCTGATCTCTATCTGGCCACTGGACCCAGATGGCTCCGGAGGAGAAAGTGAAACTGGTGACTCTGCATACCCCTCCCTCCCTCCAATCCAATTCACCTACAAGTCATGGCAGGACCCCCTGATGTAACAGTCCTCTTTTAGAATGAAGGACACACACAAACATCAGCAGCAACTCCACAATCTCTTCTGTCTGCCAACATCTGCAACAACCAGAAGGTGTAGAAAAGTGAGAGACATCCACGATGGCTAATCTAAGCCCACCTGGAAGAAATCCCCTGCTGTGAGGGCACACACCCTCTGCCTGAAGGCCTCCAAGGAGGTGGGAGCCACTACCCACAGGGCATCCCACTCCCCTCTGGGACAGCTCCAATTGCTAGGAAGCTCTCTGGAAATCCAGCTCCAAATGACCTCTTGGCAGCTCACACCCATCACGCTTGGGTTTGCCCTGTTGGGGACAAAGTGAAAAAGAAAACAAAAAAAGTCTAATGCCTTTTAATGGGTTCTGTCTCAGTAAAGGCCACCATTTCCACTTTGTGTCTAAAGTTAAGTGTGAAATGGGAGGAATATCTGTATATCCTGGCAAATGCAGACATGCATTCCACTTCCTTTGACCTCATTATAAAATGTCTCCCTGGAACCTTCCTCAATCACATTTTCATTCTTCAGAAGATAAACTCAAACCAGAATTATTGGAGTTGAGGGACATGCTGATGTTTTGGCCTTTGTGCCCGTGAAACTTGGTCTGATTTCTCATTTTACTCAAAAGGCTATACTTAGCTGTGATAAGCCCTGAAAATAATGTATTTTCCCCTAATATTTTTCAAAGTCTATAATAATTTTAAATAAACTACTTCAAAATGTTAAATACTTACATACTCATTTTCCCATCAATTACCAAACATGAATTTAGAAAATGTACCCAGTTTGAGGCCCCCTTCCCATGTCTGCTGAATGACATGCCAATTTACTTCTGCTTGCCTCTTCTTCTGAGTTCCACTGAAGCATGAATGACCTTTGACGCCATTATCTTTCTGGCCTCTTTTCATCTGGAACATGTCTCTCTGTCTCCAGTCTGTCATCTTGTCACGGAGCCCTTGGCCAAGGGAGCCCAAATGGCAAGACTTGGCACATGAAGACAAAGAAGAAATCTCCTTGATAAATCGCCTTCTTCCTGGGTGTTAATAGTCTCTCTGCCATATGGATCAAACATTGGTTTATGTCTTTGGACACATCCCCAGTCTAGATTTCAGAACTCAGCAGATCCAATTTGCCTGCCATTTCAGGTGAATAGAGGAATGCAAAATAAAACATGCTTTAGATCAGTTAAATGATATTAACATCTAGGATTTTGGTTTTGAGTTTGAATTTTCTTGGGTCGCTATATATAGGGGGACCTTGGTAGAAAGAGAATTGGAGAAAGGGCCAAGTGAACTGGAACCTTGTTGTCTCTCTCTACTCTTGATTATATCTGTTCGCGTCCATAAGCCTCAGTTTTATCATCTGTAGAACAGGCATAATGAAACTTAACCTCAGTAATGTCACGGAATTGTCAGGAGCAGCCTTCTCCTCTGGGATTGATTTGAATTTTATTCTACACATATTTTACATATTTCTAGTTATTTACTTGTCATCTCAATTAAAGCACAAGTTCCTTGAGAACAGGGACAGTGTTTGCTTTCCTTTGTATTCCCAGAGCTGAACACAGTGCGTGCAACATAGCTGATGCTCAGTAAGTGCCCACTGACTGATTGGACGTGTGTATGACTGGAAATTTCAGACATGATGCCCCACACATGGTGCAGGGACTGACTTGGGTTTGACTTTGTATCCCCAGCACATAGTATAGTGCCTGGCATAAAGTAGGTGCTTAATAAATTATTATTGATAGATTGCTTTGAGTGGTCATATGGGATCAATATTCCCATTAAAGAATTGTGTTCATGCACAAGTCAAAACATCATCTGTGATGTCATCAGTCCTCTTTGAAAATGAAGGATCAACAATTGTGGGAAAATGAGCATCCGGATAATGGAAGATGTGGTAGTGGGCATTCTGTGATTCCTCCTCTTTCTGTGCTATTTTATTGAATTATTTTGTTTTGAACCACGTGTCTTCTGAATATCTGGTTGTAATGGGAATGTAAATTTTAAAGATCTTCCCTGCCCCTAGGCTAAAGTGCACCTGGAGCCTGGGGTGGGAGGCTTGTTTTTCAGTAGATACTTCTTGATTGGCCAGTGAGTCAATAAGGTTGTACATTCTCTGAGCCAGGAGAAGGCTATATAAGCCCTGATGTATAGCTTTGTTTTGGGGGCTCACTTTGAGAAGTGTTCTGTGATTTGATATGGATTCTGGGAAGCCATTGTCCAGAGCCCCCCGGCTTTGAAAAACCCAGATGTTGAAACCCAGATGTTGATTTGGTATGGATGTAATGGCTGGACAGTTTGGAAAGATGTCTACTTGATCTGTTTCTGTCTTGATAATTCTGCCTGTATACTTTGAAGTTCGGGGTGCTGACCTTTTTCCCCTGAACAAGGTAAACGATATATGTCTGACTGATTAAAGTAAGCTTGTTAACCCATTTTGAGTTGCTTTCCTTTATCAAAGCAGATACTGTGGTGGCAGCAAACCCTGAGGACGCTTGGGGTGCTTGCTGCTACACTGGTAAAACTACATATATTTATGGGGGCCCAAGAAATATTGTTTTTAAAAGAATTCTGATCTACCCAATACCCAAAAGGAGATGATACTTATGAAATGTTCTGAGAACTTTAAAGCCCCATATAAATGCCTGCTGCTGATGTTTATTATCATTGTTGTTATTACAGAGAACCTTTGGGGAAGCCTGTCTGGGAGAGAAAAGTGCGCGAGGCTCCCCTGAGATCCAGCCTCAGTTCTTTGCTTCTTTGTAAGGCTCGTGCACTGCTCCTGGTTCTGCCTTCTTGGCTCAGGTAGGATGAGTCTCTGCACCCTCTTTAACAGGCCCAATTTGGAAATGGTTGAAGATAGATACTAGCTCTTCTCTTCTTCCTCAGATGGTGAGGCTCCAGCAATGATCCTCCGTATTTCCTATAGCTTATCTATGCCCTCCCCAAACACATTCCATCATTCTATAAACTCTTTTGATTATTAATCCAAACCCAGTCTTCAGTAGTTCTATAGTCACCTTTGATTATCCATCAAAGTCCTCTTTCATTCAGCTCCCACCTAACTTTTCAATGTAATTGTTGCTATTTAACATTTGTGCTCTAGGTTCTAGGCAAACTAGATAATTTTCTAAGCCCTGATCTTCCTGTGTCCTTGTAGAGAGGCAGGTTGATGGCGCAGTGTGCTTGGTAAGGCTGAGTTTGAATTCATGCTCAGACACCTACTAGCTGTGTGGCTCTAAGAAAGTCACCCAACCATTCTGTGACTTGGGTTCCACATCTGTGGCCTCTGGCCACTGGTGCACTACGATTTTTCTGATCCTTCTGTGTCTTTGCCTTTGCTCACATGCTCCCCCACACAAAACGCACCCTCACATTCGCACCACTTGTAATTCTTGAATGTTCCAGCTCCTCGCCTCGCTGAGTGCCCTTTTCTTTAAGCTTTCCTTTCTAAGTTCAGACTTTCCTACACATTTATCATATTATAACTTACACTCTAGTTGTCCATGAATCTACCTACTATTCTCGATTGGATTACAAACCCCTTGGGGGCAGGAACTCATTCTTGGTTAATCTTTGTATCTCAATAACCAAACAAATGCATTGCACATTGTGGGAGCTTAAGTAACAAACGAATCAGTAAACATTTATTAATATTCCAGGCACTGGGGAAGCAAGTACAAAGAATACAACATTTTTTACTTGGAATGAGCTTAACTTCTACTGGGAGAGAATAGAAACATAGAGCCAGTATAACTACCAAGGGAATCAATATAAATACATGCTAAGTCTTTAAATACAGAGAAACTTGGCAGGGAGGGCACGCGAAGCTGGATGGAGAAGGTGGTGCCTGAGCTTGATTTTAAAGGGAAAGGATTTATGAGGTGGAAGTGAGGAAGTCCAGATATTCGAGGCATGAAGAAAGTCAGTAAGTACAAAGGCATGGAGGTGAGAGATGGAGTACGTGTGTGTGTACGTGTGTGTGTGCGTGTGTGTGTGTAACAGGAGACCAGCTTATTTTTAAAATTTTATTTTCCTTTTTTTAATGAAGAAAAATATATTTTCCCTCCCTCCTACTCCATCACTCCCGTTCCTGTAACTAGGAAAAGAAAAATAGAAGCCTTCTAAGTATGCACAGTCAAGCAAAAATAATCCCAGTCTTGTCTGTGTCCAAGAAAATGCTTCCTTCTGCATTTTCAGTTTGTCATCTTTCAGGAAATGGGCATCACGTCCCACTGCCAGCCTCTGGGGTTGTTCATTGCACCCAGTAGAGTTCTTAAGCCTTTCAAAGTTGTTTGTCATCATAGTATAAATTTTTCTCCAGAGAGGTCTGCTTGGTTAGAATGCCGAGCACCAAAGGGATGTCCCAGTGAGGCTGGAAAGGTAAGCTGGGGCCAGGTTGTGCAGGGCTTTAGAAACTACCCAGGGAAATTTATATTTTAACTCAGAGACAATAGGAAACCACTAAACTTTGTTGAATTGGGGAGTTGTATGGTCAAATTTGAGATTAAGGGAAATTATCTTGGAAGTAGTGTGTTAGATTGCGAATAAATGTGAATTTAATTGAATGGAATTTCAATAACTTCAAATAATATTCTAGTATCTAAAAAGTCAACATGACCTAGAGAAGAGAGAGCCAGCCTCAGAGTGAGACATCTGGGTTCATTTTCCACTGAATTGTAACTTAACCTCTCAGTGCTCAAGGCAACTCTAAGGAAGATGGTGCTGACCAGCATGGCTAGAGGGAGACTTCACATCTGGAGCCACAGCTGGCTTCACATTCATCCTAAGTAGAAGTGGGCCTCAGTGGCACCAACCAGTCAAGTAAGCACAAGGAGTGCTAACAAGAAGAAGAGCAACATAGGAATTCATTACGCTTGGATGGCACCTTACAGATTACAACGCACTCATTCATAATTTAGCGTTGCATCACCCCCTCCCCATTCCCCCCACACACAGGGGATTCTAGGCAGGGGACATTGGATTGCACTAGTATTACAGGTGAGGACACTGGGACTCAGTGACTTTGCTTAAGTGATTTAAACTCCACAGATACAAGATGGGACTGGGGCAGGGCCCTCCTCAGAGTCCCACAGGTCTCCATGTCACACACAGGGAGAGAGCAGTCCAGGTTAGATTTGCAGTTTACACAGTTCAATCCAATGCAATCTAACAAGTGTTTACAAATACCTACTGTGTGCCAGGCACTGAGCTAGGTCCTGGGGATAGAGACAGAAAAGCAAACAATAAAAGCCCCCAAACCAACCAACTACCCCCCATCCAAAAAGACCCAACCCTTGAAAAAAGGAGCTCCTTCCTTCAGGGGGCTTTGGTCTGACTTTTACAGTGAGGAAACATAGAAGGAAAGATGGAGATTTGAGGGTCCGACCACTTAAGTGGGTCTGCAAAGACTTCTACTAATCAATTAGTCAACCAACAAAGCACTTATTATACACTTACTATATGCCAGAAGGGCAGTCAGGTGGCATAGTGGCTAGAGCACCAGGCCCTGGGGCAGAAGACTCATCTTCCCGACTTAAAATCTTGCCTCAGACAGGTGCTAGCTGTGTGACCTTGGGCAAGTCACTTCACCCTGTTTGCCTCAGTTTTCTCATCTGTAAAATGAGCTGAAGAAGGAAATGGCAAACCCTCCAGGATCTCTGCCAAGAAGACCCAAAATGGGGTCATGAAGAATCAGACATGACTGAGCTAACTGAACAACAAATACGTTGGACCCTGTGGCGGAGCTTTGGGGACACACAAAAACCAACAATGGTCCCTGACCTCAGACAGCTTGTCTTCATGGGGAGACTGCAGGCGCATGCACGGCCACACAGGGCGGGGATGGGTGGTGATCTCAGAGGGACAGGCACTGGTTGGCCAAGAGGCAGACGGGACAGACCTCCTGCCAAAGATGTCATCTCAGTGGAGTCTTGAGGGAAAAAGGGATTCTGGAGAGGCAGGGCAAGGAGGGAGAGCATTCCAAGGCGGGACGGTCAGGGAAAATGGAGGACTGTGTGTGAGAGGCAGCACAGAGGCCAGCATGGCTGGGGAGGGAAGTAATCAAGGGAAGACTGGAGAGGGAGCAAGGGGCCAAGAGGAGTATGTGTCTGAGCCTAAAGAAGCCCCTGGAGCTTAGTGAATGCGGAGGGTGAGGAGGTGACAGCTGGAGCTCTCTAGGAAAACACTTCTGTCAGCTGTGTGGACCATGGGCTTGATTTTGTGAACCTGGAATGAACTGCTAAGACACAGTGGGGGGTGGGAGTATATTCCATGGATGGGATATGGGAGGTGGGGGGTAGGAGGTGAGAGGTGGGAGGTGGGAGATGGGAGATGGGAGGTGGGAGTACGTTCCATGGATGGGAGATGGGAGGTGGGAGGGGAGGTGGCCAGGGGGTGGTGGCATGCCAAGTCTGGAGAACAGTAGCAAGCAGATCCATTGGGATGGAGGCAGAGTGTGTGAGGCAGAGTGACATGGGATTAGACAGGAAAGGCAGCCTGGAGAAAGCCTGGGAAGCCAAGCTGAAGAATTGTTATTTTTCCTCCAGGCAATAAGCTCATTGAAGTTTCTTCAGCAGAAGAGTGGCACAGCCAGGTTGGCATTTTAGAAAGATTATTTTGGCATTTGTGCTCTCAATGCAATTCACTAATTAGAAAATGTCAACTCATCAACTCAAAGAAATTCAGATGTAGAAGAGACCTCAGAGATCATCTTGCCAAATCTGGTCCGGTTATATATGAGGAACTGAGGCTCAGAGACAGTGAGTGACTTGCCTGGGGTCACATGGCTATTAGGGAGTAGATCTGGGATAAGCCTCCGTGTGTTCCGGCTCACGCAGAGCCCAGCATACCAAACAGCACCAGAAACAAGGATAATTGCCATTTGTATAAGCTTTCCCTTTGCAGCAGCCCGTCCTAAGTAGCACGATACCTCAAAAAGTACATCCTCCGAATTTATCATTTCTGTTTTAAAGGCGAGCAAAATGAAGGGCAGAGAAGCTTAGTAACTTATCCATGTTCCTACAGCTGGGAAGCACCAAAGGCAGGATTTGAACCCAGGTTTCCCAGACACACATGGTTATCTATTCAAAGGCCAAATCTGCCCCTTATAATTTGTGTGTGAGCTTGGACAAGCCAACCGCTTGTCCTCGGCTTCAGTCTTGGGTCCCTCTCAGCTCCACACCTATGACCCCATGGATATCACTAACAATATAAGGCCAAGTAGGAAGTACCGGACTGAGATTCAGCTCTCCCTGCCCCCTAAGCTATCCCACATGTTTTGTCTGGCTAAGGCACTTCAATCAAAAGGTCAAGAGCTCTGTTCTTGTACATAGCCCAGGATGGAGCCACATCATGGAGAAAATAAAAGCACAAGGGGAAAGGACACACAAATTTGGTGTTTTCTTTTGAGCTTGTGATTAGACTTTGTAAGTCTATTCCTGGTTTGCCCTTCTCAATGCATCTTTGTTACAGATACCAGTTGGGAAAGGAGGTGACGGTCCAAAGCTATCACGAATATTTTCCTGCACTTCCCATAGTGCATTGCTTTAGGGATTGCTGAATGAGATGACTGGTCTACAGCCTAGTTTGAAGGAATGAGAGACTCTCACTTTGAAGCCTGGCTTTTTGTGGGTCTACTGCTCCCGACACAGCTTCTGCCTTTAGGAGGATCAGTAGTGGGCTACTGCTGAGTGAGCACAGGAAGTGTTGATCCATATTCAAGTTCTCCCTGGCAGCAATGAAATCTAGAAATCTGGAAGCTGAGCAGACCATTGGGTTAAAATTAAGTTAAATTAAATTAAAGTTAAGCAGAGATATACTGAAGTATTTGCTTACCTGGTTTGTGGGGATTAAATTATAGAGAAACAATTTCTACTTTGAAGTTAAAAAAAAATCTAAAGCAAATTGAAAAAGATTCAAGGTCCCAGAATAAGAATGAACTAAGTTTACTTTATAGGTGGGAGAACTGAAATTCAGGTGGCTTTCTGCAACCCAACATATGCAACTAGTAAGTACCAGATCCAGGATTCAGGGTGAAGTCTTGCAATAGTTTCAAACAGATTCCATGATCAATGTGTTTAGGTGACCATGTATGTTGTTTTCAAGATTACAGTGACCACCCACTTGATATTGGATCTGAGTTACATGAATTTTCATCACTGGATGACAAACTGGGTTGTTTGGATATAAAATGGTTCATCTGTCACCTTTGCAAGAAGTTTTTCCTGCTTGGGACGTCTTTTCAAAACTTTGTACCCACATTGCCTTTGAAAACCAGGGTCACCTCTGTGTCTTGGAGAGACATCAAGAGCAGGCTTGGACTTTAAATTTTAAGTAGTCAATCAACCATCATTTATCATGCACCTTTTGTCTTTCCAAGCATGGTGGAATGTTCTGGAGATACAAACACAAAAGGAAATAGTCCCTGCCCACAATGATTTTGCATTCTCTCAAAGGAGAAAATGTCCACTTATGAGTTCCAGGTTCAAATCTCAGTGAAGTCCCCACTTCCAGTAGGGATATGATATGGCTTTGCCATTCATTCCTGCTCCTAGTTTTGAAATCACCTGAAGATGATAGGATGCAGAGCTGGCATGGCCATTAGAAGTCAACTTGTTTGGTCCCCTTGATTCCACAGAGGAGGCTACTGAAAGAAAGAGACTTGTCCAAAGTCACAGAGTAAGGATTCAAAACCAGAACCTCTGACTCTAATGTCAAGGTTCCTTACACTACACAGGTCTCAAGTTTGGCAGTGACCTTCCCCTTTTTCTCCCCTCTATTACCTAATGAATTTTCAAGTCTTGCTGGTCCTACCTTTGAAATGTCTGTCATACCTATCCCATCTTCTCTATTCCCTCTTCTAAGCTTCATCAACTCCTACTGGACTGTAATAGCTGGTAAGTCTTCCTGACCCTTCTATTCCTCATCTGATACAGCATTCATATATGCCTCTTGAACATGGCACTCTCAGTTGTTAGCCCTAAAAGTTCAGTGGCTCCCTATTACCTGTTAATTACCTAAAATTCAAACACCTTTGTTTGGAATTCAATGTCCTCTACAACATGGCACTCCCCTTACTTTTCAGCCTAACCTCAGGTTGCTCTCCCCCAGGCATTCTATGATCTGGTCAACCAGGCTATTCTCTTTCCATTGAATACACTGTGTTCTCCTACCTCCGTATCTTTGCCTAGGCTATTTTCCAAGCTTGTAGTGCCACCTCTTCCCCCTTGGACTATTTAATTTCAACCCAACTTTAAAAGTTCCATTCCAAGGTACTTCCACCTGGGTCCTGCAATCAGGAATACCCTTTCCTTTCAGACCTCTCCCAGCCCTTTATTCTGCACCTTGTCAATGTACTCATCATATAGCAATGTGTAGTCTAGTTGTCTTTTAACACGAGCTGAATCCTGAAGGTCATAGGGATTTCAAATACTGGGGGTCAGGAATTTGGGATGACCAGGAGCTGAAATGTCATGAATAACCTACAAGGACCAAAAGCCGATGACCAGTCGGATAGTTGTTTTCCCTTTTCCTACTGAGCTTGCCCGTCGTTGGACCAAACTGACACTCCATCTTGGGTGCTGTTGAAGCATTGCCACGATTTCCCATTTGATGAAGCAATGGGCATGGAGTGACATGCAAGAGTCACATGTAGAGCTCTGGTTGGTCCTCCCTCACCTTTGGGCAGCTGAAACAAGAAGAGGAGCAGAAGGGCTCTTGGGAGGGATGCCCACTGACTAAGTCACATCTGCAGGGATGAGAATCATGGAGAGGCTGTCCTTGAAGCCCAGTTGCATGTGATCTCATAGCCTTTAAGGACTCTTGATCAGACTGCTGTTTATCTGCAGTGTGGTTCATGGCTTTGTACATGGCCAGGGGAGGCTGAGTCACTCTGATGGAATTTTGGGGGGGGGGGGCTTTTTTGCTTTAAAGCAAGGAATGTGTTTTGGGTTTGTGAAAGTGGCGTGGTGGGGATGGCATCACCTGAAAGGAGAAGCTAGCTTGTGCTAGTCATAAACGCCTACACAAAAGAAATCCAAACTCTTGTCTTTCCTTCCACCATCATTCTCCAAAAGAGGAGCAAATGGGTTAGGACTGAGAAATCACTGAGCTATTTTAGGGAGGTCTGCCTATGGCTGACATTCCTATTCCTATTGAACTCTCCTCAAACCAAAGGCAGAAGACTTAACCTGACCTTGACTTTCCCTTTACTCAGTGCTATGAATAGCATAGTAGGTGGGAAAATGCTGTCAGGGACAGAAAGGTCTCTTTGGTGTGTCTCTTCTGCAGAAATGCCTTCCAGACAATCAGCTGCTCCATGAGGGCCAAACAACCTCCTGATTTTGAATGATTCCAGGAATCTACTGAGGGACCCTGAACAAACACACCACCATCTAGCCTGGAGTGTGAAAGTGCTTTCCACAGGAAAACTGGCTTGGCGCTGCTGTTCAGGGGCATAATTAAGTGCTTCCTAAAGAATAAACAGTAATAGATGTCTTTAGGGAGCAGTAGGTGGGATGGAGAAAGGAACAGCGATGGGAGAGAAATCAAGGAAAGCTCCAGGCTAAAGTCTCACTGGATACCAAGCATTCATTGAGCTGTTTGGGCTGCTCTGGCACTGTGACGTATTTTTCAACTCTGGATCAATTATTCTCCAAGGCTTAGTTGACATATGACAAGACCAGAGCCTTCTAGCACGGTTGCTGTTCTGATCTTGGCACCAGTTCCATTTCCTGACCTTGCCCCTTCACAAATGAGTTGGCAGCCTCATTAATAGTATGTTAATGCACCAGAGTGGTGGGGGGTGTGGGGGAAGGAAGGCACTGGGGCCCAAGCAGGCGTACTTTGGCACAGAAATATGTCTTGATGGATATAAGCAGGGATGGCAGCTGAGCAATTGACATTTACAGAAAGCAAGAGCTCTGAATAAAAACAAACATGAGAAATGGTGGTGCTTCATGGAGGGCTTGTGAGACTGCCGACTCACTCAAGGAGAGCTGCCTGGCAATAAAGGGCAGGAAGGCTCAGTAGAAGCCATATATGGAGGTGAGGAGGATGGACCACTTGAACACACCTGAGACCTGGACTTTCCCCCACTGACTTGAAACCTCTATAATTAGTGTCACACATTAAGGACTTTTTTCATTATCTGAGAGGGGCAGTGTTTTTTGACTATGAAATTTGTGCTGTGAATTATGAATTATTAAATTACCTAATTACCTAAAATTCAAACACCTTTGTTTGTAATTCAATGTCCTCTACAACATGGCACTCCCCTGATTAAAGCTCTTGACCTTAAGGACTGCAAGCCCTCTCTCTAGGCCTCAGTTTGAGGGACTCGGATCAGATCAGGGATAATTCAAACTCTCAACCTAAGGGGCCAATGGATACATTTCAGGGTCTATGAACTCAGATGAAGAAAAACAATTATATCTTTATTTCACTAACCTTTAGTTTTCCTTGTAATCCTATATATTTTATTCTGTTTTTAAAAGCAAAATTCTGAGGTCTATAGACTTCATCAGACTTCTGAAGGGTTCAGTGGCACAAAAATTGTTAAGAACCCCCAGATTAGATGATCTTTAAGGTTCTTCCAGGTCTAAATCCTCTGATCTGATGATTACCCATTTTCCCCAAGGAGAGAAGAGACACCATGGGATGGAGGAGGTTTGAGTGGAGGGCAGATGGGGTGAAGAATATGGGACCCCATCTTGGTAATGTGTCCTTGGCCATAAAGCGACCAAGTTAAGAGACTGTGGTTGACTCATGGCAAACCCACTCTGTTGTTGGAACAATAGTTTAGGGCACATTCCCTGCTGACTGTCGTCTTAATGTCCTCAAAAGTGCATGCGTTATCCTTGCAGGAAGCTGGGCATGGGAGCCTGGTGTGAGCTCGTGGCCTTGGAGACCTTGTTAAGATCCAAGAAATGCTTCAGGGTAGGCTGTCACTTATGCTCACATTCCTATTCAAATCTGTTGCTAGGCATGTAGAATCTGGCACTGAATGCCAGAGCCGATGAGCTGGAACCTCTGATTAACTTTGTTCAGACAGACAAGTCATCGTCTCATCCCAGGAAGCTTGGGCCTCTGACTGGCCATTGCTAGTCCTGTGGAACTCGCTCTGATATCTTGGTGGTCCAGCCTTGGTTGATTAGTCCAAGCTGACATCTCTTCACATAAGACTCTCCCGTCCACGCACCTCTCATCCTGGTCTCATTTTCGCCTTTTCTTTGTACCCTAGAGCTCAGTCCAGCGTCTGGTATAGAACCATAACTCCGATGTTTGCTGGCTGATTGGCGGGTCGGTTGCTATGCCTCATTCTTTCTGTTGAACATTGTAGGGAAGAGAAAGAAAAGTTAGTCATTTCTGAAAGCCCTGTGTCCTCATCAGTCTCCCTCATATCTGTGCCTCCTCCAAGCAGCCACGTTTCAGTGGAAGGCACCAGCCCCTTTCTCTCTGCTCCCATCCCTAGAATCACCATGACTTTTCCCTCTCCTTCACCCCTCTTCCCTCCTATCTTATGCCTTCCCTTCTGTTCTATTTCCAGGTCTTCTCGATGTACTTCCGTATTATCCGTCCCATTCTTCCCTAGACAGATTCAGTTTTATCCAGGCCCTCATCCCTTCTCCTTTGTCAAAAACAGTAGTGTTCTAATTGGGCTTACTGATTCTCATCTCTCCCCTCCCCCCGCTCCCTGGCTCCCGCCAGTGCCAGTCCATCCTCCCCATAGCTATGTTTAAAGCCCTCAACAGTCTGGGCTCCCATCTACATACTACTGACCCGAGGCACTTTAGGACACATGCAGAACTAGCAGGTAAGTGGTGAGGCATGTTTGTAATGCCAGCATTCTTCACAGACTTTGAGCCTCTTGCAGGCTGGACGATAACTCGTCCTCTGCTTATACCTAAGTGCGTGTCAGTGACGATGACTGCGGGAAGGAGCAGGCCCATTTACACAGCAGCCACATTTGGAAGCTATTTTCATTCTGCTTATCCCGTGAACATGCCTCAAAGAGCACATTAAGTCGGAAGAAAGAAAGAGAACGAGGGAGAAGAGTGTTGCTAGGAAGCGTGATTAGCTTCACTGGTGTGCTTTTTCAAGGGAGGAATCAGGAACACTGCAGTCTTTACCAATCCACTGAAATAACATTTTCTGAGGAGCAGAGACACCTGAGGGAGCTGCTTGTTGCTACGTATGTCGTACCAACATCAAATGCTTGGGCACTGAATGTCCACTTGCCACTTCAGCCCTGCTTAGACCCAGTGCCTGGGTTAGAGACCAAACCCAACCAGAAATCAAGTGTATGGTCCTTCAGCAGTGTGTCTTCTGGGCATTCAACATGCTCTGTCATTCTGGAATTAAGTAAAGGAATAGGGACTAGGTATGAGATCAGTCAGGCCCCTGAGGACCCAGACCCTAGGAACTTAATGATCCAGATACCTAACCATACCTGACTTAATCTCTTAGATGAGTAAAGATGAGTAAACCTTTTTTCCTTTGAATATAATCTAATGCATAATCTGTCATCACACGACCCTATAGGGTGGAACCCCAAGATAATTGTTCCAGTACCATTTTTAACAAGTTCCCACTTTCTCTTCCCTAATCCCTGTGATTTAGAATCCTTTTATACTCAAACCAAATGAACAATAAGTTCTATAGATCTCCTACCAACTCTCTCATTCCCATTTACTTCTGGGCTTCTCCCCTGAGTGCCATCCTTCCATCATGCCCTCTGCAATCCTCTTTCTGTCACACTGGGAAACCGCCTTCCATTCTAGACCTCTTACTTTCACAATCTTTCCATCTTATTGAAGTCACAGAAACTCACCCCCTCAAACAATTCATCCATCATGCCCCTCAAACACACAATCTCTGGAGCCATCTTCTCCAGTCCTAAATGTTTCTTCTGTCACAAAGCAGCAAGGCATTCTGATGGGAGAGATGGGGGCACTGCATGCCAGACAGCTTCAACATCCACCATCATGTTGACCATAATCTTCCCCTCAGACCCTGATGGAGACAGCCCAGACCGTGGGCACAGTCAGACTTCCAGCCCAGTGCCTCCAGTCATCATGCTGGGAAGCAATCCCTCCAGTGATTCAGCCAGGCAACTGCTCCTGCGGGGACTGTCTCCACGGTTACTGAAGACCCAGAAAACAAAATTCTTGCTGCCAAAGTCCTTGGCTCTGTCAAATGGTCCAACACCAGAAACTGATACGATTTTATTAGTGTAAATGACATTAATGAAGGTGTATTCCCATCTGCTTTGTCACGCCACTCCTTGGACCATGGCACCTCATCATCTGACTTGCCGCCAAAGCCTTCCCTTTGTATGGTTTCCTCCATTGGGCGGGGAGCCCCTAGAGAGTGATTTTTCTATTTGTGCTTTGGTAATTTGCACATATTAAGCATTTAATGAATGATTTTTCATCCATTCATTCATTCATCCATCCATCCACCCACCTACCCATCCATTCATTCATTCATTCATTCATTCATTCATTCATTCATTCATTCAT
>NW_027185759.1:9168919-9245391 GCF_028583685.1 Petaurus breviceps papuanus | reverse complement strand
CATTCATTCATTCATTCATTCATTCATTCATTCATTCATTCATTCATTCATTCATTCCTGTATCCATCCACGACAACCATCCCACTGGACCAGAAGGAGGGGGACGCATGTTATTTGCTCCTCACTGTCACCTTCAGGTCAGCCTTTTGCCACCATCACTCAATGATCTTTATTCCTTTGAGGTCTGTGCTGACCATGAAGGACGTCCTAAGCACTGACCACGTTTCTGTGAGTTTGGGCCAATCAAATGTTTGTTATTTGCAAAGGCTTTTAATGCAGTAGGTAGCCAGGTGGAGCAGTGGATAGAGCACTAAACTGGGAATTAGGAAGACTCATATTGCTGAGTTAATATCTCGTCTCAGCACTTATTACCTGGGTGACCCTGGGCAAGTCATTGAACTCTGTTTCTTCATCTATAAAATGAGCTAGAGAAGAAAATGGCAAACCACTCCAGTGTCTTTGTCAAGAAAACCCTGCATAGGGTCATGAAGAGGTGAACATGACTGAAACCATTCCACAACAAGTTACAGGTAGAGGTGTTATCATACCCCTATTTTGCAGATGAGAAAACTGAGGCTCAGAGGAATAAAGTGACTTGTCTGGGGTGACCCACCTAGAGCCAGAAAGAGCGTTTGGATCCAGCAGGACTGACTAGCTGGCTTGTTACTCCAGCATTCTGTCTCCTAGCCATAATCCCTGAGTGACTCAAACCTTTGGGAATGAGTAAGTCTGTTGTCTGTAAGATCTCAGGGGAGTTGGGACAACGGCAGGTGAGCTGGTGAGTTAACTGAGTCATTCATCGGGGTTTGGCCTCCCTCTGAAGACATCACATTCCTAGACAGTCCCTCCAAATCTGTTCCCCTGACTCAGAGACCCAGGCAACTGAGCCACTGGTCTTCTGCCTTGCCACTGCCGTATCATGGGATAAAAATAACAGCACTATCTAGTGTTTACCTAACACTGAGATTTACAAAGTCTTTTACAAATATTATCTCACTTAATCCTCACAACAGCTCTGCAAGGTAGATATTATTATCCCTATTTTATAGCTGAGAAAATTGAGGAGCCTGACAGTTAAGAGACTTGTCCAGGGTCCACACTCAGTGTGTATGTGAAATGGTATTTGAACTCAAGCCTTCCTTCCCTCAAGTCCCAGACTCTGTCTCTTGTACTGCCACAGAGTAATAGGGAACGGAGAAGTCAACTGAGAAGGCTAATCCTCTCTTTTGAGGGACCCAGTGATTTGTCCTAGATCACATAGGTATTAGAGGCGCTGGGTTTTGAACCCAGATCCTTTGATTGAAAAGCCAGTTCTCTGTCCCCTGTCTCATGACGTCTTGAGTTCGTCTTGCTCTAGCCTCATCACTCCTCCTGTCTCAGTTTACCTATCCGTATATCCCCTCCCTGAAAGCACTTATAATGGCTTCTTACTGCCCTCCAGCATGTGTTGTTATCCTTAAAGACTTGGGCACTTGGATTACTGTTCTTTCTCCTACTCACCTTTTACCACAACCTTGTTTTGGTGAGAATTAGATGAGATCTTCCTTTGTGCAGAAAGTACTTTGTGAACATCACAGAGGATACAGATATGTCAGTGATATTCTTATTCAGATTGCTGAGCTCCAGGCTCTCATTTTCTTTTGAACTCATCCTTATCTCTCCCCCTAGAACCTGTCCTCCCCATTGCTATTTCTGTTGATGGCACCACTATCTTCCCAGCCAATCAGGGTCAAAATGGCACCACTATCTTCCCAGCCAATCAGGGTCAAAACCACAGAATGATATTGGACCTTCTCTTCCCCCTCTCCCTTCCAGATCCCATTAGTTTCAAAGGGCTGTCAAAGTTGCCTTCATAACATTCTGGCATTTGTGCTCTCCTCTCTGCTCTGAGAACCAGCCCCTCACAGGCCCTCATCACCTGGCACCTGGATCACTGACCCACCTATAGCTTCTTGCCTTCTACTCAAGCCATCTTTAGCCCAGTTACCAAAAAAACTCACTTGATGCACAGGTCTGACTAGGTCACCCCCCTGCTTCAGATTATTTTGGAGGGTAATATCCAAACTCCTCCACCCAACATTCCAGGCTCACCTCCTCTGGGCTCCCACCTAGCTTTGCCCCAGATTTCATGTTCCTTTCCTTCATCCATTCTATGTTCTATTCAGAGGGAATTCTCCTCTGCTCTCTGATCGTGTCCTCCCCTCTCTTATCTTTCCCTATTCTCATAGGCTTGTTCCCTGGGACAAGAACTGTCTGCAGCCCTCAAGGCTCTGCTCAGGTTCTCCCTGCTCTCTGAAGCCTTCACCCATCTGTCAGCCAAAGAGATCCTTCCTCAAGCTCCCAGCGAGGCTTTTCCCCTTTGTTCACTCTCACTGTGACTGGGTCCCATCTCTCCATTAGAGTGGAAGCAGCTTGAGTCTATTGCTTACTTTATTCCTAATCTCTGTAGCTCAAGTACCTAGAGAAATACCTTACATACAGTAGATGCTTAATATACGTTTGGTGAATTAAGCAGATCCACCGAACCAGACTGAGCTGAAAGATTCCTCGGGCTGGCCTCTTTCAGTCTGGCCTCCTTTGGCTCAGTGGGGGCTGCCATAGCCCAGGGCTCCTGGTCCTTTTCTTGGCTCTTCCACTGGGCTTCTTTGAGATTTGAGCCAAGTCATTTCACAGGAGGACGGTCCTGCCTCGTCCACAGGGTTTTGCATCAGGGCCAGCACTGCTCTGATTCAGCTCCACATTCCGCTGTGTCTTCTGCCCTGCTTCTCTCCCAGGATGTGTAGTGAGGCTTACCAGTCACTGCTGGGACTGGTTGTCAGTGATCCCATCACACTGCCTTCCCTGAATCTCAGAGCACTGCACAGGGGCAGTGAAGAAAGGATTAGGCATCTGTTTAGGGTTTTGGGGAGCGATGTCCCCAAGACCTGGAAAATCTGTGTAAAAATTTTTTGGCCCTCCCTTTGTAGCAGAGAAATCTGAATTATTATGGTAGTGAAGCATATTGATATTAGACAATACCGTACATATATTTTGTGCATTTCTGAGTTTCTAAACTTTTTCTGCGTGATCTGCTGGCCTTTGAGTGTCATCTCTGGCTTCCATAAAACTCCCACAAATTCCCTTTAATTTCTTATGCCAACCTCGAATACTGAAACCTCGATGGGGAACATTGTGATGTGGGAGACACAGCTGTAGTTCCACTCCTAGGTGGCAAGGAGAGGTGGTGTTATTGTCCCCATTTTACAGATAAGGAAGATAAGGTCAGCAGTGTGGATTAGTCCAAGAAGATTCAAATAGCGCCAGAGTTAGACCTCAGTACAGACCTTCTGAGCCCCAGTCAGTCCAGTTTACTTTCCTATGCTTCTCTCAGTGTCCCTGAGTGACCCAGATCAGCTCCCCCTTTGTCCAGAGCCAGACTTGGGGGGGGGGAAGAATGGGCAGGCCCACTGTCCATTTGCCTATTTATGAGACCTCACTTGCCCCACTAAAGTAGTATGGCAAAGGATCACTGGCCTGCCTTTGGGGGAACTGTAGCTAGCTGGGAATTAGAGTTCTGCTGAGCATCAGTGAAGGATCATGGTGGCACCTTTACATTGGTGGTGAAAACCTGTTGATCCCAAGACTCAGCAAATCTCATTCACCTTGGTCAACATCAGTGCCGAGTCCTGCTATGTCCACTCGAGGTCCATGAGCATGTGAATTCACTGAAGTGTTTGCAGACCTGGCAAGATCAGATTATGGATTTAAAGCTAGACATAATATTTAGCAGCAACAATGACAATAAAAAAGATCGAATTTATATAGAGCCTTAAGGTGGGCAAAGCACTTTAAAATATTATCTTGTTTAGTCCTTACAACAACCCTGGAAAGTAGGTGCTGCTATTATTTTCATTTTTACATATTAGAAAACACAGAATTTAAATGACCTGCCCAGGATCACACAGTAATTGTCTGGGATAGAATTTGAACTAAAGTCTCCCTGACTCCTGGTCCAGCATTCCGTCTATCATGCTTTCCTAGCTACCTAAAGGACCTTAGAAATCCGAAGTCCAATGCCTTCAGTTTCTATATGAGCAAAAGGATACCAGGAGAAGGTTGGGGTCCCATAGCCCACAGGTGACTTATGGGAAAGATTTGTATCTTTTGACTCCAAATACAGTGGTCTTTCTTCAATATTACATTGTCTTCCTGACCTACATAAAATTTCAAGCTGATTTCTTGCCTCTTGGGTTTCTTTTATTTTTCTTTCTTTCTTTTTTTTGGAGGGGGGGGAGGCAATGGGGGTTAAGTGACCTGCCTAGGGTCACACAGCTAGCGAGTGTCTGAGGCTGGATTTGAACTCCAGATTCCAGGGCTGGTGTGCTAACCACTGCATTACTTAGCTGCTCCTGGTTTTTTGTTAAAAATATTTCATTGACACATTTTAAAAATATCACTCTCACTTCCCAATAACTCTCCCTCTCTGCCTCACTGAGTGGCTTGACTGAGTAGAGAAAGCAGTCCTCCTCCCTCCCCTAGCCCCACCCCCACCCCGCTGTCCCAGTCTTGGAAGGTTCTGTTTGTACCCCCATGAGCCTGTAAGCTCCTTGAGGGCAGGAACTGGTTCTGCCTTTCTTTTTTTATCCCTCGCATCTAGCAGAATGCCTGGTGCACAGTAAGCATTTAATAAATGTTTATTGCTTGGTTTCTTGCTTGCTAACCCGGTTCCTGCTTCCATTATCTCATCATCTAAGAAACATCATATTGTATTCAGTTCTTGGCACCACATATAAGGAGTGGCTTTAATCAATTGGAGCAAACCCAACAGGAACATGACCAGATCATGACCTATGAAGGATGTAGAAAGGATTTAACACAAAGAATACTTAAAGAAATGTAGGTTGTTGAGCCTGGGGAAGAGACGAGAGTGGGAACAAGATGGGATAACTATTTTCAGATATTTTAATTGTGTATTTGGAATAACAATGACCATACAACAGCAACAAGAGCTAACACTCATGCTTTGCAAAGCTTTTTACTTATATCATCTTATGGGATACAAGCACCAAGCCTGACGGGTTGTTAGTCAGTTGTTTTTACTTGTGTCTGACTCTTTGTGACCCCATTTGGAGTTTTCTTGGCAAAGACACTGGAGTGGTTTGCCATTTCCTTCTCTAATTCATTTTACAGATAAGGAAACTGAGGCAAGCAGGATAAGTGACTTGCCCAGGGTCACATAGAAAGTAAGCATCTGAGGCTAGATTCAAACTTAGGGCTTCTGGATTCCAAGTCCAGGGTTCTACCTATATAATTCTATATCTATTCTACCTAGCTGCTAAAAGGGATAGACATCCTTGTATTGTTCACACATAGATACGGAGTCTGGATGGTCTTTCTGTAGTCTAGAAGGCCATGCTGAGGATGTAGGACAGAAGTAAAACCAATGATTGGGAGTCATAGGAGCACAGATTTCAGCCCATTACAACAATGCCAATAATAATGATACTAAAACTATCATAGAGATGTTGGGAAATGGAATGGTCCGCCTTATGAACTAGGGAGTGCCCCATTACCAGAGACTTTGAATGCCCGCCCATCAAGGATGCCAGTACAGGGAGCACCGGGTGGGGCAGGAGGGGAGACGAAAATTCATTCCAACTCTAAAGATTCAAATTTCAGTATTTTCTAATGGACATTCTGGAAAGATGAAATATCCCTTGATGGGAGACTCATCTTCTCCCGAGTCCTTTGATGTTGGTCTTAAAAGCCATCATAGCCACAGCAGATAGTAGATGAGGATAGCTTTTCAGTGACGATATAAAAATCAATAGCCCATCATCTCTACCCCCATCTCTCCAAATTGGGCACCTTTTTGAAGGTGAGCCTAATGAGCTGGCTCCCAGCACTGAGGCAGACACTGTAGGATGCGCACGTTGATGGCGAGTTAAGTAGCCACATAGATGCTGAATTTGTTTTATGTTCAGGTTGCCCTGGAGGGAATGAGGTAAAGGCAATAGCAGCAGCATATTTCCTGAGAATAGCTTTGTGTGAATCATAACTAACACCCTGGTGGAATAGCTGGTGGAACTTATTAGGGAGGTGACTTCAGGCCTGATGAAATGTCCATTGCTATTATTTCTATCATTTGGCTTCATTGTGATCAGGGAGAAGGGAGATAGAGGCATTTAAGGTAAAAAGAGAACATGGATGGAGAGCAATGACACTGATATTTTATAACCATATGAATCTAAGAGCCAAAGACCCCAGTTTTCCTCCCTCTTCCTTCACCCACTGAAGACGTAAAGCAGAAGGCACTGTTCATGGTATCTTGCCTTTTTTTTTTTTTGCCTTTTTTGGAGGGGGGAGGGCAGGACAATTGGGGGTTAAGCAACTTGCCCAAGGTCACATGGCTGGATTTGAACTCAGGTCCTCCTGATTCTAGGGCTGGTGCTCTATTCACCGCACCACCTAGCTGCCCCCCTATCTTGCCTTTTAAAAAAAAAATTCATGGCACTGTAATGTCATCCATGTAGGGACTTCCAAGTGAGGAAATTCTCTCCACCTATGAAGATCAGTACCTGCTGTGCAGCAGAGTTTGAGACTTGTTTTGGGTCAGACAGCTAGAATGTATGACAGACAGTAGGTGGCTCAGTAGAGACCTGAGATCGAATCCAGCCTCAGACACTTACTAGCTCTGTGGCCCTAGGCAAAAGTCACTTAAGCCCTGTCTGCCTCAGTCTCCCCTCATCTGTACAATTAGGATCATAATACTTCACAGGGTTGTTGTGAGGATAAAAATACCATGACATCCATTACACCTGATCCTAGCTTCGGCCATTTTCTGCCACCTTCTTCCCTTCTCTCTATTTCTCCTCTTTCTCAGGGAATCATAGTCAAATCACCGGTTCTTGGGAAAGGCGTGTTAATAAAGTGTTCTATCCCTCATCACCACCTGTGAGATTTTCTGCAGCACAGCTCCCTGGTCTGGCTGCCACAGCATCATTGTGTTGTCTACCGTGCTAGAAAGTAAGCCCTTGGAGGTCAGGCCCAATCTCGATTGTGTATTTGTGTCCCCAGTCTTTAGCATAATGCCCAAGAGTTTTCACTCACTTTTTTCTTTGAAACCCCTCTCCTTGTCCCCAGAGAGAGGACGTTTCAGCAGAGGCTGCAGTGAAACATTCCCTACTTGTCCTGAGATTCCACTTTCCCTTTCCTTTCTCACCCTGCCCCCCTCCCCAGACTTCGTGCAAGTTCTTACGGATAGCAAGCATTTACTCAGAATTCGAGGAAAATTAGTTCATCTTTATCTGGAGACAAAAGCCATTATACAAGTACAAAAACCAAATAAACTAGGCTTAAAGATAAATGGAGCCACTTGAATGCCAAGACTCCAACTGTTCATGATTCTATTCCGTTCAGGGAAATGGCAGCCTTTTCTCCTAATTCCCTTCAATGCTGCCTTTCCACAAGGGCGTTCCCAGAGCTCCGCACTTTGGGGGCCTTTCAGTCCCCTGGCTTCACCTTCTATTACTCTGCATTCTGTCCTTCCAGTTGGCAAAAGCTCCATTTCCCATCTCTCTCCCTTGACCAGAAAGGGCTACATATTCAGACATCTCCTATGCCTCTATTCTTTCCCCTTATACAATATTTGTACAAAAGACCTCTTTTTACTGCAAAGGGTTTCTTTTAAATGAAGGAATGAATAAGCATTTACTAAGTGTTTCCTATGTGCAAAACTCTGTGCTAAGTGCTGGAGACACAGACAGAAAAGGAGGCTGGTCAGTGAGGGGCAAGGGGGAAGGTGGTGAAAGCAGAAGAGCTGCTCTGACTCTCCAGGCACAGGAGCCTCTGGTCTCTTCCTCCCGGGGCTCGTTTCTTCAGCTGGGGCTCTAATGGGGGGGGGGATGGATTTGTTTTACAAAATATTTTGAGAGCTACATATCAATATCGTTGCTGTCTTTTGTAATCCTCTGCATTTAAAAGCATTATTCGAAACCAATGGGTTTTACCAGACCACTACTCAAGGCATCCAGGACACAAAAAGGGTTAAGCACCCCTGTGCTTTAGGCAAACAAATGGGTGGCATCCTCTCTGCTCCCTTTTTGAGAAGAGAGAACTAGATTAACCTAACAATGGATTTAGATGAACTCCAATTGGGTTATGCCTGTGCTTTCCCTGTATATCTCTGTCTCTGTCTCTGCCTTCTCAGTCTGTCTCTGTCTCTCCTAACTACTTCAGTTTCTTTCTTTATCTGAAACAAAGGAGTGACTACTTTCTTCAGACAACTTCACTGGGGTTTTTCCATTTTCTTTCTCAACCTAAGAAAATCTTTTTTTTTCCTTCCCCGGCAAATGATCTCAGTGAGTTGCTGAGAAAATTCCTCATCTCCTGTTAATGCTTGGTTTGAAAGATTCATTTCTAGGATCTTGATGTTGGGTTTCTTGCAGTCTTTCCTGGGATGGAAATGAAGAAAAAACACTCCACAGACAGTTTTGTTTCCACAAGACAAGTCCCTGGCAGACCCTTTTTCGGAGGGAGATGGGGGAGGCCCTAAATCTTGCATTCTGTCACCTGGGCATTAAAATAATGAATATGTTCAAGCTGGTCAGGCTCATGAACGACCCAAAGGACGAGAATGCGTATTTTGGAATTTGTCCACAAACAGCCCATAATCACTGATGCTTGTTTGGTTATGGGTGAGTGTCTTTTTGGGGGCGGGGGGAGAGGGAGCTCAGAAGGAGAATCTTTCCTCTATTCATCATCTGAGTTCTGTATAATGTTCTTTCCAGAAAGAACACCTTCTGGCCAGTGGTGTCACCCACCAACCCCACCTCCAAGTCACCCTCCAATGTCCCCAACCTCCTGCCTCTCGCTGTTCTATTTAATGACTGCATTATTCTGATTTCATTAAGGCTTGTTCCTCTCTAACTCCTGCTAATGGATAAGCTGAACCATGAGTCACACGCCTGTTCCTTTTGGTCTAAAGAGTGCAAGGCTGCTATTTCTTCATTTTTTTAAAGACTCATATAGAAAATATATGGCTGGTCCCCTGACACTGAAAGAATTATTGTATTTCTCAATTGGTTCATACTGCCCTGGTATGAAAAATGTTCCTGCATTGATGCCAGTAGAGTTCCAGTTCTCTGAGGGGCAGAGATTTCACATTTGATTTTAGTACTGGGGGAAAGATGAGGTGCTGAAGGCAATACACTCAGTAATGGGGATCACAGCCTTCTCTAGGAAGAAGAGCCTCCCACTCTCAGATGGTCCTTCTGGTTACCATAGCCAAGGCAAAGGAATGGGAGCAGCCATCTCTAGGAGTAAATAGAGAAGGGCTCACACAACAGGAGAAAACCCAAGTGGGTAAAGCCAGCATGAGATAAGGAGATGACATTCTCTTACCTTGGGCTCTTCCAAAAGTGTAAGTCCTAGAGATAATAGGAAGAGGACTCAGAAATGGCAAAATTTATGGGAATAATAAGATCCAAGGATTTGATGAAATCCAAGGACCCTGGATCTGGCTCCGAAAAGTACCTTAAGGGTCATTTGGTCCAAGTTCCTCATTAGGCAGAGGCGGAAACTGACGCCTAAAAAAGTCACCTTGTCCAGGGTCACATGGAAAGTACAGATTAGAGGTGGGATTCAGATACAGAATCTCTACCTTCACATTCATTTTTTCTCCTACACACAACACTTGGCTTCTCATTCATCACACAAATTATATGAAAGAAAAAAAAGGTGAACTTTTCAGTGCATCAAGGACAAGCAAAGAAGAAAAATATCTCTTAATATCCTAGTACCATGGGTTTAGAGCTAAGACAGTGTCTGAACTGAACCACAGATAGGTGAGTGCTTCATCTGGAGTCAGGAAGACCTGAGTTCAAATCTGGCATCAGATACTTCTATGGTTTTCTTTTCTTGTTTTTGTTGTCGTCTTTTTTATTATTTGCAGTTTATTAGTCATGAAAACATCTACATACACATGAAAAATAGTAATACAAGTGTATTACAATGTTCATTTATTACAACAGATCTTTGGTGGGACAACAGCTTGCAGGTAACTAAAACTTTTTTCCCACAGTTTTTGGTGCATCTTACAGCCAAAGCTTTCTGGTTGCTTCTCTATCATTTCTGGCTCTCCATTGTTGTTTCTCATAACTTATGACATTACCATTTTGGAAAATCAGGTCACTATGGGTCATCATAGGGAATCATTCAGGAAAGAGAAGACATAGTCGTTCTGGGAGCTCTGTCTAGGTTTCTTTAGGGACTAGAGGCCAAAATGGTCAAGCCTACAGAACTGAGGTTTCTCATTTCTTGGTTCAGGATCACACAACTGCAAAAGCTCATCCCGGGCCAGCCTTACTGCATTGGACCAAGACTCCTTTTTATTCTGTCTCAGGCTGGTTCTATATTGAACACCATCCACCACAGCACAAAAGGCAAAATAAGGACCCAGAACATCACCTGTTGTGACAGCTTCCTTAAGGTCAAGCTGCACATGCTGCATTTGTGCAAACTGATGGAGGGCTGACACTGGATTGACCTCTCTATGTTTGTACTTCATGATGAATTCCTTTGGACGAAGCACAGCATTTTGATTAGGCAGGGCTACTTTAGGAAGATAAATTCAACACATAATCCTCTGATGCTGAATATATTGGAGGAGGATTTGTTGTTGTTGAAGAAGGTTCAACTGGCAAGTTCTTTTTCAACACCTGAGCAAAGCTAGGAACCTGGGAACTCCGAGGCCAGTCCTTGTTACCGGACATTTTCTTGGGTCTCAGAGCGGCCGCCCCGGCTGCTTCCCCCACCACCCTCTCCAGCGCCGCTGCCCTCGCTTAACCTCTGTTGGCCTCAGTTTCCTCATCTGGGGATAATGGGGATAAATGAGGATAATAAGTGCGCCTACATCTCAGAAGTGTTGTAAGGAGAAAATGAGAAGCATTTAGCCAAGTGCTGGCACGTAGTAGGACTATGCCAATGTGAGCTGTTGTTATTATTAGCTACTGTTAAGTGTCTTACCTGTGGTCCCATAGCTAGTAAGTGTCTGAGGGAGAATTTGAACCCAGGTTTTCCAGTGCTATATTCACTGTTGCACAGTGCCTTTCATATCCATCCCACTACACTCTACACTATGCTTTCCTTGTAACAACCCCGGGAGAGGGGTAGTTGAAAACTCTGCTTTAGTTCTTCAATGATCTGGGGCTTCCTCAGTATGGGGGCTTTCCCCCCTGATTTAGCTCATTGCCTCTCTATCTTAGAACACAGTCTTCATGAGTTCCTGGGGCTAGAAAAGCTCACCACCTGGTGGCCAGTCATATATTCATGAACACTCTAGAACAAGACTGATCTTTGAATGACCAACCCATTTTCTGTCACTTTTCCCACACCAGACATGCTTCCACGTTAAGAGACCCTACTGGACATTGTGTCCCAGTGTTATAACTTCTCAGAGACCAGCCATGGACCTTACTCCTATGGAGAATCAGAGTAGGACTTGGCCAATGACACAATTATTCCTTTTTACATATGAAGGGACAGAGGCTCAGTGAGAAGTCACTTGACCCGAGACTTGTAGCCAGTAAGTTGCGAAGCCTACACCTGCACACAGATTTTCAATGAAGTTCATTTCAATAATTATTTCTTAAGCACCTACTATGTACTTCCAAGATGCCCTGCTGCATAGTGACCCAACCAACTTTGTTCATTGATCCTCTGCTTATTCATGTCTATCCTGGTAGAAAGAGAGACCCAGGCTCACTGATGGTGCTCTATCATCAAAGAATGTCATCCCATGTAGGATGGTCAGCATGGAGTCAAAACAGAAGGGACAATGTCTCTGGGTGGCATTCTCTAGATTTTTCTATGCGTAGAAACTGACTGAAGCCAGACCAGGAATCCCAAAGAGCCTCCTAAGTGAAAATCATATCAGGATGTCTCTGTCTTTGATCTTCTAACTGGCAAGTCCCTGGCCTGGATTGGCATTTCTTGAGGAGGCCCAGCCATGCTCATTTCACTGTCGGCTCCCTCTGTCCCTGGATGGTTCCACCTCCTCAGCCCCCTTGCTCTCCTCTCCCAAGGGTTCCCTCCTGCCCTCCATCCCAGTTCTCCTTTGCGTTCTCTTCCCTCATTACAGTGGGAGCTCCTTGAGAGTAGGGGCCATTCTGCTTTCTTTTGTTTGTATCTCCAGGGAGTATCACAGTGCCTGGCCCATAGTAGGCCCATTTGTCTTTGCTGTTCAGTCACTTCTCAATTGTGTCTAACTCTTCATTGACCCCATTTGGAGTTTTCTTGGCAGAGATACTGGAATGGTTTGCCATTTCCTTTTCTGACTCATTTTAGAGGTGAGGAAACTGAGGGAAAAGGGTTAAATGACTTGCCCAGGGTCACCCAGCTAGTAAGTGTCTGAGGCCATATTTTAATTCTTTTTTTTTTGCTTTTTGGAGAGGAGAGAATAGGGCAATTGGGGTTAAGTGACTTGCCCAAGGTCACACAGCTAGTTTTGTGTTTGTGTTAAGTGTCTGAGTCTGGATTTGAACTCAGGTCCTCCTGACTCCACAGCTGGTGCTCTATTCACTGTATCACCTAGCTGCCCCCTATATTTGAATTCTTTAGGCCCAGCACTCTATGCACTGTGTGACCTAGGTGTCCTACTAATTAAATAGCAAGCCTATTTGAGGACTTGAATATTCTTCAGCTGATGTCACATGGTTCTACACCAGAGAACATAACATTCAGAAAGGATTCCATTCAAGATGGCAAGAAGTTTAAGCCATGGAGGGACATATTACCAGTAATGACCTTCCTACAAGAAGTTGAAGAAATATGTGATTATGGGGCGGTGGGTAGGGGAAAAATGGGGAGAAAATTTGTAACTCAAAATCTGACGGAAACAAATGATGTAAATCAGAAGTTAATAAAGCATTTAAAAACAAAAACAAAACAACAACAAAAAAGAAACGTGATCAGAAAAAAAAGAAGGCCATTGCTAAATAACTTATGAGCAATCTGCATGCTGGACTGGTGCTCCCCTCCCCAATGGTGAAAGTCCTAAAGGAAGCCTTCCTTTCCATTGAGTGGATTTGTGGGAAGCCATAAAGAAGAAGGGTATAGGATGTGAAAATGTGGATGTACTTAGCCCAGCAACTAGAACACGGCAGGCACTTAATTAATGCTCTTTATCTTGATGACTGGGATCTGCTTCATCAGAGGGAATACAGACATTGGTGAGATCATGAGGACAAGCCAAGTTATAGAACTTTCAGATGATGGCAGTGACAGGGACAATGTCATAAAAAATCCATTAAGAATAATGAGATGTTTCGCCTGGAGGAGGTGAGGATATAATTTCTCTTTTCAAACTTTTGATGTCTTCCCTGATAGAAATAGAAATAGATTCACTCTCCTTGACCATGGAGGGCAGAAATGGAGGCAATGGGTAGAAGCAGCAGATCTAAGCACAAAGAAAGGGAACAATTTCCTAATAATTAAAGCCATTAAAATGGATACTTGAGAAAGGAATGAATTCTCAGTCACACGAAGTCTTTATAGGGTAGGCAGATGGTATAGTGACTAACGCACTAGAATCAGAACTAGAAAACCTGAGTGCAAATCTCGCCTAGCTTGTGACCCTGGGCAAGTCACTTAATATCTCTCAACCTCATTTTTTTTAATCTTCAAAATAGTGACAATTATAGCACCCATTTCCCAGGTTTGTAGTGAGAATAAAATGAGATCTCACCATAAAGCTCTTTGTAAACCTTAAAGAGCTATGTAAATGCTCATGATGATGATGATGATGATGATGATGATGATGATGATTGATGATGACGGTGTGTAAGAAGGACTGGGTGTGGCTCCCACTAGAGACTGATTCCATGATTCTCTTATCTTATTACCTCTGTCTTTGTCCATGGTTGGCTTTGACTTAGAGAAAGTTGACCAAGACCCCATATCATAATAAAAATGAGAGAAAGAAAAGCAGGGAAATGAACGTTCTCAGACCCCTCCAGTTGAGCTGCCAACCTGGATGAATGACAGGGCTGATTGAATCTGGAGATGACTGAGGAAAAGGAGCTGATGCAGCGCCTGCTAGCTCAGTCTCCCAGAATGGATAGACAAGGACCAAAGCATCAGGTGCAGGGGGAAGAGTCCAAGGACCTGGCTGGCATTCACTATGCATGGGACCTTGGACTCTTTCCCTCTTTAGACCTCAGTATTCTTATTTATAAATGAGGAGGCTCTATGAGATGACCTCTAAGAAGCTATCTGTCTGCATAGGTTATGAGCACCAAGGAAGTAGGAAAGGGAGAACCCTAGAAATCAAGTACTGAATTATTCCACCTGAAGATCTCTACTCTAAGAGACTGACACAACAGTCAATGAGTCAATCAACAAGCATTTCCACTTTCTATGTACCAAGCACTGGGGATAGGAAGAAAGATAGAAAACAAAACAAACGAACAAAACAAAACAACAAATCCTGTTCCTTTCCTAAAGGAGCTTCCATTCTGATGGGAAAGACAATCTGCGAATACCTAGATGCCTACAAGATATAAAGAGCAGATGAAGGGTAATCTAAGAGGGAAGGTACCAGGAGCTGGGGGAGAGGTTCCTTCAGAAGGTGAACAGATGGAGGTGAGGAGAGAGCATCGTGGGTATGTGGGACAGCCAGTGAGTTGGGAGATGGAGTACTGTGTTCGAGTAATTTCAAGCCCACAAGTTTAGATGGATCATGCAGTACATGGGGGGTGGGGGAGGAGAGCAAAGATTAAAGTAGGAGGGGGTGCAGAGAGAAGGAGCTGTAGTGCCAAAGAGGGAAGGTTTTGTTTGATCCTGGAGATAACAGAGAGCTGTGGCAGTTCATGGCGGGGGGAAGGACTGAAGCTCCTTGTTATTGTTATCGCCACCTGCCTGGGTCTGGAGTCTCTTGGAACAACCCGGTCTCTTTGGCCTAAGATATGGGCAAGTCCCTTCTTCCTTACTTCAACCATGTTAATTTTTTTCTTCAAAAAGAACTTTCCAAGGGAATAAAGGAGACAAAATAAAACAAAGGAATTCAAATGAAGACTTTACAGAATGTAATAATCTAATCCTAAAATTTCCATAATCTTGCCATATCCAGTTCCTGGGAGAAATGTCCAAGGAGGCGCACACCCCATTTCTTCTTCTATGCTGATCTCATCTGGACTCTCCCTGGATCTGGTTTAGATTTTGCCTCCACCCAGTCTAGCTTGTCCTAGGCAAACAATCCTTGGGCAGTTCCTTTCCTATTCCTTCCATTCTTTCCTCTATCCTGTGGGTGCTTTCTACCCATGTCCCTCATGGCATGAAGGACTCGTGCTCCCTCACTGGGGTCTTGGGCTCCCAATGAGTGAGGGGTTACCACATCCAGGTTGATCCAGCCTTACCACAGAACTCCCTGGCCATCTTTATTCCATGTGACTGCACAGGAAGAAACTGAGGTGTAGTGGCATGTTGTCCAATAACTTCTCATTAAGCCAGATGTTGTACAAAACACTGGGAATACAAAGGAAAGGCAAAGGCAATCCTCCCTGTCAAGGAACACACAGCCCACGGGGGGACCGCCATGCAAATGGCCATGTGTGAACAAGAAATAGACAGGAGTTTATTTGCAGAAGCAGATATATGTAAGTGATTGGTTGGGGGTCACACAGCTGATAAATATATGAGCCCAGGATTTGAATATAGGTCTTCTCAAATTCAAACCCTGAGCTCCATCCACTACCTAAAGCAAAAATGCCTCCATTACAGGAAATCACAACTTTTCTACAGTTTGTAAGATTAATAATTACCTAGAAAGTTACTGACAGTATTTGGAGGTTAAGTTGCATTTTTAGGGCCATATTTTTCTGAAATGTTAGAAAAAGTGTCTGTTCTCTCTTGCCACTGTTTCTAGGAGACAGATTAGGTGGTGTGGTGGTTAGTATGTTGGGCCTGGAGTCAGAAAGACCTGAATTCAAATCTTACTGCTTACTTACTTACTAGTTGTTTGACCCTGGGTAAGTTACTGAGACTCTGTTTGCCTCCGTTTCCCCATCTGTAAAAATAGCACTTACTACTCAAGGTTGTCGTGAAGATAAAATGAGTTAGCAGTTGTAAAGCACTTTGTAAACCTTAAAGTGATATGTAGATGTTGTTGTTGATAGCAAGGATAAAAGATGATTAAAGCATTGCCAGCCTGTCTTAGGTAGAAAACAAGATTATTGCCCTTCTCTAGGGCACACAATATCACAACACACGGAAGACCCGCATTTACGATTATTCTTTCTTTTTTGTGGGGGAGGGGATAAGGAACAAAGGAGCAGAGGTATCAGAATGATATTTGCTGACATAGTGATTGGGGGTCATTCATGGGCCCCCTTTACCTAGAGCAGGTTCTAAGAGAAGAGCAGTTTCAGAGTTCCCATGACCAACAAACAGTACTTGAGTATATCCCTCTCTAGTGCTGGAATTTCTCTCAATTTCTCTGAAAGGAAATGCACATATCTCTGGCAGACACTTGCCTGTGATGCTTCTGACTCCCTCGGGGTACACTCACCTTTCTTTGCTCTACACCGCCAGGTAGGGTCATCACAGATTTAATCAATGCAACAGTGGGAATAGATGCAGCTCTCCTTCGTCCTCAGGTGCAGTGTTTTTCCTCCTTTTTAAGTCTTCAGTTTTCATTCGATTAGAGAACATCATTAAAACATTGCATGAGCTGCTCAGTAGGCTAAATATCAAACAGCGCTTTAACAATGCTGACCCTAAGGCAGTCCAAGCTTTTCTAATAAAATACTGGAGGTGAGGAATCACCTGTGAGGGTACTATTCTTGTCCCCTGGTGTTTTCTTCCTTAACAGCAGGAGGGGGAAGAGTTGCAGACACATATAAACTCAGACACATATCTAATTAAGGAGAGTGCGATCACTGAGGACTTTCTCCCTTAGTGATCTAACTAGTCCAAGCTGGTACCTCAGTCTTTACACAGATAAATGAAAACTAATGTGCACCGAGTGTTCATTGCTCTCCAGGGAAAACATAAACAAGATAAGCCTCTCATGCTAATATCTCATATCATATACCAAGATAAGGTCAAAACGGGTACTTGACTTAGACAGAAAGGGTGATACCAAAAGCAAATTAGGAGTTTAGCTGTCAGATATATGGAGAAGTGAAGAATTTGTGATCAAACATTATGAAATACAAAATGGATAATTTTGATTGCATTAAATAAAAAAGTTTTTGCACAAGTGAAACTCAACTCAACTGAGATAAGAAGGAAAGCAGAAAGATCGGAAATAATTTTTACAGCCAGTGTTTCTGATAAAGGCCTCATTTCTCAAATATATTGAGAACTGAGTCAAACTTATAAGAATGCAAGTCATGCCCCAGTTGATAAATTGTCAAAGGATACAAAAAGGGTTTTCAGATGAAGAAATTAAAACTATCAATCGTCACATGGGAAAAATGCTCAAAATCACTATTGATTAGAGAAATGTAAATCAACACAATGCTGAGGTACTACCTCACACATATCACATTGGATAATATTACAGAAAAGGAAAAGGATAAATTTTGGAGAAGATATGTGGAAACTGGGATACTAATACACTGTTCATGGAGTTGTGAACTTATCCATCCATTTTGGAGAGTAATTTGGAACTGTGCCCAAAGGGCAATCAAATTGTGCATACCCTCTGATCCAGCAATACCACTACTAGGTCTATATCCCAAAGACATCATGAAAAAAGGGGAAAAAACCCATACATACAAAAATATTTGCAGCAGCTCTTTTTTATGGTGGCAAAGAATTGGAAATTGAGGGGATACTCATCAATTGCAGAATGAATGAGTAAGTTGTGGTGTATAAATGCAAGGGAATACTATTTTTTTTTGCCTTTTGGAGGGCAATTGGGATTAAGTAACTGGCCCAAGGTTACACAGCTAGTTTTTTTGTGTGGGTGTTAAGTGTCTGAGGCCGGAACCGAACTCAGGACCTCCTGACTTCAGGGCCGGCGCTTTACTCACTGTGCCACCTAGCTGCCCCTCAATGGAATGCTATTGTTCCATAAGAAATGATGAGCACGTGGGGAAAGACTTACCCAAACTGATGCTGAGTGAAGTGAGCAGAACCAGAGGAACATTATACATACCAACAGCAGCATTGTACGATGATTAACTATGATAGACTTGGCTTTTCTCAGCAAGGCAATGATCCAAGACAGCTACAAAAGACTTGTGATGGAAAATGCTAACTACATCCAGAGAAAGAACCCTGGAGTCTGAATGTAGATTGAAGCAGACTATTTTCACTTTTTTCTTTCTCTCTTTTTTTTTTTTTTGGCGTGGCTTTTCCCTTTTGTTCTGTTTCTTCTTTTACAACATGACTAATGTGTAAATAAGTTCACATTACTACATATGTACAACCTATATCAGATTGTTTGGTGTTTTGCAAAATGGGGATGGGAGGGAGGGAGAAAAAATTTGAAACCCAAAATCTCATGAAAACTATCCTTACATGTAATTGGAAAAATAAAATACTATTTACAAACAAAACAAAAGATAAGCAACTGATAGAAAACAGGGGAGAGGGGGAATACACACAGATACATGCAACTAGATGAAGAAGTATATACCCTTGAGGCAATAGTAAGGGAAGGCAGATTTATTTCTATAGCCTTGCAGCTGGCAGAGGAATCAGACTAAAAAACTGCTCTCATCCATATCCTGACAAGTGATTCAGATAAGCAGGTGCCCAGCATCATACCTGTCTCTGCTGCTGGCCTTTATGTGGTGTTTGTTCATTGCTTTCAGAGGAGACATTGCTGGAAGAGAGATTCCAGAGAGTGCTGTCTATGCAGCATAGACACACAATTCCTTAGCAGCTTGGACAGCTCCCCTAGCCTCCTGTGCCTATGTGATGGGCTGGGATTCTGAGGCAATGTGTACTATTGTATTTAAAGGATCTGGGTTAAAGTCTCTCCTCTACCACAAACTACCTCAGTAACCTTGGACAAGGCTCCATTTCCTCATTCACAAAATGAAGGAATTGAACCAAATACCTCTGTGTCTTTTTCGGTTCTAAATCTATGATCTTGTGAAGCTGTCTGACTTTCTTTTGACTGGATGGGCTTTTCTCCCTGTTCTGAACATCCTTAGAAGTTGTACAGCTGCTGCTATTTGCCCAGTATTTGTAAAATGAACCTATCTGGAGATGGTATTTGGAGCTCTCTAGATTGCAGAATCTAGAGTTCATAAACTCTGGAGCTCAAAGGCACTTTGGAGATTGTGTAGTCCTTCTTTCTCGTTTGTTATCCCCGAGAGGCTGCATGGGTTTGCTCATACAGCTAGGAAAGAGATAGTTGGTTCAGCACCAAGTTCTCCATGGTCCAGGTCCAGTTCTCCATGCTGTCTCAACAATCCAAACCGTCAGGGCTACCTTTGTTCTCCCAAGCTACCCCTGCTCCACAAACTCTCCCCAATTTCAGGTTCTTTTACTGGCATCTGATTTCCTTTGTTCTACAGAAGAAGAGCTCTTTTTGCTTAGACACTTTCTGTGGTAATGTTGAATTCCTAACTGATGATATTGAGTTTCTTATCAGTCGGAGAGCAATATCTTTGGGTCCTGAGAAGCTAGGACATGCCTGTTCTCCTTTTGCTCCACTGGATCACCTAGGTGGGAAGCACACTTGGACAAAAAGAACTGAGAGGTGGGGGAGGGAAGGAGCAGGAGGTAGAGAGCCATGCTTCCAACAGAGCATGTCCAGGATCAGCAGGAAGAGACAGGCAGAGCTATAGCTGTGTGGGCGACCTCCCAGCTGACAACATCCTAATCAACCCAGTCTTGCTGCTGCTTTTCAAATGCCTTCATTAAACAGCCTAGTAAAGGTCTCTTTAATCAGTCCTAGTATCTGTTTACATGAAAGGGAGCCCTTTGGCCCTGAAGAAGGCCATCCCACTTGCAAATGAAGAGAGTTTTACAACAAGGTTGCTTTACGACTGCAACACACATGTCTGGCAGAATTGGGAAGTTTCTCTTCATCAGTCCTTGTTGGTTTGATGCTTATTATATGCAGAACATCTTCCCCCACCAATATTTCTGTGAACTTATTTGTCTTTACCTATGTAATGGACATGTTCATGAGATCATAGAATTTCAGAGATGGCTGGGACCTGGGAGGCCATCTAGACCAACCAGTATTTGAATAGTAACCCACTCTATATCATCCCCAGTGAGTGGTGAATGAGCTATTGCTTGAAGCTGTCTAGTGAGATGGAAGCTGCTGTTTATGAAGGCAGAACATTCTCATTTTGGATAATTTGAGTTGTTTGCCATGTTTTTTTTTAATCCTTTAATTAAAATGAAGCTTGTCTCTATATAACTTGCACCCACTGCTCCTCCTCTGACCTCTGGGCTCAAGCAAAAATCTTTCCTCCAGATGACAGCCCATCCACATGACAGCTACTATGTGCTTCACTCCCTTGAAACACTTCTTCCTTTCTTTCAAAAGGCACTTTATTTTATTTGGTCACCTGAAGAGTAGAAAGGTACTCTTTGAGCCCTTCCTCCCCTAAGAAGAAGACCAACTTTCCCTTTGTACATACATAATCATTATTTGATACTGGTAGAAACATAAACAGTACATTCCTTTAAAGCTACAGAAAAAATCCACGGTCTATTGACTTCTTTTGAATAATTTCTTTGGCTAATTTTTGTGGCCAACTACTGGACAAAACTGCTTTTCTTCAATATATGAGATTTGAAACATGAATTTAAGGCTATCCATTCACCTCTCTTTATTTTGCCACTGATCTCCAGAACCTTCCTTATACTTCCCTGGATGCTTGGGTCATCCTTGCTTCTTCACTCTCTCTCACCCTCCCCCATCCAATAATGGTGCCAAGTCCTGTAGCCTTGTAACATCTCTGGCATATGCCCCCTTCTCTCCTTTAATACTGACACTCTCTCAGTACAGACTCTCATTACCTCATGTCTGGACTACTGAAAGAGTCTGCTGATGTGTCTGCCAGCCTCCAGTCTCTCTTCACTCTAGTCCATCCTCCATTTAGCCACCAAAGTGATTTTCCTAAGGTTCACATCCAATCATTTCACACCCTTACTCAATAAACCCCAGTGGCTCTCTATTGCCTTGAGGACCAAATACAAAAGCATCTCTTTGGCATTCAAAACACTTTGCTCTTACCTTTCCAGTCATTTTACACTTTGCTTCCCAACATGCAATCTTTAATCCAGTGACACTGATTTTTTGACTGGTCTTTGAACAAGATACTCCATCTCTTGGAGCTGGGGATTTCCTCCATGCCTGGAACATGTTCCCATCTCTGCTCCAACTACTGCCTTCCCTTGCTTCTTGTAAGTCCCTGCTAAAATCCCATATTTATAAGAAATCTTTCCTAATTCTAGTATCTTTCCTCTGTTAATTATTTCCAATTTATCCTTTACAGAGCTTGTTTGTATATTTGTTTGCATGGATTGGAAGCTCCTAGAGGGCAAAGACTATCTTTTGCCTCTTTGTCTCTTCAGTACTTAGTATGGTATCTGGAACATAGTAGGTACTTAATAAATGTTGAAGTTCAAAAGCTGGGATGGGGCCCCTGGATGAGATGGGAGTAGTGGGGATCAAGAGCCACAAAAGGAGGAATTAGTCTTGCCAGGGAAGGGATGGGAGAGGAAAGGAACAAGCATTTATCAAGCACCCATTATGACAGGAACTGTTCTAAACACTTTACAAATACAATCTCTTTTGATCCTCAGAACAACCCTGTGAAGTAAGTGCTGTTGTCATTCCTGCTTTACAGCTGAGAAAGCTAAGGCAGACAGAGATTAAGTGACTTGCCCAGGATCACACATCTAGCAAGTGTCTAAGAATCAGCATTCCATCCACTGCCACCTGTTCTCAGAGACTGGAAGAAAGGGGGAGTGGGTAAATAAAGTTGGATAGAAGTTTTTGAAGTGGAGAAGGGAAGAATGAGTTCAGAACACTTGGATTCAATTTCCTCAGTAAAATACAAAATAATGCAATTTTCTACAAATTGAAAGACGGTAGAAGGGGAGAAAGATGAGACAGTTTTAAACAGATGGTACAAGGAGCATGATAGAGAATCATCAAGCCAGACTAAAAGGATGGCCTGGAACATTGAGGGCTAAGCTGAGGTTATGTAAGAGGAATTTGAAGTGGAGAATATTTAGTGGATAGGAAAAATAATTGCTGCCACTTATATAGCATTTTAAGGTTTGGAAAGTACTGTTACCAAAACGGTCTCATTTGATTGTCAGAATAAATCTGGGAGGAAGGTGCTTTTTAAAAACTTTTTCTATTTTAATTTTTTTTTGTTTTCCAAGGAGAAAGGGAGGGCAATTGGGGTTAAGTGACTTGCCCAAGGTCACACGGCTAGTTTTTGTGGTAAGTGTCTGAGGCCGAATTTGAACTCAGGTCCTCCTGACTCCAGGGCTGGTGCTGTATTCACTGTACCATCTAGCTGCCCCAGAAGGTACTTTTATTATCTCTATTTTACAGTAGAGGAAATTGAGGCAGACAAGTTGAATGACTTGCTCAGAGTCACATAGCCATTATGTGTCTGAGGTAGGATTTGAAGCCAGGGCTCCCAGATTCTAAGTCTAGTCCTCTATTCACTCATGCCATCTCCAAAGAGGAGCAGAGAAGGTGGGAGGGATCCAAGGGGAAGGATTATCACATGTGAACAGAAGGACAAGAGGGCAAACAGTTGGATGATGGATGGAGTCAATGCTGTTTCCTTCTGTTAATGTAGAAAGAGGCCAAAACAATGGTGATTGAGTGAGGGAACAAGGTGGGGCTGAGAGGCCAGAGCTTGTGGTAAGAATGGAGGTCAAGGTAAAGAGGAAATGATCAAGAAAGGGAGGTTTCTGTATATTGTGCATCCTCCATGAAGTCCCATTCATCTGGTTGTGCTGCAGCATCCTGCAGTTTTACAGTGAATTTGGCCAAAGGGCTAAGTGATCGCTGCAGCCCCAGGCTGGCCATAGACAGATCCTTGGGGAAGCATATCCTCTGAACCTTTCTCTTTCTTCTAAGGTGAGCCTCTAACTGAGGACATGCAAGCCTGACAGGCATCTGCCCCAGGACCTTACACACCAGGAGAGAGCTGAGGCACCACTTTCCGTTTTGTTGCTGTCCTGAAAGTAATCTTCAGGGCCTGTTTGTCCCATGCCCAATCTCACCCCAAATCTAAATCATCCCTAGGCTGAAACAGTCCCACTCCAGCCCTTGAAAGTTTTCTCTTTCTCCAGCTTTATAAATTGTTGAGTCCATTATTGAATGAATTAGTCTAATAAGGAAGTCAAACCAGTGCCAAGGTCAGTGGGTTGGACCCTTCTCCTTTCCTGCATGTTGGCTCCCTTTTAAGGTACCCCAATGTCTACCAGGATACATAACGAGCAGCTGGAAAACCCTGGCTGCAACTTTATTTTTCATGAGAAACATTATTTAACAGTGAGTTCTGAAATAATATCTCTGTTAGACTAGAAAGGGGGTTTGTGGGATCATACAGCAGATTCATCAGTAATAGTAATTACCCCCATTGTGATTCTCACTTTGACATTCCCTTACTGATCCAAGTGTGTTTTCAGCCATAATCAAGGGATTTGTGGCATGAGCAAAAATAACTGGGTATCTAGTTACTCAGCCTCAAACGAAGAGAAGGAAGTAAAAAAGGGAGAAATAAGAAGAAAGAGGGAGAGGAAGGGGAAACATCAAGTGCCAATTTAGTGGTTATTTTTCCTTTTTTCCAAATACTGCTGAATACAGGACCAGATCTTGGAAAAGCTATAAAGTAGGTTACGTTTTTGGCATTATCAACCTCCTCTACCCTCTTTCAATACCCAAACAAACTTATGCAGGCATTGAGCCCCCACGCTCATACTCCCAGGTCTCCCATAAAGTAACACCCCAGGCTTCTTCTTCTCTTTCATTTGGCACAGTGGAAAGAGGTCGGGTTCTGGAGTCAGAGCACTGAGTGGAAAACCTGCCTCTTGATATTTGCTCCCTGTATGACCTGGGGTAAGTCCCTTAACCTTCCCAGACTTTGGTTTTCCCATCTGCAAAAGGTAAAGGTGAGACAAGATGTCCTCTCAAGCTTCTAATCTGTGATCCCATATCCCTAAAATTATTACCTCCTCTTCTCCAACCAGACTTGCTGGTTCTGTGTCTCATTTCCAGGTTCTTCAACCAAGAGAAATCTCTTCCTGTTCTGGATTCCCACAGGAGTTGCTTGTTTCTCTTTTATTGAATTTCCCAGAAAACCTTGAGTTATGCTTTGCCATGCCCTCACCTGCCTTTCCCAATCAGACTACCATCTCATTCTCACTAGAGTGGAAGCACCTCGAGGTTGGAGACCTTATTCAATGAATTCACCTGTGGATCTCCTAAGGTGCAAATGTAATGCATTGTTCATGGAACATGATTGGAAGATGTTCCTTGCATGCATGCATGAATGAATGAGGGATTGGTAAACAGAATTTATTAATCCACCATCTGCCCCAAATGGTCCATTAATTCCAATTCCACTTCCCACCTCTATACATTTGAACAAGCTGTTTCCTATGCCTGGAAAATCTTTCCTTTTCATTCTGGTGTCATTCATTTGTGAAATCTCTGTTTTCCCCAGTTGTTCCTGCTCTTTCCCTCCTCAGAAAGTTTGTTGACTTACCTGCCATTTGCCCCTCTAGAATGGCAGGTCTCCAGGGGCAGCTTTCATGTACTCACAACTTGTAGAGAGACCTATATACAGAAGGCACTTAATAAATGTTGCTTGACATTGGAATCTATAGGTGCCAATGCATCCCAGAACGAGGGGCACAGCAGAGCCCTTCTGGCCAGTTCTTTCATCTCAGAATGTCTTAAGTGGAAGAGACCACAGGGGCCACGTAGCCCAATATGTCTCAAGACAATAATCCCCTTCCCAACTGACCTGGGTCTGAGAGTGGGACTAGAATTCTCTCTTACTTAAAGGAACACTTTTGTTTTTACAAAAATTAAAACATTAGTTTTGATTTGAGAATTTACAAAAAAATCCATCACACATAATTGGAAACAGTCAGAGAGATGTGCCCCATGAGCATCACTTTGTCAGGCTAAATAAGAAAGGGATTCATTCATACAGTGTCAAAAGCAAATAATTATTCTAACTTTTTAATCAAAATTTAAAATCAAAGATTACTTTTATCTCTCACTCCTTATGCTGTTCTCTTAGTATTCCTGTATTTAATTTATGAAATTTCCAACTTGGTAACATGGGCATTTTGCTGCACTCCTTTTTTTTTTTAAACCAGACCTGTGACTTCACGTGTGCTGGGAGTTCACCTCATGCATACAAGTTCCTGCCCTGAAAGTCCTATTGAATGACAGATTTACCTGGGGTTACATGTAACTTGCTTGGACTCACGCAGCCAGTATGCACCAGAGGGGGGATGTGAGCCCAGGTCTTGGAAACTTAGAGCTTGGATCTTTGGTTATTCCAAGGCTTCCTCGTTACATCATCTGAATTGTGTCCCCTTGTCAGCTTTTTCTATTCAGAGCAATAATCTACTCTTCACTTTGCACCTTCTTATTCTCTCCTGCGGTATCTCTGCATCCAATAGGTGCCAAATAAATGCTGTACTTGGTCTATGATTTCCTGCCTGCATAGATCACTGGATTTTGGCTCTAAAGCTGGAAGACCATGGACTGCAACAACCTTTCAATAACCCATTTTCCAGATAAGGAAGCAGGCACAGAATGGGGACATCACTGACCCAACTATATGGGTGGCATTTGGTAGAGGGAGGACTTGAATCCAGGTTCTAGGACTCCAAGGCCAGCCTTCCTTTCCCTACACCTCCCTGCCCAAGTGCGTGGGATAACTAGGCACTCTTTTCTATCTCTTCCTTCCACAGTTGCATTATAAGCCTAATTTAAATTACAAACACTTTGGAACTTATTGTTCCCTTAAGTATTATGGGGAAGGCTGAATAATTAATGACTCCCCTAATTCTAAATGAATCTAAAGGAGCAGTGGATGCCAAGAGGATTTTCATGAACTCTGATGGTGGCAGAATGTTTGATGATAACTTTAGGCACTGAAAGAGTCTCTTACAGTATAGTACATGGATCAGTCAACAAATCAGCCAAACATTTATGAAATGCCTACTGTGTTCCAGGAAGTGCACTAAGTACAGTCCCTGCCCTCAAAAAGCTTGCAATCTAATGAATGGGGAAAGGAAGCTGAAAAGGGTGGTGGGGAGAAGGCAACTGACACAGGGGCATGATGGAGAATTCCAAAGGAATCTCAAGGCAGCCTCGCTGGTGGGAATTGGTAGAAAGATGTTCTGAGCCTCCTCTTTAAATAGAGGCCTTGGAGCCCACAGCCCTTCCCTGAATGAATGAATGAGTGAATGAAAAGGTATTTATTAGGTGCCTGCTATGAGTCGGACACCGCGCTGGAGACACATTTACAAAAGGGAGGCAGCCCCTGCTCTCAAGGAGCTGACGTTCTAATGAGGAAGATGACACACATAGAAAAGTGTTGGCTAGGGAAGATAGTTTCTGTCTGGGGAGTCATAGGGATTATAAAGGAAGCCACGGGGAAGGGCAGTCCCTTGTGCTACCCAGACCAGCAGCAATGTGAGCATTGATCTGATTACTGTTCCAAAAGGAAGAACAAGAAGTGGAAAGGGGGTCAGGAGGTAAGGCAGCAGAGCGGAAGATGGTGAGGAACCCATACTGTGGGGGTTTCACTTTTTGCCTTTTGGCTGGTTGGGACATGAATCCTGTTTTGATTCTGCTTAAATACAGAAGAAGCAGAAGCAGCAGCAGCAGATGAAGAAGGAGGAGGAGGAAGAGGAGGCATTCTTGAGATGGCTCTTAAAGATTTACAAATATGCAGAAATGATATCTTAATTAATTCTCACAAATACCCTGCCAGGGGAGTGTTGTTTTTATCTCCATTTTAGAGATGAAGAAACTGAGGTTGAAATAAGCTAATAGACTGCCTAGGGTCGCATAGACATGGAGCATTTGATGCAGCCCAATACTCTGTATCCTACTCTACCCATTTGTTAGGGGATGACTATTTCGGCCATGGGCACCTATTGGTTCAAGGTGCTTATCCAGATCCTCAACAATATCACATGCCAAATATGGCTCCCTGCTCCTGTCCAGAGCAGGGCTGCCCCTTGGATGTCATCTGTGGCAACATCATGTGCTCCATTGATACACACGTCACATCCACCACTTTGCCAGTTCCAAGGTGCCTATGTATTTCAATGATGGTAAAGATGTAATTTTAATCCTGGGAGAAAGTTGGGCAGGAGACTCCACTTGCCTGTGATTAAGTTATCATTTATGCAAAAAGAGGGGAATGAGATTTCTTTTCCCCTGCCAGAGTATGAGGCAGAAAGGAGAAGGTACAGAAAACCACATTGGTGTGGGTATTAGTGGGGCATTCTTGCATCATGTACAATTGGTAGGCGATCATGGTCCCAGACTCATAGACTGGAGAGAAGGGGGAATTTTAAAGTTATGTTGCCTATTCTTCTCATTTTATAAAAAGAAACCTGAGAGCCAGGTTCTGGCTAAGTTCACACAGTAATTGTCTCTAATGTCAGAACACTGGAAATGTGAAGGAGGTTCTTTTGAAACCAATGGATTGCCATGATCAAAGGATCCTCACCTATTGCCCACATGTCTGGTAATAAGCTTCTCTGGCCTTACCAAAGCAGGTTCTTGGGGGACAGAAAGCACACTGACAGGCCTATTCCCTTAATTGTTTGAAAACTGCCAGGACCTGGGGCAGGTAGGTGGTGCAGTGAGTAAGAGTGCCAGACCCGGAGTTGGGAGGACCCGGGATCAGTTCCAGCCTCAGCTACTTAACACCCACACACACACACACACACAAACTGGCTGTGTAACCTTGGACAAGTTACTTAACCCCAATTCCTTTAAAAAAAAAAACTTCCAAAACTTCCAGGACCTGTCACAGTCCTGTGTGACTTGCCAATCATAATAAAAGTAGGAATATGATTTTCAGAATCACCTCAGTCCCAACAATGAGAATCTATCAGTATTCTTTGCCTCTTACCCAGCCAGTTAAACATCAGCTCTGTTGTCAGATGGACACCCAGCCTCTGTTGTGGGGGACCTTAAACCAGGGAGGATTTGCTCTAATCTGGTCAAATACAGACAAGCTTTAGAAAAGCCATGATACTTTATACGTGGCCTCCATATTGCTGGGAAGTATTCACACCCTCAATGGGATAATTATTCTAAATGCAAATTTTCTCTAAGACAACACACTTTCTTTGTCTTCTCCCTTGGTTTTCAGACTGGTCATAGATACCAGGGTCCCACCTTCTATGACATGGTTATACCCAAGAATGCCCTAGTGGAGAAAAAGGCCTCACAAAATGTTGTCAAAGATGTAACTGTTGTTGAACATCAATGCCTGATGTTTCTGGGTTCTTTATGCTTAAGATTTCTGGAAGCTCACAGCAGGACCAGCACATCTGGCTTAGGCTAATGAGACTTGGAACTGGAAAGGACTTTAAGGTACTTTCTTTTTATTATTGAGGAAAATATGATTTAAGATTTAGTGACAGACACAGTATAAAAATCCCTTCCCTCAGACACCTCAGTGGGACCATCCAAATGTCACCAAACCCCTATCTGTGCATCAAGTAAATGAATGTATTTTCTACTTGGAATATAAAGACCAGAACTAAACAGACTGATGGTATGCTATCAGTGTCAGAAGGTATCTGAGCTGTCACCTGGGATAATCTGCATACAAACAGCCATTTCTTCTGTCACATACTCTACAGGTGGCTATCCAGGATCCACTTGGAAACCTTAAACAAAAATTATTTTCATCCATAGTAGTTAAGCATTTTGCCTTTAAGCATTTTAAGTAATGTTGTAAAGTTAGAAAAATGCTTTAAAATAATAACTCACTTTGATCCTCACAACCACCCTGGGAAATAGGTACTATTATTATCATCTCTATTTTACATACAAGGAAAGTGAGGCAGACAGACAGTAATGACTTGCCTGGAGTCGCAGAGCTAGTGAGTGCATGAGGCTAAATTTGAACTCAGGGCTTCCTGACTGGCCAGCTAGATGATATAGTTGATAGAGCACCAGACCTGGAGTCAGGAAGACCTCAGATACTTACTAACTGTGTGAATCTTGGCAAATCACTTCACCCTCTTCACCTCAGTTTCCTCATCTATAAAATGAGCTGGATGGAGAAGGAAATAAAAAAACCACTTCAGCATCTTTGCCAAGAAAACCCTAAACAGGCCGAGTTGTACATGATTGCAATGCCTGAACAGCTTCCTGATTCCAGGTTTAATGCTCTATCCCCTGTGCAGTCTAGCTACCTCTAGACATGGTCAGGAAAATGGTTTGGGAGTCAGGAGACCTGGGTCCAAACATCATCTGAGATATCTTCTGGTTGTGTGACCCCAGGTAAGTCATTTAACGTCTCTAGCCTCAGCTGCCTCATCTCTGAGATGAGGACCAGTCAATCAGTAAATGCAAGAGCAGGATTTTCCATCTGTCCTTAATAAATTATATGTTCTTAGATTCATCCCAATTTCCAATCTATCAAGCTAATTGGTACCTTTATTCTGTCATCCACTGGATCATATGACCCTCCCAACTCGGAGTCAACCTCAGCTTCATTGAAACCATGGACAAAAACGCTCCTTTTCTGGCTAGTCAGCGATTCCCTTTCGATCCCATGCTCTAGATTCTTCCAGGCCTGAGCATTCAAACTCACGTTTAACAATTAAAATCCATTCATTAATCATCTACAATGTGCCAGGTTGGTCTAGTTTTCATTTTTGTATCATCAGAATTCAGCACATTTCCTGGCATGTGTGTCTTTCTAATAAGGGTTTACTGATTGATATATTTCTCCTGTCTTATAATTTGGAATAATCTGTCTTTCCCCCTCTTTTTTGATTAACAAAATATCTCTCAGTCCCTCTTGATACACCCTCAAGTAGAACTGAAATCAGCCATTGATTCATGAGATCTCAGGATTTAGGTAATGTACTGTTGCTTAGGTATTTTCAGTTACAACTGATTCTTTGTGACCCCATTTGGGATTTTCTTGGCAAAGATATCAGAATGGTCTGCCATTTCCCTCTCTAGCTCATTTTACAGATGAGGAAACTGAGGGCAAATGGGGTTCAGTGACTTGCCCAGGGTCACACAACTAGTTAAATATGTAAGATTGTATTTGAACTAAGGTCTTCCTGACTCCAGACCTGGCTTTCTATCCACTGGGCCACCTAGCTGCCCCTATGCACACAAACCACCCTTCAAAAAAATCAAATTAAGATTAGTGGGTTTTCCTTTAGCAAGGGAAAAATGAATCCTTACTTTTGTCCTCAGAGATTCCCATCACTTGAGTGACTGAGATGATTTCCAATTTCATGTCACTTGCATAAAATTTGGTAGAAATATTCTACCCAAACACAGGCCAGGAGAGCGAGTTACTTGGGATTTTCACCTTTAATTAAGATGCTGCTAGAATCTCTTCCCAGAAGACTCACTTGCTCACCTGCCTTGATCAAAATGTTAAACAATAAAGGAAAGATGGGGATATGACAGAAAGTGTAGCTGTTATGTACTGAGTCCTTAATAGACCTCTTAATACCCTCACCAGTCTAAAAGACTTGAATCTCTGAGGCCAATCCATCAGAGACAGTTTGATAATAACATTCTTTATTTATAGAACATCTTTCTGCAGGCAGTAAGAAACACATTATTATTCCCTTAATCCTCACCATTCCTTTGCTTTCTTATTGTTCTTCATGGTATGCTAGAGTGAAAAGGAACCTTAGCGTTCAAGTATATTTAGATTACAGATGAAGAAACTGAAGCTCAGAGAGCAAAGACTTGCCCAAAATCACACAACTGGATGATGACAAAACTGGGAATAAGGAACAAGTTTATTTTGTGGGCAGGGTCTGGGCAATGTTTTCCCCTTTTACTGGTGAGGAAAGCATTCAGATTTAACTTAGCAGAAGGCAGAGATAAAATCCACGTGAAATTCTCTTCTCTGCTTCAGGAAAATCCATGAAATGGGCCAAGTTTGCGAGCCCAGAAGGGGCTGCTTTTGAGCCCTCCATCCCCCTCTTCTCAGGAGACCTTGGACTTCCAGTTGTGACCCCCTGAGATCATTCTCTGTGGTCCCCCTCCCCCTTCCCACCTTCTGCTCTCTGAGGTGAGCTTGGTATGAGTCTGCTCTGGAAAACACCTCCATGGTATGTGAGTGGAGTTCTAGGCCCCACATTTAAAGATGGCCATGGCTGAGTTGGAGAACGTCTAGGGGAGAAGAAACAGAATGAGCAGGGTATGTAAATTCATGTCATATGAGGAAGAGTTGATAGATCTGAAGAGGTCGAATTTGTCAAAAAGAAGACTGACAGGGATGGGGAGATGATAAGTACCATGAGGTGTGTGAAAGGTTCATGGACTGAACCCAGGATCACAGAGTTTGAGCAGGAAGAGGCCCCACATGCCATTTTATCTGCTTCATTTTACAGGGGAGGAAACTGGCCCAAGATGTCAGCTGACTTAGTCAAAGCTTGAACTAAACCCAAGGCTTCTAACCCCAAATCTAACTCTACCATGCTATTACTCTATTTCTTGCAAATAATAATAATTACTACAATAATAGTAAATAGCTAACATTCTTACAGTGCCTATCGTGTACGAGGCACTATACAAGCATGCTACAATAATAGTAAATAGCTAACATTTTTACAGTGCCTATTGTGTACTAGGCACTACACCGAGCATGTTACAAATATTTTTCTTATTTAATTTCCACAATAACTGCAGGAGGCGCTATCATTATCTCTGTTTTTAACAGATTAAGCAACTGAGGCTAACAGAGATTCAGTGACTTGCCCAGGTTCACACAGCTAGTAAGTATCTGAGGCCAGAAGAGGGATGACACTCATTCTCTTTTGTTTCAGGGTGGTCAGATTAGAACTTAGGTCATAGGATCATTTATCTACAGCTGGTAGAGATCTTTGAGACCATCCAACCCCCTCATTTGACAGAGGAGAAAACTGAAGGACCCTTAGAGTTGCACATGTTGTAAATGACTGAAGAAGGATTTGAATTCAAGTATTCTAAAAGGAGGAAGATTTTGGATTAGCATAAGAATTTCTTTCTGAACAATGAGAACTAGAAAAGGTAGCTGAGGAAAGATTGTGTAAGGTAAAGAGGTCAACTCAATTAGAAATGAATTGCTGTGGGATATTGACTTAGAAAAGCATAAATTGGCATTATCTATGTTGCACAGTATTTTAATTTATTTTGTTAAACACTTCTTGATTACATTTTAATTTGATGTTTTTCATGTGAGATTTTAAAGGGCAGACCAAATAACTTGTACTTACCTTATAAATATAGTGATTGGGGACTACTGAGGGTTTTTCTATAGAAATGATTGAATTCCATTTAATTTTTTTAAAAAGCACTTGCTAAGCACCTATGATGTTAGTCACTGACAGTAAAAATGTATATATATATACATATTTGCAGTTCATAGTGGACTTTATTAATTTGTTTACTTTTAGTTTACAAGATTCATTACCACAACTCCTTGAGTTTCAAATTTTCTCAAAAGTATTTTTAAAATAGTATTTTCTCAGTGATATACCAGAGACAGTGGAGTGGGGCAAAGGCAGCAGACTAATGCAAAAGCTCTGGTGTGAAATAGTATGGGTGGTGAGTAAAATTATGACAGTGAGAATGAAAAGACAGGGAGGGAAGTGAAAGTCATTTACAAAATTCAGTCTGTTTTCAGATCTTTATTTTCACCCTCCCACATCCTCCCCCTCCACCCCCTCACACCTTGCCATTTAGAAAGCAAAAACACATAGGACCTGTGCACTGGCCATGTCCAAAAATATCTTAGCCATTTGTTCTAATGGTTGTAGATAGTTCAAGGGAAAGGGCACTTGCTTTTGGCCAGAAGGCTAAAGTTTGGGGCCCATCTCCTTCTGTTTTCTTACTGTATGGCCTTGAGCAAGTCACTTCCCCTCTGTGGACCCTCAGCTTGCTCCATCAGAAAAATTAAGTGGTGGGACCAGAACTAAGGTTCCTTCCATTGTATCAGAAAAATTGATGTTGAATTGTAGGGAAAATAAAATCCTGGTTGTTTTAAAAGTGTTTGTATTGTTTAGATTATGGATAGCTCTCAGTCTCAGTTTCCTTCTCTATAAGGCAAGGATAATAATAGCACCTACCCCAGGTACTTTTTGTGCAACAATGAGATAACATGGATGAAGCACTCCTCAGACCTTAGAACTTGGTATAAGTACCAGTCTTTGTCATCATGATCATCACTCATAAAATGTTGTGAACATGGTTCTCTGGCTTGGGTCACAAGGAGTAAGTGAAGAGCTTTCTGCTGCTGGATTTCAAGTGACAATCTTCCCTGAGGGGCTTCTGCAGAAACCAGGAGACTGACGAACTGACCACCGCTTGATAATTATCCTTGACATCAACCATGCCTTACTCTGGAAAGGGAAAGGCATGTACAATGAAGAAGACAACACGGGAACACAAGGGACCATACGTCTCCATTGCAGACTCCACTTTCCATGATGGGTAGAAAATAGTCACAGGACTAGGCAGAGCCAGACAGAGGCCATCTTCTCTCCAGTTAGGCTTAATTAGACAGAGACACACAGAGAGCAAAGATGATCACATTTTCCATGCCCAGAGTCCCAAACAGCCTTGGGCTCAGTAATAACAGTGAACATTAATCATTGCAGTCATGATTAGAGATAAGCCTCCAGACTAGCCCAGCTGGAAGCCTCCATGATGCCTCAAAGAGAACTGCAGAATATCACCCTGTACTACATTACAATTTAGGCAAATCTAGTTATCAATTTGGTGAATGGACAAGCTGAAGATACGTACTGGCAAATGCATACTGACTTTTCATTACTTTTGTCTTCTTCATCCAAAATGGGTATTTCTCATAGAACTTAATTTCTGATTATACTGTATAAGTGGATAATGATAATAGTGCAGGGATACATACACTGCAATGCTTGGCTCTGGTTAAATGAATGCCTTTAGAGTTCATAAGCCCATGTGTCTTGAGGGATTTGGACAGTGGGTCCATTGCTACCTTCGTTATCAAACACACCATCATTCTGTGTAATGGAAAGTGTTCTGGATTTGGAGGACTGAGGTCCAAACACTGCCTTTGCTACTAGCTGTGTGACTTGGGGGAAGCCAGGGTACCTCTCTAGGTCCTGATATCCTCATTTTTTACATTTGTATTTTCCCAAGTGCTTAGTGCAGTGCCTTGCATGTATTGTCTATTGAACTGATCTGAATAGAATCTATAATGACAGTAGTATTAGACCACCAGAAGACAGTCAAGGCCCCTTCTAACTATAAAAAAACCACTTGTTAAGTGCTTACTGTGTGCCAAACTCAACTTTGGGACAGATTGAAAGTCCCAGAGGTTCTCAGAATGAAGCTGCAGGGTGAATGGCAAGGTCCCGTGACCATGCATGGACAAAAACACCATGATTCTGTGGTAAACTGCAAGAAAGTAGTTTCTGGGACCAATCTAAAATGGCAGTAAACAAGTTACTACGAGATTACCCTCCATGTTTGCTTCCTTGCTTATTCTGAGCTGCATAATTGAGATGTTTAGTTTTTTTTTTTTTTAAGCAATTGGGGTTAAGTAACTTGCTCAAGGTTACACGGCCAGTTATTTCTGGGTGTGGTGCTGAGTGTCTGAGCCCGGGATTCGATCTCCAGGTTGTCCCAACACTGGAGCCAGTACTCTTACTCGCAGAGCCACCTGGCCGCCCCTAAGCAATTGGGGTTAAGTAACTTGCTCAAGGTTACACGGCCAGGTGTTTCTGGGTGGGTGCTAAGTGTCTGAGCCCGGGATTCGATCTCCAGGTCTTCTCAACACTGGAGCCGGTGCTCTTACTTGCTGTGCTACCTGGCCGCCCCGATGTTTAGTATTTTTCAAAGAGATAAGGGAGATTTGTGCTTTTGGTAGTGATTGAACTAAATGACTTTATGGTTTTTTCCCATTTTGATGTTCTGCCACCCTAGGAAGAGCCTCCTTTAGCAGTATGATGAAAAAGTGATGGGAACAAAACATTCTTTTGTCATCATGTCACAGAGGAAGTTAGGTGCATCCAATGTACAAAGACTTAGTTTCAAATCCCAGCTGCTCCTTATTCATTATGTCAAGCTGGCTAACCTACTTTCCCTCTCTGGCCATGTTTTTCCCCTCTGTAAAATGAAGGTATTGGGCTATATGGCCTCTGAGGCCCCTTCTACTTTGAAATCTGTGCTATATAGACATGCTTCTGAGGTGCTGGTTCTGAGTTCTAACATCCCTTCTGGGCTGGAATCTAGCAATCTGAGAGGGTAATGAAATTTGCATCTAGCACTCAATAGATCTTTGTAGAGTATTGTGTGGTAGATGTAATGGAGGTAATCCAGGGGATACCTCTGAACTGCTGGACTGGGGCACTCCTCACCGAGTTGGACCTGTGCCCTGGCATCTCCAAATGGGCCCCAGGATCAGAACCCTTGGTAAATTTGAGCATGTGCTTAGGCTACTTCTGATGCTGCATGTAAAGAGACATCTGACCAAAGGCTACTGTTTGGTCTTTTGTTCCCTTGCTGGGGGAAAAGAGTGTGTGCAGAAGAAGATTAGTCAGTAAGGAAGGGGCACCCTCCTTTAAACTGAGATTTGAAAGTCTCTGCCCCTGCCCCCTTCCTCTCTTTCAAACACTTGTCTCAGGACTCTGTCAGCCCCTTTGGATGTCTAGAAAGAGGCAGAGGGGGTTTTCTTCCCCCCTCCCCCCATCAATGATGACTACATACATATTGCATCATGAACAGAGGCTTTTCTAAGTGAATCTCAGCCTGGAGCCCATGTCTTCAGTTGCCTCTCCTGCTTTGTGTTTCTCTCCCTTAGTATAGATGACTGAAAAGTAATCCTGACATGGGTGTTCTTGGTCTTGGTGGCTATTAGTGAGCTTAAGAAGCATGGAGCTGTTGAGAAGGCCAGATGTTGCTTGCCTGACAGGAGGTGCCTACAGTCCTACCCTCCTCACAGGAGAAGAAGGCTGTTTCCATAAAGATGTGTCATGCATACATAGTTGTCTGGGAGATATGGACCTTGAATGCTTCAGTTCATCAGTGAGGATTGAGGTGAAGGTGACATCCAGTCAGCAGTCCCACAGAACTGAGAATGTTTCTTAGTTGCCAAGAGAGTATAATAGGAGTGATAAGTTACTGTTTCATACTTATCGATGGGTTGGTTACATTTAAATAATACCATTTGCTTAAGATGAATTAATTGACTCCCTCCTTTACACCAGAAGTTAAATACCCAGATGGGATCCAATTAATAACAAATACAGAGGAATGATGTAATATGACCAGAGTTGATCCTCTGGATTTTTAGGAAAGCTTACTGGACCCCTCAGAACATTTTCTACTAGCTTTTCCTGACCAAATATATGGTCTCATATATCCTCATTTGTTCTCCTGAGAGATGGTTTAGTCAGTGTATCAGGCAGGCTGATGGAATTAGAGTTGGGAAACTTGGGTTTGAATCCCAACTCTAAAACACAGTACTTCTGAGGTAGGAGAGAACTTAGTGGTCAAGTAATCCACTCGATACCTCAGTAAGAATTTCCTTTAAATGTCCCCCCCCCCCCAGGGTGTTACTTTGGAAAGAGTTCTGACTTTGGATTCAGAGAAATCCCACTGCCCAAACAGCTCTGCTAGTTACTCTCTGAAGGACTTTGGGAAGTAATTCACCAGTTTTTTTCATCTGTAAAATGGGGAGGTTGGAATAGATAAAGGTCCAAGGTCCCTTCTGACTCTAAATCTATGTCCTATGACAAGGATCACCCAAAATTTTTTTGACTTTGAGCTTCAAAGACTTGAATTAAAAAGGAGCTTTTTCTCTTCCATGATAACCCATTCTGCTTTTGAATAACTCTTTTAGAAAGTTTTCCTTTACATCAGGCTTATATTCCACCCCCATCCTCCATTGCTTCAGTTCTTGCCCTCTGAGGACCAGCAGAACATGTTTAACCTTGTTTCCATGTGATGGTTATTCAAATACCTGGGAACAACTATCATGCCTTGCCCTAAGTCTTCTCTTTTCTTCCCCAGGCTGATTATCCCAATTCCTTAAACTGGTCCTTATATAACATGAAACTTAGGCCCTTTCACCCTCCTCTGTACTCCCTTTCCCTTATCAATGTCCTTCCTAAAACGTGCTGTCCAGAACTGAGCATATTACCCCAGATGTTCCCTGAGAAGGACCAACCCTGGCCATGTGACCAAGGGCAAGTCACTTTAATATCACTGATGGTTTTTTTGTTTGTTTCTTTCTGATTTGCAAAGCCAATAACACAGACCTTGAAGGGTTGCTGTGAGTCTCCAGTGAGATGATGCATGTAACACATTTTGCAAACCTTATTTCAGTGTCAATGACTGTTATTATGAGAAACTGATTTTATTGGGTAGAAGTCTGGGGGTATTTCCTTCATCCTGCAGAAGAAGAAAAACATTGAAGTTGACTGCTTGATCTAAGGGTATTCAACAAATAAAGGGCAAATTAGGGAAGAGGTCAAGGCTCTCCTTTTCCCCTTGATGCTGGTCTTGATCCTAAGGAAGCCCCACTGAACAATGGCTGGAGGAGAATGGTTTTCCTAACAGAAGGAGCTGGGAGGGTCCTCTTTCTAGTAAGTTTCTCATTCCTAGACAGATGCATCAGGGCTGGCAACAAACCTACTGCCTTGGCTCTAAGCCCTGAGCTTTTGCCAAAACATTGAGGTTTTTGCTGAGTGGGAAACACCCCAGCAGCAGTTTTGGTCCATGAGAACTGGGATGCTTTGTCTTTCAGAGCAATCGGAGTTAATGTTTTCCAGGTTCCCTAGGGTAAGGGAGTGGGGGAGGGCAGGTAATAAAATAGCATCTCCAGTCTTCCAGATTGGCAAAGAGTGTCAAGTAGAGATTCGAGAACTTGCCAGATAGAGGTGCTGCCCACCCTCAGCCCACTTCACAGCTTTCCTTCCAGTTTATATTGGATAAGGAAGTTTTTAAGACTTCCTAGTAAGAGAGAAGAGAGTGCTTTGTGATTCCATGAGTAGGCATTTGCTCAAGTCTGTGCCTTGGTCTGGGCTTCTCTTTCCCCCTCAGTCTGGACCACACTCACTCCTCATCTCTGCCCCTCAGAATCCTTATCATCCTTCAATGTTCATCCCACACCTCCTCCATGAGGCCTAGCCCACCTCACCATAAAGGAGTTCCCTCCTCCCTCAAATTTTCCAGAGGCTCTTTTCCGGGACCTCACCTTTTATGCCACACCACATGAGATTTAAAATCAATTGAAGATTCCTAAAGGTAGGGATGGTGTGATTAAATAAAAGTTTGGATTCTAGAGTTTAGAGGTAGATGGGAGCTTAGACAACAGTGAGACCATAGAGTACAGTGAAAGTGCCTTGCATTTGGAGTAAGAGGTCCTAAGTTCAAATTCTGTTTTTGCCACTTTGTCCCTTTTTGATCTTGGGCCACCATTTGTCCTCACTCTGGATATCACTTGCCTCATCTGTAAAGTGCTGGGGTTTGCCATTCAGCTACCTTTTCCTGTAGAATTTTAGATCATGGTATCATTTTTATGAATTTTTTTGAAACCCACTTTCCCCAAGTCATTAAGCTGTGCTTGGATTCCTCCTTTTTAAATCATGAGCTCCTAAAATAACATAGTTACTTCTATTTTAAATTACTTTTCAGTTATGAAGCATTTATTCCATCCCCCTTACCTCCTGCCACCCAATGAAAAGAAAGGAATGGAGGAAAGACAGACAGAACTTTTCTATCATGTAAGCATAGTCAAGCAAAACATTTTGCAGATGTGGTTACTTCTTAGAGTTTCCATCATTTTGACCCGGGAAATTAGTTACTCCTTATAGTCAGTATTAGAATATGAATGCTGATTGTTCTCACTGTTCCCTTCCTATTTTGAACAATTAAGAATTCTTCATTCTTTGTTTTTTCTTTAAAGGTGATTTGTTCATAAGCATAAAAGGACCATCCCTTCCCAGTGAGGCAGTTTGGTGAAATGGAAGCAGTATTGGTTCTGTAGTCAGACCTGCCTTCTAATCCTGGTTGTACTATTTACTACTTTTGTGACCTTGAACAAATTATTCAATGTCTCTGAGCCTAACTTTTATCACCTATAAAATGTTATAAGGAATATGAGTATTAACTATATGATTGGGAAGAACACTTTGTAAATCTTAAAGCACTATATGAAGAAATATTATTTGTTATTATTATCTTTGTTGTTGTTCAGTCATGGCTAACTCTGCATGACCCCATTTGGGGTTTTCTTGGCAAAGATACTGGAATAGTTTTCCATTTCCTTCTCCAGCTCATTTTACATATGGGTAAACTGAAGAAAACAGGGTTGAATGACTTGTCCAAGGTCACACAGTTAGTAAGTGTCTAAGACCAGATTTGAACTCATGAAGATGAGTCTTCCTGACTTCCAGCCTAGCTTTTTACCCACTGTGCTATCTCACTGCCCTGTGTCATCATTTCCTTCCTCTTTAGCATCTTCTTGTCAGATGAGATTTATGCTGCTGCTAGTGAGATAAAGAATAGTGTGAACATAGGTCTAAGCTACAGGGGAGTGACCCATATGGGTCTGGGGGGGGGTCTTCCAGAGAAATCTTTAGATATACATACATATGCAATATTTTACACTCATGTTATCATCTATCATTAAAATACAAATGCAATTTGTGAGCAAGAAATATTTTTTATAAAAATTAAGCATTAGAAACAAGTTTGTCAATATAAACAGTTATGCTTTCTCTCTGACTATATTTAAATTAATATCACTGCAAATGATATAACAATATTTGCTTAATTCAGTGGTTAAAATGAATTAATAAACATTGTTTTAGAAAATAAAAAAGGACTGGTGTTTGACTAAGTGTCCTCTAAGTTCTTCCCCAGCTCTACACTTATGATCTGATGTCAGCCTCATTTTACAGATTAAATGACTGAGGCACAGAGAAATGGAGTGCCTTGCCAGTGACCACACAGCACACTAAGGAGGCGGGATTGGAACCAGGGCTTCCTTTTCCAGTTTCAGCCTGGCTGCCTTAGAAGAGGAGTCGCCCGGAATTGCCGTAAGGACAAATTGGGAGACCTGAGTCTAGGACATATGTTTTCTGGTTTGTGGAAACTATAATAAGAGCCAGAAGGTGGCAAGAGGCCCAGCCAATTGCTATGGCTGTTCAAAGGTGAGAAGTCAGAGCCCAGATCTCATACCCCGTGGTATTTCACACTTATTCCCAGTCTCCAGAGGGGCGTGACCCAATCTCCCAGTTCTCATCTCTCCTGGTACCTTTGAAGTCCAGGGAGGTGAGAAACTTGCAGCTGGGGCTCCTGCTCCTGAATATGCATCCATCCCTCTGCGTGCTTGTCAGATCCAACGGAGCCTACCTCATGCTGCTCTGGAGGGACAGCTGAGCAGATTAACTTGTGGAAATTAGATGGTAGAGCTAGGGGCAGGGGGAGCAGTGTGCTGGTGCACAGAATTGGCACATTATGTCCTTCTTGGAAATAGAGAGGAAGCTGGGCTGTTATATTATCAGCAGAAGAGGGGTCAGCCAGGCGAAAATGAGTAAGAGGCTGAACTGGCAGGGGGTAATACAGGGTACAAACCCCCTGAGCAGGCAGGAGGGCCATGAATTATCCTAGATGTGACCATCCCCCTTCAGAAAGTATTAAAATCATAAAAATGGATAGTGGCACAGCTGCTTCTCCAAAAAGAGCTCAAGAGACAGACTTACCATTTCTCCTGAGTTCAAATCTGGTCTCTGATACTTACTACCTATGTGACTTTGGGCAAATTACTTCTCTCTAGACCTCAGTTTCCCCATCTATAAAATGAATAAATGAAAAAATCAAACACTTCAATACTATATCCTTTGCAATTGGCATTGGACTAGACAACTTCTAAGGTCTCTTCCCTAGCACTTAGTACAGAGTCTGGGAGTATAGTACATGCTAATAAATGGTTGACAATGGATTGATTTCAGCTTTAAATCTATGACCATGTAACTCAGGGAACTGGCAGACTATGGAAGTGGCTTCATGGCATCATTGAAGGATTCTGGGAATGGCTCAATGCCCAAAATACTGAATCCATCTGATCATCTCTATCCCTGAAATTGCTTTCCCAGTGGGCTTGGAGGCTCTTTTGTCTTCAAGAGTTCCTTAAATGAATTCAAGTGCTCATGGGAGGGACAGTACATTCAGACTAGATCAAGTGATACCTTAAAGGAGATCAATCATTAGACTGCCTTGGAAACCCAAAAGAAAGTTCAGATAATGGGCCTATCAGAATGAGTCACAGTATAGATGTTGGGAGACACAGTCTTCAGAAAAGTTGTTCATAGGAAGGAAGGAGGAGAGAGGGGGTATCCAGAAAAGGATGAAAAGGAGGTGAAGGGCTTTGGTGTTGTGTCATACAAGGATGATTGAGGAACTTCAGTTTACACTGCATCTGACTGTTTCCATGTCATCTGTGCTACTAGAATGTCAACCCCTTGAGGGTAAGGCTTGATTTTCCTTTCTTTGGATACCCAGCACTTAAGGTCTTAATACCCCCTCACACTCTTTTTATCACCAATGACTTGGGCAAAAATTTGGTGAAGCTTATAGAGCCTTTTTAAAGTACTGTTTTAAATAAAAAAAATTAATGTTACAAAAGAAAACAGTTGTTTTGAAATAAATATTTCTTTGTTTCTTTATAGAGGTTCAGTCATTGAGTGCTTATTGTGCTTGGTTTCATGGAAATCAGAAAGGCAGCAAAAGGCTCAAAGGCACTAGCCTGGCTTCAAGGAGCTCACAATCTCCCTGCAGAAGAAAGCCCCACAATGATGCCAGTCTCCCCACTCTGGTCCCCTGACTGTCTGCTCAATTGCCTTTGTAGGAGGGCATTTTGCTTTCTGCCTCTGCTGGGAGATACGATCATAACAATTCTTTTCCATGACTCTGGGACACTTAGGGGAACAACGGAAGGGAGAGGGAGTCAAGTCACTCATAACAAGTGATGATTGATGACCTACTATGGGCCTGGCATTGTGTTAAGTGCTGGGAATTCAAAGAAAGGCAAAAAAAAAAACCCTTACCCTCAAGGAGTTGGCGTTCTAGTGGTGGAGATAACATGTAAACAGTCAGGTGCAGTGCAAATCGAAGGTAACCTCAGAGAGGGGAAAGTATTTGCAGTAGAGCATCCTCAAAAGGCCTCCTGCAAAAGGTGTAATTTGAGCTGAGTCTGAAAGAAACAAAAGGAGCAAGGAGGAAGGGGAGAATCTGAGAGTGGGGCACAGCCAGTGCCAAAGCACAGAATCGGGAGGTGTAGAGTCAAGTGCTACCTCGTGGAACTTTGTTTTTTTCTGGAGAAATTAAGGCTGCTGTTGATCATAGTTTCAGGAGATGAGGTAGGAATGAGGGAGGGGTAGGGGCCCAGAAGAAGTGGTCAGCTCAAGCCTAGGTCAAATCCAGATGAAGATCAATCAAGTCTGGGCTGAAATACTAGAGTAGGCAAAGAAGAAGACTTTGGGGAGTAATGCTTGGGATAATTTACTGAACACTTCAGGGGCAGCTAAGGGGTACCATAATGCACAGAGTGCTAGGTCTGGAGTCAGGAAGACTCATTTTCTTGAGTTCAAATCTGGCCTCATGTACTAACTGTGTGACCTTGGGCAAGTCTTGTTTTCTTCACTTTCCTCATCTGTAAAATGATCTGGAGAAAGAAATGGGAAGTTACTCCAATATCTTTGCAAAGAAAACCCCAAATGGGGTCATGAAGGGTCATACATGACTGAAACAACTGAATGACAGCCACAATCTCAGGCACTTGGAGCTTTGCAAAATCCTTTCTAAATATGATCTTGCTTTAGCCTCACAACAACCTTGGGAGGCTCTTGTTATTTCCATTTTACAGATAAGGAAATGAAGGCCCAGAGAGGCAAGGTCACTTGGCCAAGGTCACACTCCTGATAAGGGTCTGAGTTCACATTTGAACTCAGCTCTTCTCATGCCCTGTGCCCTATGCCGCCTGATGGCCTTCAGAGTGAAGGGCAAACAAGCTAGGATTGAAATGACTGGCAGAACTAGCGGAGAGAGAGCTCCAGCTTACCAGTGGTCTCTTTGTGTTTGGGGATGACTGTTTATATGGATGGTGTCCACTCCAGCCCTGTCTTCTTCTTGAGAGGGAAGACCTGTCTCACTCCAGGATTCAGAAACATTTTGATGCAATGATCCTCCTCTCTCATTTTTGTGGATCTGCTCTCCATCAGGTCAGAGCAGGGCCCACCTTCACCTCCTCAGTGCCCCACCTCTCTTCCACCTTCTCTCATAGAACTCCTACATGATGTGCTGTGCAGCCTCCTCTTAGACCTCTCATATGGCTTGAATATCCCTGCAGCACATGGCCAACCCATCAGTTACCCCTTGTGTTTATTACACAGATTCCTTGACTTCATGACTTACCATATCCTTTCTAATCTATGTCTAATCTCATCCTTTACCCTGCTTCTGTGCAATTTGGTATGCCACAGTCTACTCACATGCAGCATGTGCCTCTCTCTTGCTATTTGGATGACCAATCAGAGACTGTGATAGTCCATGACTCATGGCAGCAGTGAAATCATGGTCATGTTTAAAAGATGGTCTTGCCAAAGAAGAAAGATGAGAAGGCATCTCCCTCCCTTCTTTGCCGGAGTGTGTTTACACTAAAGGTATGAACACTACCTATAATGTTGAACTTGATTGATGGTTAATTTTGCCTCCCTGTTTTATCTTCTCTTCTTTATCCCTTGTTATAAGGGTTATCTTGCTAAGTGAGTGAGTGAGTGTGTATGTGTGTGTGAGATATACTGGCAAATGTAGGTGATATAAAGGTCAAAATAAATCTAAAATTAACCTTTATTTCAAGAAGAAGCTTGGGGTCAACTAGATCAGTAAATAATTGCTTAAAAATTAGTAGGGATGACTCTCATCCATCTATCAAACAATCAGTCAATCAACAAACACTTCTCAGGAGTCATTATGTGCCAGGCACATGGTAGACAAAGATAAGAGCATAGCAGTCTCTTTCTCCAAGGAGGCTAGTGTCTCCATGTTGTGACAAGGGTGAAACGACATATTAACACATCAGTAGACATAGCATGTAGACATAGCAGGTATACGAAGTAGACATAAACAAAGGATATGAACATGCAGTTTTCAGAAGAAGAAATTAAAGCTATCTATAGTCATGTAAAAAATTCTCAAAATCCCTATTGATTAGAGAAAAACAAATCAAAACAACTCTGAGGTACCACCTCAGACCTATCAGATTGGCTAACATGACTGAAAAGGAAAATGATAAATGTTGGAAATGTAAGAAAATTAGAACACTAATGCATTGTTGGTAGAGTTATGACCTGATCCAACCATTTTGGAGAGCAATTTAGAACTATGTTCAAAGGGTTATAAAACTGTGTATACCCTCTGATCCAGCAATACCACTACTAGGTCTGTATCCCAAAGATATCATAAAAGGGGATAGGACCCAAATGTGTAAAAATATTTGTAGCATCCCTTTTTGTAGTAGAAAAGAATTGGAAATTGAGGGGATGCCCATCGGTTGGTGAATGGCTGAACAAGATGTGGTATATGCATACAATGGAATACTATTGTGCTGTAAGAAATGAGGATCAGATGGACTTCATTTTTACCTGGAGAGGCTTATACAAACTGATGCTGAGTGAGAAGAGCAGAACCAGGAGAAGTTTGTACACAATTACAGACACAACATATGTGTGATGACCAACTTTGCTAGACTGGACTCTTCTCAGCAATGCAGGGATATAGGTCAACTCCAAAAGACTCATGATGGAGAGAGATATCTACATTCAGATAAAGAACTAGAAAGAACAGATTTAATGCAGATTGAAGCAAACCACCTGCTCTCTTTCTTTTTCTTGTTTGGTTTTGTTTCCTCTTTCCCATTGTTCATTCCATCCAATACAATCCTTCTTTATAACCTGACTAATGTCTAATGTGGAAGTATTTATAGATCTATACTTGATTGCATGCTGCCATGGGGAAGGGGGGGGGGAGAGGGAGAAAATTTGAAACTCAAGGGATTGTAGAACTGAATCTTGTGAACTAAAAATAAACAAACAAATTAATAAAGACAAAAAAGGTTTTAAATTTAAAAAAGGAATAATGAGAAGGTGGATTTTAGAAAAAGCTGGAAAGACTTACATGAACTGATGCTTGAGTGAAGTTAGCAGAACCAGGAAAACATTGTACACAGTAGCAGCCACACTGTACAATAATCAGCTTTGATAGATTTAGATTTTCTCAGCAATACCATGATCTAAGACAACTTTAAAAGACTCAAGATGGAATATGCTATCCACAGAGAAAGAACTATGGAATCTGAATGCAGATTGAAGCACACTATTTTCTCTTTTTTTTTCCTTTCTTGTGTTTTTTCCCCTTCTGTTCAAATTCTTCTTTCACGAAATGACTAATGCGGAAACATTTAACATCACTCTACATGTATAATGTATATCAGATTGCTTGCTTTCTTAAGGAGGAGAGAGGGAGGGAGGGAGAAAAAATTTGGAACTCAAAATCTTAGAAAAGTAAATGTTGAAAACTTTACATGTAATTGGAAAAAAATTCAAATAGTATTAAGGGAAATTTTTTTTTTTAAATAAAGTAGACAGTGTAAGTACAAGAGATCCTATTCAGTACTCAGCTCGTTGTCTATGAGGAAGTATGTTTCTCCCTTATAGGGATGGATGGACCAGCGGCCTTTCAGTCCAAAACTTAGCAGATTGTGATTTGTGGCTTAATGCACAATTATTGGGCCATAAATTGTGGTAAATATAAAGAATGCAAAGAAGTTGGGGAAGGTTTATGTGGCAGAGGGAGGGAAATGCAACTGAAACAGCAAGCTTTACCCCAGCTTCAAGTAAATCAATGTTAATAATGAAAGCTGCCCAGCCCAGAAAATGCACAGAAGAAGGAGCTCAGAAGAGGACACAGAAACGGGCAGGACGCTCCCTGCTACCGCACTGAAGCAAATACGCACACTTTAAATGAACCCTAAATACCTGAGGTTTATGGGTATGAGTGACACTTTCCTTTGGTTGTGTTTTGGGAGGCCTATTTAGAGGGCTGGGGCCACACTCACAGCCTGTTTTTCAGTTTGTTTTATGGAGTTAAGGAGGCAGATGTGAAATGCAGATGAGTTTGAAGGAGAGAAGGCTGACTCTGGGCCAGAAGTTGGCACAGGCTTATGAGCCTCCTGTTCCAAACAGGATTTCCTATTACAGCATGGTTCCCCACCCAGTCCATGCATAGATCTTCAGTGCTAGAACTTATGGCCCAACGGGAAGAGAAGCAGAGCGAGTGTGGAAGGAGGTCCAAAATCAGTGGAGAAAGGAGAGGATATTTTACATGGAGAAGTACAGGAGTTAGCAAAGCAGAACAGGAAGTCAGGCAGGAGCTTAGAGGGAGTGTGAAAGTAAAATCACACTTCAGTAGTTAAACCTTTAGGTCTAACTTAGCCATAAAGATGAAAAGAGTTGGGGGAAGGTTTCATCACGGTTGATTTTGGCAGAAAAGGTTTGGCAGTGACTTTTCTACTGTCTATCCAAGCCAAGGTTGAAGGCGCTAAATGAGGCTTCCCAGAAAGGAAAGATGGAGGCCAGGTGGGCAGTCACATGACATTGCAAAGGGATCTAGAAAACATAAACTTATATTGCCAATGTATGGGGGGCTGTGGAATTTGTCTGCTAGGTTTCTGTTCTTTGGTGTCCTTTGGCCATCAGTTCTGGCTTCCAGGAACAATTCCTGTGCATTCCACACTTCATAAATCAGTCTGTCTGGGCCAGGATGGTGACCACCTCTTTGGAGCAATCAAAAGCTTATGAGTATCTTGGCAGGTTTCTGGATGTGGTCAGGACCCATGAGAATTCAGCAATGAGACTATGTTGTGTTTTCTTGTTGAAGGTATTTGTCCAGCTTTGGTTAAAGGTCAGGGATCCTGGTGCCTCTCCCCCAGATGGCTCCCATGGAAATCACATCTGGTAAAACCAATCTTTGCCTTCCTGGGAGGCCATAAACATTGGAGAATTTAAGTGGTCATTTGCTATGCTTTGAGACACGTTTAATGATTGGGAGAATATCAGCGATCTCCCCCTTTACAGACTTGAAATCTTGCCTTAACTTACCTTTTCAAGTTTATTCACACATTCTGCTTTCCAGAAAGAAAGTAGTGGTCCACCTGATTAAGTTGTAATATGACATTGCATATTCTCTTAATTCAAATGAGATCCATCTGGAAAGAAAAAAGATAATAAATAGTAATAATCAGCTATCATTTATGTAGCATTTTAAGATTTGCAAAGCACTTTGCAAATGTTATCTCATGTGATCATCACAACAATCCTGTGAGTGAAGTGTATTTTCACAGATGAGGAAATTGAGGCAAAGAGGGTTAAGTAAAGTTGGTAAGCATTTTATTAAGCACCAGTCACCATACTAAGCCTGGTGGTAAGTCGCTAAGTGACTTTCTTGACCAGTATGATAGAGCTAGTCAGAGTCTGGAGTAAGCTCTAAACTCAAGTCTTCCTGAGTTAAACACCAGCACTGCATCTGCTGTGCCATGTTGGTGCCCACATGCTAGGCTTCAGGGGCAGAAGTTTTCCCAGGACTTCTGTGGGCACTTTCTGGAGGCCTGAAGCCACAGATATGTTGTAAAGAAAGCTCTGCTCAAGAAAAAGGGAGAGCAAATTTCTATCTTCAGTGGAAAAAATGGAGATGAGTTAGAAGCTGGAATCTTCCAAACCTCCAAAAGGTCTCCCCGTGGAGTAAGAAACCTTGGTGTTATTACTGCCCCCTCAATTCCCAACCTTAATTAGAATCAGAGTCCCCTCTCTGAGAATGGGTGGCCTGCCCAAGTGTGGGCATTCTCATTCTCTTTAAAAGCAGGAGAGGCTTTTCTCAGTACCGACCTTACCATTCTTGGAGGTCCCTTGTCATTTCCAGTGCAACCATGGAAGCTGTCCGGGGGAGAGGTGCCAGGCTCCCTGACCTTTGATCAAAGCCAAGTAATCTTTCCTTCAGCAAGGGATGATCCTCACATAGTCTCCCTGCTGCCCTCTTGGTCCCCGGGCTGATACTTCAGCACAGAAGGTGTTGCTGGAGAGGGTACCCACGGGATCAGCAAGTCTCCTGCCAGCTACCAGCAAACACGCCCTTGCTAAACACAGCTGATGAAAGAGACTTGTGGAATGTGATGGTGAGTGAAGGGCGCAGAGCCAGGAAGACAAAGGATTGCAATCATGTCCACATGAAGGGACAATACAATGAAGCTCAGTGTGGTGTAACCAGTCAATTAATCAGGCAAACCTGCTGCAGATGGAAAATGAATCCTGGCCCCGTCACTTAGTGCCTGTGTGACCTGGAATCAGTCACATCTCCTTGGGCCTCAGTTTTCTCATCTCTAAAATGGGGGAGGGGACAGCCAGATGGTTACTGAGGCCCCTTCTAGCCCCATAGTTATGACCCTGTGATCCTGCTGGGCACTTCCTAGGTGCCATGCATAAAAGACAAAAAGGGACATTCTTGCCCTCTAGGAGTTTACTTTCTAATGGAGAAAACACATATATGTATAGGTAAATATATACAAAACATTTAAAAGACCTTGGAGAGAAAGGCACTGGAAGCTGTAGACCAAGAAAGGTCTCCTGAGGAAAGTGGTACGGAAGGGGCCCAGGGAGTCCAAGGGCCTGAATGAGGAGGGAGAGCATTCCAGGCACAGGGGACAGGTGGAATAAAGGGACAGAGATGGGAAATGGCAGGTGAGTCAGAGCATGTGGACCTCCTTGGACCAGAGAGGACCAGAGAAGGAAGTGATATTGTATGTGAAACATTTAGAAAGGAAGACTGGAACTACATTGTAAAGATCATCAAAACCCAAAGAGAGGAGGTTAGATTGGATCTTGGGGGCAAGAGGGAGCCACTGGAGTTTATTCAGAAGGGCAGTGACATGGTCGGGAGTGTGCTTGAAGAAGATGGCATCGGTGATCGCACAGACTAGGAGAGATTGGAGTGGAGATGGACTGAGGTCTGACTGACATGCTGAAGTAATTGAATGATGCAAAAAGCCATCTCATTTTCATCGTAAAAAATGAAGAACTAGGTGGTAAACCTGCGGAAATGCTAAATGAGCTCCTTCCCCTCCTCCAGGGAAGCGCACTTCTCCCACACAGGCACCATCTTGCTAATAGGGAAGTTTCATTTCCTCGGGTGAAATGCACCAGAGCTGTCAGTCAGCCAGCTCTGGGAAAGTGTGAGATGATTTTAGGAGCTGTATGGCTTGGCCTGCAGCAATCTGCTGCTCTCTGGCTGAGTAATCTCCTCTAAGGCTTAGGTTCTATTTAAAACTCCAACGAGAGGGATCCCCTCAGGGAGAAAGAAAGTGTGTGTGGGGGTGGGGCGGGGCGGGGCGGGTGCGAAGAAGCACCAGAGGTTTCTGATCACCTGCTACTCCCAGAACTTTAAATGCTCTGGTCTAAGGGATGAGAGAAAGGATAAAACCTAAGTGGGAGAAAGTAGCCTGACAAAGAAAGCCGGCTGCAGCGCCAGCGACTTCTCCCCATCAAAGCTGCCTATAGGGCATAGAAAGATTTAGTGAGCTTGGAGTAAGCAGCTCTCTCTGCCTTTGGGAAAGTTTGTGTCCAAGATTTCAAAGCTAAAATGGGAGGTGGGAGACGTGGAGTAAGGTTCTGCTCTCTGTAGATTTCCATTTCTTTCACGATCTGCGAAAGCTGTGACTTTCAGTCAGTGTGGAGGCAACTCTTAGAAAGCACCCCTCCTCCCCCTCCTCCTCCTCCCCTCTCCTCTTCCCTCCCCTCAGAGTTTGGCAGTGAGGGGAACAAGAGAATATGCTACCTGGACCAAGATGGGAACTGGGTTTTTCCAGATGTAAATGTGATTGAACTGGTGATTATAAAAGGCAGGCAGAAGGAAGCATCTCTGCTTTGTCTGAGTGCATCCTTCAAGAAAGGAATAAAGCCTGTTCTCCCTACCTCAAGACAACCGGATGGAGCTGAACCATGACATAGACTGTACCCTCCTTTCTCTTGAGACTTTCCATGCAGGGGGCTGCCTGGCAAGAGTAGAGATCGTGAGCCCATTAGACAGAATCTAGGAAAAGCTTTTCATTCTGTATGGTGCCCACCACACTGCTGCTGCCACACAATCAATTATCAGGAGCCCCATCACTAAAAAGCATTCTAATAATTAATGAGTTTGGTTAATGGTGCTGAGAGGATGAGGTTTCACATTCTGCTCGCCATGAACCCCCCAATGAGATGTTGACGAAGAGCTTAGGGGAGTGGCTGGAATCCCTCTCCTTTGTACCCTCTTCTCATTATTCTACTCATTAATAAAAAACAATGGTGGTTGGCAGGGTGTTTATCCCTGGGCACCTCAGTGGCACAATCAGACATTTCACTTCTTCAGTTTGCCTGTTGACTTCTTCCTTCCCTACTGTCTAGGACCAAGCTGGAGTTTCCTCATCCTGAAAACAAAACAAAACAACAGTTAGAAAGGGGATTTTGTGGGTCTTTGCCCTCTATTACGCGATCATCATATATCTCCCCTCCCATTCTCAGCCAGACTCATTACTCCCAGAAAAAGCTGTTTATGCTCATTGCCCTCCCTATTTATCACATGACTCTCTCTTCTGTCCTTTGCAATCTGATTTCCACCCTTATCACTCAATTGAAACAGACCTCTCCAAAGTCAACCTAAGGGCCATAGAGCTGACAGAAGTCATCGAGCTTAATCCACACATTTACACATGGAGAAAATAAGGCCCAAAGAGATTAAGGATTTATTCAAGGTCACATAGGGAGTAACTCACAGGGTTGGGTTTCAAAGCTTTGTCCTCTGATTATACAACCTGCCCTCTTTCCATGACACTACACTGTCTCAACTTGATAAAGCCATGGTCCTCTTCGTGATCTTTATCGTTACGGACCTCTCTGAAATTTCTGCCATGACTCCTCCTGGGCATTCTCCCATCTGGGCTTTTGTGAGCACACTTTCTCTTGGTTCTTTTCCTGTCTGCTGCCTGACCCCTCCTCCTCAGGCTCTTTCACTAACTCTTCCTTCACACAGATCAGAGGTCTGCCTTCTTGCTATTCTTCCGATATTAAACTCCATTTTCCAACTCCGTGCCTTACAACAGACTGTTTCTCATGTATGGAATAAGCTCCCTCTTCACCTTCACCTCTGGGATCATTGGTTTTCTTCAAGACTCCCCCAAATGAGGTTTCCCTTTGACATGAAGCTTCTCTGATTCCCCCAGATGTTACCATCTTTGCTTCCAGGGTTAGCATCTATCTGCTTGGCATTTACCAAAGTAATTAGGCCATCAGAGGAGCCCCCATTGACTGGTTTTGGCCAGAATATAGCCCATGGAGCATATGTGGAACTGAGCAGTGTCCCACTCAACATCTCTGATGAAAAATTTGTAGGGGTGCCTGGAACCAACCTGTAAGATTGTTAAACTTTCAGTGTGAGCATTGACACATCAGAAATCATTAAGACTACAAATAAGGGCTTTATTTATTATTTTGTTGGCACTAGACTTAAGCAAGTGATGGAGAAAATATTAATAATGCCAACTAAACTTAAAGGTGTGTATTGAGTACATTCCCCTCTTCCCCCAAGAGTGCCAGGTGCTAAATCATTTGCCAGCACACCTACCACATATATTGATGAGTAATAAAGAATCTGGGGAGATAACTCCAATTCTTATTCTCTTATTACTATCTCTTAAAATGGTGGCTTGGGAATTCTTAGAGATCTCTTGCACTTCTCCTGGCATGTAATAGAGAGGGACTTCTTTCTCTTCCTCTGGTAGCTGTGGCAGTTGCTCTCATAGGTGCTGCCCTCACTAAGCCTGAAGAGACTGGATTTCAAAGTCGTAGATGCCTCATAAGATCACAAATTATAGATGGAAGAGACATTAGAAGTATTCAGGTCCAATTTCCTCATTTATAGATGAGGAAACTGAGGCACTGAGAGGTTAAGTGACTCATTCAGGAACACACAACTAGTAAGTGTCCAAGGTAGGATTTGACCTTGAGTTTCCCCGACTCCGAGTCCAGCACTCTATCCACTATGCTACCTTTGTTTGGTTGTTAACTTCCCTGAACAAAGGTGACCGTACACCAGTTCTCAGATGAATGCTCCCAGTCCTGATGATACATGGACCCAGGTGTTCTCTAGTCACCAAACTGAATTAACGTCTGACAGTAGGATTCCTGCAGACAGTCCAATCAGTGCTACTTGGAGGATAATATGGCCACCAACACGAGTATGGATCAGCAATACTTTGGCTTGCCTGAAGTTATAGGCCTTGAGGGAGTGATTGTGGACAGTGCAGAGCTCAAATGAAGGTGAAGTGCCTATTCAACAGTTCCATAGAGTGTTTCGTGTCTAAATGTTTTAAGTAGCAATATCCCGGGAATATATGAGGAGAGTTATATTCTAAATCTTTTCCAATGTGTGTTCCTGAGTCTTTTGTATTCAGCATTTCTTATAGGTGAAGGAAATAAATAGCTGTCCTATGCCTGGTACCTTCTTAAACCCTTTTTGCTGTTGTTTAGTCATTTACTACTGTAATGTGGTCATGACCCCATTTGATATTTCTTGGAAAAGATACTGGAAAGGTTTGCCATTTCCTTTTCCGACTCATTTTACAGATGGTGAAACTGAGGCAAATAGAATTAAGTGACTGGCCCATGGTTACACAGCTGGGAAATGTCTGAGGACAGATTTAAACTATGGAAGATGAATCTTCCTGACTTCAGGTCTGGTGCTCTATCCATTGCAATGCCACCTAGTGGCCAGCAACAACAGCCACTTGTAACTGGTACCTTTATAGAAGGGACCTTTTATAACCTTTTGACCGACCTTGGACTTGTGTCAAACCTAAGCTTTAAATTATTGCCTGTGGAGACCCATGATGGGGGTAAAAAGAGCCAAAGACAGTGAAATGAGCCCATTCACTCTTTTTTCCAAGTCAGGCTTTCCCCAGGCTGGCTCCAGTATTCAGACAGCTGGGCTACTTAGTAGGAGAGGGTCCCCCTAGCCTTGCTGGACCCAGGGGCTTGATACATCTTTAGATACTCCTGCTGTCTTCCTAATTAGAATGTAAGCCCACCAAAGGCATATAGTAGACACTTAATTTGTACTCATTGATTGAGATTGATCAATACATCTAAATCAACAAGTCAGTCACAGTATTAGATAAGCAAGAAGCCCAGAAAAGCTCCATTGTACTGATTTCTATTTTGATGTTGGATAGGCAAAGGAAAAATGTCAGTGTCTCAGACTAGACATTAAGTACCTTCCACAGCACTTAACTGGAAGAAATGAAGCCTTTTCTATCGAATGTCACAGCTACTAAAGATGAGTTCCCTTGGAGCTGTCCCCAGGGGGAGGAAATAAACTGCTCAGAGATGTTTGGCATTAGATACAGATGTTCAGAAGGCAACATCTGTATAATGACTTGGGCCCTAGCAGCCCCTTGAGGCACAAAGGCCATTTGGGGAATTGGATAATGAGCTGAGACTGGAAAGGGTAAACATGATTTGGATTTATTACAAGTTGTCACTGTGGAGCCATGAACTTCTGGGATCATTTTTTTTCGATTGGATTCTTTTTGTAGCAGAGGCAGCAGGGCTTTGTGGAAAGCACAGTAGCCCTGGGGCCCATAGGCCTAGGCTCTAGCCTCAGGATGACTAATCATGAATAACACTGATCATGGGCATGGTGTTGTAAGGTTTTCAAAGCACCGCTTACCCTGCTGAGGTTTTGGACAACTCTGGGAGGTCTTAAATAAACTTTCCAGAATAAGGTGAATGTCAGCTAAATATAAGGAAGAATTCCTGTCCCTACCCCACTAAGAAAATTAGAGCTGGCCAGAAATGGAGCAGGCTGCCTTGTAAGATAGTGAGTTTCCCATCACTGGAGATTTTCAAACCAAAGTTGGATGACTACATGCCTAACAAATATGCTTTGATCCTCTGGAAAGTCTCCCAACTGTGGGATCTTGGGAACATTCTTGAACCTCTATTTCGTCATCTGTGAAATGGAATTAATTCAATGTGTCCTCCCTAACTCTCTGGTGGGTGTGAGGAGGAACTCTGCAGTCTCTAATATGCCATAGAAATGTGAATTATTTTATGGGCTAGGAAACTGGGTCATAGATGTCAGAGACCATCTGACCCGGACCTTCCTTATCCAGCCCTTCTGTGGTTCAGGAGGCACAGGGATGTGCCCAAGGGCACACAACACTACTACCATGACTGAACTTGAACTCCAACAGGGGGGAGTTGGTGACTATTTTTCCCCTTAGGTCCCCTGCAGGGTTTAACCAGCTAGGAGTCCAAGATCACCTGACCCCATCCAAGAACCTTTGGATGAGTTGGTTTCCATTAAAACCAGTGACCTCCTTTGTTAGGTGAGTTGTGGTAGGGATTTCCTTCAAGGGATGGCCCAGATGTCCCTCCCTTCCGCCCAGGTCCCTTCCAACTCTGACAATCTCTAGGCCCTTGATTCTGTTTTCCCCTTTAGGACTAGGGACAAGGGAAGTATCTGTCACCAGGGGCCATGACAAGAGGGGCACAAGTAAGTGGCACCAATCAAAGCTTGATTGCCTGCGTCAGCACTCTTCCTGGCTCCCTCATATTCTAGGCCCCCTGCATTTGCCGTTCTGCCCAAGGCTCTTATCTGAAACTTCTGTTACCAATTTGATTTAGTGAACCTGTTCTATTTAGAAAATTGAGGCTTGAACACTGTCTGCACCACAATTGGGTTTGCACCCTGGGGGGAGGAGGCTGGGGAGGGAAAAGGAGGATGCTTTTAGACTTCAGCAGAAAACCAGGCTCTGAGAAGTAAATTAAGCTTAATCCTGAGTCCTTGCCTTAGTCTGCCTTGACACTGCCAATGGCAGGTTTCTTTTAGGGAAAGCAATTCAGCAAATGATTAATAAGTACTTCTTATATTCCAGGCATTGCCTTGGCCATGGGAATACAAAAGCAAAAATCAAGCTTCTGTTCTATGGGGGGAAAGAGAGTGTAATGGGGCAGGCAAACAAATGGCATTGGTACAGCAGGAGGGACAGGACTTGTTTTCAAATCCTGCCTCTGAGGTGACCTTGGGCAAGTCACTTCACCCACCCCCCATCATCCTCAGCAGCAAAATGAAAGGGTTAGACTAGAGGCTTCTGAGGCCACTCCAGTTCTGAATCTATGGTCTGAAGTATATTCAGGGAAAAGTGATGTAGGAAAGAGTGCCAGCAACTCGGGAGGGTGGTTTGGGATGGGCTTTGTGGAAGAGGAGGTGTCTGAAGTGGCCTCAAAGGAGGCTGGGGGGCAGACTAGAGGGAGAGAGATAGCCTTTGGGCCTGTTCTTTCTTGAGCCTGGAAGACCCTACCTCCTCACCTCCACCCACCAGCTCCGTGGCTTCCTTCAGACTCGAGTCCTGTCTTCTGGGGGAGATCTTTCCTGATATCTTTCCCTGGCTGGTGCCTTTCCCTCTGAGATTACCTTCCATCTTTCCATCTTCTCTCTCTCTATCTGTCTCTTCCTCCCCCCTGCCTCTACACACACACACACGCACACACACACGCACACACATGCGCACACACACGCACACAATCTTGTACATGCAGAGTAACTTGCATGCTGTCTCCCCATTAGAGCGAGAGCCCCTCGAGGGCAGGGACTGTATTTTTTGCCTTTCTTTGGATCTTAGCCCAGATCATGGCACATAAGGAGCATTTATTTGATGCCTGATTCATTGCTATCTCTTCTCCAGAGCTGTCTCTGGAATGTGTTGGGGATGGCCGTTTCACTGCAGGAGAGGCAGGTCTTCAGAGATTCTCATCTGAGATCATGTTCCATTGTCTTAGGGGGTATATAAGTACAAGCCACAACCCAAGGTCCCCCAAGACTCTGAGATGAGGTGGCAGGGGGTAATACTTAGAGGCTGATTGGAAAGGGATGGAGATGAGCCCTCAGTGATGAGTGTGATGAGTGAATGGATGGGGAGATGGATAAATGAACCCCAAACACCATTCATTAGGTACTTACTGTGTGCCAATTACCGTGCTAAGTTTTGGAGATAAAGACAGAAAAGCAAGAGGAAGTCCAAGGCCAAGAGCCTGTATTCTAATCGCAGGAGAGGAGCTGTATTTGAGCTTTGGATGGAGAGATCTGGTGACCCTCGGGGGTAAGGTGAAGTCTTTGGGAAGCCAGCCCCTGCCCAGACTGAGCTGGGGAGATGCTTGTCCCCACCCCACCCCTTCCAAGGCTTAAGCTGTTGTGGCTGGTGAGGGGGTGGGGACTCCAGCACCCTTGGGGCAGTTGACAGGTCCTATTTCTTTCTCTCCTGGACAATGACTGCAGGGTTCAGCTCATGGAAAGGCTGGTGGTCTGGGGGGAGGGAGGGTGTCACTGTAATTCCAGGGGATCTTTGGCTCTGGGTCACTGTAATGGGAATGCAATTTTGGAAGATCTTCCCTGCCCCTAGGCTAATGTGCACCTGAAGCCTGGGGTGGGAGGCTTGTTTTTCAGTAGATACTTCTTGATTGGCCAGTGAGTCAATAAGGTTGTTACATTCTCTGAGCCAGGAGAAGGTTATATAAGCCCTGATGTGTAGCTTTGTTTTGGCACTCACTTTGAGAAGTGTTCTGTGATTTGATCTGAATTCTGGGAAGTTGTTGTTGAGAGTCCCCCGGCTTTGAAAAACCCAGATGTGGAAACCCAGATGTTGACTGGGTATGGATGTAATGGTTGGACAGTTTGGAAATCTGTCTACTTGATCTGTTTCTGTCTTGATAATTCTGCCTGTATGCTTTGAAGTTCGGGGTGCTGACCTTTTTCCCCTGAACAAGGTAAACGATATATGTCTGACTGATTAAAGTAAGCTTGTTAACCCATTTTGAGTTGCTTTCCTTTAACAAAGCAGATCCAAGAACCTGTGGTAGCTGCAAACCCTGAGGACGCTTGGGGTGCTTGCTGCTACAGTCACTGATGGAGACATTGAGCAACTATATTATTGAAGTATCCACCAAGAGGGAACTGTAAACTCAGAGCTACCCAGCCCCAAGTTCCCCTGGGGGTTCTTGTCAGGGGCAGATGTTCCCGGCCCACGGCCTCTGTACAAGGGCCTTCCAGCTGAATTCTTCATTGTCTTCCAGACTTTGAGTCCACCTTCTAAAGATGGCACTTGAGCCTGTGCCTAAGCTAAAGCTTCTACCAGATGACTGAGGAAGCAGTGTCCGACCCTGGAAAGGGCCCTGGTTTTGGAGTTCACAGACCAAGATCAAATTCTAGCTGTGTGATCTCCATAAGGTTATACAAGCCTCTAAACCTCAGTTTCCTCATTTGTAAAATGAACAGGTTGAGTTAGATATCTTCTGAGGTCCCTCCCTCCTCCCCAATTTCTGATGCTCTGACCAGTTAACCAAATGGACCACGGGCTTGTACAACCTCAGCTGGGTAGACCACCAAGCATTTAAGTCCTCAGTGTTTAGCTGCTCCAGCCTGTGTCTCCTTGAAAAATTGAGCTGGAGAACAGAAAAGAGTTTCTTCCTAGAGGACTTTGTTGGCAGGTGGCCGGGTCCTATTCTCTCAGCTGAAGCCTCAGAATTAAGGCTGTTAAAAAGCAGCTCAAATCAACATACCCCAAAGGCCAAAACAACTTAGCTCTTTGCACATCCACAAATGGGCATTTCAGGAAATCCCATAACTCGACATTGTGCTGCTCATGCCTTTGGAGCTGGCCCAGGCCATATTCCTCCTCCTTTGGCTCTTTCCCCACAGCCCAACTGTCTGCTGGTCAAGAGACCTGGACCTCCTCTGGCTTCTGGTCAAGCTGACCAGTCAGAGGAGCTCACAGATGGGCCCTCACGCTTCCTGGGGTCGGGCGGCCTTTTCTTCGGGGCTGAGCAGCAGGTTCATGTTTCCTATGGCAGCTGCTAGGAAAAATGTTCTAGAGAATGAGTCCCCAGTGGAGCCAAGTGATGAGACAGAGGCTGAATGAGCCAAAGCTGTTATATCCCCCATTAAAGCTCATATTCCATCCCAGGACCCAGCCACAGTGTGCTAGCCTATTAACATGCTGATTCATTGGGTTTATGGCCTCTCTGCATTTGTCATCAGCAAGGACTGAATAGCTTCTTGGTGGATTCTTTTGAATTTCTTAGACTTATGGAATCCATGAAACTAGGAACCAGAAGGGGCCTTCAAGGTCATCTAGTACAATGTGAGGAAAGCCAGAAACAGAGAAGGGAAGCAACCACAGTGGATTAGTGACTGAGCCAGGACCAGGCCTCCGAGCTCCCATCTCCTTTGTCCCCAGAGGACCTCTCCATCCTCAAGGCTTTTACAAGAGAAAATAGGGTTTGTAATGGTGAAGAACTCATTAGGCAGAGAGAAAAACAAGGAAAAGTACTGAAAAATCTAACGCAGAATTTGAAGTCATTGGACTCAGTTTGCCCACTATAAGTTGGGGCTACATTCAATATTCCTCATGATGTTTCTACAAGGCTTGTTTTCCTTTGAGAATGTACTTGAGGGCCAGGGCTTTCATTTCTTTGGTGAAGAAAACTCTCCAGGTGAGGAAACTCCCTCCACCAAAGTCAGTCTGCGCCTGCTTTATAATTCACAGCATGAGAGGTTGGGGGGCCAGCCAGCATGCATGTATGAGACTTTTTGGAGTTTTTCTAGGTCTGAGTGTAGCTTTCTTCCCATTCCATCACACAGGTCACCCCACCCTACTCTATATAAGCAGTGATATCTTTTCTATAGGGAACTGACCTCAGTAAGCCAGCCTCTGTATGAAAGGAATCCTTAATTTAACAGACCCTACAAATGGTCGACCAGCCTGTCTGAAGACCTCCAAGAAGGAAGAACCTACTGCCTCTCTTACCACCCACTTCAGGACAGCTTTGATTGTTAATAAGTACTTGTTATGTGAGAGGTGGGCAGATGTCAAGACAGAAGTCAAACAGTTCCTCACCTCAGGGAGCTTACATTCTTTACGGGGAGACCGAAAAAATACACACGTATATGTACAGGTTGTATATTATATAGACATGGATAGAGGTCTGGATGCAGAGTCAGGAGGACCTGTCTCCTTGAGTTCATACTTAACCTCAGACACTTAATAGCTGTGTGACCCTAGGCAAGTCACTTAACTATATTTGCCTCAGTTTCCTCATCTGTAAAATGAGGTGGAGAAGGAAATGGCAAACCACATCAGTGTCTCTGCCAAGAAACCCCCAAATGGGGTCACAAAGAGTTGGATATGACAGAAAACGACTAAACATACATATAAATGTACACACATTATGTACTATATGTTTTAACATTTATATGTGTGAGCCACATTTCAAGTCCAAAGTGTTTTTCAAATTGTGGCTTAAGTTACAACTCTCCTAACAGGAAGTGTTTCATTCAATGCTGCTTTCTTCTATGAGGGTAGAGTTAGTACAAGATTTACAGAGAGGACATTTTTTTTCCTGCTTCTAGAAAAACACATAGTTTTAGACTCTCTTTGGTGAGAGAACCACAGACACACACACACACACACACACACACACACACACACATAGTGAAAGAGAGAGAGACAGAGAGACAGAGAAAGAGAGAGACAGACAGAGAGAGACAGAGACAGAGAGATAGAGAGACAGAGAGAGAAGACTTTAGAAGCAGATATGTGGGAGTATGGGAGTGGCTTTCCAGTGGATTTCCAGCTTGCTTCCCTGGATTCCTTATGGAATTTCTCCTCAGGTGAGACTGAGGTATTTCCTTTCCATTGGGGGTCCCTTTAGTCTGTGTATTGTTTGTAATGTTCAAATCTGTTTAACTCCTTGCATTTCTGTTTGCTATCTGCTTGGATAAATGCATTCACTCATTGCTCACCATTGATGGTCTTTTGGGTAGCTAGCATTTGCTGGAAAAAAAAAACTGAACCTGCAAGTTTGGGGTTGCCCTTATCCCTTTAAGGGATAGTGAAATCAGCTGGAACCTTAAAAACCTCCTCATGCCCCTAGAGCAGCGATATTTAGGGTGAAAGACATCCATAGTTTCATCCTAGTAACCCTTTCTCAGAGGAGAAGAGTGACCAGCCACATGGCAGCTTCCCTTGCTGCCCTCCAAGGAGGAACAGAGAGAAGTGGACAAGAAAGATTCCAGAGCGATCTGTCAGAGCTTCTCCATGAAGCAGAGACAACCAAAGTGAGCACACGTGGCCTTTTCCTACCCATGCCCATAGATATACAGTGGAACAGGACAGTTAACCAACAGCTACCTCAGGGTTTGGAAGACCTAGCTTCCAAACCGATACCTGACACCTTCTGGCCCTGGCCAAGTCACTTAACCAGGGCTGGACACTGAGCTGTATTGGTAGCCGGACTTTCTTTGTTTGGTTCCTTACCCCAAAGCAGTGAGTGGGCTAGTGGCCCTTTGGGGACCGTGGCTGTTGTTCATCCTTTGTTCTTGAAAAAGGACTGTGACATCAGGGAGATGATGCCATGACATGCAAGTGAGTTGGATTTAAGTGAGGCAGGGCTGGGCAGAGTCAGCAGCCTCACTGTCTCCTCTGGAGCCATCTGGGACCAGTGGCCAGACATGGATGACTGGAGATGGTCCAGGGACAGCTGGGGAGGGAAACAAAAGAAACAGTAATGGTTCACCATCCTGGGACACAGACTGGTGCTTCTAGCCCACAGGAATTGGCCTGAGCTGCCCACTTCATGGGGATTTTCTGGCCTCTTTCAAGGCTAATCAGTCCTGCCCTGTGTTTGGGGATGTGGAGTGTTAAGAAATTGAATCTCATTTCAGAGGCAGCGTCTTATGGTCACTATTTCTTTCTAAACTTCTATTTTTCTTTCCGAGTGAGTGAAGAGCAGTTATTACTGGTGAAATCATCAGAGAAAATCACACACCACCTGGGAAGTAGGGTGATTTCTCCTCAAGGAATAGCAGAAAGCTCGTTGACTCAATTCAAATACTTTCTGGCTCTTCTCCTTTGAATCCAAATTTCAGCCTTAACCAGTCTCTGCAAAACTGATCAATCCAGGAAGATTGCTTCAGAAAAGCTATGGAGGTGTGGCAGGGATAGGGGTGGGAGAGACGGCTCTTCTCATTAGCTCATGACTGCATTCTCCTTTCTTGTTTGGTGGTGGTAGGCAAGCAGTACTGAGTGAATTGGGATTCAGTTTTTGATCTGGACCCATGTGGGGAGATCCTAAAGGGGAAAATCACCTCCACAAGCACTGATGCAGACTAGCAACTTATCTGTAATGGTCGGAGTGGCCCCAGGCTGGTGGTGGACAAACAATATGGGAGCCATGATGAAAATATCAAGCATTTATTAAGTGCCTGCTATCAGCCTGACCTTGGGCAGCCAGGTGGCACAGTGGATAGAACATTGGGGTTGGAATCAGGAAGACCTGAGTTCAAATCCAGACTCAAACACGTACAAGCCATAGGACCCTGGGAAAGTCACTAAACCCTGTTTTTCTCAGTTTCCTCATCTGTAAAATGAGCTGGAGAAGGAAATGGAAAAGCACTCCAATATCCTTGCCAAGCAAACCCCAGATGGGGTCACAGAGAGTCAGACACCATTGAAACAATTGAACAACAATGGTCTGGTCCACGAGCCAAATTCTGGGAATGCAGAAACATAAAATGAAAGATGCCTCGTCTGCACGGGGCTCCCATTCTGTTGAGAGAAGTAAATGTGGATAAGTATATGCAAAGCATGTACTGGGGAAATACAAAGTAGGCTGGGAACGGAGGCTTGAGCCCCTGGGTGGGGGAGAGAGAAGGGAGAGTGCACTTGAGCAGGACTGGGAAAGGAGACATGAGCCCCTGGGTGGGGGAGAGGAGAGTGCACATAGCAGGACTTTGAAGGAAAGGAGGAATTGGAAGAGAGGAATTGAGAAGGGCACGTATGGCCTCCAGGAGTGGGGACAGTCAGTGCAAATGCATGGAGGCGGTAGATGAAGAGTGTTCTATGTGAGGAATCCCAAAAGAGAATTTGACTATAATTCTGAGAATATAGAGGAGGGTTATGTGAAGGGTTTTTATACTGATCAGAGGAGCGGTGGCTTGCTTTTGGAAGGACAGGAAGTCATTGTGGTGTGTGGGAAGCAAGCGACATACTCGCTCTCCCTCCTTCCTCTCTCTTCTTTCCCTCTCTCTCTGGCCCTCTCTCTCCTTCTCACACTCTCTTCCCCACCCCCCCCCCCCCCTCTCTCTCACTGTCCTCTCTCTGTCTCTCTCTCTGTCTCTCTCTCTCTCTGTTTCTCTCTCTCTCTCTCTGTCTCTCCCTCTCTCTCTGTCTCTCCGTTTCTCTGTCTCTCCCTCTCTCTCTGTCTCTCTGTCTCTGTCTCTTTGTCTCTGTCTCGGCAATGGGGGTTAAGTGACTTGTTCAGGGTCATATAACTCAAGCTAAATTTGAACTCAGGGCCTTTTGACCCCAAGGCCTGTGCTCTATCCACTGTACCACCCAGCTGCCCCCAAGCCTCCTGCAACTATAAATCTGGTTAAGTGGGAGGAGTGACCAGCAGCTGCCAGTGTGGCAGGAGATTGGGCATCCACATGCCCATTGCACAAGCCAAGGCTGGGCATGGGGTGGAGTGGGCAGGGTCTGGGGGAGCTAGGGACCAGGCCAGGTGAGTGAGCCAGTACCAACTCTGCATGAGCCCTGTGAGTGAAGCACAAGATAAGAAAGCTGCCATCTCCGGACTCTCATTCTAGGCTCACCACCTCACCTGTTTTGGGGATCAGGTAGGAAGATGCTGCGCCTGTGACTTCATTAGTGTAGAACACTCCTTTCTGCCAGCACAGGCTGGAACCTTTTGAACAGACTGGCAGCAGTTGGGTGGTGCAGTGGCTAGAGCCCTGAGTTCAAATTCAGCCTCAGATACGAGCAGTGTGACCCTGGGCAAGTCACTTTGCCTCAGTTTCCTCATCTGTAAAATGGGGACTAGAAGACCATGTCCATCCCAGGGCTGTTACGAAGACCAGATGAGATGGCATTTGTAAAGCGCTTGGGCCAGCCCCCGGCCCACCACCTATCTAAATGTTAGTTCTTGTTCTTAGCTTGGAAGGTTGAGGCATTGGGTAGAATGCTGACCTAGGCATCAGGGAAATGAGTTCAAATCCTCTCATTTTCTGTGCAAGCCTGGATGAGTCATTTAACTTCTCAGTCTATTCTCTGTAAAATGAGACTGATAGCAGCACCTGCCCCACAGAGCTGCTTTGAGGATCAGATGAGACGGCCCATAATGCACTTTGCAACCCACATAAGCATTGGTCAGTATTCTTTGAGAGTTTCCTGAGACCCTGAGAGGCAGTGACTTGGCTAAGGTCACACAGCCAACGTGTGGCAGAGGTAAGTGAGGTTCCTGGCTGAAGCCAGCCCTCTAGCCACTGCAGCACTTCCATCAAAGTAGGTTCCCCTAAAGTCACCAGAGCAGAGCTTCCAAGCTCCCGCAGGTCTGCCTAAAGGTCTGCCCTCACATCTGCCCTCACCTCCCCACCAATTAGCTGCCCCAGGTTAGCTCCTTTCTGGGCCCTTGGCAGGCCTGGCTCTTTTGCCTTGGGGAAGGAGGCTCCTGGCATTAGCCCTGAATACTGATGTGAAAAATCATTCTATGCTGAAGAGCCAGGCTGCTAGGGCTGGTATTTACCACACACATTCCCCACAGACAAACCATAAAATTATAGCTCTTTTTGGGTGTTTTATGCCCGATTTCAAATCGCCCAGCCCAGCAGGAAATCATAAGAAAGAGAGATGAAGGGAACTTGTGAGGGAGGGCCAGGCAGTGGGGAGGAGGGGCAGAAGCATCCTCTGATTAGTTCAGATGAAAAACGATTTGAAAAACAGCAATGTAACAGCAATAACAAGGTTCATTGGGCTGATCTGTTATTTGCAAACAGATTAGACAGCCTGCTGGTTAAAGTCTCTTTCCAGCTTTATGGGGAGATTGGAAAGCAGTTTTCATCACCCCCATACTCTTTGAGATACAGCCCCCATCCCTTGGACTAACACAATCAAAGAGAGATGAGCTGTGTCTAGACAGGGAGGGAGGGGGAAAACTGATCTACTCTGAGCCTTCAAGGCCAGCTTTAAAATTTCCTCCTTACCCAGATATCCCCAATGCTTCTATTCCCTGTCCTCTGAACTTCCAGGCCACTTTGGAGATAACATCACTCATAAAGGCAACAGCAATAATAATATACTGCTAGGTGGTCCATGAAGATTTAGGAAAATCTGAGTTAAAATCCTCTTTCGGACAGTTACTGGTTGTGTGACCCTGGGCAAGTCACTTTACCACTTTCCTTAGCTTTGATTTCTTCATCCATAAAATGGGGATTGATAATAGCACCTCCCCCCCCCCAGGATTACCATAATGAGCCAATTTTGTGAAGCATTTTGCCAGTCTGAAAGCACTGGACAAACACCAGATATTGTTGTTAATACTCGCTCACCTCGGCAGAGCCACTTGCTTCCTCACAGTGTTACTGCCATGCTTTCCATGCTCTCCCTCCTTCGGTCACATGCCCCATCTCCCTCTTGGGTCTTGTGTGTCTTTGTCTCCCCACCTCCCCAGACTTTGGTTGCAACCTCAGCCTCGACCCCTCACTGTCCTTTCTTGATTCTCCCACAGCCAATTAATTGACAAGCTCTACAGGTTCCATCTACGTAACAACTCCTTATCTGTCCTCTTCTCTCCACTCACATGGGTGCCATCTTAGTTCAGACTCTTATCTCTCAAAAGCTTCTCTTTACTCCAATCATTAGTGGCCACTGGGCTTTGATGACTCTGGTGAGGCTAATGACTTTGTTTGACTCTGCCTCACTAAAATTGAATCCAATGGCAAGGCATGACATTCCCTTCCTGCTGCCATCGGTCCTTTTCCTGAATTAAGGACAAATAAGAACATCTGTGTATATGTTAATTCCCCCTTTCCCCAATTGGAATGTAACCCCCTGGGGGCAAAAATTGCCTCTTTTTTTCTGTCTGTAAAGACCCTAGTACCTAGATCAGTGCCTATCCCAAGGAGGTATTTAATAGATGCATGTTGGAGTGGATGCTATGGAATGGGAGTTGAATCTAGTCCACAATTACAGCTCCTGGAGCACCGGAGATGCACAGCAGCTCTTTGTTGACTTCATAGCCAACCACTGTCTGGCTTTACTTCCCTTGCCCTCTGCCCTCCATTCTAAGCAAGGCCAGCCCTGCCACTCACTGACTGCCTTTGGGTAAGTTATCTTCTTATTCTGGGCTCCAATTTCCTAACCTGAAAAGTGAGGGATTTGGAACAGGAGATTCCTAAGCGACCAGGCTGCTTTACTGTCTTGTGATTATCTGATGCTACGTGAAGCCAGAGAGGGAGTTGAGCCTGCTCCAGAGTCAGCAGCCCTCCCAAATTCCTCTAGATTGGCTTTTCACTTCATCTCAGGGTCCTCAGGTTCAAGATGAGACTTGACACTCTTTCTAACACCACAAACAAAAAGCCAGCACCACCTGAGAGTGGGAGTCCTTACCTCTGACATGGCAGACAGCTTTTGATGAGGTGGAAATAATGTCCAGCCAGCGAAGCATGGCCTCTACCTGTGTGAAAATGAATGTCAACTCATGGCTACAGGATGGAAATCTGAGCTCTGTGGACCCTGACTCGAGAGGAAATTGGCCATTGACTCAGGGTGGCCCAAAGGCAAGATGACATTTCAGTTCCTCTCATCCACTGGGCAGCCGAGACACTTCTTCAGTCAGGGTTGTTTAAAGGGGAAAAATAAATCAGTAAGTAAAAGCTGTCCATGGCTCTCTAGGGATGTGAAAGGGGGTGGGAGGAGAGAATAACTTCTAACTGGAAAATGTAAAAATGCTAATCCTGATATAGCTAAAACTCATCAACTTGGAGATGTATGTTGGGGGCAGAGTCTGAATTCTCACTTTAGTTGGGATTCTGACTTTTGAAAAGCAAATTCAATCAAATTTAAAACTATTTATTACAGACCTTCTAAGTTCTGGGCAAAGGTAAAAACTGAAACCATCCCTGCCCTCAGAGAGCTTTCATTTTAGAGGATACAATGTGTCTATATATTCAGATACAAAGTAAGAAAAAGTGATTCAAAGCAATTTCAAATGGAAAATGGTAATTTCAAATAACTGGGAGCGTATGTAGGAGGTGACGCCTTATCTGGGTTTTGAGGAAAGCTAGAGATTCTGAGAGGCAGAGGTGAAGAAGGAGGGAAGGCCTGGAAACCTGTGCATGAAGGAAATAGTGAGGTGGCTGGTTTGACTGAAACCAAGAGTTCATGAGGCTATGTTACATGAGACTAGACAGTCGTAATTGCTGTTCAGTTTTTTTCAGTCACGTCCAACTCTCCACGATGCCCTGTGGGGTTTTCTTGGTGGAGATTCTGGAGTGGTTTGCTATTTCCCCCTTCAGCTCATTGATGCAAACAGGGTGCAGTGACTTGCTCAGAGTCACACAGCTGGTGTTTGAGGTCAGATTTGAGCTTAAGAAGATGAGTCTTCCTGCCTCCAGGACCAGTGCTTTCTCCACACTGCCTAGATCCCCACCTAGGGAGACAAAACATGATGGGCTTTAAATTACAAAATCATGATTTAATATTTGATCTTAGAGACAGCAGGGAGCCACTGGAGGTTATTGAGTGGGGTAGAGGTATGATCAGACCTGCCCTTTAGAAAGAAAGTTTGGCAGATGAATGGAGGATGTACTGAAGTGTGGGGAGAGAAACTGGAACCAAAGAGAGTATTTTGAAAGTCATTGCCACAGTCCAGCTAAGAGGTGATGAGGATCTGTACCATGTGGTGTAAGCAAAGAGATGGAATGTGAGAGATGTTGAATTCACCTAGCATTGAGGAAATCCACTTACTCATGATGTTAACAAACATATGTTAGGTTGTGTCCAAAGGTAGCCATCTCTAGGGTGGGGAGAAGAGAAAAAAATAAATTTTGTATGGTAATTTTGTTGTACAGTGAAAGTAATAGCAAGTTGTGCATAGTGGATTTGCAGTTTCATATGCAATCATCTTTTTTTTATTATACTATGTTATTTAAATACTTATTTTATTCCATAAATTAAAAATTAAAGGAAAGGAAAGGAAAAAAATATATTAAGGGCACACTCCACACAGAGAGGGGCAGCTAGGTGGCACAGTGAATAGAGTGCTGGGCCTGGAGTCATTTTCACAAGGTCAAATCCAGCCTCAGACACTTACTAGCTGTGTGATCCTCAGCAAGTAACTTAACCCTTTTTGCCTCAGTTTCTTCATCTATAAAATGAGCTGGAGTAGAAAATGGCAAACTACTCCAGTATCTTTGCCAAGAAAGCCCCCAAAGGGGTCCTAAAGAGTCAGACATGACTGAAACAACTCAACAACCATGCAGAGAAATATATATATATATATATATATAATTTTGTCCATGTCATCAAGGAGTTGACAGTCTAGAAATGAAGCACTATTTTTTATTCTTATATCTCTTACGAATGAAAAACACAGAAGATTGGTTGTACTAGTTTTGGGGGGTGAGACATGGACTGGTCTAGAACTATGATTTTATCCGTATAGGGAACTTCCAGTGTGAGAATTCTCTCCACTGATGCTTGTCAGTAACTCACCTGTAGCATAACCTTAGCAAGCTGTCTGGGGGCACTGAAAGAGTAGATGCCATTTCCATGGTTACATAGCTCATGCATCTCAAAGGCAGGATTCAAACCCAGGTCAACTTGACTCCAAGGCTGGATCTCTACCCACTACTCTGGGCTGCTTCTCTCACATTACATTGTAGTATAAAGTGTCCACACCACAGAATTTAGAGCTTGCAGGGTTCTTTGTGGTTATCAATTTCTAGCCTCCTCATTTTACAGAAAAAGACACTGAGACCCAGAAAGATGAAATTACTGGTGCCAGATGACACGTGTCACAAGAGGGCTGAGATTCAAACCCATATCTTTTGACTCTTGATTGAAATGCAATTCTTTTCCCACTCCATTCTCCAGCATTGCTGGCCTTGGGCAAAGGCACATGGAGAAGATCCTTAATCCCCAGGCTTGCAAAAACTATACATTGATTTTTGACTGAGTTTTTCCTTCCTTGAATAAGACCCTGGAAGTCTGACAAGAAAGAAATTAGTCTAGTGAAGCAAAGGGGCAGAAGACCTAATCCCTGCCCTCTGGGGAGAGCTTAGAGTTTAACAAACACTTTCTTCTGTCTCTCAGCTCACCACCCCCCACTCCCCAGTAGTTGTGGGCTGGGCTCATAGAAGAGATACCATAAATATGCATGGAATTTTAGTGTTGATTAAGGGAAGTCCATCCAAACTTTGCAAGGAGTCAATTCTTTCCTTTGACTGTTTTCTCCTTTGCGGCTTGGTTTGCATTCATATGCAAGTGCTGGGGATTAGACTGGGGTTGTGTGACTGCTCATCATTTATGAGAAGGGAATCCTTATTTAGGATTTGAGCCTTGCAGTCTACCCGGAAATATGACTGGGAGTAATTAGAAGCTGTACTAATGAGTGGGCAGTTGTGAATCATACTGGGGTCGGTTGGCTCAGTGACAGGTGAGTAAGAAGGATGGGAGACTTTACCCCCATCAGTCCAGGCTGCCTAAATGGAAACTCCCAGAAAACCATCCGAAAAATTACCCAGCATCCAAACTGACAGGTAATGGAGTCCTGATTGCTAATAACATCCTGTCCTCATGCTGATTGACAGCTTAAAAATTGAATTTCTCGATGCCTGTTCAAATGAAGAAACCCTCCTGTGATAACTGCACAGAGAATAGTTATGGTCAGAATGCTCACAGTGATGTCTGTTAGATTTAGGACTGTTCACGTTGGAGAAGTTTCCCTCCTCCCTCGGTAAAGAGCCATACCATCTTGTTTAAAACTGACAGGGTCCTGCGCTTCATGTGAGACATTAAAATATTTACCCTATTTACATCAGCTCATGCATCTTAATGTTCCTTTCATATTGAGAACCAATTCAAAATATTTCAACAAGTGTACTATGTGCCTACTATATTTCAAAGGCAATCTGATGCAATTCAATCCAATCTGACCCATTTTGCTCCAACAAATCAAACCAATCCAACAAGCACTTATTGGACATCTATTATGTGCAATGCTCTGTACTAGGCACTACCAAGGCAAAACCTTTTTTTCAATAATACAGACCCTGCCCTCAGGATGCTTACATTCTTTAGAATAATATCACTCTTGGAGCCAAGATGGCAGAGTAGAAGCACAAACTTGGTGTGGGCTCCCGCTCCAATCACTTCCAATACATGTAAAAAATGACTCTAAACAAACTTTAGAGCTACAGAACCCACAAAGTGACAGAGAGAAACAAATGCCCCCCCAAAGGAAGCCTGGCAGGCAGACGGGAAGGGTCTATTGTACTGAACTGGGAGTCCAGCGCAGTCTAGTGTGAGCAGCGGCTGCTGGAGCAAACTTCAGGAGAATGAATCATCAGCAGCTGTGGTTGTTTACTGACTTCTCAACCCATAAACAACCAAACACTAAGTAAAAAGTCAGTGCAGAACTCTGTTGCAACAGGAGGGGGCTGAAGAGCACAGTATGGCCCCTGCCAAACCAAAAAGACCAAAAAAATAAAAAAAAAAAAAGAAAAAGATTCCCAAAAGAAAACTCAGGAATATTATAGCCAAATTCCAGAGTTCCCAGGTCAAGGAGAAAATACTGCAAGCAGTCAGGAAGAAATAATTTGAGTATTGTGGAAACACAATCAAGATAACACAAGACCTAGCAGCTTCTACATGAAGGGATTGAAGGGCTTGGAATATGATATTCCAGAGGTCAAAGGAGCTAGGATTAAAACCAAGAATCACCTACCCAGAAAAACTGAGTATAATGCTACAGGGAAAAATATGGTCATTCAATGAAATAGAGGATTTTCAAGCATTCTTGATGAAAAAACCAGATCTGAACAGAAAATTTTACTTTCAAGTACAAGAAGCAAGAGAAGCATGAGAGGGTAAACAGGAAAAAGAAATCATAAGGAATTTATTAAAGTTGATCTATTTACATTCCTACATAGAAAAGTGATAATTGTAACTCACGAGACTTTTCTCAGTATGAGGATAGTTGAATGGAATACATATGTGTACACACACATATATGAATACATACATATGTATGTATATATAGGAGGGTGTATGTGTATATAAATATGTATGTGACTGTGGGCATATGTATGTTCATGTATACATAGACAGAGGGCACAGGATGAGTTGAATATGAAGGGATAATATCTAAAAAATAAAATTAAGAGGTGAGAGAGGAATTTATTGAGAGAAGGAGAAAGGGAGAGATAGATTAGGGTATATTATCTCATATAAAAGAGGCAAGAGAAAACTGTTACAAAGGAGGGGAAGAGCAGAAGGTGAAAGGGAGTGGAACAACCTTATTCTCATTGAATTTGGCTTAAGGAGGGAATAACATACACACTCAATTGGGTATCTTACCCTACAGGAAAATAGGGGGTAAGGGATAAGAGGGGGGATGATAGAAAGTAGGGCATATTGGGGGAGAGGGTAGTTAGAAGCAAACATTTTTGAAAAGGGATAGGGTCAAAGGAGAAAACAGAATAAGTGGGGGGAGGGATAGGATGGAGGGAAATATAGTTAGTCTTTCACAATATAACTACTATGGAAATGATTTGGGTAACTATACATGTACAACCTATATTGAATTGCTTATCTTCCCAGTGGGGGTGGATGAGGAGGGAAGAAGGGAAAAAATCTGGAACTCAAAGTTTTAAAAACAAATGCTTAATTTTTTTTTTTTACATTCAACTGGGAAATGAGATATACAGGCACTGGGGAATAGAAACCCATCTTGCCCTACTAGAAAATTAGGGGGGTGATGGGGGAGGATATAAGAGAGAACAGATTGGGGGAAGGGGTATTCAGTAGGCTTGCTATTTTTGGGGTGGGGGTAGAGGAAAGATGGGGACAGAAAAATTTGTAACTCAAAATCTTGCAGAAATGAATGGTAAAAACGAAAAATAAATAAATTAATTAAAAAAATAAATTCCACCCCCTCCAAAAAGAACTCCCATGAATCTGTAAAAAAAAAAAGAAAACTTTCACTCTCCCCACCTCCCAAGGAAAGAGGCAGATGGTTTGAGGGGGATTTTGGAGCCATCTTTTTTTCTCTGATCACCCTCTGGGAGAATTGTGGTCTCTAAATAGTGACAAATGAGTTGGGCTGAAGGTGGGGAGGCAGAAAGAGATGAGAATTCAAGGACTGGGTAACTGAGCCATCCTGTGGTCTGGGAATGACTAGAGTCATCCGAGCACTGTCCTTCAGAGCTGGAAGGAATCTTAGACTAGAGCATAGCAGCCCCCTTATTCTACAGCTGGGGAAGGGGAATCTCTGGTCTTAAATGAGGACATGACTTGATCAAGGTCTCTCACAAAGTGTTAGTTGAACCAAGTAGACTAGAAGTCAGAACTTCTCATTCACAACTGAGCATTTTGTTTTGTTTTCCCACACTGTAGTGACCTAAGAGAAAGAACACTGTAGGGGAGAGAGAATGGGTCATGGAGCTAGGGAGACTTGGGCTAAAGTGGTGGTAGTATGACCCTGGACAAGTCATTTCACCTCTCCTGAAGACTCTAAATTACACATAGCATGCTGTCCTGAATTGGTCAAGACAGTTTTTATTATCGTGGATTTCCGTAAACCAATGAAATCCCAAGGAGTTTTCTATACCAATGGAAGCCTAAGGAGCTCCTTATATCCATGAAGTCACAGGTTCTATTTCTAATCTGATGTCATTTACAAAGGATTAAAAAAAACTTTACAAAGATGGCAAAATGATGCTAATCTCATTCTTTGAGAGTCAAAGCTGTCCAAGTCCTTTTTCTCTAGGACAACATTCTATTTCAAGGCCAAAGAGAGCCCCCTGATCAGGAGGTGTTAGACTGAGAAGTCCATTGCCCACTGTTCTCTCTCCATGTCCTCATTTGCTTCATGACTCTCTCGTCTTCTGGAAGTTACTTATTCCTGTGCATGTCTGTGTACACAACTTTGCGAATAGGGTCAAGATTCATAAAGCTCAGGAAAGGAATTTGAAATTCCTCCTCCCCACAAAAAGATGGTCTTCCTGGGCCAGGGTTGAAGCACATGAGTTCAAGCCAATGACAATGTTAATAGCAGAGTTGATGGAAGAGTACAGGAGAAAGGAAAGGACAGAAAATAATTCTTTTGGAAAATCAACATATATGAACATTTCCTTGTACAAAAAAGAACAGAAAATGAAGTTTGCACATACATACAATTACGAATCTCTCATTTCTAGGCATCTGGGTGGTACAGGGAATATGGTACATGATCTGGAGTCAGGAAGATCTGAGTCTGAATTCAGCCTCAGCTGCTTCCTACTTGTGTGACCTGGGCAAATCATTAACCCGTATTTGCCTCAGTTTCTTTGTCTATAAAATGGGGATAATAGTAGCACTTATGGCACAAGTTTGCTCTGAAGATGAAATGAAACAATAATTAAAATGAACACAGCTAGTATTCAGAGAACGAATGCTTTACAAATTTTCAAAGCACTTTACAAACATTTCCTCATTTTACTTTCATAGCAACCCTGGGAGATAGATACTATTATTCCCATTTATAGCTGAAGAAACTGTGACAGAGTAGTAAATTCAGTTGCCTAGGGTCACACAGCTAGAAAATGTCTGAGGCAGGATATTGTTTTGGATCGTCCTAACACCAGGCCCAGTTCTCTGCCTGTGTCTCCTCTCTGCTTAACATATGTAAAGTACTTTGCAAACTTTAAAGTGTTATATAAATGCTAGCTATTAAGTATAACTTGTTTAACTACAAATTCAACATGGTAGGTCCACCTAGCCCTTCTTGTCTGTGGACTTTTCTGAACTTTCTTCTTCTCTCTTCTGTGAACTTTTAAATTATTTTATTGACAATAGTTTCTTTTTTTGAGGGAGTATCATTATCATTCCCTTTCATTTGCCCCAGAATTATTCTCTTAAAAAAATCCACTATTGAAACAAATTGGCACAAGCACATCGAAACAAATCCACACATTGGACGTTTCCGAAAACTCACGTCTCATTCTGTGCTTCTAGTACATTATCTTTCTGCCAAGAGATGGGAAGCATGCTTCAGCATCTGACTTGTGGAGCTGGGATTGATCATCTCATGGTCATTGTTCTTAAATTTTTCATGTTTTTTTTCTCACAATGTTCTAGTCCTTGCATAAATTGTTTTCCTAGGTCTGCTTACTCCACACTGCATGAATTCATACCAATCCTCCAATGTTTCTCTGAATCCATCTTTTGTCATTTCTTAAAGTGAAATAATATTGCATTGCATTCATATACCATCATTTGCTTAACCATTCCCTAATTGATAGGCACCTACTCTGTTTAAATTTTTTGTTGCAAAAAAAAGAGCTACTTTAAATATTTTTGTTGATTTTTGTTGTTTTCCTCTTTCACCGATCTGTTTGCTCTATGGCTAGTTGAGGTATTGCTGGCTTAAAAGATATACCCAATTTAGTGACTTTGGGGGCATAATTCAAAACTACTTTCTAAAATGGTTGGACCAACTCACAGTGCACCAGTGTGTCTATTTTCCTGTAACCTGTCCAACAATTGTCATTTTTTTCCTTTTTCCCCCCATTTTCTCCATAGGTTGGGCATCTCAGACTTATTTAAGTGTGTATTTATCCTATTACTGATTTGCATGATTCTCCACCTCTACCCTCCCCCCTCCCCCATTTGATAGCTTGCCTTTCTTCTTTTGAAAATTTGGTATTCATACTTTTTGACAGGTTATCTATTGGGGAATAGTTCTTAGAATAGATCCCCCATTACGACATGCCCATGCTAACCTGGCACCATCATCACCTGGGTGAGGTAGAAGATCTTTTAGGCCAATCTCCCCATCATAGGAATGAGAATTGAAGTTCAGAGAAGTCATATGGCTTCCCTAACATCACACAGACAGGAAGAGGCAAAGCTGTGATTGGAGCCCTCATTCTTTCTCTTCAATTCCACACTACTTTCCACAGCAAGTATAATGTTGGAAGCTCTACAACATGCTTTACACACATTATCTCATTTGATGAAAGATGGCTTAGACACGGGCTTTGCCCTTGAGGAGCTTAAAGTCTATTATAGAAATTGCTGAATTGTTAAATGGAATGCCTTCAATTCATGGGAGTGGCCCTATGCTCTATGAAAGCTTAATAAATGCCACTGACTTTGTTGACTTGGGGTCCAGCGGTCTGAAGCCTTTTGCCCAAGATTGCACATAGAGGTAGAACTGGATGGTATATCAAGAGGCCATCTAGTCTGACACTCTCATTTCACAGATGAAGAAACTGAGAGCTGGGGAAGTTGAGTGCCTCATCCAAGGTGGTCTAGACCTGAGATTTGTCTAAATCAGAGGCTGAAAGTTAGGAGGAGCCTCAGAAGCCATCTCTAACCTCTTCACTTAAACCCAGGGCCGAGGAAGTGGAGGGATTTACCCAAGGTGACAGCGATAGCAGGTGTCTGAGGTGAGCTGTGATCCTCCATTTCCTGGCACCAGAGCCACGGATCCCACGGTCCCCAGGGTGAGGACACATTGGCTGGCCAACCTTGATGCTTTTGTCCTACTTTATGACCTTGCACCTCAAACCATGATCTTAGTGATAAGATTGGCAACTTGAAACTGTAGCTAGACATCACTCCTGAGAAAATGCAGCCCCTCTTACTGAAGAGGACAGTTGGGCACTGAATACCTGGGGTGCACTTTGGAGAAGCAGTGGTAGAAGCTTTCCATAGCATATGGCAGCCATGGCCAGGGGCAGCTAGGTGGTACAGTGAAGAGAATGCCAGGTATGGAGTCAGGAAGATTCAGCTTCCTGGATTCAAATATGGCCACAGACACTTGCTAGCTGTGTGACCTTGGGTAAGTCACTTTGTCCTGTTCACCTTACTTTCCTCATCTGCAAAATGAACTGAAGAAGGAAATGGCAAATCACTCTAGTATCACTGTGAAGAAAACCCCAAATGGGGGGGGGGAGAGTCACAAAGCATCATCCATGACTGAAAATGACTGAACGACAAGAATTAATTATGGCCAAAGGAGCCATGTAGCCATGGGTTGGGAGTTCCTTTGTCTACCAAAAGTGAGTGCCAGTGTCTGTCTTTGTCTGCCCTGAATACCAGCATCACTGCTTTGTATCAAACTCCATCACAATGATTCTGAACCATGAGGGCAGCATTTGTTTCATCATTTTTGTTTACTGATGAATTTTGAGATGGCAGGGTGGCTGGGCCAGGCCCCAGGACATCTTAATAAGAATGTTTGTCATGCACAGTGGGCCTGGATCAGAGCCTTTAGACCAAAGTCATCAAGAGCTGCTCAAAATATGTGGTATTATGGGGAGTGCTTTGTTTGCTTTTGTTTTTATCCTCTGACAGTTTCCTGCTTTATTTAAAACTGATTAATACAATAATTCACTGCTGCTCACAGAGACAATCACCTAGGCTATGTGGAAATTAAATCACTATTTCCTATTCAAAATATTTCCATACAAATGAAAATCCCCCCAAAATGGATTTTCCTGGGAGAATTTTATCTTGTAAGAGTCAAGGAAGCATTAATTGCTCTCTTATTATTTATGACCATATTTTCATTAATGAGACCCCACTGTCCAGGAAAATAACAAAAGGCTCTGGGAACAGCATGTTCAGCCCAAGGCAAAGCCAAGATGGGACTAGATCAAAGCTGTCTCCTAGAAGGCTTTCTTCACTAAGACCATGACTTGGATCAGGAGAATGAATTTGTGAGAAGAATGGGTACAGGAAAATGAGAAAAATGGTAGACATGTTTGTTGTTTTGGGTGTCAGTCCTTCTCCTTGCTAAGGCAGACACAAGCATTGGTGCTTCCTCTTCATCTGTCAGAGCCAAGGGCAGGACTCCGGATTTTTTCTAATCCGCTCACTTCCCTAACCACTGAGAGGAATGAGGCATCAAATTCTCTACCTTAAGTGAGGAGTTTCAGTTTGTTAATTTGTGCAGCAGATATAAGGTCTGAACCAAGAATGAATGTCAGTCTCTGACTTTGTTTGCCCAGCATGCCAGCATCTCTGCTTTGCACCAAACTTCATGCACAAAGATTCTGAAACTTTATTCTT
>NW_027185759.1:9144658-9168519 GCF_028583685.1 Petaurus breviceps papuanus | reverse complement strand
CCCCCCCCCTGTTCTATCATTCTATTGATCTGTCAATCTACACATCTATGGATATACATATGTATTCACACACACAAATGTGTATTATGTGTTATGTATTTGTGTATAAGCATATATAATAAATGGATGTTTTATTTTTACATTGTTATTTCCCAATACCACTCCAACACAAATATGGCCCTCCACTGTAATGGAGGAGTATAAATAATCAAAAGAAACCAACATCTTAACCATGCCTCCCAGCATATACCTCATTCCATATCTATAGTTCTCCACTTCTCTCTAATGAGAAGAGACATGTGTGTTTTATAATCAGATCTCTAGAGTCAAGGTTGCTCATTGCATTTATCTGAGATCCAGTGTCTTTAATAGTCTTTTCCTTTATATTATTGTGGTCACTGTTTGCTGAAGCAGTATTAGGGCTTTTGTCTGTTTTGTTTTTGTCAGTTTTCCTCCAGAAAAGACTTCGCTCCTTTGGGAGGCAGCCCAGTCCAGTTCTAGACAACTCTCCTTGTCAGGAAATCACTCTCATGCTCTCTTTCTATTACTTCCATCCATTGCTCCTTGTTTTCCAGAATAAATCTCATCCCTCTTCCTTGTGACAGCCCTTTGAATACTAGAAGACAATTATCATTTGTCCCTTCACCCCCAAGACTTCTAGTTTTACTATTTTATTCAATCCATCTTTCCATGGCTTGGGCTCCAATCCCCTCTACATACTGATTACCCTCCAGTGCAGATTTCCAATGACCTTCCCATAATGTAGCACCCAGGATTGGTTACAATCCTGTAAACTGACCTGGCCAGGGGAGAAGATGGGAGGGTCACTCTCATGCCCTATGCTCTTCAGCCACCACCAGCAAAGCCTGTCTTTAAATAAGCAGAATGTGAGCTTCCTTGAATGATCTCCTTGGATCACCAAATCCCCTGCAGAGTGCAATGCTAATTAGGACACCAGAAAGGCAATTGGGCACCTTAGGTGAAGGCAAGTGTGGAATGGAATAAACTAGACAAGAGAAGCAGAAACTGGCAGAATGGGAGAAGGAAAGAGGGGCACATGACATCTGGAGGGTCAGACTCTGCAGTTAAACCGGGGTCATCATTATGAACATTGGTTCTGATTGTGCTTCAGACTTGTGCAAAGGTCACATATGGGACATTTCCTACCGCCGGTACAGCGAATCCATATGGAGAGTAATTGGAGGCATGATCCTATTTACCTGATGCCAAAAAATCAGAGGAAAAGAGCAATTGCTTGGATAGTTTACTCAGGTAGACAATCCATCCAGACAGCAGCTTTATTAAAAATTAAGTAAATATTTAATTTTTTAAATGTATGGAACAAAACAAGCATTTCCATAACATAGTATAATAAAAACATGATTGCACATGAAACTGCAAAGTTATTATGTACACACAGTTATTCCTTTTAAATATATAATAAAGTTATCATGTAAATTTCTTTCCCCTCCCCACATTTTTTTTCTTCCTTCTAGTAGTAATTAGGAGGCAGGGTTGGGGTGCGGGGGGGGGGATCAGGGAAGTTCTCCTAGGCCAGGTTGGAGAATCTGTGACCTTCTAGGTCCCTGGGTACAGCCTTTTGACTGAGTCCAAGTTTTACAAAAGAACAAATCTTTTATTAAAGGAATTTGTTCCATGAAGTTTGGATTTAGTTGAAGGGCCATATTTGAGGACCTGGAGGGCCACATGTAACCTCAAGTCTGCAGCTTCCTCACCCCTGTACCTAGAGGATCAGGATCAGCTTGAGGGGACTTTTAAAGGAAGAAAAAAATGCTAAGGGGTGAAGGGAAGGAGGAAGAGTATCCCAGTGATGGTCCATTAAGATTGGAGAAGGAATGGCATGCACAAGAAACAAGAAGCAGGTCAGTTTGGCTGGGGGCTGGGGTGAGTAAAAGGCAGAACTGTGCAAGAACTCTGGGGTGGTAGTCTGGATTCAGTGGGGAAGATTTTTAAAGACAGAACAGTTTGTTTCTTCAATGACAAGATTTTCTGTTTTATTCTAGAAGTACTAAGGATCCATCAGAGCTTCTTAATGCAGTGGACTGATGTGTTCAGACCTGCAACTTGGTCATCTTTGATTGTATATATGTGCTTTGCAGAGAAATCATCCAACCAGTGGAAGACCAAGAACCTCAGATGGTTTCTAGGAAAGTTTAGCTTCCAGCATGGATACCTTTGAAATATCCTTGTAAAGGGAGGGCAGAGCCAAGATGGTGGAGTAAAAGCAGGAACTCACCTGAGCTTTCCCCTAAACCCCTCCAAATATGAGAGGTGAGAGAGAATGAGTGAACCTGACTCTCATTGGATTTGACTTAAGGAGGGAATAACATACACACTCAATTGGCTATGGAAATTTATCTTATCCTACAGGAAAGTAGGGGAGAAGAGACAGAAGATGATGGAAAGGAAGGCAAATGGGAGGAGGGGCCAATCAGAAGCAAACTTTTGAGGAGGGACAGGATCAAGGAGAGAATAGAGTAAATGGGGGTGGGGTGGGATGGGAGGAAGGGGAATATAGTTAGTTTCACAACATGACTGTTATGGAAGTGTTTTGCATGACTACACATGTATAACCTGCATCAGATTTCTTGCCTTCTCAATGAGGGTGAGTGGTGAGGGAGGAAGGGAAAGAATGTATAACTCAAAGTTTTAAAAAATGAATGCTAAAAATTGTTTTTATGGGGCAGCCAGGTAGCACAGAGAATAAGAGTACTGGCTCCAGTGTGGGGATGACCTGGAGATCGAATCCCGGGCTCACACACTTGGCACCCACCCAGAAACACCTGGCTGTGTAACCTTGAGCAAGTTACTTAACCCCAATTGCTCAGGGGCGGCCAGGTGGCTCAGCAAGTAAGAACACTGGCTCCAGTGTTGGGATGACCTGGGGATCAAATCTGGGCTCAGATACTCAGCACCACACCCAGAAATAACTGGCCGTGTAACCTTGAGCAAGTTACTTAACCCCAATTGCTTTAAAAAAAAAAATTGTTTTTACATGCAACTGGGAAACAAGATACACAGACAATGGGGTATAGAAATCTATCTTGCCCTACTGGAAAATAGAAGGGAAGGGGATAAGAGAAGGGAGCGTGATGGAAGGGAGGGCAGATTGGGGGAAGGGGGTAATCAGAATGCACACCATCTTGAGGTGGGGGGAGGGGAGAGATGAGGAGAAAATTTGGAAGTCAAAATCTTGTGGAAGTGAATGTTGAAACTTAAAAATAAATAAATTAATAATAAAGAGAATATCCTTCTAAACTCTTTAAATCACTTCCAACCTTTGTGTCCCCAATAATGAGAACAGTCCCTTGAACATATTAAACACTTGCTAAATGTTATTGAATTGAATCCACGGGGGTCTGAGAGTGCACATGGAGTCCACTCTGGAAGAAGAGTTATTTCTGACTCCTCCAAAGTGAACTTTTCATAAAAAATCTGTGCAAATAAGGATATTTTATGAATTGTCATTAATTGGAAATTAGACTTTCCATGCACATACTTTAGTCCTAACTGCCCTTTAATGAATTCATTACATTAAGAGTTAATTTACAACAAGTAGTTGGGGAGCTAAGTTCCATTCACCATTCAGCTCTTGTCATCCCAGCACGAGCCCGGTATTAACTACTGAAATGTATTCCACATTTAGAGATGAAGAAAAAAATACTCCCAAGACTCAGCCCTTCAAGGGAGCCCTGGACACAGCAAACAACTGTGCTTTGGTGTGATGGGCCCACCAGGAGCTTCATTAATCTCAAATGCCTGCAAGAAATGATCTGTTTTGCTGGAGCCTTGCTGTGACCAATCAGTCCCTCAGTGGTTGGTGTCAATTAAGAGCAAGCGTGATGCAAAGAGGATATTTTCAACCCTGTTTGACACTGAGTGTTTCTCTGTTCTTCTCTCTCCCTCCCACCTGCCCTCTTCCCTCATGGCTACCTCCTCTTCTCAGCTGGAACTTTGCCCACAGAAGAAACATAGAGACACTGAGACCCAATAACTCCCTCCACAGATTTTCATACTCCCAAGACAGAGCATCCTCTAAGATTGCCTCTCCCCTTAAAGGCACACTGTAGAGACAAAAATATTGCGCAATCCTGGGAACAGTAATTATTCACAGAGAGCTAGGACAGAAGCTAGAAGGAGACCTCTCAGCCTAGTACAAATTCTGAGATCAGGCAGAGTCTACCCTACTCTTCCTTGGCCTTGGGCAAGTTCATCCAACCATTATTAATGTCCCGAGTGCTGTGCTAGGCACTAAAGATATAAGTTCACACTTACCCCTCATCAGTTCATACACACCCCTCTCTCCAAAAGATGGAGCTTCTTCCTGTAGTTGGAATTTTGTATCAGGGATGCGTCTCCAGAAATGGGCATTATCAAAACAGAAGATGATTTATATCATGAATCCTGAGGCAGACTAGCATGTGGTGGATAGGACTGTGCCTTAGGTGCTGGCATGTGGGAGACTGGGAAGTATTCTCTTTCCTCAAGAGGGTCTGATTCTATGCTTTCTTTAGGTGACTGCCATTCCCTGGTCTTGTGGCAAGTTCCATGGTGCAAATAAACCCCAGGTGTCTTGGAAATGAAGAAAGAAGAGAATGTCCTGTTCTTTGAACTTGCATCCCCAGAGCGCAAGAGACTACTTTGCTATAGTAGGTGCTTAACTAATCCTTGTTGATTGATTGATGAGCCTCCATAGAGGACAATCCTCTGAATATTTCCTCCACCAAACCAGGTGCTTAAGTCTAAAGCAAAAAGATATGGTAGAAGACACCTATTACAAACCCTCATGGGACAGTGAAGGAAACTGAGGCCCAGGGAGGTGTGATGACACTCCAAGGTCCCACAGATAGTAAATGACTTAGCCAGAATTTCAATGTGCGTTCAGTGACACCAAATTCAGCCTGTCACATTTAGTGTTCTTTCGACCACATCATCCTTCATCTTTTACAATTCTTTTTTTTTTTTTTTGCAGGGCAGTTGGGGTTAAATGACTTGCCCAAAGTAACACGGCTAGTAAGTGTGTCAAGTGTCTAAGGCTGAAGTCAGGTCTTCCTGACTCCAGGGCCAGTGCTCTATTCACTGCTCCACCTAACTACCCCATACCTTTTACAATGCTACATAAATCTCTCCATTGGCTGGCTTTCTGAAATATTATAGAACCTCATCTCTTTAGCTCTTTGGGTCGCATAAGACTTCTCACAACATAGCCAGAGGGAAATTTCATTATTTCAATCATGTTTGACTTGAGGAGTTTGCTGGTCAGTCATTCAGACATCCATAGCTCTATCTGGAGCACAAGCTAGGGTGTTACAGCTCTGTGATAAAACAAATACCCATTTCTCCTCTACTTTTTTATAGATGAAGGTGGGGGAGGGCAGCTACTTGGAGTAGGAGAGAGTTTATGGTAGGGATAAGTGAAGAAAACCGGACTGTATAGAGTCAGGCTGACAGTCTTCACTCGACCTGAATTCACTGTGGGAAGAAAGTGGAGAATCTAAAATAATGCTGTAAGAAACATTTCCATCATCGTATATTGTACCACCTCTCCATTCATGATGCACCCTTCGGGATCAGTTCCCAACTCCCATGCTCATATTATGATCTCTTCCCCCACCCCAACCATTACTTATCCCCATCTTCTCTTCAAAGCTCTTTCCCCTTCATTCTCTCCCACCGATCTGTCATCTGGCATTTGCCACTTCCCTGTCTGACAGCCAATTTTCCTACCTGTCATGATCAATTCTGCTCATTAGCTCTCCCACCTGCTTCAGTTCAAGTCCCCTGACACCACACACAGCAGCCCTGAAGCATCCTTTTCCCAAGCAACCTAACTGGAATTGTTCTTTCCACCTGAGGAACTCCAGACCCTTTCCAAAGGTCAGCTGAAACAAGGTTGTTTTATGTCCATGAGCCATAGGTTGGTTCTATGCAACACTAACTCAACCATACGGGGAACAAAGCCACCTGTTTTCTGGCCCCACCATGTGGAAGAGTTCTTTGGATCCATTTCTTTTCCTTTCATGAATTTGTTGATTTGTTTGTTGACTGACCCAAGCAATCCAACAGTGGCTTGGGCATCTTATAGATACAACCAAAGAGAGGTAAAATAACCTATAGTAGACAATGTTAGAATGTTAAAAAGGTGCAGAACTCAAAAGAGGGCATACACAGAGGACTGTGCCACTGAGAGGTTGAGCCCTGCCCAGAGTCACACAAATAGAAAGAAGGGTGGACAGGAAGCCAAGTCATCCTGACTCCATGACCAGCTGTCCATCCACTCTTATGTTTCTCAGTTGGGCATTTAATACAGTCAAAGTCTGAAAAAGCATCCCCTTTGTTCTGTGCTGCCTCATCTTCTCTAAGCTAAATCCACACAGCTCTTCCAACTGATCCCCACAGAATATATACTTGATACCTTTCCCAAGCCTGGTTTTCCCCTATGGATGCTCCAGTGTATTCATTCTTCTTACAATGTGGGGGCCTAGAAATGACCCCCAGACATTTTATGAGCTATGCCACAGCACTTTGTAATTAGAGAGAATAGCAATTAGAATGGTAAGTAATAGTAATGGTTATTATATGTGCAATACTCTGCAATATAATTAGTGCTTGCCATATGCCTAGTTGATTGGGGAAAATGAACTGTATTGGAATAGCATGCTGTATCTAAGCAGCCCTGAACCTTCTAGGGAGGTTAGAGGGACATGCCTTTGAGAGGTGCCAGGGTGTGGTGGGTATAGTACTAGATGGGGAGCTTGGAAGACCTACGTGTCACTTAACCTCTTTGGGGCTCAGTTTGCACATCTCTGAAGTGAGAGATGTTGGATTTAATGACATCCAATGTCCATTCTGGCTCAAAATATATGATCCTGAGGTTATTTTGCTTTTTACTCACCTTCTTGAGAAGCAGAAAGAAAATGGTTACAAGGGGGTCAATGATACATTGACAAATGAAGTGTTTGGTCCATAAGCTAGGGGCATATCTATTTGATGCCCCGTAGCTCTCTCCTTCCCTATTAAATTCACTGGATTGCTACATCCTTTCAGAATGATAGAGACATCAATTAGTTTAGGCACAGAAATCAGGACACTGGCTCATGTTGTGTACATGGGAAGTCCCATCCGCCAAACAAGTGGTCCTGGAAGCCACAAAGAGCCCAGCTGCTGTCCGCTCTAAGCATGAGGTTAGGCTTCTCTCAGAAGCCCAGCATCATTTGTCATGATTTACCTTTGCTAAAAGAATCCTGTGTTCCCAGGCACCCACTGTATTTACTGACAGCAGATGGGCCTCATGATCCCACTTGAGGCACAGCAAACAATGAAATTGCCAAGTCAACACACTTAAGAGGAGCCAGAGAGTCAAACTGCTCATTTGATGTCTGACAAACTTCAGGTGACAGACATCCTTCCCATTGATATCTTCTTTGGCTCAGGTGGGAAGGTACCCATTCCAGGTCAGCTGTGTGGGCTTCAGGGCTTTCCTCTTAAGTTTTCCCTTGTGCTGACAGCCCATGGGCCACCACTTACAACAAGGATTGTTCTACACACCCCTGACATTTACCAAGGCCACAGGTGGAAATAGCTCTGGAACCCTGGTGATTTACCTCGCTGTTCCTCTAAACCAATAAGTTTAAAAGCACAACGGGGCAGTAGAAAGAACATCAGACTGGGACCTGGAGACTGGGCTTCAGATCCAGATTCTAGCACTTTCTTTAGCCTTTTGACCTCGGACAAAACACTTAACCTACCTTGGACTCAAGTTGCACTTCCACAAAGTAAGGATATCAATGCCCTCCCTTCCTGATTCACTGGAGAGCTGTGGGAATGGACCCAGATAAACTCTAAGTGTGTGTGTATATAAGGGATTCTGAAGAAGAGAGTAATTCCATCATTTTAAGAGACATTGAAGTTCTCAAAGGAGGAACTGAAATGGCTGATGATTCCCCACCAGATCTAATGGTACTTTTCCATCCCATTGGCATTGCCTTCCTCTGTTATACACTCTACAGTTTTCAGAACTTTGCCCCCTAAATCATTTACACAATCACAGTTAACAGTGAACATGTTCATGGGGACCTGGGATAGGAACCCAAAGCATTAGAGGGGATAGCACTTCCACTGGAGTTCTCTCCAGAACCTCTGTTTTGAGGAAGTATCAAGGTCCTACTTCCTTCATTATTTTCCAGAGAGAAGAAACAAAATCTATCACAACTGTTTGCAGATGATCCAGAAACAAAATCAGTTTTAAGGATTTCTTTGATCTAGTCATTCAATAGCTGTTGCTGTTCAGTCAAGTCTAACCCTTTGTGGCCCCTTGGATGATGCTCCATGGGGTTTTCTCAGCAAAGATACTAAACTGGTCTGCCATTTCATTCTCCAGTGGACTAAGGCAAACAGAGGTTAAGTGACTTGCCCAGGGTCACACAGATAGTAAGTAACTGAGGCTGGGTTTGAACTCCAGAATTCCTGACTCCTGAGTTCAAATCTGGCCTGACATTTATTAGCTATGTGATCCTTGGGCAAGTCATTTAACTGTTTGCCTCAGTTTCCTCATCAGTAAAATGAGCTGGAGAAGGAAATGATAAATTAATCTAGTATCTTTGAGAACAAAAGCCTAAAAGGTATCATGAAGAATTGGACATGATTGAAAAATGACGGAAACAACGAATTTTCTGATTCCAGGCCAGGGCTCTATCCGCTGAGCCTTCTAGCTGCTTGGTGCATTTAATAAGCAGTGACATTATTATTATTTATGTGGTGCAGGCAACTATAGGATCTCTCCTACTAAGGCTAAGGGGCACACACACACACACACACACACACACACACACACACTTTCCTGTACCAATAGGAAACTGAGTGCAGTAAATATAAAGAATTTTTCATAAAAGCTAGACCTTCATTATTTTACCTCTTACTTGGACTATGTCTCTTTGCTAGCTGGTAGTATTCTGTTTCATCAGAAATAACTCCAATATTAGTCTGGGCAATTAATTTCAGCAAGCATTTATTAAACACTTATAATATGTAGGGATACAAAGACCAAATTAAATAATTATTATCATATGGGTTATAGCAGAGGTATCAAAATCCTTGGGACTATATATGAGCTGCTACATTGCAGTACAAACCAGACTAAAATGTAAATAGGAAACGTTTAACAAAATTTTAAAAACCAGTAGAACATAGATAATGCTAATTTGTGATTTTTCCACATCAATATGCCACACACAGGGATCCGTTTCTCCTTGACCCCATTGGAATAGACCATAACTTTCAAATTCTGTCAGTCTGTGATACAGTCCTTGTCCTTGAGGAGCTTTAATGTATTAGGCTATGGAGAACAGCATGCACACATACAAATAATACAAAATACACACAAAGTAATTTCCAAGGGAGGGCATGGGGTAATCTGAAAGCCAGCTTGTTAACAATAGCACAAGAGTGCCAAAGAGCAGGATAGATTGTAGGGGAAACTAGGAGAGAGGGAGGAAGGGATGGATCTCTTTATGGATGGTATGAGAAACCAGGGACTGGTGAATAATTTCAGTTTAGGCAGCCCAGAAACACAGGAATTCCAGAGAATCTAGGGGGCTGTAGATGATATGTCACATCCTTAACAGTTACAAAGATAATAATAATTTAATTATTAATCCCTGATAAAGAGATTGGAAGAGGAAGTGAGAAGGAACTTCTATAAATGGTAGTTGTGCAGATATCAAATGTGATAATATACTGCACACAAAGTGCTCTGTGAACCTTAGGAGCTGTCCAAATGTTAGCTATTCTGTGCATTCCTTGATTCTGCATTATGGTCAAAGTAGATGGCAAGGAAGCATCCAGTAGAGTCCTGGGGCCAGATTGGGCTTAGAGAGATAGGTATATTTTTGTGTTCTTCACCCTTTTCCAGGTCAGCTCTGTCTTAGGACTCACTCCACTGTGAGGAGATTACCTCAAAAAGGTTTTTATCCTTGAATATCACCTTCCACCTCTTCTTTCTCTTCATTCTTCTGACATGAACTCACACAGTTCAACCCTTATCTCTTTGACTAGCCATTACAATTCTGCCTGAGTTTTTTCTTATGTAAGAAGTTACCTCCATCCTTGCATCAGTTTCTCTCCATTGGTGGTCCTTTCAGAACCCCTATTTTGAGAAAATATCAAGATCAGTCATCCTTTCCCAGGTCCCCCTCTGAACTCTCTGAATTTTGCCTCCATATTCCTGCTTTTGCATCTCCCATCCCCTTTTATTTGTTGTCTTCTCCCATTAGAATAGAAACATCTTGAAAACATTTGTTTTCCTTGATTATATTTGTCTTTGTAGCAATGAGCACAGTGATTGGCACATAGTGAATGCTTAATAAATGTTTGCTGGCTTGTGATTACTAATTACTACTATACTTCTTGGAATTCTATTTTTGGCAGCTTTCCATGGATATCCTTCCATGGTCTTGACATGATAGTCCTTAGTCCTTAGTCCTAACCCATGGCAGGTCTTCAGTAGGCTTACCCAAGCTTAGTTTCAGGAAAATTGTTTCAATCTAGTCGAGTCTTACCTACAGATAAGAACTGGCAGTTGTGTTAAGCGTCTTTCAGGAACTTCCATTTTCTCAGAGGAAACATTCTGCACATGTCTAGACAGATATTTGACCTTGGTCCCAGATCTTGTTTCCAGTTCTGAACTGACTTCTTCCTCTCTGAATTCTAGAAGATCCCAGTTCAAATCCCACTCAAGTCGTTACTAAATGTATGAGCCTGAGCAAGGTCCTTAACTTCTCTTGGTCTTGGTTTGCTCATCTCTAACACAGGAAGGTTAAACCTGATGGTTTCTAAAGTCTCTTCTAGCTTTTAATATATAATTCTCTGCCCTTCCCATCACTCTTCCCAATGCCTCAGTCCAGCCCCATCTCATTGGATCTTGTCCCTGAATCTGCATGACTATCTTTGAGTTGATGACCTGTGTGCAGAGCTTCCTCCCTTGGGTCTGCCATCCCCAGATCATTGTCCAGGCTCTCCACAGATGTCATTAGGCAGTCACTATCCAGTCCCTAATATAACCTTACCTGCCTCTTTCCATCTCATCTACAGGACAGTATTGGAGACTGGGTCAAATTCCTTGCTGAAATCCAATTATACTCTGCATATATGACAATTTCCTGATCTGTTAGTCTAGTGACTCAGACAAAAAGAAGGAAAGGAGGTTCTCCTTATAGATTAGCCCATAGACCTTCACAGTTAGGAATGTCCTTGCAAGTCAGGGGGCAGTAGGGACTATTTCACTTTGCCTTTATTTGTCCAGCACCTACGGAAACTGGAAAATAGCAGGCATTTAATGAATGTTTGTTGCTTGAGCCTTTGTAGTACTACAGTGTAACAGATGGAGAAACTAAGGCCCAGAAAGTCTAAGTGACTTACCCAGAGTCACACAATAAAGGGAAATGTTGGGATTCAAACAAATCTTTGGAAACCAAGTTCAAGGTTCTTTGTGTTACACTATCATCATTGTAAGCATGGCCAATTATCTCTACTGTGTTCCGGGAAAAGTCTAAGTGAATATTGATGAAAATTGGAGACATTGATTGTCTTACAGGGACTAGCCTTTTATTGGGTCTCCACAACAGATATTTCCTGCTTTCTTCCCAGTGAAATCTCACTCAGTGACAACGTATTGGCTCCTGCCTCCTTTTTGCAGAGTTTGGAAATTATAGATTAGCCAAAAGCCTATGATTGGGGATTATTGAATTCTTGCTGGGCTCTCAGCAAAAGCCCAAGTCCTTAGTCAACGTTTAGCAACAGAAACGTTTCCCTGAAGTGTCAAAAAACCTCAAATATTTATCAACTCTGTGCTAGGAGGGGGGGACCCCCAAGGGCTGAGGTTTGTGTGTGTATGGGCATAGTAGCCTATTAGCCTTCAGGCTCCCATGGAGCACAAGGGAATGGTTTCTTGAGCATAAGCCTTTAAATACTCACCTGCTGCTAAATATGGGTTTGTTGGTTTGTTCACTGGGGGAAAAGCTACATTCTCAAGATGGAATTAAGTGCCTTTATTCAGAAGTCAGAGAGAGGCAAACATTTCTGCCTTTCTGTTCGATGGCTCCTCTCCCATTTTTCACAATTGTTGGAAACCTGTTTTATGTAAGAGTCATCTATACCCAGCACTGGACTACACACATAAATGCCAGACTCAGGGTGTTGTTCCAAAGCACTCTCTTTTAATCTTGTTATACAATAAGATATTTGCATAAAGAAATAACTGGTGACTTCCACTGATCTCGGCAAATTTAGAATGCCTTTCCCCCTGAAATTGCATCTCCTTTGGTCCACACTCAGATCTTTGGAGGTAGACACAGCTCTTGTCCTCATCATCCATTTTCCACTTGACAAAAGAGCTTAGAATCAGGACTGCAGATTTGGGGACTACTCTGGCATACAGTGGGCAGGACCCGAGTGGCCATCAGAAGCCAGGGGAAGATGGGATCTCTGAGGTTTGGATGGCTGATGTAAGCTTTATAGAATCAAGCAACAAACATTTATTAAGCATCTGCTGTGTGACTGCAACTGAAGATACATAGATAGAAATGAAACATTCTTTATCCTCAAGGATGTTACAGGCACGCATACATGCATGAATGAATGAATAAATGAGCATTGATTAAGCACTTACCCTTTGTAAAGCAGTGTGCTGAATACTGGGTTTATAAATAGAAAAATAAGATAGGCTTCACTCTCAAGGAGAGCACATTCTCTTAATACACATAGAAGTTTTCAGGAGTGAGTCATATGTAAAGGTCCCATGATCCTTAGGGGACAGTGGTAAGCTTTATGATAATGCCTCTTGAGCACCATTTTCACTGATGAGATCTCTTAGCTTCTGATGTCAGTCCATTTGATCATTCCAAGGCCTTTGGGGATCAGAACTCTCTTGTCTTGGGCCTCAATACCCATGGCTATAGCAAGCACAGAAGCAATTGCCAGGCTATCTCTTCCAACATGATGGGTACGGTGTCTGGGCTCGAGCCAGGACCAGGGCTCCTGGGGTGCTGCCACTCCTGGGGATCTTAGGCTTACTTTCCTTTTAGTCACTTATTGTCAGTGATGGTGGAGAGGGTTGGCGTCCTCTCCGTAATGATTCCTCCTATCTGTAATGGCAGTGGGACCTGGGGCAGTGGTCTGAGGGTAACTGCTATCCCCAGGCACTTGGGTTCATAGTGGTAGTAGTGTTCTGACTTATTTGTTTCTTCCTGAGTTTGCCGTTTTCTGTTGTAGCTTCAGCTAGGCTGACTTTCTTGCCCCTTAAGTGTCCATTGGTAGAGATGACAGGTGGGTGGCCAGAATGTTCCCCTGTTACTGTCTTGAGATATCAGGAGTAAGTAAGGAAATCCTTCAGTTCTTTGGGTGGTCCATTTGTGGCAAACTTTATTTTGTTATTATTATTTTATTACTTTCTATCAAAAAAAAGGCAGGACTATTAGATAGGCCTTCTGGGAAGCAGACTGAAAAGGGCATGAATGAAAAGACCTGGAGAGTAGGGCAGAGGAGAGAACACCCCCAAACTGTGGGCCTAGGGGAGGAGCGAGGTAGTGCCAAGGAATGCCTCATGGATCCTATTTTGGACCTTGTAGGTGGGCCTTTATATAAATAGATATAAAAAAAGGCCTCTGGGGAGGCTAGGTAGCACAGTGAATAGAGCACCGGCCCTGGAGTCAGGAGGACCTGAGTTCAAATCCGGCCTCTGGCACTTAACACTTACTAGCTGTGTGACCTTGGGCAAGTCACTTTACCCCAACTGCCCTGCCTTCCCCCCACTCCAAAAAAGCATTAAAAGAGGGAGCAAGAGTCTGATCCATGTACGGGGGACAGTCTGAACAGTCACAAATACAAATGAGGAAGAGAGAGGTACAGAGAGGGGTTGTGTCCAGGTGAGATGGTGACAACATGAATGGAGCTTGGAAAAAGAAGTTGGGGTCAGAGTATAGACACTGAAGGTTCCTAAGTGCATCCAGTGTATTGGTAGAGTCATTTAGGTAGCAGCATAGCTGAAACATTAGACACATTTGTAAGGAGCTGATTATAAGTCTAGACAAGAAAGGATGAAAACTTGAGTAGTGGAGGAAGCAACCGGGTCATGGGCCAATGGAATTGTAGCATTGGCAGAGGTCTTAGAGATCACTGACTCTAATCCCTCTATTTACAGAATAGGAAGTTGAGGCCCAGAGAGGAAACACGATTTACTTTCCCCTAAGTCATTGCAGATGCTGTTCTAGATCTAGCAAACCAGCATTCCTGGAGGTGCTGTGGGTCTGATCTGAACTGGTAATGACCTTGAAGCTACTTATTGCTCTGTTTCTGTCCTGTAGGAAAAGTTGAGACTGAGACCAAGAGTCACAAGCTGGAAAGTATTCGTTCAACCTCTCTCTCATTCAGCCTGTCTGACTGTGGGATGTTCCTTTTTATCATTTTCCCTGCCAGACTCAGACAAGACACACACCCACAGAAACAGCTAGGCTCTCGCTTTCGCTGGCCTCAAACACCAGACTGATCGTGGGCTAAACATGCTCACAGGCAAATAAACAACTATGCCCAGCAAGCCAGATTTCTAGAGAAGAGTTCCTGGATCCTAATTTCCTCTATTAACAGCTGTTCAGGAGAAGCAGACAATGCCAGCAAAGGCAACGCCACTGATTGGACAGTTCAAGAAAAGAAACAGCAAGCTATCAAATGTCTCTCTCCAGGGGCTGAATTAAGCCTCATGAAGGGGTGCAGAGAGATCCCAAGCAGCACTGGAGGTATCGTCAGAGGGGTGTCATGTACACATCCTTTTCATTGTGTCATTTTTCTAAACACTTGTTCAGGAGAAAGAAACATTAACAGGCAGGTGGGCAGGTAAGCTGTCTCTAAAACAAAGAACTCCAGCACAAACTACATAGATTGTACTAGTTTCCCCAAATTGTAAAGGGGCCTCTGTTCCACAATCACCCTAGTTCAGCCCAACTGACACTTTAAATCATCTGTAATAATAACAACAGGCATCGCTGGGGATCTGTATGGTTTACAAAGCACCCTACAATTTTTTTTATTGGTGTCTCCCAATGAGGTGCTTGTTGTCCTTCATTATAAAATGACATCACTATGTTGGGATCAACATACGCTTCATCCAACTGTGGCCAATCAGACCAACCCAAGCTCAGAATGCTGTGTCACAGGTCAGGCACAAATAGACCATGTGAACATTTGGGATGGAGCCTCCAAATTTGCTCATCTCATGTTTCATGAATATTCCCATTTTACAGGCTCAGAAAAGTTAAACAAATTGCCCAAGTTCTCCCAGCTAGTAAATATCATGGGTTAGACTTGAACTCACATCTTCTTGATGCCAAGTCATAGGCTTTTTCTGATGCTGTCTACCTGCCCTCAGAACTTTGGGAGTCAGCAGCCTGAGCTACTCCAAGAGTCTGTTCAGAAGAGGCATTTATCTGTACAGGATTTCTACTTCTGCTCTTCTCCAATGGCTCCCAGATCAAGTCTGTTAACTAGGTTCATGATGGAAGAAAATCACTGTGGAAGGGTTCATCTTTTCTATTATAATGGCTGATATCTCTAAAGCACTTTAAGATGAACAAAGCACTTTACACACATTATTTCATTTAATGTTTACAACAGCACTGTCTATAAGACAGATGTTATTAGATATTGTTAGACCTACTGAAAAAAAGTCTGGAGCTGTGATTGGTGGAAGACTCCCAGTCTTGAAACTCCCTTCAACAATGCAGATGGACAGTGCTGCTCTAAGCTGGGCTTTTAGTTGTACCATGAGATCGCAGAATGCCCATGGTACATCCCCATTATGGGTCTTTCTGACTCCAAAGCCAGCTCTCTATCCAATACATCCCTGTCTCCCCATTTTACAGATGAGGAAACTGAGGCTCAGGGAGTCAAAGTTACTTTCCCATGGTCACTGAAATGCCTAAGTTCCAGACTCAGGATGTGAACTCTGGCTTCTTCTTTAAAATCTAGCTGGCTTCCCCAATGTTTGAAAGGAAAAATTGGATTGCTTCCTGGGCTTAGCCAATCTAAACTAAACTGAAAAAGTTTTACTGAAGCAAACTAATCTGTACATGGTCCTTTGTAGGATTTGAAAGATACAAAGCAATGTGAAGCCTCCTCCTCACCTTCTCGTATCTGAGGAAATCGACCATTTAGCTTTCTAGAGGGTCATCGAGGGCTTGCTGACCAGGACTGGCTCAGAAATAATGGGGAAACTGACTGGCAGGTTCCTAGCCCTGTTCTTCCCCCTCACAACAACAGCAACAACAGTAAATGGTGATTCGTTGTACTTTGCTTTAAGATTTGTAAGATTTGCTTTTACACACGTTAAATCATTTGATCCTTACAACTGTGAAGTAGAAACTTCCTAGGCCACAAACCACATCCAAGGGGAGAAGGTCTCTCCTAGAGCAATGAATTTGGAACTGGAAGACTTGAGTTCAAATTCTGACTTTTCTGCTCCCTCTCTATATGTCTTTGGGCCAGTTCTTTTCTCTCCCAAGACCCCAAATTCTTCATGCATAAAATGAAGAGGTTGGACTGAGTGATACCTAAATCTAGCTCTAAATGAAATGGTTCTCTATGCCCCACTGAGGTGGCCCACTCTTCTGGAACTGATGTCTCATTTATAACAATGAAATTTTCTGGAAAAGGTTAATTTCTTGATAGAGTGTGAATTCCTTGACTCTTCCCCTTGGGGATTCAGATGCTTGCCACACTAACAGATTAATTCATGATTCAGCCCATAAAATTAAGTTTGGAGTTTGGCTTTGAAAAAATGATTAAGTCCTGGAGAATGGAGAAAGAGAACACAAAATAAATCTCACTGGAAAAGATGAGTTTCTGGACTCTTCAGTGGTCCCAAGTTCTGTTCTCCAGATCAGGGGTGGGGACCTGAGGCTTGAAGCTAAACGGGGCCCTCTAGGTTCTCAAGTGCAATGGGTCACACCATGTGTGGCCTCAAGGCCAAGTTCCCCACCCCTGCTCTCGATGGTGGAGACAAAGCAGTACTATAAACTGTGTGAGTCCCTGGGGGAGATAGGGCCCCCCCATAGGGATTCATGTTTGGCCTATTTATGGGCTTTTTGTAGGGAACCTTTATGTTTATTGTTATATTATTGTGTTTACTATTATATCCATCCTATTCACAAAGACATGTCCTATGTTCTATGTTTTGTTAGCTTGAGTCCTTGACCAGAAGCTGAGAACTCTTTTCTCTCTTTTTCTTTGCTTACCAAGACAAGAACTGGAATCTGACGTTCTCAGGGAAGGCCTTGGTTAGGGCCAAGGAGAAACCTTTAGAAGCTCTCTAAGTTGAATCCAGTAATGGAACCTCAGGGTATTAACTCTGAATTGCAGAATAAGAAATGCTTCTTAAATGGAATTAAATTGGGTTAGAGATGTTCACACTTTCGGGGCCTTAACCCAAACTGAAAAAGGTGGAAGATTACACTTTGAGATCTCGTCATAGGACTAGTGGAGGGGAGATTTGGGGATAGGGCTGGGGGCATTTCAGCAGTCATTCAGTCTTTCTACCTGGTGTCTGTTTATTAGAGGTATCAGTTACTTCACTATTGGTCAGCAAAGTCCTACAAAAAAATGCTGTATTTTATTCCTGCCTTACCTGTCCTTGAGGGGGGAAGGGATACCTGACCTCTACCAATGGGACACATTTACCAAGTGTTCATCTGTTAATTATATCAAATTCTAAGGCATAGTAGAAAGTGGTTAAGCTAATCACCAGTAGTATAGGAGTGGTAGAAACAGCTATTCTGTGTGCCAAGGGGATAAGCACCCATAACAATAGTCCCAAGCTGGGTCTAGCATAGGGTGCCATGGGGGGCACATTTCCTGCCCTCATATTTTGTCCAAATCCAGTTCTTATCCCCTATTTTCTTCCTAAAAGGAAAACAGCTCCCCTTGTGCTGAAAGCTCATAGAAAAAGGAAACTGGTAAGGAGGGGAAGGTGTTCATGGCAATAAGAGAATTTTGTAAACTGAAAGGCATACTTTGACATTTATTTATGGTCCACCTTCTAGAGTTGAACTAAAATATCATATGCATGACTCACTTCAATCAGGAGGGGAAGACGGGGAATAAAGTGGAAGGCTGACATAGGGCTTTAAAAGCTCTTAAATAATTACCAGTTTCAGAGTAAACATACCTTTCATGGCTGATTAGGCAATACATATTATGGCTCCATTAACACGCTCCCCCACTTCCTCCACCCATATCTCCTATTTCAGAGCACACAGAGATGGGGGTTCGAGTCATCAGGCTTAATTGACAGCTAACGGGAGCAAACTTCCTAAAAGGGAAATCATTTCAGGGCCTTAATTTGATAAATTATAAAAGTTTATTGTTTCATTTACATACCAATAAGAAAGCCCAACACCATTCAGGTTTATTCATGTTCATGTGGAAACCAAATAATGGGCTTCCTTCCCGTGCCTTGGCCTTTAGAGCACTCTAATGTGGGCCTCCCAGATCCAAACCATGGTCAGAAAGAATAAGAGCTAATTGGAAAGGGGGGATCCTCTCTTTCCCTCCCCCCTCACTGTCTCTGCTCCCCTCTCTCTCTCTGTCTCTCTCTCTCCCTCTCTGTTTCTCTCTCTCTCTGCCTCCTCTCTGTCTCTCCTCTCTATATCTCTCTTTGTCTCTGTCTCTGTCTCTCTGTCTGTCTCGGTCTCTCTGTCTGTCTCTTGTCTCTCTCTGTGTCTGTCTTTTTGTCCATTTGTCTTTCTCTCTCTCAACTTCCCACACTGAGCCAGGACTGGTCTTACAGTCAGTCACCTACTGATTGTATCACTCAAAGTCTTCTAAAGAGGTTTCAATGCCATCCCCCAATCTCTCCACCTATAGCCATGTCATAATGCTTGAAACTGCACATTTTTTCTTTTCTCTGTTTGTATTAAGTCATTGAAAATTTGAATATCTTCATTTAATTTAATTCAATTCAGGAAGGATTTTTTTTTCGATGTCTATTATTTGGAAAGCCTTACATTACACAAAGATAATGCCAAAGCAGAATGTCCCCTTCTCTCAAAAAGCTTTCATTCTATTGAGGAGAGAAAGCACATACTGATAAGTAAAAAACAAAGTTAATACAAAATAATTTCAGTGACGATAGTTCTAACACCCGGGGGAATTAGGAAATATCTCTTGTAGAAAATAGTCTTTGAGGTGAGGCTTGAAGGCCCCTAGCTGTTGTCAAAGAGGTCTCTCTGTAGAAAGCAGTGAGGCAGGAGATAGAAGAGTGGGCATGGATAAGTAGACCCATTCATTGAAAGGTAAAGTCTGTGCTGGGAAATACTGTCTGATCAGAGTGGAAAGAGAAGATCAGAGACTGAGACCTGGAAGGAAATTCAGAAGCCATGTAGTTCAACCTGCTTATTTTACAAAGAAGGCAACTGAGGCCCAGGGAAGCTAAACGTTTTGCTCCAGGGCACGAAGGCAGCAAGCCTCAGAGGGAGGCTTTGTTCAGTCTTCTGGTCCCAGAGTCTGTGCTCTTTCCATTGCCCATCCTCTGAATGACAGGATTTTTTGTTTTACTCTAGAGGCAGGGGGCAGATTCATTAGCAAGGGAGGTATCAGCTGGGCATCTCGGTCGAGGAGAAATGTTACCTGGGCACTGTTGACTTGGCATCAGACCTTATCCTTTACTCAGAATAAATGGATATAAACATTTAGCTGGGACACCCAGAAAATGAGATGTATTGCCTTTGGATAGAAGAGAGGGTCAAGAAAGCTGTAGACTCTGAGAAGCCTCTGCTGGGGGAAAGAGTGAGTAAATATTGGGCATGATCAGCAAGGCCCATAGGCAGCCAGGGCAGTGGACACTGTGGAGCGAGGGAAAGGGGCACAGAGGGGAAGATGGAGGAATAATTCATCTTTCCACCCAAAATGGATATATCTTGGGATGGAAGGAGAGGAAGCAAGATAGGTTTTGAGCTCCTCCTCTCTGGGCTTGTCAATTAGAATATTTCGAATACAAAAGCAGAGGCTTGGACTAGAAAAGGCAGTGAAGCACAGTAGAGAGAGCTGGATTAGAGGTGGAACACCTGAGTTTCAAATGCCATTTCTTATACTTAAAACCATACAACCTTAGGCAAGTCACTTAATCTCTGTGGGCCTCAGTTTCCTCAAATGAAAGAAAAGGAGGGTTGGATCGGACCACTTTTAAGGTACCATCCAGCTCTCAATCGAGGAGAATTTGACATCATGACTGTCTGAACTATTCGTGATTCCTGGGCATCCCCTCAAGTCTGGGATCAAATGCACATGGTTCATTTGCCATTTAAAGTCCTTCACAGTTTAACTCTGACCTGTCTTCCTGGGCTTGTTCCACATTGCTGTTCATACTCCATATTTCAGTCAAAATGGCCCACTTACTGCTTCCAGTAGAAGACATCCGATCTCCTCTCTCTATGCCTTGCTGCAAGCCACCCCACAAACCTAAGACGCCTCCTTCTTCATCTTTGCCCCTTGGCATACTTGGCTTTTGTTTGGATTCAGCTCAAGTGCCTTTTATACAAGAGGTCTTGTCTGGTCTTTCCAGGTTTCAGCAGGGACAATGTCAGTGAGTGGGAAGAATTCTGGATTCCTGGCTTGGAGGATCTGAGTTTGAATCCTGACTCCACATATTCGATATTCGTGCAACTTCAAGGAAGTCACCTGATCTCTCCGGCCCTCAGCATTCTACATGTAAAAGGAGTTTCCAATCTAGTGGCCTTGAGGCTCTAAATCTGTCGTCCTTGTTCTCTCGGGACAATGCTGACTTCGTTTCCGCAGTGCGCACATTGCTTTCCACCATGGATCGGAAGGTCTTTGAGGGCACAGATTATTCTGGTTTTTGGTTTGTTATGTACCCACTGTGTTTCCATCATTGTGTCTGGCACATTAAACTTTCTTAGTAAATGTTTCTCAAATTGAATAGATTTCTTAGAATCGTGCCCAACAACATGTCAACTGCCTATGATAGCAGAGCTTTCCTGAGTTGTCCTTGGCTTCTCTTCTCTGAACACTTCATCTGAATTCATCTCAATGGCCAAATGCCAGTGATGTTCAAGGAAGGAAGAAGCAGAGGAAGAGGAAGAAGAGGAGGAGGAGAAAAAGGAAAAGAAGGAAGTGGGAGAAGAAGAAAAGGAGGAAAAGAGGAAAAAGATGATAAAGAGGAGGAGGGGAAAGAAAAAAAGGAGAAGAAAGTGGAAGAAGAGGAAAAGAGGAGGAAGAGGAGGAGGAGGAGAAAAAGGAGGAGGAGGAAGAAGGGGAGAGGGATTTCTGCCAAGGACACAGGAACACTGACAACAAGGACACCTTTTCTCCAGCCCCCTCACTGCTGCGCAGTGCAGCTCCTAAGTAGCTCAAACTACATTTTTAATGAAGTGGTTCATTTGACAAAACACTTCAGGCTAAGAGGAAATCTTGCTCTAACCAGAATTGATGAGGAATGCTTTGCAGCAGCATTAGCAGGATCCCAGCTTGTCCTTCATCACCACTAGACAAGCTGAACTTTGACTAAGTTGATCAGCTAAACCCACGGTCCTCTCTGCAATTTGTGGACTTTCTCGAGCATTCTGTCTACAAGGCTGATTAACTGCTCATTACCTTTAATGGAAGGCGTGGGAAGGAAGTTTATTTTCATTCTGGTGACTCGTGTTCCTAGTCGTGAGTTATTGGGCCATATTGACTCATTGCTATAAAGATGGGCTGCACTTTGACCACTCAAGGACAGCTGTGCCCCCTCAGAGTGCTGCGACTGGCACATTTATAGGGCAGTTTCGTGGTGTCACTGCTTCCAAACTTGCCTTAGACAGCTGCTGTAAGACCCTGGGCCAGCTTCGGCACTACCCCTTTCATGGAATCTTAGCTCTAGAGCTAGAAGGAAGTCCAGAGGCTGTCTAATGCACCCCCCCCCCCAAATTACAGATGGGAAAAGTGAGGCACAGGAAACTTAACTAACTGACCCAAAGTTCCAATGGCAGTGAGCATCGAAGGTGGTATTTGAACCAGGTCCTCTGACTCCACAGATGGTAGAAGGAATTCTTGTTGTTTGGGAACAGGAAGAAGGTCAGTGTCAGTGTGACTGAAGAATGGGAAACGCGCATTAAGCCTTCAAAGGTAGACCAGAGTCCAAGGGGAAGGACTTTCAATCACAAATGTCAGTTATTACTCAGGGTGCCTTTTTAACCGTGGGGTTACTACTCCCCTTAAAATAAAAGATACTATGCCCCCTTTTCAGTGGCTTTGGAAGATGAATTTGATGAGAGGTCACTTTCTGAGGCAAGAACAGTCAGTTCTTCTATTGTAAACACTTTCAGTCTCCCAGGTTAGAGACCTTCCAGGTACCTTAGGTGCTTTACTCCCTTGCCCAGTCTACCCCCCAAAGTCTGCTAGGCTGGCTTCTAAATCTCCCCGGATTTCCCTCTTCTTTCTGGTTCCTCTCTCACTCCTGTAGGTTCTTCATTCCCGAAGCACTTCGGCAGCCTCTGAACTGGGTTCCCCCATTCCAGTCTCCTTCCCTCTTTATTTTACTCCCTCTTTGAGGACCATGAAGACCATTTCCAGTAGTTTGATGAAAAGCAGCACGGAGCAGTGAAGAGAGCCTGGGGTTGGAGACAGTGAATAGAGCCAGGTTCAATTTCATTCTAGTCAACAAAAATGGATAGAGTGCTCACCTTGTGCCAAGCACTGTTCTAGACTCTGGGGGTGTATGGGGGAACAGAAACAAATTAACCATTCAAAGATAAAATGATTTCCTGACCTCAGGGAGCTTACATTCTACCTGGTAATGCAACATACACACAGATAAAAGTACAAGGTAATCTGGGGAGGAGGGTGAGCAGAGAAGTCAATGCAAAGAGATGGCATCTGAGTTGGGCCAGGAAGGAACATAAAGCTTGTGAAAGGCAGAAATAAAGAAGGAACACATTCCTCACATGGGGACAGGTTGCTCAAAGTCCTGGGGCTGGGACATGAAATGTTAAGTTGGGGGTAGGGCTAGCAGGCTGTTTTGACTGAAATGTTTGTAAAAGGGGATATCATTCAATAAATCTGGAACTGTGGATTGAAAGCAAATTATGGAGCGATATCTAAACCAGGTGGAGAATGAGGGTGAAAACTATTGGGGAAAATAGGTTGGAGATAGAGAGGAAATACTTTAAATGCCAAACAGAAGAGCTCTTACTTGCTATTTGATGCAAGAAGGAGACATGGAAGGTTCTTGATCAGGGGAAACCATAGGAAGACCAGGTTTTTGGAATAACATTCTGGGGACAATGCTGGACTGGATTGGAAAGGGGAGAGACTAGAAACAAGATCAGTGACAAGGCTATTGCAATCACATAGGAGAGAGGTGGTGAGCGCCCGAATTAGGGTGCTGGCTTCATGAATAGAGAGAAGGGGGTAAGATGACAGAGATGCTGTAGGATCTTGGACTTAGAAATTGTTTGGAAAAGAGTGGTATTGGACACCTTGTTTTTTCACCAGCATAGGCTTTTTGCATACTTCCCAGCATTCTCTTTTCTTACTTCTAACTAATCACTCAATCAATAAGTGTTTAATATGAGACAGGCACTATTCTAAGAACTGGGGATGCAAAGAATAAGCGAAAACAGTCCCTGTCCTCAAGGAGTTTACATTCTGATGAGGGCAGGTTCATACAAAATACATGGCATGTCTATCCCTTGCATGGAATGCCCTCTGCCTCTTAAAATCATACCATTTTTTCTAGTGTTTGTATGAACCTGGCCTCCTGCATGACACCTCTCAGTTAGGGACCTCAGAAGTTAGGTACA
>NW_027185759.1:9121041-9144648 GCF_028583685.1 Petaurus breviceps papuanus | reverse complement strand
AGTTCAAATTCATCCTAAATCATCCAGTCATATTGGCCCACACTCATGACCTCTTCCTCTGACGTTCTAAGGCCCACAATCAGGACTATACATTTGACAGTTTTTTAGCCGCAGATGGGGGGTCATGCTATGAATTTTTCTCTCCAACTAGAATGAAAGCTTCTTCAGGACAGGGAATGAGTCATGTCTCTCGAATTGTGTAGGACATCTCACAGTGCAGGGCTTGGTTAGATATTCTAGAGGTAGTCTCACATTGATATTTCTTGCTTCAATGATCTGTGAGTTCCTTGTTATGGATACACCCTGACTGACTCTTCTATACCTTGATGGATGGTCTTCCTGAGTTGGTAGTTGGGGTGGAAGTTGATAAACAGAGCACCAGGTAAAGGTCGTCCGAAATAAAAGGTACACATTTCACCGGTGAGAAGGCCTGGCTTGAGTTATATATTTCAAGTTCAATTTGGTTTTCTTATCACAACATGCTATTTCAGGAAGCATTAAAAAGTCCATTTCTAGGTGGTAGGTCCAGAAATTCACTGATCCAGGCTCAGTAATTCTCAAAGGCTATCTACCAAGTTACAGAGGAGCTGGAGTATCCCCACTGAAAAAATAAATTTTTTAATACATAAAAATCAAATTCTTGAAGTACTAAAATACTGCATTGAATATTGTGGCTTGAATTGGACATTCCAGGCTCTTAAGGGATTTTTGAAAATTAATTCCTTCAGGAAAGGAAGTATGGGTGCCCTGCTCTGGAGATGGGTCACTTGCTACCAGTGTGACCGTAAGCAGCCCTTAATCTCTCTTTGACTCAATTTCCTCATTTCTAAGAGGAGGCTATGAGTGGGAGGGCCCAGAAGGTCCCTCCTGTTTCTCGTTATCTCATGTATATTGTCTATTATTTCCAGTTTTCTTTTGTGTAATGAGCAAATGAGGGTAAGAATAAGAAATCACATTTATCTAACATTAGACAGTTTATAAAAGTGCTTTTGCCCCAATAATCCTGTGAGGGAGATGACATTGCCCCTATTTTACGGATCAGGGTCACAAAGGTAATGAGGAATTAGCAGAGAACAGGTGGTGAGCATCTCATCGATGTCTCTATCCAAGCCATTGCCCAAAACAATGAACAGAAAACTTCCAATTCCAAGTTCTGCGACTCACAACGAGATGCTTCAGTGGTGGAAGGGGCATAGACGTAGATTTGTTTGAGGATAAAGGAAAAACTCCTAACAACTGAAGCTAGCACAAAGTGGGACAGGAGGCTGCAGATTCCCCACCCCTGCCATGGATCTTAAGTAAGGAGCCATCTCAGTGTTGGTTGACTGCCTTAAACCCAATGATCCTGATGCCCAACCATATCTGGGGGCTAGGAGAGGAAAGGATGACAGTGAGGAGGAGAGAGCAAAGGGCTGTGGGAAAGAACTAAACGTTCCCTTTCACTATTCAATAGATGGCCTCAGGGCCTTGGTAGAAGCCCCCAGCTCGGTGGCACCATTGAAAACGGAATGGAGCCTCGTTAGCCCCAGGCTATAGCTGGCTGGCAGGGCTTTAAACAGCTGAATACAGAAGTGACCGTGTTACTTTTTCTTCTGTTTGGAAGCCAGCCTTTATTGTCCCATTATCCTTGCTGACTGAAATCCCTACTCCCCTCAAGTCCAATGTTCTGGGTCCTGGGCTTAAATTTAAATCAAGTCTTCAGACTTGTTTATTGGGGCCTGCTTCTTAATTGTCTTTCTTTTCCATTATTTGATGCCTTATTTGTATTGAATGGCTGTAAAGGGCCCACATGGCCCAGAGATTATGTAAGTGCCAGGAATGGAAGGAATGATGCTTGTAGCTTTACAGCTGAGAAGGAAAACATTGAACAAAAATTTAATTTTTGCTTTTCCTCTCATCTCCACATGTGAAGCCTCCAAGAAAGTGAGAGGGAAGCACTCTTGGAACCCGGGGAGAATCATCTGCAGGAGAATCTCTCTGTTTTCTAAAATCAGTTCATTACCACAAGGCCTATCTTAATTCATCAGGAAGCATCCCAGCCATATCTGTGCACTCTTCACTGGAACCATCCTACGTAATCACTTTTAGGCACGTCTCTGGGGCTTCAGCTGTTTTTAATTAGTGGGGTTTCCTTTGAGGGTTGGAGCTTTGTTCCAGTGTTGTCCTGTTGACTGATTTATCATAAGTTTTCATTATAATTCTGACCCAGCTTCCTCATGGGGCTCTCTGTTTCCTCCCAAGCACATTTATCCCGGAGCTTTATTGATCCTCATAATGAAGTTATTGATACCCATCAAAACAAAGCCCTTCTCTGCTCTTCCTAATAACCAGCATACAGCCTTTCCCCAAATCCTCATTCTGTCCTTTACAAGTGTCTTGGACAGGTATGCCTTGTGAGCTAGAGGAGGCCAGGTCTGGAGGGAGCAGGCTACTTGACTTGGGGAAGCAAAGCTGGATGGGAGACCAGAGAATCTGGGTCTAATACAGGCTCTGTCACTTAACACTTTTGTGGTCTTGGGAAAGTCATCCTCTTAGGCCTTCTCTGGGATGCTCAGCAGTCAATTACCATTGTCTGTGCCCCAGTTCCCTCATCCAAAGAATGAAAAGGTTGGTCTAGATGAACTCTAAGGTCCTGCCCAGATCTGGATCTGTGACTTCAGGACTGCAGGGAGAACTGAAAGGGTCATAGGAGCTGGAAGAGATTGTAGAGGTCATCTGATCTGGGCCTCTGTTTGACTGCTGAGGAAAAAGAAGCCTGGAGACATTATTAAATGACTTACTGATGGCCACAGGTCATTAGTGACAAAGACAAGATTGGGACCCAGCTCTTCTGATTCCAAAGCCAGTCCTCTCTCTGTTCTGCCAGATGTCCCAGAACATCTCTTCTCTTGAAGGACAATTTAATTTCTTCCCATGTGAAAATCTGCTTGTGGGTTACAGTCATATTGAGAATTATTTTTTCGTGTGCTGGTTGACCTTTTGGAAGCAGGTGAGCAGGAATGAGTCCCAGCTGCCAGACTTAAGGTCTTTCAGTCTCAGTTTCATCATTAGTAAAATGGGAGTCAAGAAACTATACTACCATTCTCACAGAGTGCTGCTGGGGATCATAGCAGAAAATGCATCATAGCGGTAAAAAAAATTGGGAATAATGTGGAATTTGTAGAGCAATAGTGACCAGAACGTGGGTGAGGTTTCATGGTGCCTTTCCATTCCTGGAGCCCACCTCTTTTGTTGTATAAATGGAGATACTGGGGCCTGGAGAGGCAAGATGGTCTGTCCAAAGTCATGGACACTGAAAGAGAAGAGACGCAGTTTTGAAATGCAAACTGAAACCTTCTCCCTGCGGATGCAGTGCCCTTCCCAGGGGGTAATCCCATTGTCCTTTGTCCTAGTCATGTAGGAAGTGGCCAGAGGAGGGAAGTCAAGATGGAGAAGGGGCTTGGAAACTGATCATAGAAGGATCAGTTGAAGACAACAGGCACATTTTTGCTCTGAGAAGGGGACTTGGGAGACATGGCGGTTGTCTTCAAGTGTTTGAAGGTCTGGCGTGTGAGAGGGAGAATTGGCTCATGTTGTTCCGCTTCAGAGGATAGAATCAAGATGAATTGCATTGGTCTAGATGCGTGATTCCATTCTATGAGGAACTCCAATTGCTTTATTAATGACCTCCAACTTATAGTCTCAGGGATAATAACCGACAATTACCAAGCGCTTTATGGTTTGTAAAATGCTTTACATTCATTGTTTCATTTGAAGCTTCACAACTACCATGTTAAGTTATTGTGATCTCTGTTTTTCAGAAGAGGAAACTGACATTCAGATCCTACTATTGGCCACACTTTACAGCTGAGGAAACTGAGGCAAACAGATGTTAAGCGCCTTGCCTGGGCTCACACAGTGTCTGAGGCCAGATTTGAACTCAGGTCTTCCTGACTTCAGTCCCAACACTTTATCTATTGCACCCCCAGTTAAATAATGTGTCCAATGCACTGAGTTAGGCACTTTGGGGATGAGAGAAGGGGGAATGCAAATATTAAAATATCTCAGGTACTGGACCTACTGGCTCACACTCAAACTGGCAGGTGGGGTCACTAGAGGGCAGTGACCACTTACCGCCTCAGGGTTTTTAAGACCTGACAGTTCAGGGTAGTTTTTTAGTACCATAGCTCACATGCCCCAATCCCCCATGATTATCAGTCACAATGAGTGAATCACCCAGTTGTTGTTGTTCACTAATTTTTCAGTCACATCTGACTCTTCATGACCCCATTTGGAGTTTTCTTGGCAAAGATTCTGGAGTGGTTTGTCATTTCCTTCTCCAGTTCATTTTACAAATGAGGAAACTGAGGCAAAGAGACTAAGTGACTTGCCCACAGTCACACAATTAGTAAATATATGAGGCTGGATTTGAACTCAGGAAGAGGAGTCTTCCTGATTCCAGGCTCAGCACTCTATCCACAATACCACCTAGCTGCTCTGAGTCATTCAGAAAATTAGCTTTTAGAAAGGGGGGTAGTTGGCTTAGAAGATGGTTTATGAGGTCTCTTCCTGGCCCCAGGCTGTCATTTTATAGTCCTGTGATTTCTTTTGTTGATTCGTAAATATGATGGGTTTTCAAGACAATTTGTAAGCCAACTAAAAAGAGTAAAAATATAATAACAACATAGAATTGAGTTTTATAAAAATACCAAACTGTTTTATCTGAGAATCTCTTTTAGGCTGAGTCAACATGACTGATGGGTAAGTCAGTTCTTTTCCTTTGTGCTTCCGGGTTGACCATAGCTAGTATGTCAAATTGTCATCTGGGTTCCTGAGAGCCATGTTGGAAACACCCTTCTGCCCCTAGTCACAAAGACAAAATGTCTTTATTCTCTCTAGTTACCCATTCTCAGCTTTGTCTCCACTCTCCAAGTACTGGAAAGTGTACTCAGAGACCATAATCCTCCATCACCAACAAAATTCTACCAAGAATTTTTCACGTGAACATAGCTCTGCCCACTCCAGGGAAGTAGTTTCAATAAAGAATCTAGAGGTACTTTTCTTTGTAAGGTCATTCATGACATTAATTTTTCCTTTTAAAATTGTATTGTTGAAATTTTCTCATTCTCTTGATTTGGGCATGTAATAAATGTATTTTTGAAGTATTTGTTTAATTTAAATTGTCCATTTTATTGGCATATAACTGGCAAGCTTGTTTTAATGATATCCTTTATTTCTTCCTTTTTGTTATGAATTCTCTTTTTCATTTTTGATCCTTGTACTTTGGTTTTCTTCACATTTTTAGTCAAATTAGCTAATGCTTTATCTATTGTAACGGTTGAAAACAGTTCCTACTTTTATTAATTACTTCAATTTTTTGTTCAGTTTTTTAAATTTCTTCTTTTATGTTCAGGATTTATATTTTGGTGTTTGAGCAAAAGCTATGAGCAAGCAGTTCTCAAAGGAACAATTTCAAGCTATCTATATCGCCATATAAAAATGCTTCAAAATCTCTGTTAATTAGTAAAATGCAAATTGGAGCAATTCTGCGATTTCACCTCACACACATTAGATTGGTGAAGATGACAAAAAGAAAATGATCAGTTTTGTAGGGACTATGGGAAAGCACAGCATTGAGGTGCTGCTGCTGGACCCATGAATGAATATAATTCAGAATTATGCACCAAGAGTTGCTCACAAATGCATTCCCTTTTCTTGGCTGTACCCAAAAGTGATCAAAGAAGGAGGAAAGGGTCCTCTGTGTACAAAATATTGGTGCTGGGTCTTTCTGTTATAAAAACTGGCAACTAAAGGGATTCCCATCAATTGAGTATGACAGAATAAGTTGCAGCATGTGAATGTGATGGAAAACTATGATTCTGTATGAAATGTGTAAAGAGATGATTTCAAATACTTATAGAAAGACTCAACAGAAATGATGTAGAGTGAAGTGAACAGAACTAGAGGAACAATTGAACTGTTTAAGTGGAGAGAATTAGAAATTACTTTGACCACATATGGCATTTTATAGGGATAAATAATTAAATACCTGGTAATATTAAAAGTGCAATATAAAATCTAAAGAAAAAAACATTACATGTACACATTTCAATCACAAAACAAATCCGAAGAGGCAGTATAGAACATTGTATGTAAATTAATAGACACAATTGCTTCTCACCTTATTCTTTTTTTTTGAAGGGCAGTTGGGGTTAAGTGACTTGCCCAAGGTCACATGCCTAGTTTTTGTGTTAAGTGTCTGAGGCTGGATTTGAACTCAGGTCCTCCTGACTCAAGGGCTGGTGTTCTATCTCAGGGCCAGAGCATATCTCAGGCTGATTTGTCATTTGGGTAACATGATGTTTACATCCTTTCAGAACCCTCTCCTTTCATTACATTGCAACATTCCCTGTATTATTCTTGAGTTAGATGCTGTCAGACTATCTGCTATTTCTCAATCTTACCAGCTCTTACTGTTTAGCATGTAGAGTATCTATTTTCAAAGAATATGGTAAACTCTGTGACAATGGTGTCATATTTCTTATTGTCCGAGATGACTTACTCTGGTCTTAAGACCTCTCCTGGTCCTAGGACTGTTGAATTTATCCTGATCACAGTTTTGTGGGGTTTGGGGGACACTTTGATAATTTAAACAAGTCTTCTTAAAATAGAATCATGCCACTGGGCAATAGTCCCACTCATGTGAGGACCGTAGATGCGGAGGATATGTGGGTGCCTTTCATCTGATGCCCCATGCTCAAGACACTTATCTCCAGAACCAAAACTCCTGGCTCCATTCAATTGAACACAGTCCATTCTGGCTCCGTTGATGAATTGCCAGTCTGCAAATCAGGTAAAAGGTCCTTCATTCATTAAAAAAAATTGAGGCCACAGTCATTGAGTTAGTAGAATATATTTTGTCCTGATTGGGTTTACTGATTAACTGCTACTAAACTAGTATCTTAGCAAATACTTCAAATTCCTCTCCACTCATTCTAGGGTCAGCAGACTTATTTTCAAACAGATTACCAAGACACCACATTTTATTCTCCACTCAAATGAGATTTTAGCTGATAGTCTTTGGGAGGTTACCACACTTGAGACCAGATGCTAGATCAGGGGTGGGGGACTATAATGTTAATGGGATATAAGATCTTCCCTGGTCATTAATTGGCCTCAGGTGGAGCCCATCAAGGGAAGCTAGCTTAGGGGAGGTTTGTTGGAGGAAGGCTTTCACGCCTTTTGATAATTTTTAATTAGGCCCTGAGTCACCAGGACTGTGATGCCCTCTGGCTCTGAGAAGTGTATATATATCCTGAGTTGGTATTTTGCTTTGGGGGCTGCTTATGAGAAGGATCTTGTGATTCTCTGGTTGAATTTCTGAGTGGCCAAATGTTCAGAGCTCCTGGCTGCTCAGATGTGAAGGCTCTCTCGATCCAGGGATGTATGTAAAGTGTGTAGTTGATTCAGGCAGTCAGAGCCCTGTCTGTTGGTCTTTATTTCTCTGTTTATATTTTCTCTGAAGTTCAGGGTGCTGACTTCCCCCTGAACTAGTGAATATAAGCAAAAAAGATTGCTGACCACTTAAACAGCTATCTTTCCTAGTAAAGCAGATGTAAAAACCTGTGCTAGCAGCCATCTGGGTATGCCAGCGTGGTTGCCATTATAGGCACCTGTGGCTTCGAGGCCACATGTGGACCTCTAGGTCCTCAAGTGCAGCCCTTTGACAGAATACAAACTTTACAAAATAAATCCCCTTCATAAAAGGATTTGTTCTGTAAAACTTGAACTCAGTGAAAAGGCCACACCCAAGGACCTTGAAGGCCATGTGTAGCCTCAAGGTTGCAGATTCCCCACCTCTGTGCTATACCCTTATATCCAAATTCTTCTTCCATAGAGTCATTAAATATATGATTGAGGGTCACAGTTGATTTTTGTTCGTCACCTTTCACTAAGAGAATGGTGAGATACTAGCCCAGACAAGTCTGTTTTTACAGCTAATGGTGTTAGATCCACCCCACACATTTTAAAGGGCAGATGTAGGGCATAAATATTGGTTCTGGGCCAAAGTATAGGCATCTCTTGAAATCTTTTTTTAATTGTTCTGGCCAACAGAGCAGGGGGACTGTTGGGGACCTGGTCGAGGTCCTTGGGGACCACAATATTTCTAAGGTGCAATGAGATGTAGAGGGGAATGAAAGTATTTACTGCATCTTCTTTCTGCTAAGGAGTTAAATCAGACTTTCGCACAAAGTCTGTCTGTAGTTCTATCAGTTATCACAAATTTTGTCGAACTAGCAGTACGGAACCCCATGGGAATTCCAAGGAAAGAAAAGGTGATTTTTCTCAGATATTACTGAGATCTCCTGAACTTGTACATGTGGAGTGCCCTTTCCTGTGAGCCATCAACAAACAAAGACAAACATGTGGTCCCATTATACTGTGCTACCTAGTATTTCAGTCAGGGAGACAGTCATTTGGTCAAACCATCCATATATGCGAGGATATTAACTTTACTTTTGTACAAATTATGATCAGTTCCAGTGTTAAACAAAAAAAATTATGAGGCTAAGAAGGCAGCCCTGCCTCACCCCTGCCTGGATGTAAGGCCATCTCTAGTGTAGAAAGAGGTCATCCTATCTCATTAGAGTCTATTTGTAATACTAATGACCTCTCCATGCAAACTGGCCTATTTCACTGCTCTCCATACTGAGTTGTGTGGCACAGTACCGAATGTGCTGGCTGTATTAAGCCAGGTCACCCCACATATTTTCTTTGTGCTTGGCTTCATCCAAGACAGAGAGAATAAGGAGACAGGTAGCCCAGACAAGCTGATGCCAGAAGCCTCATTCCACGAGGAATGTCATACTCTCTGCAGCTGTCGGTAGACATGGAGTCCTTTCCATTCCTGTTGTTACGCCAACTGATGACTCTTTTAGAAAGGACAGAGGCTAAAATCTTACCCATGGTATTACTCAAAGAAATAGATCTCAGTTGAAGAAAAGATTCCTATTACCTCATTTGGAAATTAAAATAGTTGTCGATGACTACCACTCCTTTGGGACATAACTCTATTATGCGGTACATTAAAACCACTGGTTAAAAGATGTCCCTGTAGATCAGTCTTCTTCCAGAGCCAGGATTTAATGCTTCTCAGTTCTGAAGTGATATCTTCCCACATTTAAATCTATCCCATACCCTGACTGCTACGGGAGGGCGTCCCATATTTCAGCTTATCAAAGCTGATGCAAAATGAAGTGAGCAAAACCAGAAGAACAAATTCTATAATAGCAGCACTGGACAAGCTGTAGGAACTGTGGTCAATACAATGACTGCACATATTCCCAGGGGACCAATGATGAAACCTATCTACTTCCTGAAAGAGAGGTAATGGGCGTAGGACGCAGAATAAGACACAGTTATTTTTGTATATGGCCAACAAGAAAATAACATTGGTTTTGCTTGAGTATACATACTTATTACAAGGAACACTTTCTTTTCTCTTTTTTTCCAAATAGGGAGAGGAGCTAGGGAGAGAAAATAGATTTCTGTTAATCAAAAATAATTAAAAATAGAGTGGTAGGGTATACTATGGATATGGAATTTGCAAACACTTTCAAATGAGTTTACCGTATTATTAGTTTTATTTGGTTTTCTTTGTTAGAGGAGATCTCTTGTGGGTTGGGGTGGGCTATAAATTTTTATTATATAAACAAAACATGTCAATACCATTTTTAAAAATTAGAAAGGAAAGAACCTCAGTACACAAAGCCACATGCAATTTCTCTTCATGGCAAAAAGACTCAGATACATTGTCTATTTAGTTATTTACCATGACCTTGAGTGAGGGCTTTAATTTTCCTGGACCTCAGGAAAATGAAGATATCATTTTCTATTATGATATTTCTATTTCCTATTTCTATAGAGGGTTAGGGTTTGAAAAGCAATTTCCTCAGGGTAGCTTTGCAAGGCAGGTCTATTATCACAATTTTACAAATGGGTAAACTGAGAGTCAGAAGGCTTAGGTCTCACGCAGCTCGCAAATGCCAGACCCAGAATTCAAGTTCATGTCTACTAACACAATGGAGGTGAAACTGGATTCTTGAAAATAGCACAACTCTGACTTGGGCAGATCCCACTCAGTTGAAAAGGCTTTTTGTGTGAATCCCATGGCAGACTCATGTATCTTCATCTAGGAGCCAACCAAGCCAAGTGTGGAGAAGATCTGACTGCAGAACAATGATTTTTAAAGAACAGTTTTAAGGCAGCAGCCCATAGAAATCTACACCAAATTGTAAAAGGATTACGACCTGCCCCAGGACAGGAAATACTCAGGCCAATGTAATCATCCTTTAGGTATCTTGGTAAAGTGAGTCTTTGGTGCTGTTTGCCTGGCTGGGTTAGGAGATGGGAAGGCATAAATGGATTTGAGAGGCTGCTGAAACTCTCTCTCTCCTCTCTCTCTCTCTCTCTCTCTCTCTCTCTCTCTCTCTCTCTCTCTCTGTCTCTCTCTCTCTGTCTCTCTTTCTCTCTGTCTCTCTCTCTGTCTCTGTCTCTCTCTCTGTCTCTGTCTCTGTCTCTCTCTTTCTCTGTCTCTGTCTCTCTGTCTCTCTCTCTCTCTCCCCCTCCCTCCCCTTCTGCCCCCCCTCACACACACTCACACATATGCACATACACACTCACACACACACAATGGTGATAACAACATAGGAAGATGCCGTACCTCAACAGCTTCTAGTTTCCTCCCTCGCTTCTGGGTCCCCTAAATAAAACACCAGGCCAATGGGCCTTCACTTCACTCACCTTTCCCCATGTCTTTCCCATCCCAGGAATGTTGGTAGACTTGCACCCTCTTCAGCTTTGTCAGTTCTGGGCCCCTGCAAGTCCTATTTCCCCTAACCTGCTGAACAACCAGATAACCTGTTTCAGGCCAGTGCTCTGCCCCCATCCCCGCCCCCCCCCCCCGAAGGTGCCAGGCAGACCACACCAATCCAGAAACTAATGGAGAAGAGCTGACTATCTCTGTGAGACAGTGTAGTGTAGTGGCTAGAGCACTGAACTTGGAGAATGGAAGCCCAGGTTCCAAATCTGCCTCAGAAACTTATTCGCTATGTGAGCCTGGCCTTAACCTTGACCTCCCTGGGCCTCAGTTCCTTCATCTGTAAAATGAGAGAATTGAACTTAATGATCTTCAATTTGGGAGGTTTGGGTAAAGGCAGTGTTGTACAGTGAACAGAGGGCTAGCCTAAGAGTGCAGAAACCCGGGTTCAAATCCTGCATTTCACACATACTAGCTGTGTGACCTGGGCAATTTGATATATTGATCTGGTATTCAGTTTCCTCATCTATAAAATGGAGGTGATGCCTACTAAGGAGATCGGGGAGGGAATAGTATTCTTTTTTGCTTGGTTTTTCATCTTATTTCTAGTACTTAGCACATGCCAGACATATAATAAGTGCTTTATAAAGGCTTGTTGATTGATCGAAATGAGATAATATGTGCAAAAAGTTTGACAAACCTTAGAGTAATCTATAAATGCCAGCGGTCCTCTCTTGTCCTAAAGGTTTGGGGAATCAACAGATTAACCACCCAGAAAACTTTCAGAGAAGTGGCACCCATCCATCCCTCTTCCAAAGTGGGCTCAGTTGCTTTTCTACTAGTGGAAAGCTACCATAAAATCATCCTCAGAGGAGGGTCCTAATAATGTTTGTGTTCAGGAAATGTAGAAGGAAACCAAACTAAAATGTGAGTAACTCCCCAAGTGCTCTCCAGCCATTGAAACAACCCCAAGCAGTAATAGGCAATTGCCTATCCCCAAATGACCATTCATTCTCTTTACATCTGAATCTGCTCAGCAGAGGAAGCCTTAGCTATTTAACACTGAAGTCATATGCTTAATTCAGTTCTTTCCAAATGCAGAACGAAATTATAGATTGTAGTTTTGCGAGGAAGTATCTGGTTTACTCAGCATTCTTTCTCCTCCAGACCTTTCTGATGGGAAGTGATTATGATTTGTAGGGTGAAAGTTTGGGAATGCCTACAGGAAAAGTTTTCGTTTAGAGTAAATATCAAATTTGCCATTTCAGTGAGATCAAATCCTGATGGGAATCTTGAAGATTAACAGATTCATATAGAAATAAATGTCACATATGGATTTGATTTTACACAGACTTTCTAGAAAGGCACAAGTTGATCCTGCAAAACATTGCTTAGGAAAACCAGATGATTGTGATCAAATGGTAGGACCTCTGACACAGGGAACATTTATCTAATAAAGTATGTGATCTTTTCTTTTTTTTGCAAAGAAATAGAGTTTCAGTGTCATATGTTCAAAGAAATCATTGAGTCCAGCCCTCTGCCTCTGACCAGGTTTATTCCCTCTGTCCCCTAATGATTATGGAAATGATGATGATGATGGTGATGATCGCCACAATAGCTATCTTCCTGGAGCAAGACTGGAAAAATGCTTGACATACATTAAATCACTTGATCTTCACAACAACCCTGAAAGGTAGATGGTAAACGAGAGTCTGACCTGATCAGATGAGATAGTATTTGTGAAGAGCTTACTTAGTACAGTGTCTAGCACATAGTCGGCACAATTTAAATACTTATTCTCTTATCCTGCTATTCCCCTTGGTAGAGACCTTTACATGTAGAGATTTCTCCATTTAATTTTATTCCAATAAACACCTATTTCCATAGACAATGGAAATCAAAACCACCTCAATTTATTTCCACCTATTTATTGAATGGGATTGAATTTCATACATTTATTGAGCATCTATTCTTTGCAAGGTAAATCAATTCATTCCAATGAACATTTATTAAGTACTTACTGTTTATAAGTCATGGTACTAAATATTAGACTACAAAGACCAAAACAAAACAGTCCATGACCTCAAGAAGCTTACTTTCTTTTTTTAAAAAGCAATTGAGGTTAAGTAACTTGCTCAAGGTTACACGACCAGTTATTTCTGGGTGGGGTGCTGAGTATCTGAGCACGGATTCGATCTCCAGGTCATCCCGACACTGGAGCCGGTGCTCTTACTCGCTGAGCCACCTGGCCACCCCAAAGCAATTGGGGTTAAGTAACTTGCTCAAGGTTACACGGCCAGGTGTTTCTGGGTGGGTGTAAGTGTCTGAGCCCGGGATTCGATCTCCAGGTCTTCTCAACACTGGAGCCGGTGCTCTTACTCGCTGTGCTACCTGGCTGCCCCAAAGAAGCTTACTTTCTAAAGAACAGATTGGTCTTTGTTTTACTTGTCCTTGTAAACTATTATTACAAGATCATAGATCTATGGCTGGAAATCTGTCTAAACAAAACATCTGGTTTTACAGATGAAGGAAGGAAGAAAGGAAGGAAGGAAGGAAGGAAGGAAGGAAGGAAGGAAGGAAGGAAAAATATTTATTAATCATTTTTAATGTGCCAAGTTCAAGGGTGAGATTGTAAATAGAAAAGTAAGTCTCTGCACTCTAGAACCTCTTTCCAAACATATTAAGCAGTACACACATGCTAGCCTAGGTGCAGGGCAGATAGTAAAACCTGTTACCTTACATGACAGGGCACTCTACACCTCCTCATCTATAATATTTTTATCTATATTTCCCTCTAAATGTTAAGTTATCCTTCATAAACTATCTCCCCAGAGCACCAAAGGCACTGTCCATTTATAATCTTGCCCTGAGCAGATGTGAGTGAGGGGTCCTGTCTGTGAGATAATATGGCCAGTATTTGAACAACATTGAAAAGGACCAGGGATGGGCTTCATCTATAATGCTTCCAGGACAGTGGGAATATTCTCAGATATTTGTAGGAATTTGTCTGAAGATCCACAATTTAAATTCATGTCTCCCTGATTCCCCACCTCGGGGGAGACTAAATGAGTAGCCAGATAGAGAGACTGGGCTTGGGGGTTCAGATCCTGCCTTTGATGCTGTGAGACACTAACATCTGTGCGACTCAAGAACTACTCAAGGGGTCATCTACTAAGATGGTTTCCTGTATAGATTTCAGGGTAATCTATTTGGATTTAGAACTGGATCATTAGAAATGGGAATTCAGAGTAAACCCCTTATGTTATAGATGATGAAATTGAGGCCCAAAGAAGCTAAGTGACTTTCCCAAATTTGAATCCAGGTTCTATGGGTTTAGACTTTCCTGTCATTGATAATGTAAGATACACCCTAAGGTTCCCTTCTCAAGTCATGGATACACATGCTTGTGTGTGTGTGTGTGTGTGTGTGTGTGTGTGTGTGTGTGTACACAGGAAACTGAAGAGCAGGGCAACTGTGGTTGAAAATGTCCACATGGAGCCCACTAATGATTTCCGTGGAGTTGGAGGCAGTGTGCTATAGTGGAAAGAGTGGTGAGCTTGGAAACTCTGTGCCTCGATTTCTCCATCTGTAAAATGAGAGAGTTGGACAACATGATCCAGTTCCCAGTCTATGATCCTCAATACCATCCATCCATGTCTGGAGTCTAAATACTGAACACTGTTACTGGCCCCCACTGTGAATGTGTGTGAGAGGAGAGTTCCCTCACAGGGCTATTCCTGGACTCACATAGATCCTTCAAAAATCAAAGGAGAGATTTAGGGATGAGAGGAATCTTATTGGTCAAGGTACCCAGTCTCCTCATTTTACAAATGAAGGAGCTGAAGCCCAGAGAGCTAAAGGAATTTGTGCAGGGTCACATAGCTAGTCAATATCTGAGGCGGGATTTAAACCCAGGTTTTCCCAACTCTATCTATCCATTGCACCGCTCTGCCTCTCAATTCCCTAAAGTGGGACCTAAAAATTCTGCCAAATTTAGATAGTATTTGATTTATATCCTCAGAAGTCCCTGGAACCAGATAAACTGTTTCTATCTGATGCCAAATTCTTACTTGACATCTGGAAAATTCAGTCAAATTACTGGATAATTTGTCTATATACCAGGGCTTTTTAAACATTGTTTTTAATGTAATGGATCCCTTGGGCAGTCTAGTGAGACCTCTGCACCCCTTCTGTGAATACATGTATAAAAAAATGAAAAAGTTCATGAACCCCAGGGTAATAAGCACAGTGTACAATGTTCAGGATCCAGATGTTTTTAAGTGCCTTGAAAAGAGACCACTTCCCATTTTATGCCAGATGTTTGGTAGTAAGTAGCTACATCTTCAGTCCACAGACTTTCAATACCTTGTACCTACTCCAGGGAGGAATGATTAACCAAATTTTGAGCCTATAAATCAAGGAGGTTCATTCCCAGCACCTGGGTCATTCAATGAGGCAATATAGGAAAATGAGCAGTGGGAACCCCAAGTGCCATGTTCACAATGTCACAGCATTCTTGGCATCTCTCCATGCAATACTGAGATCATCCCCTCTCTTTTGGGAACAGAAGAAAAAAAGTCCATTCAGGAATAGGACAGTATAGTGGAAAGCACAAAGCTGTACTATTACAGCCATCAGATAGCCCGGTGACCTTGAACAAAGAACTGGGACTCTGTTTCCTTCTCTGTAAGATGATTGAACATGGTGAGATGATCTCTAAAGCCTTTTGCAGTTCCAGCCTTTTCTGATGTAGCATTCTTTTCTAAATTTCTTTTTGCTCGTTGGAGGGGCAATTGGGGGTTAAATGACTTGCCCAACATCACACGACTAGTAAATGTCAAGTATCTGAGGCTGGATTTGAACTCACGTCCTCTTGACTCCAGGGACAGTGCTCTATTCACTGTACCACCTAGCTGCCCCTTGTGATGTAGGATTCTTATTACAAATGCCAATCCCTCCTGGCTTCAGTAGGGTTAGATTTTAGTAACAGCATTTGACAAAGGCAAATATAATATACAATACAAAAATAGTATTCTTATAGACAAGACAGAGAGATATAGAAGAGGAGACCAGACATTCAGGGAGATTCAGAAGTGTTGAAGAGCAATAATAAATGGCTTGATCTCACCAGAGGTGGCAGGATGCTTGCTGAAATGAGGGGGAAATCAAAGTGATTAGGAAGGCATTAAAAAAAGAAATGAATGTTATAAAATACCAGTGATAGACAGACCTTCCTGTCATTGATAATGTGAGATAGGCCCTGAGGTTCCCTTCTCAAGTCATGGATACACATACTCTGTGTGTGTGTGTGTGTATGTGTGTGTGTGTGTGTGTGTGTGTGTGTGTGTGTGTGTGTGTACAGGACACTGAAGAGCAGGACCACTGTCATAGTCTGACAAGGGCAACTGTGATTGAAAATGTCCACATGGAGCCCCACTAATGATTTGCGTGGAGTTGGAGGCAGTGTGGTACAGTGGTAAGCGTGGTGAGTCTGGAAACTCTGTGCCTTAATTTCTCCATCTGTAAAATGAAAGAGTTGGACAACATGATCCAGTTCTCAATCTCTGATCCAAATCCCATCCATCCATGTCTGAAGAGATAAGTAACTATGAATAAACATTCAAAGGAAGACCATAGACAAGCTAAGTCAAGCATTCACAAAGAGCTTACTATATGCCAGGCACTTTGCTAAACTCTGGGGATATAGCCAAAGGGAAAACCAGCTTCTTCCTTCAAAGTGTACCTTCCTAATGGTCTGACCTCCATGCAGATGTGCTCCAATACAGCTCCAAATCAATTAGTACAAATATGGTATCATGGAAAGTGCACTGGCTTTGGAGTTAGAAGACCTAGATTGGGATCCTGGCTCAGCTACTTGGCACCTGTAGATCCTTGAATCAGTCCTTGCACCTGTAGATACTTGGACCAATCCTTGCACCTGTAAATCCTTGGACCAATCCTTGCACCTGTAGATCCTTGGACCAATTCTTGTGCCTCTATCTCCTTGAACAAATCATTTTTCTCTCTCTGAGCATTAACCTCCTCATCTGTGATGAGGTAGCCAGACTAAATAATCTTTAACATCCTTTTCAATTCTTAATATATGAGTAGGAAGCCAGAAAGTGCTTGGTTTCAGCCCTACACTACAATAATACCACCTCCAGATGTCGTCACAGTAGGCTTGCAGCATTTGGTAATTGTAAATCAAGTCAACAAGCATTTTAAAGCCTGTATATGTTGTTGTAAGCATTTCTTCGTCTTTATAATTACTTCATTTGCATGGACTTCAGTTCATATAACACATTACTAAGAAAAACTTATCTGCTCCTGCCACATCATTTTCTCTCCCTCCAATCCACCTTATCCATAAAACATATCACCCAAAGCTACCTTTTAAGTTCTTTACTGATACAAGGTAATGCTGGTGTAGAGGGCTATTTCACTTTTAAAATGTAAAACTGTATTCAATCCTCACTTTTGAGTGAGGAAAAAAAAGAATTTCATTCTTCCTGGTTTTATGAAACCTTTGAGTTCTCTTTGATGAATATCAACCATGCCATTCTTCTTGAGTCATTTGTCAAATACTTAATGTCATAGAGAAATGTATCCTAAGGAAGAATGAAAAAACTCTTCACCTTCTTTTGTTCAATTATCCGGGTGAATGATCGCAAACTGTGGAGACAAGCACTTTCAGGTCCTCAGTATGTGACTCCATCGTGGACCTAAAACTGTGGTAAACTTTTCAAAAGCATTAAACCCCCTCCAATACATGTTTAGTGGAGTGGGAGTGGATGGGAAACAATTCATGAGGGAAACAATTACCTGCAGGGGGAAATGGGGAACAAAATGTTTTATTGGTTTTCATTCTTCCTCTTTAATGGGACCATCAGCAAGTGGGAATGTAGCACAGGCTAAATAAATATCTAGTTTAGATGTGGGAATCCAAAATTTCCACCTGGATCTCCATTCTTGAGGTCCAGAGACAATGTAGTGTAGGACATACAGTATTGTACTTGGAATCAAAAGATCAGAGTTCAAAGTCCAGTTTTGCCTTTCCACTGCCTGGGTGACCTTGGTCAAGGCTTTTCACATGTCTAGACCGGATTTTCTCATCTATAAATAGAAGTAATTGAAGTAAATGGCCTATAAAATCCTTTTCATTCAAATCCTATAATTCTGGTCCTGAGTACAATCTTCCCTTTTCTCCAGCACCAGGAAATACAAAACCAGAGGGAGGTGCATAACTTCTTTTTTTGGGCTACAGCGTCATGGTGCAGAGGAAAGCTTCCAGGATTCAGGGGTCAAGTATTGCTTCCCTGCTTATTACCTATTTGACTTTAGCCAACTTATTTAATGGGGCAGCTAGTGGCACAATGTATAGGGTGCCAGATCTGAAGGTAAGAAGACTCCTCTTCTTGAGTTCAAATCTGGCCTCAGACACTTACTAGATGTGTGATCCTGGTTTAACTCTGTTTGCCTCAGTTTCCTCATCTGTAAAATAAGCTGGAGAAAGAAATGGCAAACTCCTACAGTATCTTTGTCAAGAAAACTACAAATGGGGTAATGGAAAATCAGACACAACTGAAAACAAATGAAGAACAACAAAACTTATTTAATATCTCTGGCCCTCAGTTTCCTCCTCTAAAATGAGCAGGTTGGAGTAAGTCACCTATGTAAGTGAATGAATAAATTATTTGGCGCATACTTGGCATCAAGCACTTTGCCACAAATGCAAGGTTGAGCCAGACCCTGCCACCCAGGGGCTCCCTTCTAAGAGAGACCAGCAAATCCTATGCATGGTCAATTAAACTTCTAGAGCAAGATTGAAATGGAAGGAAAGAGTTCACTCTACTTGCTGCATTTTTTGTAAAAGTCCTGATCAAAGGTTCCCAAGGCATGAATCATGATTGTGTTATTTTCCTCCAGCAGCATTTGCCGATATGCTAGACTCAGAAATAATCCAGGAAGATGACTTCATGGCATTTGTCTTTGGATTTCACCAGAAAACTCCTCCATGCTTTACATATCATTGGTTCCACTGCAATCTCTCCTACCTCTTCCCAAGTGTTTATTCTGGGGAATATGCACAAATTCAATTTCCTAGAAAATCCATCAATTCTTTTTATCTTTATCTGGACATCCCATTGGTATCACAAACTCATCATGTCCTAAATGTGATTCATGATCTTCCCCACATAACCCACTCTCTCCCAAATTTTCTTATTTCTGTCCAAGGCATCAACATTTTCCCAATTACTCAGGTTATTAACCTCAAAATCATCCTTTAATATCCTCCCTCTATCATTTCCACATTCAATCAGCGGTTTCTTTTTTTTTCTTTTTACCAAAACCATTGGTTGAATCAATCACATAGCTGGTTGGCTTGATTTTCAAACTTTCACTAACTCGGCCAGTCAGTCTGGGTTCTTTTTTGTTTTTGAAGCCCCGTTAATCTTAACACACTTCCTGGGTTGTAGCAGGTGCTTGATAAATGCTTGTTGCTTGGTTGACTGATGTGTAGGTACATTACTTCTATTATATATCATGAACTACAAGCTGAAAAGTTATGTATAGTAGCTCCATGTCCTCATCTTAGCCCTCATCATTATCTTTGCCACTGTGATGCCATATGCTGAAAAAACCTCTGCTGTCAGCAAATTTACAAGCTTCCTTGCTCCCTTTTGACATCTATCATTACCATGACAACCTGGGGACACAGGCTGTGATGGTGGATGGTGGACTGACATTCCAGCTGAGGGACCTGAGTTTGACACTCACTGGTGGACCAAAAACAAAGAAGGTCAGTGGAAAGAGATTTGAATAAGAGTTAATGGGCTGTGTTGGAATCCTTGCCCTGTAGCTTATTACCTGGGTTACACCAGGGCAGTCAGGTCACCTCTCTAATCCTCACTCTTCTTGGACAGAAGATAAAGGGGTTGAAGCAGGTAGTCTCTGAGGTTAATATTGATTCTATTTGGGGGGCCCATACCCTCTCTGAGCCTCACAATCTTCATCTATAAAACATGCCTAATACATGTGGTAACATAAAACAAAGGGCTTTGAATTTACTTCTTGAATTTGCTGCTTGAATTTACTTCACATTTATTTGTCAATGTGCATGGTTTCCCCCTAAGTAGAATGCAAGCTCCCTGAAGGCAGAAGCAGTTTAATTTTTACCGTTGTTATCACCTGGCCCCAGCCTAATGCCTGGCATGCAGTAGGCATTTAATAAACATGTTTTGAGTTGCATCAAGTTGCAGAACACATTTGAATGCATTGTGTGTAAGTGTCTCTGTTTAATTAATGTTCCTGTTGCATTGGCAGAGCCAAATTCTTTCAAGCTCTATGACCAAGCTTGCAGTTCTAATAAGCAACTCCTTTATCTCAAGCATAGTCCAGCAGCCTCAGCCCTTCAGTCATGGTTGTGAAATTCAGAGACGGAGAAAAACACTGCCACAATAATAATAATAACAATAACTCCCAATATCATAGCACCTTAAGATTTGCACCGTACCTTCCTCATAACAACTCCAAGAGAGACACTGCACCAAGTATCATAAGCCTTATTCTCCAGATGTGGAAGCTGAGCTAAGAGGGGAAGGGGAGTGGTGTGACTTTAGTTAGTAAATATTTGGAGTGGAATTTGAACTCGGGACTCCTACTTCCAAGGTCAGCACATCAACATTGGCACAAAATCCAAAGACAAAGCATCTACATGTTATTCCCTTAGGCCTTCAGTAGGATTCCATCTACTGGACTAGTGTTTGACAAGCAATTCAAATGAATTGCTGGTCTTCTGATTTTTCAGAATAGAGCAGATTCAAAGGTGTAAATTAGAATGTGACAGCAGGAAGAGACCACCATCAAGGGATTAAGAATTTCTGAATCTTAGATGTGCCCAGAACTTCATATAACATCCAGTCCAACCCAGAGTTAAAGAAGTCACTTCAAAAACGAGCCTTTCCTTGTGACATCCAATGAGGCTGTATCAGCAATGACATATTCACAATGCCTATAGAGATTACAAATATGCTGATATAATTATCCATCACAAAATACATCAGGTTTGCCATTTGGGGAAATAAACTAGAAAATTTATTAAGATACCAAAAGACTGAGTCCCAAAACCAGAAAGTGAAAGCCATCAGAGTAGTTATGACATTGCCACAGGTAGATAAAGTAGAAAGCACCCACATTCTCAAGCCTTTAAAACAGAACAGGCTACCTCAGGCAAAGGTCCTCCTCTCCCCACTCACAGCAACCACCCAGCGTCCGGGAAGCGCGCTCCCAGCAGCTCCGGCCCCTGGCAGTGCTCAGCAGGGGTCCTTAGCAGAAAGTCCTGCTCCCAGCAGCTCCAGCCCCTGGCAGTGCTCAGCAGGGGTCCTAACTCAAAAAAAAAAAAAGGGCAACCGCAACCGCAACCGCTGCCAACCGCCAACAGCAGGACCGTTAGCTCGGCTTTCACTTATTCTCGCCTTCCGCTTTCTCTTGCTCTGCTATGTCAGCACGTCCATGGGGCATGGAAGATCTTTAAATCCCATAACCCTTACAGAGGCAGACCCCCCTGCCTCCACAAGGAAATTCATTCTAATTGTTGAAAACTCCATTTGCTACTATTTCCCTGCCTTGTGCCAAGCCTAATTCTGCATCTGTTTGTACCCATTGCTCCTAATTCTGTCCTGTAAGACTAAGCAGAACAAGCTGCTTCTTCTTTCTCATGTCAGTTTTGGAAAACAGCCCCTATGCCTCCTTTTCTCCCTGTCCCATCATTTCTTCTTTTCTCCTGGCTAAAAATCCTTGGCACGCAGAACCACCTAATCATGGAATGTGAGAATTGGAAGGATGTCAATGAGCAGAAAGTACAAGTCATACACAGAAAGGAATCCCTACCAGAACATACTGGCCATCCAGTGTTTGCCTAAAAACCTCCGAGGAGGAGTACATCCAATCCACCTGGTGGGCAGCGCACATTCTTAGGCAATTATTTTGCTTTTGTTGGTTTTTTTCCTGACATCAAACCTACATTTGCTTCTTTATAACTTCCCTTAATTTCCCCTATGGCTTCTGATTCCATCCTCTGAAGCCAAATAGAATGTCTAGCTACCGCCTCCCCCCACACACTTTCATATAGTGCATGTAACCCCTTAGGCTTCCCTTCTCCATGCTAAACATGGCCAGTCCTTCCGTCATCCTCCACAGAACAGGGACTCAAGTCCCTTCACCATTCTGGTTGCTGTCACTCTTCAGCTTGTCAATATGCTTGCCCTGAATCCAAAGCCTCAGATGAAGCCTGAAGAGGACAGAGGATGGAGGGACTGTATTCACCTCCTTATGCCTTGAAGGCACCTCCAGTACATTCACCCTGGGACGTTTGGAGCTTCCTCATCGTCTCCTTACCGATCTCAGACCCAGCTCCCTGCTTATCGACTTTATTTGGTCATTTCCAGCACAGAGGCCAGTGTCTGTGAAAGAATCGCACAGAAACAAGGGAAAAATGAGGAGCTGAGAAGTCAGCTCTTCCTTCTCACTGTTGCCAGTTCTCATCCCATCCATCCCAGGCAAAGGTCCTGTCCTCTCTTTGATACTCTTTTTTCTTTTATATATATATTCTTTTTTCTCCCAGTGTAGTTGAAAAAAAAAAAAAGACTTGGTTTGTTGCTGTCATTATGAAAAATGACAATAGCTAGCATTTATTTAGTGTTTACTATGTTCCAGGCATTGTGCTAAGAGCTTGATAATTATCTCAATTGTTCCTCAGACGCACTGGGAGGTAGGTGCTATCATCACCCCCATTTTACAGATGAGGCAAGCAGAGGTTAAGTAGCTTTCCCAGGGTCTTATGATTGGTATGTGCTTGAGGCTGGATTTGAACTCAGGTCTTCTTTTTTATTTATATTTATTTTAAAGAGACATTTTTATAAAAAATTCTGAACTTAAGAAGTAAAGCATGCATTTCTATAACAAAGTGGAATAGAAAAAAAAATAATTGCCTGAAACTGCAGGTCCATTATGTACAACTTGTACAATTCCTTTCAAATATACAACAAAGTTATCATGTGACTTTCTTTTTGTTCCCTCCCAACCTAAAGATGGCTACCATCAGAAACAAATATGTGTATGTCCCCATGTATGTATATGTATGTATGTCATCTTTCTCTGTATGCAAATAACACCTTCATAGGATTGAACTCAGACTTTCTTGACTGCAGGCTCCAAGCTCTATCCAATGCACCACATAGTTGCCCCATGACTTCCCTTGACAGCCTCACCTCATTCTGAGCTATAGCTCTCTTCACAAAGACCATGCCAAGCTCTTAAATTCATCCTCTATTACCTGGAATTGTTTCTAACTTCTGAACATATCTTTTAAAATTTTATTAATTTATTTTTAGTTTTCAACATTCATTTCCACATGTTTTAAATTTTCTCTCCCTTGTGAAGACATGAAATATGATATGGTTCTACACATACATTCCTATTAAACACATTTTCACATTAGTCATGTTGCATAGAAGAATTATAATGAATGGGAAAGACCACGAAGAAGAAAAAACAAAACAAATAGGAAAATAGTATGCTTTGTTCTGCATTCCGACTCCATAGTTCTTTCTCTGGATGTAGATGGCATGAGTCCTTTGGAATTGTTTATGCCCTTGAATTGCCGAGAAGCACTAAGTCTAGCAAAATCAGTCATCACACACTGTGTTTGTTTCTCTGAACAATGTTCTCCTGGTTATTGTAATGTGAATGTAAATTTTAAAGATCTTCCCTGCCCCTAGGCTAACGTGCACCTGGAGCCTGGGGTGGGA
>NW_027185759.1:9086618-9121031 GCF_028583685.1 Petaurus breviceps papuanus | reverse complement strand
TTTTCTCCTGAACAAGGTAAACGATATATGTCTGACTGATTAAAGTAAGCTTGTTAACCCATTTTGAGTTGCTTTCCTTTAACAAAGCAGATCCAAGAACCTGTGGTAGCTGCAAACCCTGAGGACGCTTGGGGTGCTTGCTGCTACAGTTATGCTCACTTCACTCAGCATCAGTTCATGTAAGTCTTTCCCAGTTTTCCTGAAGTCCGCCTGTTGGAATTCTGGACATTTCTTTTAAAAATTGAAGTCAGCTCATGAGTTCCCTGTGTACCCCCATTGGTCTCTGAAACCACATCTATTTTTTCCTTATCATCAGAATGATTCCCCTATGTGCTCCTCAGTCTTGAGCATCTCCCATCCTTCCTGGACTGACTTTCTCTGAAGTATATCACTCCATGAGATATTACCAATATTTTCTCAAAAATCTTTGAAATCTGCTTTCCCCAAAGCTAGTGTATATATTGAACTCAGCCTGGATTTCTCTTCTTTGCCTGTCATAGGCCATAGAATGAAGTGACCACTTCTCCCTCAAGTTCCCATCACTTCTCCCCCAGTTACCAATTCTTTCAACTGCTCCTCATATTTTCTGGATTAAAAGATCTTCCCAATCCTGTACTCTCCTCAGGACCCTCTCCACCTTATGGATGTCTCACCTAAATGTGACTCCCAAACCTTATCACAGCCCTCTAGGGATGTCCTGTCCAGAGCAGAAAGCATTAGGATCCCAGACACTCTGCCTTGCTTATTGCATGTGAAGGTCACCCTGGATTCTTTTGCTGTCTTTTCACACTATTGTCTTCTTTCTCTTCTCAGAATTTTGTCTAGTTACTCACAGATAGATCAAATACTTGTTGATTGATTGATTGGCTGAATCAGGAGATCTGGCTCTGACATTTATTGACCGAGTGACTATTGGGAAATGAGTTCACTTCCTTGAGACTCAGAGTTCTCATCTAAGAAAAGAGAATAATAAAATCTTCATCACATGCCTCACAGGCTAATTAAAATAGAATTTCTTAATCTTTAATCACTATAAAGAGATGCATTGTTATTACCCTTAAGAGAATATGTATAACATTTTAGACAAATTCAATTTAAAATGTCTTTTGGGGGGGGTGTTGGTGCAGCACTGTGATGGGGTGATCTTTGGTTGTTTGAAACATTTATTTGTATAGGAAATCGTTCTCCATGATTCCAGATCCAAGGCCCATAGGATTTTGCTTTGGGTGGACCTTTAGTGATCATCCAAATTAGGGATTCTTCACCTTGTTTGGGTCATGGGTCCCTTTGGGAACCTGGTGAAGCTTATGGATGCATTCTCAGAATAATGTTTGTAAATGTATAAAATAAATCTCCTGGAATTTCAAAGGAAACCAACTATATTAAACTCTAGTTATCAACTAATAAAAATAATATTAGTTAACAGACTCCAGATTAAGACATCTTCTTTTAGAGCATCTCTTTTAGTTACACAGGAGGAAATTCAGACCCAAAGGACAGGTGGCTCACCCAAAGTCAAACAGCCAGGAAGTGGGCAGAGGTGGAATTCAGCACCAGGGACACAAATGCTGGGTTGATTTATTCATGTTGAGCACTGTAGCTTTTATTCAATGTCTCGGTGGGACAAGGATAGGAGCCCACCTAGTGAGAAAAAGGGAAGATGCTAGTAAAACAGCAACAATAACAACACGGAACTGGGAGCAGCTGAGTATGGAACCCATGTCTAGGGTACATGCGAACAATGTTGCATCCAGAACTGAATGCTGCTTTCTGCATTCGAGAAATAAAATATGTTGACCCTGACATAATCATTCCATTCATGCCTCCTGAACTATACCTTTTGGATGATGCTTGCTATTGGCTTTCATATGTTCCCTTGTACAGTTTTCAAGGGGCCCTGGCTGTGAAAACTGCGCTTGCAGATTTGACACTCCCCAATCTGTTGATACAGTGACTTTGGGGAGCACTCAAGTCTAGGAAGCTGAGCTTTGTATTAACTTTCCTAGACTGATTAATGAAGTTCTTATAGCGAGCCCTAGGTTCCTCAGCATAGCCCCTGGGTGGACTAGGTCTCCAAAAGCCTTGGGATGCTCAGAGTCTACCTTCTTCTCTTGGGAACTCTTCCTTGATGTAGTGAAGAAACTGTCACATGATTGTGCTAATATATATTGGAGCATTCTGACTACCAGGGAAAGAAAAACATATGGGAAAACTGACCTTGATTCAGACACCCAGCTCAGTTTATGCAGAAGGACAAGGGAAATGCAGGTTGACCTTACCTAAGTGCGTTTGGGTGGGAACAGGTTGCAGAGCACAGGCCCAGGGAATGAATACAGAACTAGGAAAAAAATGAAATGCCAGAGAACCCTTAAAAGCTGGAGTTTGGATAGAACAGTACATCCTACATTTTTGGAAACAGATACATGAAAGAAAGAATGGAGAAAAAAGAAAAGATTACATTTCAACAAAAAAGCCATTTAGGTCAATAGGAAAGCTGGTGAGCAGGAGGCTCGAGGTACATTTATCAAAATAACAGAGTTAATAAGACCCGTTCTTGCTCAGTGGTGTGGTTGCAAATTAAATCTAATGGGGCACAGTTCCCGGAACATTGAGAAAACCTATTTAAGGAGGAGTATTACTTTGTCTCATCCACTCTCCTTATCTTTCCAAACTTCATCTTAAAATGACTGCTTTCCCTGTGTCCAGACTCCATCATTCTTCTGCTCCCTAATTGCCCTGGGACTGAAGACTCATTTTTTTCCATCTACAGCATTATTTCATTGCCACATAGTGTTGCCTTCATATCATAGCATTAGTGATCCTCATACTCATTCTTTGACACATGTAAAACCCCAGTAACTGGAAGAGGTGTTGAATCCAATGCAGAGCTTATATAGTCCTTAGTATGTATGCTACTAACAGCCACCACAATTAAATTCCATTTACTATGATGCTCCCTAGACTTCATTTTTAGTTTAAAAGAAGACCTGCCAATGTTGACTAAACCTATCAATGGCCAGTGACAAATGAAAACATCTTTGAATTTGCCTGTATCCCCTTTTTTTAGTAGAGATTGATGTTCATTCAACACTTTTATGCATCAGCACTTAAGGCCCGGATTGAAGTACTCAAAGATTCTCCTTTATAGCAAAAGTATCAACAAGTCTATGATTTATGCATTTTCTAATCATTTTTGCTCATTCTGATGTTGGTCAGAATTCCATCTTAGAATTCAGACTTTTGGAGGGTCTTCCATAGTTAAAGGATTTCCCAGGTTGGGAGGGGACGGTGGTGGAGGTGATTAGTGACTGATTTGGAGTATGTAATGGAAGAGAAGTAAGTTTGTAAGGGAATATTTTGAAATAAAGGAAGCAAGAACTGGTTATTGAAACAGCCACAATACGCTTTTGAAGGCATAGGTTTGATTTTCCAGTTGCTCTCATTGCCTCTCTTCACCTTGCCCTTCCCAATATGGTTTCTACTCACCTATCTATATTTATTTCACATGGCTCATAGGATCAGGAATTTTGAAACAGAAGGAATATTACTAGCCATTGAAGTTAATTGTCTCATTTTACAGATTGGGGCAGAATTTAGGAGGCATGCCTTGAATCATTCAGTAAGTGTCAGAAAGAATTTGAACCCGGGTTCACTTTATCCCCTATGTCAGGAAATATGCCTACCTTCATGAACTCAAAATTCAAATCAGACTTGTTCTTCCCCTACCCCTCATTCCGTCTCTGTGAGATTTGTTCTTTCTTTGTATTCCCTATGTTTAGTACACTGCATGGCACATAATAAGTCCTTAAGTGTGTATTGACTGACTAGCTAGTTGAGTGCATCCCAAACTTAATCTAGGTCTCAATTTTGGGAATTCAGTCACCCTATACTTGATGTCTAGAAAGCTCTCCCTCCTCTCCACCATTCAAAGTATTTGTATTGAGAAACAGCATGGCATGTTCTGCTAAGATCCTTCTGGTCAAACAAAATGCTTCAGCAAAGACAGTCGCTCTAATTTAATATTGACTGCTTTCCTTCATAAGTGCCCCACACAACATAAAACCCAGTTTTATCTGAGAACATTTTATTTTCTCTCTACAAAAGATAGAATTATACAGCAATTAACCCAGAGTGCATTATCTCTTAATTGCGTGAACTCTATTTTAAATGTCTTGAGTTTCTTTCAAATTATGTTTACTATAATAACATCATTTAGTGTTCGAAGGGTACTTTACTCATCTTAATGGGCCTTAGCTTGCTGTGGAACCAGTAGAGATGAAAGAGTTAGGCTCATGTCCTGTGCTACTTTTTCATGACCCCTTAGGGAGGGACAGTAAGTCATGCTCTATACATCCAGCATATATAGTTAGTTGCCATTTTCAAATGCAAATATGAATACTAAAGCTCACTTGTATTCATGATGACAGTTCAAAACCCCAAATATATCCAAGCAAGCAGAGATATTGCCGCAACAACTAATGTATCAGAATAACTGTGGCATTAATATGTAAACATTTTATAGTTTTGAATTTTTGTTTACATCTATTTGTGTGATGTTGGTTATTGAGAATTGAGGGAATTTTTATTTCTTTCTCCAGAGACAGTGGTACCCTATGATTTGCAACTATTTTGCATCACTGGGGAGATATTTGGAATTAAAAAGATTAGTTCTTGTTTGAGGGAGCAACTTGTAATAACTGAAAACACTGAATGATTTCCCATGGCAGAGGTACATAGGCTCCAGCATATTACTAGTGATCACTTACATGCAAGGGATGGTATTGGTGGCATAATCAAGAAAACATGATCAGAAGAGGATGTAGGCAGATTGTGTACACGAGAGAAAGATTTCACAGACCAATTGCTGCATCAGTAACCACAAAATATACCTTTGTAAAGATGCAGCTGGAGACATACAATGAGGTGGATGGATACTCCTTATCAGACTCGGGGGAGAGATGGAAAAACCACAGAGAATTAGAAGGGGTCAATTGTTGGAGATCTTTACCAGTGGAGAGAGTATCATATCAGTAAGATCACAGATCTATAAAAAGTGCATGTGTGTGTGTGTGTGTGTGTGTGTGTGTGAGAGAGAGAGAGAGAGAGAGAGAGAAAGAGGAGAGACAGAGACAGAGAGAGAAAGAGGAGAGACAGAGACAGAGAGAGACAGAAAGACAGAGAGAGACAGAGAGAGAGACAGAGAGACAGAGACAGAGAGAGAGAGACAGAGAGAGAGAGAGAGAGAGAGACAGAGGATCTATTGAGGGATTTTTCAAGGGTAATTTTGACTATACAGGATTATGACCTCACATATTGACTTTAGAATCTAAACCCAGATTAAGAGGAATGAATAGAAAAAAAAATATTTATCAAAAACTTGCTATATGCCAAGTGTTGACCTAAGTGCTAGTGATGCAGATAGAAAGCCAATGCAGTCCCTACCCTCAAGGAGCTCACATTTTAATTGTAGGAGACAGTACATATAAAAGAGTTTAAGTGTAAAATAGGATGAAAAAATCCAGTGGCACTTTGAGTTTACAAGGTGCGATTCTATCGTGTAAAGAGACCAAGAGAAAAGATTGTTATGTTATGGGCAAAACATGATGTAGAAATAGTGAGGGGGGCTGAACTGTTGTTAGTTCTGACATGAAGTGACCCCCTTTAGTTCTGTTCATTGCTTCTCACCCCAAACACCCTATTTACCCCTTCAGAACATGCAGATATGTGTACACACACATATATACCTACATACCATGGAGTGCGTGGCAAACAGTTAACTACTGATCTACAAAATAAAATCCCAGAGATTTCAGGGTTTGAGATAAAAAAGGAAGTGACTAATAAGTCTTTCCTTTCTTGTCCCCACCCCACTTTGAATCCCTGAGTAATGGTCTTTCCTTGAACTTGCTAATTCACTATAAAGAGATCTTACTGTAGTATTTTTTTCCTTGGTCATAAAAATCTCATCATGGGATTTCTGCCTTCTGCTGCCTGAATGCATATGTTATTCCAGTCTTTTGACTACAGCCAAATGAGGACAGCATTATTGATTATCTCTCACATCTGCCCACATCACAATTGTACTGCTTAGTTCTCTTGGTCTTGATGCAGTCAGACATTTTCTTTGCACCACCCTTCTAGTCCTGGAATTATACTTCATGGGTTTAGGTGGAATTTTCCTATTTTCTTTGGTGAGATGGAGTCACTTTTTGATAATGGACCTAGCATGATGGAAAATTGGAACTGTAGGGTGCCTAAAGGTTAGCTAATTGAACCCTGCACTATATGAAGGAGAAAACTCAAGTTGTCAACACACAGCTATCCAACAGATGGTCCTGAAGCAATGTCCCTTTGGTCCCCTTTGGGTATGATGGAGGACAACCAACCTAAAGCCCAGGTCTGGCAATGGCACTCCTCTACTCAGGAACCAAGAGGGGCTTGCTATTGCTCCTGGGAGAAAAGACAATCTTCTCTGTTTGTTACTTAAAGATCTTCAGAATCTGGAGCCAGCTTCTCTTTTGAGTTCCCTTATTTCCCATTGCTTTCCTGCATGCGTTCTATGGTCTGGGCAATCTGATTGTCTTGGTGTGCCTTGTACTTATCCTCTGATCTCCCAATGCCAGGCCTTTTGAAATCTCTAGCATCCTTCAGCATTCAGCTTGAGGGCCATCTAATTCATGAGGCCTTTCCTAACCTCCCCCTCCATGATGAGCTCATGGTCTGGACTGCCACATGGAGACAGTTCTCTTTCTTTGGTAGGCTTCATGTTTTTACTTATCTGCACCTGAATAATATGACACTGAACACCGCCCAAAGGACAGTGGAGGGGCACATGCAATGTCTACCAAATTAGGAACTTCAAAGAAGAAATGGAGGGAATGACATCATTAGGGAAATGTAGTAACAAAAGAGAAGATGGGTTGTTCACATCTGTAGGCCCCGAGGTGCCAGGCAAACAGACCCTGTGCTCCATTCATATCCTTGAAATGTTAGCAGAAAGCAAGAGAGGTCCCTGGGATTTGGAGTGGGCACTCTGTGATAATATGATAGGAGCACATGGCAAAGAGAGCACAGAGTGGGCAGGCAGGGATGATTTGGGGACTGTTCCTTGGAGTAAATAAGGAATGACCCAGTTATAATTGAATTTTTAGGTATATTTAAGCATCTCCCTCCTGCTGCTCTGGTAGAATGTATTGACACCAAGGACTGATCTGATTTTGTATTTGTATTGCAGTTGTAGTGGAAGGATAGTGGGATCAGATCTGGGAGGAGCTGGGATCAAATCCTGCCTCTGACATTAGCTATCTGGGTGACCCTGGACAAGTCACTCAATTTTTCACACATCTAGGCACTTCTCTGTGACTGTAACTTGCAGAGAAAGTATCAGCCTGCATTAGTAGAAGGAATGTCCTCACTGCAGAGTTCCCTGTTCCAATAAGACCCCTCCCCTCCCCTCCCACAATGACTAGTAGCCAGAAAACATTCAATCAGTACTCATTCAATTGAATCATTAGAGTTAATGCTATCCCTTTACTTGCAGGTAATGCAATTCCAGGGATGAAATTAGCATCTCACTATTGATTTTTAAGAATTATATTTTTCTTTAGGAGGAAAGGTGGCACATGAGTATTCTATAGACACATATATTTCATTTCAATAGCCACAAAATATGTATACATATACAAGTTTGCAGATATTGTGGTGCAGAATTCCCTAAGAGGTTCCTATAACTAGTTTGAGCCAAGGCAAGATGAATTCAGATTATTCTAGCACTCAGCACAGTGCCTTGCATACAATGGTGCCTTAATAAATATTTGTTTTTTTTTCTAACAATTAAATACAGCTTGGGTCTAGACATCATTCACTATATATAAAACAGTCAAAAGCTAGAAGCAAATTGTGCCCAGCAGTTGGAGAAAGGCTGAATAAATAGTGATAGAGCAGTGTAATGGAATTTTACTGGGCTGTGATGAATGAGGAATATGAAGAACCTGGAAGAAATGTGGGGAGCCTTGGATGAAGTGACGCAGAACAGAAAAGAAGAATCTTTGTGCTTGCTTCAGCTCTGGAGGTTCTCTGACTGAGAGCTGGGAAGGTGCAGAGAAGGCTCCAATCCACCCTTTCCTCGCACAGATGAAAAAACCGAGTCCTGGAAAACTTTGGTGATTTGCACAAGGTCACACAGGTGTGGACCAAGGGGAGAACTGAACTTCCACCTTCTGGCTCCCAAACCAGTGGTTTTTACCCTGAGCCTTGCTGCCTGTAAATGAGGCCGACATTAATGGGCAGCCAAACGCGATCAAAAACAATGAAAACATGAATATTAAATTGTTAGAGGTAGCCTTTTATTTAAACAAATGGCCAACTGCAAAAGCACGAACTAGCCTGTGATGTTCCTTGTAATCATTGCTTTATGTGGCTTTGCTTAACTGTTTTTAGAGAATATGCTTGAAGATTATTTGGTTTTGTCTGTTGTGGCAAAAATAAAACAAAAATTCTCTTTAAAAGCAAAACAAAACATATATTGTTTCCAAAACTATAAAATGTAGATTTTCAAGGTACTGTCAAGATTTTCTGGGCTTTGCTGTGATTGAATGCCACCAGTGATTGGGTGGGTCTAATTTACTATACCTTGGGAACCTAACCCATCTAATTCACCATTTATTAAGCCCTTATATTCAAAACACTGGAATTTAGGTGCTAGAAGCACAAAGACAGAGCCTCCCCCAGCAATATACATATAGAGCTAGAAGGGGCTTCAGAGGGCATTTATTTAACCTCCTCAAAGTTCAGGTGAAGAAACTGAGGCCCACATAAGTTAAGCAATTTTCCCAAAGTCACACAAGCAGTAGGAATTAGAGATTCAGAGTCTGACTGTGGTGTCTGACTCCACAGTAGCTCTGAAACTTCCCACTAGATCACATTGTCTCTTCATAGCTTGAGGAGGGGGTAAGCACCAACAGGAAGGGAGACCTTTCTTATAGGAAATGACAGTTTAGCTGAGCCATAGAGGAAGCAAAGGATTCCCAAAGGGAATTAAAAGGGAAGTTGGAATGAATTCTTTAAGGGTGGCTGGCAATGGGGAAAAGGGAAGTCCATAAGCAAGCTGGCTGTGGAACTTAGCTGGTTAAGTTTACTGGTCATAACCTTCAATCAAGCTTCCTAATGGTGGGCAGAACTGGGCTTCATTGTTCTTTGAATTATGCCTGGATACCAAACACTTTGAGTGACATAAAACACTGCAACAGCAACCATTTCACACAATATCTGCTTTATTTTTCCTTTTTTTTAAATAAACAAAACCTGAAGCTCTTCCTGAGGGTAGAGAGATTTGTCTTGGTTTGGCTTTTAAATTAATTGATCTTTCAAAATGTAGAAAACTTGGGAAGGATCCAAATGGGTTTGAGATTCTGAAAGAGGAAGAGCCTCCCGCTAGAATTAGGAGCAGACAAGTAGAACAGTACATGGGTGAAATGCATCACCTATATAGCATCCTCAGGGTGCTCATGAATATCATTAATTACATTGATTGTTTCATTCCTTTGTACTGCAAGTACAAGTTGTTGCTTAATAAGGAGCCATATCACTGCATGTACAACAATAGTTGTTTGTCTATATGGTAGATTAAGAAGCAGACTGGACTAAAGGTTCTGTTGAAAAATGAAGACTCCCTGTCCCACCCCATTCCCAGTTCACCCTATCTCTGCCCATCTTGGGAAATTGTTTTCTGTGCTTTAACCATGAGGATTTAATTTGTTCACACCCCCAGAGGGAAACATTCATTATTCCACCTTAAAAGTTTTCAAATAAAAGATACTTTTACTCCGATGACTTGAGGATGGTTTAACTTTGTGTGGTTTGGTATTCTAAGGTGGAATTTTTCATGTCTGTTTATGTGTTCTGGGGTGGACTTCAGCTGCACCCCACGTACACAGTTCAAAGATAAATTCTCTGCCTTAATGTTTTGTTTATTAATCAAGGATCTCCCATTAGGTCACTGTGTGTTGCTAGAAATAATTATTACCATGGGAGTGAAGTCCTATTTTTATGGTCAGGATTTGATTCCAAATTCAATGCAAGCAGATTATCTATATGGATAGCCTGTCTCTTTCTGAATCACCATCTATTTGGAAACCACCCATCATTAGCCTATGATAATATTCTGTGTAACCATATTTAGAATTCTCTGATTTTTGTCTTTGAACTGTGCCATTTTGGATTTTTTAAAAATGGATTTGCTTTTCAGATACAGAAACAAAAAGGGTTGCTTCTCAATCAAATGCCCTCTAAATTTAAGAATCGTGTGAATTCAGGGACTGTTATTCAAGATCTGAATGAGGAGTGCTAGCTCCGATGGCTTCCAGTTAAGTGATGAGATAAAACCTATAGCTCTCAGTTGTGGTCACTGGAAAGTTGGAGCACTGCAGCAACTGGAATACAGAAAGCATTTAAATATACTTGTCCAGGGAGTAAGTTCTCAACTCATGTCAGGTTTAAATTGTCAATGTGTCAGGCAGACACACCCTCCTCTCCCAGTTATCATGAAAACAGTGAAGGAAGATTCTGTAAAATTAACAAACCATTAGACGGCGTTTATCTAAATGTTAAGAGACTAGAGACATCATTTGAAAGTGCAGAATTTTATTGAACTACACAAGTCAAAGTTCTGTTCCCAGACCTCCAAAGTGATCCACCTTATATTTTGAACATCGGATATTTCACATAACAGCTTGGCAGACAAGTGTGTATTCAAGCATGCCTACCTAGAGATACAAACACCAAGCTCCACAAAGAAACACAATTTGAAATGGGGGTATCTTATTTACTGGGGATATTTGCTGCAACTCCCCATCTGAAATCCTCAAAATATGCAAGTTTAAAGGCATAGCTTTCCTTAAAAAGGAATTTCAATTGTAAATGATGAAAATATGAGGGTTACAATTTGAAACATGAATTTTATTGTGACAAAGAATTAAAAATAGTGCATCTGTGAGAATTGGAGTGTATACTGTAAAGAACTAGTCTGGAATCACAAACCAAGTTAATCATGTACAATAAAATGGAAAGGTTTAACAAAGCAATATGAAATCAGATTTAGTTGTTTCTAAATTTCACCATGACTGTTTGTTTTATATTTACAATCATCTGCTCTCATTGTGATGGTCTTGCTGAGGATTCAGGGAACTGGGGAACAAGGTGGGAGTTTGGAGGAGAGGGTTCAGAGGTCTGAAATGGGTAAGAATTCTCTAAAGCTAACAGGATGTAAATGTCTTCCAGAAGAAATTCTTGCAACCAGCTTTGCGTTCTCTGGGTGCCATGGCTGGGTTTGAATTAGCAGATCTCTGGAGCTCCATCCGCATCTCATCTGGTTCAGGATCGTTGGACAAATCCTCTGGCTCCAGAGCCTCATTTTCTGTCTGGCTGGGTTCTGACAGCAGTTCTGCCAAAAAGTATTTGGCCAGTTCCTAAATGGAAAGAGAAAAAAAAATAGGTTGGGAGAGAAAGAAGAGATGAAGGGGAGAGGAAAAGAGAGAAGAGAAGATGAATATGGTGCCAAAAAAATCTAGAAACTTGGTTATTCAAGGCAAAGCTTGTTAATGGGAGTAAGTCAACTCCACCCAAATACCTGTGGTTTTTATCAAATTCCCAAGACTGGACACTTAAGCCTAAAATCAATCTAGTCAGGAATAAAAATCAAAAGTAGATTTCAGTGCTTGCTACGGAGTTATAGTTCCTTTAAAAAGAGATAATAAACACCCGTTTTTTACCAAGTTCTAAGTATTGTAGTTGTTGAATCATATCCTATTACAGTGACCATTCTTTTGAGATTTCCATCTCTTTCCAGCATTCAGGTTTATTAGATCTTTTTATCTCCTGATATAGTAGAGTACCTGAAGACTAGAAGTAGACATAGATAATCTAACTAGGCAAAAACAACGACAACAACGACAAAAACAACAACCCACAATTAGATAAAGGTAAATCATTTATTAAAATTATTTCTTAACTCAGTGCTTAACTGTGAGCACTGCACCAAAGATTACTAAATACCTTTATGAGAGAGTCTCACTCAACTGTAAGCCACGTGAGGGGACTATTAGCAGTGGAGAGTGTGTTAGGGTAGTTTCCTCTTCTCTTAGCTTTTCCCACTTCCCCAGAGCTTCTTGGTGCACCCGGAGGGCGCAGTCAGCACCCACAGCAGTTTCAGCTGTGTTTCAGCACCGTGGACAGTTCTACTCCCCCCCTCAGGATGCAAATGGTTAGCCCTGACCTTGGGACCTCCTGTTTCCCTCGTCACCCCTATTCTCAAAGGTACTGGTCAGCTCGTCCCCCAAGCTGCGACTCAGCTTCTTTTTTTTTGGGGGGGGGGATACTGGCCAGGACTCTCGAGAGCATGGAAACTCCTAAGGGGACCAAAAAGGCAGAGTTGGAAATTCCTGAATTGGGAAGTTCTTGGCGTCTGGTGTGTCTTCACGCATGCAAAGCAAACACTCTCCCTCGCCGAGTCCCTCCTCCCATTAGCTCCCGGGGTCAGTGTTTTCTTTAAGACCACAGGACAGGAAATTCCCTTCTTCCTCCTCCTTATCACCGTCCAGGGACACTTACCCAGTGAAACTTGACAGGGCGCCTCCTCGAACCTACCTGGACCAGGAAGCGGCTGCAGGTTTGCAGGAACCTGGGGGGTTGAATGGAGGGAGGAAAGGACAAGAAGTGGACTTTGTCATACCTGTTTTCCTGCTGCGGCGGCCAAAGACTTCTGCAGAAACTGGCGGAGCCTCGGGTCCGAGGGGGCAGCGCTGACACTGCTCACCACCAAGGTGATGGAAAGCAGGGCCAGCGCGCATTGGAGGCGGCAGGACAGCATCTTCCCTGCACTTGAGAGGACGAAGAGGGTGCAGCTCTCCAAACTCCGGAACCTTCAGGAGGGACTGGGCACGGCCGAGGCTTCCCACCTCTCTTCTCCCGCAGCCGCTTGTGGGATCTCCTGGCGCATTCCCCCCTTTTAAACTCTCTTCCTGACGTCAGGATAGGAGGCGCCCCGGATCTCACTGGCGCTTTTACGCACCATTAGCTTCGCGGAATCAATCACAGAGGTGATGGAAGATGACACCATCCAAAGAAGCTTAGTTAAAAAATCGAACAAGCTCACGCACAGGCGGGCACACACACACACACACACACACACACACACACACACACACGGTTACACGCACCGACACATTTACACAGGCAAACATTCAGGCATACACACAGACACTTAAGCTCTTGTTTGTGAGCCACGAGAAAGGAGCCTTATGAATACAAAGGACCTGTGTATGTATACAGGGCTGGAGGTTCATCGTGTGTTCCTTGTATGTAGATGAGAGACTAGGAGGGAGGGCCGTTAAATGGTGCAGGTTAAGGAAAGAGAGCGCCCTACTCCCAGTGTGGAATATCCCACTTTACAAATTCTGGGGAGAAGTTTCCAACTAATGGTATGGCGAGGCTGTTAAGGGGCTTCAACTTTTTGCGTATTACGTGGAACTGGCCACTCTTTTCACACTCTCCCACTCCCCGGGGATATTTTTCACTTCTCTATTTTCTAAAGTCCTCAGCTCCCTTTGGTGCGGGTAACTCCAAGATATTGTCTTCCTATCCTTCTGGGAAACTTGGAAAAGGATGATTAGCTTCGATATTCCCATTTGGATTAAAAGAAAGATTTCCTAATTGCACCTCTGGATTATGTTCAAGGTTGTATCAGGCAAGACAAATCCTTGCCTAAATGATTCACTTAGGGAAAAAGAGAAACTCCCCTTGGGGGGGGGGGGGGGAGATCGATGCTCTGAATTCCAAACAGTATAAATCCCAAGACTTCTCAAAATGCCCCACCCCTAGCTCCAGGGTGCACCACAGTGCCTGGCACGTAGAAAGTCTTTAATAAATGTCTTTTCATGGAATGGGCTGGGAGAGAAACTTTGGAGACCGAGGAGGAGGATGAGGAGGTGGGGGCACCAGCGCCAGCAATGAACAGACAAACGCTCAATCCCAAGCAGGGACCTTCAGGCCAGTCATGCTTTTTCAGAACTAAGCTCTGGGCAAAACTGCTGTCTTGGAAGAGCCTGGATGTTTGGGAGATTAGGTAGGAGCAGACCTCGGGGACCTTGAGAGAGGTTCCTTGGAGCTTGTTGGAACTCAGGGAAAAGATTCCACCAACCTGAGCTCAGGTCAGTCCCTCCCATTTGCAATCTAGTCATGATGCCTTAGGTTGGCTTGCATAGTCTTATGCAACCGATAGAGAACTCAAGAAAAGCCACTCTTGGGAGGCACCTCTGGCATTTCTCAGAAAATGCTGAACCAGCAGAGGAAATGAAAAGTTTATTTTGCCTTTCAAGACTTTGATGTCCTTTTCTTTTTCTACAATCAGCTCTTCTTTTCCCTCTTTTCTCTTTCCTCTACTATATTTTCTCAACCTTTTTCTTTTCCTCCTCCCTCTCTTTTCCTCCCTTTTCTCTGTCCCTCCCCTTTACTTCTTTCCCCTTTTCTTCCCTTCCCTTATTTACTTTTCTGAATTCCTGTCTTCTCATCTCGAATGCAGCAGAAGAGATCTTTTAAAAGACACTGAGAATCATTTGCTTCCTCTGGTTGCAATTCTAGAACCAGAATATTACTTCCTTACATCTCTCAAGGAAATTGTGGTTTGAATCAAGGTGGGAATGTCTTGTCATTCACACCACACCTCCCCCTCCCCCCCCTCATGAACTCTCTATGTGGTCACTAGAAAATCATCTTTGTTTTCCAATTCTGATGTCAGTAACCTGTTTGGTTTTTCAATTAGGCAGCAAAGTCTGTAAGAAATAAGGCAGCATCTTGCACCCTAGTTTGCTATGACTCACCTGTTCTCTCCTTTTGGAAAAGTGCTTTATCAAACTAGGTGAATCTCAGGTATCCCAAACCACAGATTGGAACTAGAAGGGACTTTAACATCTCAAGATGTCTGCAAGATGCTAATGAGTGGAGAAGAGTAAAGACCCTCACAATCATTTTATTACCAAAGGGAGCTGCTTGAAAGTGAGATAATGGCTTAGGGTCTCACATCTAAGTGTGGTTACAAGGCGAGTTTCACAGTAACTTTCATACTGAGATCTTTCCATTCTGATTCCAGCCAAGTGAGTGTTATTTGTGCTCAAAGCACAGGCTGGACTCCTGCCCAGAAGAAAAGTAGCTCAAGGAACATATCTCAACTCTCCAGACTGTGTGGGAGAATTAAGCATTCCTTTAAAATGGAAGAATGACTTCAATGTGAAAGTAAAGAAAGAAAAGGATATAAAAAGGCAGAGAACAACCATGATCCTTGTTAGAAGGTTGTAGAATGGAAAAAAATGCCACGCAGTAGAGGAAGGGATGGAAGGTCACTAAACTCTGGAAGCTAAGAAGCAGATAGGAAGTTTCCCAAAGAGGAAGAAGCTGTATCTTCTAAACAGGAATGAGTTGCTTCCACAAATGCTTGTGAATCCATAAATCTTCTCAGGTAAGAGGTTATCTAGAGGGCTAGAAAAAGAAGTGAGTAACAGCAGTTGAAGAACTCCCCATCAAGGCATGCTGAGACAGATACTGGTTAATCCCATAACACATGGAGCAGTGTGCTGTGATCCAGGGCATATATTGACAAGGTGACAAAAATTATCAAGATATGGCAAAATGGACAAGTCCTTTCTATTCATAGTGATTTCACATATGAACAAATTATAATGGTAGAAAGCACCTGGGAAGCCTTGCCAAAGATTATAAAATCTTGGGCAAGAAAACAAAGAATTTGAGGGTATATGGCTACTGTTTATTGAAAGCTAATAGATGAAATAGAGAAGAGAAGATTTTGGAAGGGAAAATCTAATCAAGTTTGTGGTGTCACAGAATAGGATTTGGATTTCTAATCCATGGATTAAAATACAGGGATGTCTCAAAAGGAAGAGAGTGTAACAAGGGTTGGTAATATTATATTTGCCAAAGTATCATAGAGTCAGTCTGCCAAAACACACTCAATACTCATATTCTCCATAGATAATAAAGAATAAGTTAAATAATTGGAACAATATCCGTTATTCATTATAGATCTATGCCAATATAGCAAAAATTAAAATTGATTTGCATGTTTAATGTTATTCCAATCAAAAAATAAGAGGGATATTTTAGATAATGACAGAATAATAACAAATTTTGTGTGAAGGACTAAAAGATCTAGAATGTCAAGGGAAATCATGAAAAATGAGAATGAATGGGGAATAGCACTTTTAGACCTCACACTAGAGCATAAAGCAGTAATTATTAACACTGGTACCTTTTCCCCCTTCTAAAGAAATTACTTGGCATTTTCTTTTTCCCAATTACTTGTAAAAAAACAATTTTTAAATTCGTTTTTAAAATGTTGACTCTCTTTCTTCCTTCCCAACTCCTCATTGAGAAAGCAAGCAATTCAATAAAGGTTATACATGTGTGGTATATAGGTTATATATGTGTAGTATATAGGTTATACATGTGTAGTAATATTTTCATATTAGTCATGTTGTGAAAGAAAACATAGACCAAACAAACCCCAGCAACAAACCTCAAGAAAAATAAAGGAAGTGAAAAAAGTATACTTAAATCTATATTCAGACACCATCAATTTTTTCTCTGGGGAGAGATAGCATTTTTCATCATAGGTCCTTCAGAGTTGTCTTGGATTATTATATTGCTGAGAATAACCAAGTCATTCACAGTTGATCATCTTGCAATATTGCTGTTACTTTGTACACAGTACATTCCACTTTGCATCAGTTCATGTAAGTGTTTCCAGGTTTTTCTTAGAGCTTCTTGTTCATCATTTCCTATAGTAAAATAGTATTTTTTTTATCACAATGACATAGCACACTTTGTTCAGTCCTTCCTCAATTGTTGGGTATCCTTCCAATTTCCAGCTCCCTGCCACAAGAAAATAATTGCTATAAATATTTCTGTATATACCAATCCTTTCTGCCTTTTAAAATCTCTTTTATGGTCATAGACTTCATAGTGGCACTGCTAGGTCAAAGGGTTTTCATGGTTTTATAGCCCTTTAGGCATAGCTTCAAATTGCTCTAAAGAATGGTTAAATCAGTTAGTAACTCCACCAACAGTGCATTCATGTCTCATTTCTCCCCACAGTCCCTCCAATAATTGTCATTCTCCTTTTCTGTCCTATTAGCCAATCTATTAGATATGAAATAGTACTTCAGAATTGTTTCAATTTGCATTCCTCCAATCAATAGAGATTTAGAGCACCTTGTCATATGTCTATAAATGACCTTGGTTACTTCATCTAAAAATTGTTCATAACCCTTGATCATTTATCAATGGGGGAATGGCCCCCATTTTTATAAATTTGACTCATTTGTCTATACATTTGAGAAATGAAGCCTTTATCAGAGAAACTTGTTTCAATTTTTTCACAGTTCTGATTGATAAATGTATTTCTCTCTATCCTATTCCCATTTATTTATTATCTCTCTCCTTTCCCCCTCCTCAAAAAATATTTGGTTTTTGACTTCTGCCTCCCCCAATCTGCCCTTCTCTTATCCCCTTCCCCACCTACTTTCATATAGGGTAAGGTAGATTTCTATACCCAACTGCATATGTATGTTATTCCCTTTTTGAGTCAATTCTGATGAGAGTAAGGTTGATTCACACACACCCCACACACATCCACCATCTTCCCCTCCAATGTAAAAGCTTTTTCTTTCCTCTTGTATGTGAAATAATTTACTCCATTCTACCTCTCTCTTTTCCTTTCTCCCAGTGCATTCCTCTTTTTCACCTCTTAATTTTTTTAGATGCCACTCCTTTATATTCAACTTACACTTGTGCCCTCTGTCTATATATATTCCTAAGTGCCCTAATAATGAGAAAGGTTTTTTTTTAAATTGCAAGTGTCATCTTCCCATGTAGGAATGCAAATAGTTTAACCTTATTAAGTCCCTTATGATTTCCCTTTCCTGTTTATATTTTTATGCTTCTCTTGAGACTCTTATTTGCAATTTGAAATTTATATTCAGCTCTGGTCTTTTCATCAAGAATGCTTGAAAGTTCTCTATTTTATTGAATGTCTAGTTTCCCCCTGAAGGATTATACTCAGTTTTGCTGGCAGGTGATTTTTGGTTGTATTCCTAGCTCCTTTGTCCTCTGGAATATCATATACCAAGCCATCTTATCCTTTTATGTAAAAGCTGCTAAATGTTGTGTTATCCTGAATTGAATTGTTGCTTTCTGGCTGCTTACTTACAATATTTTCTCCTTGATCTGGGAGCTTTGGAATTTGGCTATAATATTCCTTGGAGTTTCCATTGAAGGATATCTTTCAGGAGATTATTGGTGGGTTCTTTCGATTTCTATTTTACTCTTTGGTTCTAGAATATCAAGGCATCTTTCCTTGCTATTTTCTTGAAAGATGATGTCTAGGATTTTTTTTTAGTATGACTTTCAGGTAGTCTAATAATTTTAAAAATATCTTTCCTGGATTCAGTTGTTATTCCAATGAAATATTTTACGTTGCCTTCTATTTTTTTATTCTTTTGGATTCATTGTACTTTTTCTTGATTTCTCATAAAGTTACTAGCTTCCATTTGCTCAATTCTAATTTTTGAGGAATTATTTTCTTCAGTGAACTTTTGTACCCCCATTTCCATTTGGCCAATTCTACTTTTTAAGGAGTTTTTCTTCAGTGACTTTTTATGCCTCTTTTTCCATTTGGCCAGTTCTGTTTTTAGGATATTCTTCTCCTTATTGGCTTTTTGTTCATCTAAAACCATTTGGCCTAGTCTGTTTTTAAGGTGTTATTTTCTTCAGTATTTTTTTGTTGTCTCCTTTACCTAACTGTTGACCCTTTTTTTATGATTTCCTTGCATCATTCTCATTTCTCTTCCACTTTTTCTTCTACCTCTCTTACTTGATTTAAAAAAACCTCTTGGACCTCTTCCATGGCCTGAGGTCAATTCATATTTTTTTCCTGGAGGCTTTGGATGTTAGAGCTTTTACTTCATTATCATCTTCTGAGTGTGTTTTGATCTTCCTTGACACCATAGTAACTTTCTTTGGTTAGAATTTTTTTTCCTTTTGTTTGCTCATTTTCCCAGTTTATTTCTTGACTTTTAACTCTTTGTTAAAGTAGGGTTCTGCTTTCAGGGAGGAGGGCACACTGTCCCATGCTTCAGGGGTTTTGTGCAATTGTTTTCAGAGAGACTTCTAGGGACCTGTAAGTTTTCAATTCTTCCAAGGTGGTATGATTCAGGGAGAGCTGTGTTTACTACTCTCCTTGCCTGAGCTCTGGTCTATGAGTGACTAAAAGCACTCTCTTCTGCCCTGGACCTGTGAGGAGGGTCCCTACTTCACTGTGGCTACAAGATCTGGTGTGCTAGCTCTCCTCCTCTCCTTGTGACTATTACCCAGGATTGGGATTCAGATCTGAGTATGGTTAAAGCACTAGAATCCTATCCCCAGTGCCAGTAAAGTGACCCTGTTATCTTCTGATCAGTAGTTTAACCCCATTACTATCTGTGGACTGAGACCTGTGGAAGGAACCACTGACGACTTAGTGGCTCCCAAGGCCTGCTCCTGGTTTGCTAGGGCCTGGTCTGCCCTGGTCTGCCCTGGTCTGCCCTGTGCGAGACTATGCTCCACTCATTCAGGTGCAGTGGACCTTTTCTGTCAACCTCCTAAGTTATAGTTGGCTGGAAAATTATTTGACCCCATCCTTTTGTGGGTTCTCTCACTTTAGGAATTGTTTTATGGAATTATTTAAAGGCATTTAGAGGGCTTTGGGGGGAAGCTCAGTTGATTTGCTGCCTTTTCTCCACCATCTTGGCTCTGTCCACTTTTGTTTTAAAGGAGATCAATGCAGAACAGACAAAGAAGAATCAGAAAGGATTGAATTCAACAATCTAGTAGTTGGTAAACTTCAAAACATGAATTATCTGAGAAAGAACTACCCATTTGATAAGAATTTCTGGCAAAACTAGAAAACAGTCTGGCAAAAATTAGGTTTAGACCAAAATATCACATCACATAAACACAATAAAGTGGTATATCATGTTGGTTTTAGTCATTTTTCAGTCATGTACAACTCTTTGTGAACCCTTTGTGGATTTTCTTGGCAAACTGAAATGGTTTGTCAATTCTTTCTCCAGCTAATTTTATAGGTGAGGAAACTGAGGAAAATAGGGTTAAAAGGCTTTTTACCAAAAGTTAAAAGGCTTTGTAACCAAAGTTACAGAGTTAGTAAGTGTATGATGCTAGATTCAAATTCATGAAAATGAGTATTCCTGACTCTAGGCTTAGTACTCTATCCATTTAACCACCTAACTGCCCCAGTATATACAATAATATATGGTATAATATAAAAATTATATAATGCAGTGGCATAATAAATGTTTTTATCCAAATAACATCACAGGGAAACTCTTGTGATTGGCTGAGAAAAAAATGAGTCACATCCTTTGGGCTTATGTATAGAAACAGCAAGTTAGTGTGGGAGTAAGAAGATTCTAGGCTTGAGAGGGTTTTGTGTAAGTGGATCCCTTAAAATGTACCAGATGGAAGAAGGATGAACCCTCTTCTTTTTTTCATGCCCAACATATGGAGGCTCCTGGACTGGTAGGAGACGATACGTCCAGTCTGGAGTAGAAAGAGACATTGAGATGAGACTGAACCAGACCAAAAGAACATGATCCCTTGTGACAGAGAAGAGTGCCATCCATGACCTCAAGAAAGAAACCGACTGTGGTAGTCCAGTGGATTTTCCCTCAGCAGAGGAATGAACGCAATGTGAGTTTCAAGAAGATTTTACATTTACATTTTACATTCACATTTACACTGTAGCATTTCTAGCCTAAAGAGCTGTGAATGACCTTATGTATATCCTACCTATATGCCACACTAACCCTGTATTCTAAATCTGAGCCACTATTCCCATTGATGCTGGGAAAAGGGAACAGCAAAGCTAGGTGGTGCTGTGGATAGAGTGCCAGAGCTGGAGTCAGAAAGACCCGAGTTCAAATCTGGTCTCAGACATTTGCTAGCTGTTTGACCCCGGGCAAGTCATTTCACCCCATTTGTGTCAGTTTCCTTATCTGTACAATGAGCTGGAGAAGGAAGTTGCAAACTACTCCAGGATCTTTGTCAAGAAAACTCCCAAATGGGCTCATGTTTCTGACTGAAATGATTGAACAACTACTCTAAACATTGGGGAAATTTTTGTACCAACTACCCTTACTATACCATATAGATGTCTGAGCTGAAAGAGAATTTAGATTAAGAATTTATTGAGTTATTTAGTTTTTTATATAAGTTATTATAGTTATTGAGAATTTATGATTGTTAATCATACAAGAAGGGGATTGTAAATTATAGTAGTAGGAAGAGCCACTTACAAGGCTATGTTTGTAAAGCTTGAGTCAGTAGCCATTATGTAGAGACCCAACCTTCATGGAGAAGGACAAGGTGATGGAGCAGACCAGAAAAGGTGTTACAACAGGAAAAGGAATGTGGAAACTCAAAATGAACTTAAGCAGGAGAGGAAATCTGAGGACAATAAAAATGTTGAAGAAAAGAAATGGAGCAAAAAAGGGAATGAGTCTATTCTTAGGGTGAATGAAACAGAGAAGATCACATAGACATGGGATTGCTGGTCAACTATTCTTTTGCTTCTATTTTGTCTGCCAAAAATGACATTTGAATCATTAACTCAGATTATATGTACTTTTCCTAACAAGGTAACAATGAAATAACCCATAAAATGCAGTACACAAAATAAAGTTGGTAACATGGAGAACACATTTTCTCACTAAGAATTCTCTAGAATTCTGTGAACTTTTGTGTTACTATCTTAGTAAAACCCATTGATTTCAGACAATATTCACTTTTCATAACACATGAAATCTATTGTCCCATAAATACTTTCTTCTTTTAGGGGGAATATAACGAATGCTCAATTTCACACCAAACTTGCAGTGAGTGGAGGCTGCAGATGTTCCACTGTGAAGTTTATCTAATACCTTTATTTTCTCCCTAAGCCACATCACTGACTTTACACACTTGGGCTTAGCCTCAGAGCCCACAGGATTTCACTCCACTTTGTGGGCATAACTGCAGCATAAACCTGCAGTTTTAAAAGTGAACAATGAAAACACGAAACCAGATCTCGGGGAATGTTTTATTCTACAGTGAAGTGAACAAGGCCAGTGAAGTGTCTAGTAGGACACCAAGCACTCCATGAACTCTGGCACATCCCACCTCTCCTTTTTTCCTCTACTGCTCATAGGCACAAATAGGCAGGTTGCCAAGGCAAAAGTAAAAATGAGTTTATTAATAAAATCACATGAATATTTGAAATTATGGAAGTTAAATGCATGAATGTTGAGGATTGTACAGGGTTACTAAAAAACATACAAACCAAAGAACAATAAGCACAACACAATAGAAGATGAATGAATTGAATGTTGTCAAATTTCAGAGAAGACACCGCCCCTCACCCCTTGGCATAGGTGGGGGAGGGCATCCACACACAAGGAACATTGTCAGATCTTTTTTGTCAGATCTTTTGTGATATAGTGATTTTTCCCCCTTATGTGAGATGGCTGCCTGGGAGGAAAGAAGGAGAAAAAAGATTCAAGGGAAATTTAGGCTATGTAAAAGCCAAAGATGGGGAAAATGACTAAAAAAAGAACAAATCATCACAAAATAACAGAATTTTTCTTTTTTAAAAATAGCATTGAAAGGCTTGTATGTCAGTGAAATACTGTTTATATAGCTTACCTAGATTTTTAGTAAAACATTTAGCAAGGTCTTTTGTGTGATTGTACTGAAAAAGCTAGAGAAATGTGGGATAGACAATTCCATAATCAGGTGTAGTCAGAACCAGTGAATGGCCAGTGAATAACTACTAATGATTCAATGATGGATTGGAGAGAAGTTTCCATGAGATTACCCCAGAGATCTGCATGCAATGTAGCACTTTAGCATCTAATCCGAAACCGAATAAGGTATTCTTTTGTACTTTGATATCATCGAGCTTAAAAAAAATTCCAACTATGCAAGATGATAAAGTCAAGATTCTGAATGATTTTGACAGATGAGAACATAGATTCAAATCAAATAAGCTGAAATTTAATGAGGATAAACATGAAATCTTGCATTTAGGTTTAAAAACTTAACTCTATGGGGTGACCAGGTGGCACAGTGAATAGAACACTGGCTCTGGAGTCAGGAGAACCTGAGTTCAAATCTGGCCTCAGACATTTGACACTTACTAGCTGTGTGACCTTGGGTGAGTCACTGAACCCCAAATGCCTTGCCTCCCCCCCCAAAAAAAAATTCAAATCTTAACTCTAAGATTATACTGGGGGAGGTTTTGGTTAGCCAGCACTTTGTCTGAAAAAAATATCTGGTAGTTTTATTAATCTGCAAAATAATTGAATTTACAGAGTGATATATATGTTGGCCCCAAAAAATGTTATTTTGAGTTACCTTAAGACAGGTATAGTTCTCAGGACTAAGGAGGTAATGGATCTGATTTCTTCAACCTTGATCAGATCAAACCTGGAGTAATGTGCAGAGTTCTGAACCCCACATTTAGAAGGCTATGATTAAACTGCAGAATGTCTAGGGGAGAGAAGCTAAGATAGTGAAGATCTTTGGGGTTTTGATGAAAGAAAATGGAGGTTTTTAGTCTTGAGAAGATAAGACATATTGGGAACATTATAGTGTCTTCAAGCATTTGATAATCTGTCATGAGAAAGGAGGTTTAGATTTGTCTCATTTGACCCTAGAGAGCAGAGCTCAGAGAACAGAGTAGAAGTTGCAGAAAGAGAGAATGTTCAATAAAAGAAGTGGGGAGGGTTGACTTTGGGAAATCGCACAGTTCTCTTAATGACTCCGAACTACCACTTACAATAAAGGACTATTCTTCTATTATCAATATTCATATTGTATGACTGTGAGTCATCTTCAGTCTCCAAATAATTGAAATGTAGGCTCATCTAAAGATCAATGGAAAGAATCTTGGTGGGTGTGAATAAGCTGCAACGTTCTAAATGAGGAACTATACAGAAAAAATTGGTATAAAGGATATCATTAGGAAAATCTATAACCAGAAAAAAATTGGGCTGGTTACATTTCCAAAAAATGAGGAAAAAATTAATCAACAAGCCACATACTATATTGGTAACTTACATGAAATGTCATGAGAATGCAAGGAAGGCCCCCACTATATTGGGTGGGCTAGCTTGTGGCAGATTTCCATCCCCCACCTGGCCAGCATGGGCAGTTACCTTATTGTATTAAGAAAAAATGTCACAATCAAAGAATATTTTTCTTATTTCACTTATACCCCCCCTCAAGTCCATCTCTTTCTCTGCCTCCCTACTTTGCTGCAGCCTTCAGGGAAGGGGTGGCCATACACCTTATCAAAGCCAGTCTCTGCTTTTCCCTTGATCTCATTCCCTGCCATATCTTGGGGGTTATTGCCTCCTCACTTTCTCTTTTTAAGTCTCTCCCTTTCTCTGGATTCATTTCCTCTTATCTATACGTATAACAGGTCTCCCCATCTTTAACTCCCCCCTTAATCCTGCCATTACGTCAAGCTCTCTTCCCTAACTCTTCTGTCTTCCACTACCAAATACCTAGAAAAAAATGTCCACACTTGCTACCTATGTCTCCTTGCCTATCTATCCCTACTTCCTCCTTTACAATCGCTCTTCTGATACCACTACTTTACTGAAACTGTATTTCCCCAAATTATCAGTAATCTCTTCACTGTTAAACTCAGTTCTTCCTCATCGTCCTCGACCTTTCTGCATTATTTGATGTGCTTGATCACAGCCTGCCCCCACCCTACCTTCTCTCCCTTTCCTTAGTTTTTGTCATACTTTTCATTCCTTGTCATCTCACCTATAAGAATATTCTTTTCAAGTTTTCTTTATTGGTTCATCATTCAGTTCCCACTCTCTAAACATTGATATCTCTAAAATTTCTGCTTTTGTCTTCTCCTCTTCCATGCGATAAAATCCAAACTGCTTCATGAAGGAACTACTATTTTGCAATGGGACTGATGATCCAAGGAAAAACAGTCCCTGTCCTCAAGATATGTGCATTTTTCTGCCAGAGAATACAACATCCAAACAGATAAGTTGAAGAAGAAGAAGAAATTACTTTCTTTTATGGTGACCTGGTCTATCTCCATGGGTTCAAATACCTTGTTTATATACATGATTTGTATGTTTACATATTCAGCTCTAATCTCTCTCCTGATTCTCAGTTCCACATGTCCCAATGCTTGTTGAATATCTCCAACTATCTCACCAGCATATTAAATTTGACATCACCAGTTTCCTATTGGGCATTTCAAACTGAATGTTCTGGAGATATTTTAGACTCTACATTTCTAAAACTGAGTTCATTAGGGTGGACTAGGCCATGTTGTTCGAGTGCAAAATGTATGCTTGCCAAAAAGACTATTTTATGAAGAATTCTTTATGAAGAAGTGATACAAGGACACTCTCAAGAACTTTGGAATTGATTGTGTGACATGGGAGACACTGGCACAGAACCACTCAGCATGGCATGCCCATATCTAAGAAGGTGCTGTGCTCTATGAGCAAAGCAGAACTGAAACATTCAAAGGAACACAGGATGCGGAAATTTAGAGAATTCACCCTCAATGTTCACACAGACTATTTGTGCCCAACCTATGGCAGAGCATTCTGAGCTTGTATTGGTCTGACCAACCACAGTCAGACACCCTGAAACTTGACTTTAGCAGAGTGATGGCATTTTGGTCCTCTTCAGGAACAAAGGACAACAACCAGCCACCCACCCATATAGTTGGTCTATAGTCTATACAGTTGGTGACCGCAGACCTTGTTCAGCCCTGGTGACTGGTTTCTGACCCTTAGTCTAGAAAGGCAAGATACCATTCCCCAAATCTTGGTGAAGTGACTGTCTATAGATCACTTACAAATATGGTGCCAGAACAAGAAATCGGGCCCCTTAATGGTTCCCTTTCTTTCTTAGCTAGTCCTTTTCTATCCCCTTACCCTCTAATCTAACCCTCACAAGAACCAAAGTCCACATTTCCAGTAGGATCCCTCGAGGTAGCCTATCTGCCCTAGGATCCATGATGCAGTTTTATATGAGTAGTTAAAACTGCACTGAACATTTTACAACACCTTATATATAAAGTACAAGGTGGGGAGAGAGATTCCTTACCTTCAAATAAGGCCAAAGTCATGGTTTCAACCCAGGATAAGATAGGTATTATTACAATTTCTGTTTCTTCCTGGTACGATTTTGATGAAATTCACATTTCCATTGAATTAAGCAAGCTAGGACAACACAGTGATCCAGCAGAGGAAAATATGATTGTAGTGGAAACCTAATGATAACTATACTAACCCCAATTCTGACTCTAACCCTAATTCTGACTAGCATTGGATAAAAGGTAGCAGATTTTCCTTCACACTACATAGTCCACCTTCTGCCTCCATGCCTTTGCATACTGGGTCTGTCCTACCTGGAAAGTAGAACTGTTTAATGCTCTACCCCTTAGAATCTAAAATTTCCCTCAGAGGGCACACCAAGAGGTCATGCCTCAGCTGTTTAAGTTAGAAACTCATTGAAAGTAGGGACGAATTCATGTTTTCATCCCCAGCATCTAGCACAGTGCCTTGCACATAGTAAGCATTTACCAGATCCTCGTTTATTAATTACTGAGTCTAGAACACTGAAGGAAACCTTACTCATTATCAGAACTTAGCCTTGGATGTATTTCCAGACTGAATATTGTTACATGTAGAAGAAGGTAGACAGCATTAAACAGAAAAGCACTAAAACTAATGTACAGTTTTCTCATGACCAACTAATGGTCCTCATCTCTCTTCTGGTGAGATCATTAAATATGCCCTCAATAGTGAAATTTCTAAGACCAGGATTTCAAGGGAATACTATAATCAGCAAAGAAATACAGTGTACAATGTCATCTGTACATACAATAGCCAGGACTGGCTAAATGCCTTTGTCAGAGAAGTATTGAATTATGGCTTCCAAGTAGTATGCTTGACCTGGAGTCAGGATGACCTGGGTCAAACTAATTGTATGACCCTGGGCAAGTCACCTAACTTTCTTTAAAATGGGGGTGGATGCAGATTAATAATATCTGCATCACCAGGTTGTTGTGAGGATTAAATGAGATGAGGGTGTTCAGCATTCCATCTGTGCCATGCCAGCTGTTGTTTTGATTCTTAGACCCTATGTCACCTTCAGGTGAGACAAGGGGATGATTGTGCCCTAGGGGCAGGCCGAAAAAGTACAGGTATCCAAGAGCAGATGGCTCTTGGCAAGAGTTTCCAAGCAGCCAAGGGCTGCCGTTTTGCTCCCAGAAAGCATCTTGGTGTGGGGTTTTGTGGGGCTCCTAGATGTCCACTTTGTAGTCCAGACGGCGGTCCACACTCCCAAAGACAACTTTTATTCATGCAAGAGGCACCTGGGCATTGAGGCGAGGCTCTAGTCTGGATAGTAATGTAGCTGAGCCACAGTGTTTGACAGGGCTGCCCTCTGCTGTCTCAGTCAAGCAAAATCAAGCTTCAGATTCCATTTAGGTTGCTGCAGAAAAGGGGATGATTTGAGATGATCTAATCCAACCCCCTTCAAAATAAAGCTCTGGAAAACCAGACATTGATAAAGCCCATTTGGATTCACACGGGTCTATTTGACTATGCCTTAAACTTAAATTACTTTGGCTCTCATTGATTAGACAATAACAGGTCCCAGCCCAAGCATCATTTGGTCATTGGGTTTTTATGACTCAGAGTGAGTATAAATAGCAATTGTTTCTGTTCTGGCCAGAAACTCTGGGGTCTTCCTCTTCTAGATTGATTTTTTTGAGTAGGCAAAGTAGAGCATTTTTTTCCCTCATTTCTTACCTAGCCTCAAATTACTTAATGGGTGTTGCTTCAGACAAACAGAGACATGGGAAAGACCTTAGCTTAAAAAGACAAGGTCTCTCACTGCATCTAGGGTCAACTCCAGCTGCCCTTACCTATGTCTTGATAATGGACTCTGATGACTCTGGAGGGGAGAGTGAGGCTGATGACTTTGCACAGCCCTGACTCACTTAAATCCAATTCACTTGCAAGCCAAGATATCACCCTCCTGATGTCATTGGTCCTCTTTGAGAGTGAAGAATGAACAACAATTTGTGATTAGTAATAGCTTCACTAGTCACTCAAGGCTCTTTCTCTCTTCTCCGTGGATAAATCAAGGAAAGCCATGGTGCTAGCTTCTAGGTGGAGAGAGGGGCCTTGGGCCTTCATCTCCCCAATCGAGGTCAATCTAGGTCACTTGTGAATATGTGCATCTGTTCTTTGCCTCTGTAATTGTTCTTTTCTGCTCTTAAGGAAAGGAATAGAAAACAGAGGTTTTGAGTTTCAAAAGATGATGGTAACTATCACAAGACTAGGAGCTGGAGTCTTTGACAGATTTTGCAGAAAACTGGGCCAGGAGAAATGCTAGTGAGGATCTGAAGAGTGATTTCTGGGATGTATCCTGGAAGTGAATCCAGCCTACATCTCAATTATGCTAAGTCTTGTGTGGCTGGAAGGGAGTGTCTCATCAGTGGTGATGCCTATAGGAGGGAATCAACAGGGCTGATGTTCCTAGCAACCACTAGAAACCTGGACCCACTTTTCCAAGGAAGAAGGAAAGTGTTCCCCTGTTGTTGAGAGGAAGTGTTACTGTTTCTCTAGTATGTCCTTAGAATGTCCTTAGAACCCTTCAGAAAGATGTCTTGCTCTAGCAACATTCCTTGTCAGTGAAATTGGGAGTCAGGACAAAGATCCCTAGAGCTCACAAAATGCTATGGGTGTAAAGCATTTTTCAAACCTTATAATGAGCTATCAATGCCAGTTAATCCTCCTTCCTGGAGAAAGAAGTGATGGCGCATGGATTTGATGGGATACATTGACATGGGCATGAAATCTTGAGACAAGAAGACTATGAGGACACAGTCTGGTCACTGGAGAGGGCTGGACTTGGAGATAGGAGACTCAGTTGTGAACACCATCTCACACACTCATTAGCTGTGGAAACATGGAGGAGTTGTTTAATCTCTTGGAGCCTCAGTTTTGCCCTCCATCCCATGTGATTAAGCCTATTCCCAGACGCAATGATCTTTGGGATTCGAACCCAGGTGTGCTGGCTCCTACCTTTCACAGGGAGTACTATCTCCATCCCCTTCTGCAAAGGAAAAAAGTTAATTCCCATATAGTGGGCATATACACACATGCACTCATACATACAAACATGTGTGTATGTATATGTGTGTATGTGTGTATATATATGTATATAATATGTATCTATACACATACATACATATAGACTTTATGTTTCTTCTTTCTTGAGCCTAAAGAGAGACTGGGCTGAGCTGACTAGATGATCTGCCAAGTGTGCTCCCAGCAACCTTGACCCACCTGTCTATCACTGCCTGAATCACTTCAAATTAAATTCACCAAAACATTGATCACATGTCTTCAGTGAACACAGAAGTGTGTGAGATGTAGTATTTAGATAACACACGGCAGGGGCTATGAAGGGCTTTGAATGATGAACACAAGACTATATTTTATCTTGGAGGTGATAGGGAATCCCTGGAATTTTAATTTGGGGCAAGGAGTGGGACATGATCAGATCTAGATTCTAGGAAGACCACTTTGACAGCTGGATCAAAATGTTGGTAGTGGTTTGAAAACAGAGAAAGGAGCATATACAAGGGATGTTATGAAGGTAAAATTGACACACCTTGACAACAAATTTTAAATGAGGGTGGATGGAGAGAGAGTGAAGAGTTGTACATAGCATCTACATTTCAAGTCTGGGTAAGGGGCAGGGTAGCAGGGATCTTGACACAAATTTGAAGTTTGGAAGAGAGTATGGCATAGGGTAAAGATACTGAGTTCTATATTGGACAATATAAGTTTAAGATGCCTACAGGATTTGAGATGTCCAATAGGCAGTTGGAGATGTGAGAATGGAGGTTAGCAGATAGGTTAGGGCCAGACAAGTGATTTTGACAATCATCAACATAGACATAATAATGGAATCCATGGGAGCTGATGAGATCACCAAGTGAAATGGTTTAGAGAGAGAAGAGAAAAAGGTACAAGATAGAACAGTGGGGACAGTCATTGTTAGTAGGCATGACCTGGATAAAGACCCAGTAAAAGAGGATGAGAAGGAACAGTCAGGTAGGAAGAGATCCAGGAGAGAGTAATGCTGAGGAAACCAAGAGTGAAGAGGACATCAAGGAGAAGAGGGTGATCAACAGTATCAAGGGCTGAAGAGAGGCCAAGAAAGATGAGAATTGAAATCAGAGGCCATTAAGAGATCATAACTTTGGAGCAACAAGTTTAGATTGAATGAAGAGGTCAGAAGTAAGACTCTAAAGCTAAGAAGAGAGAGAAAGAGAGAGAGAGAGAGAGAGAGAGAGAGAGAGAGAGAGAGAGAGAGAAGTGGGGGTGCCTATTGTAGAGGGCCTTCTCAATGCTTTTAGCCACAAAAGGGAGAAGAGATATGGGATAGGAACTAGTAAGAATGGAAGCATGAAGTGGGAGGTCTTGGGGGTGGGGAAGATCTGGGCATGTTTTTAGAGCATTACAAATAAGGCTCAGCAGCAGTGACAATGGTATATGAGGAAAGATACTTGCACAATTACCCTGCCAATGGCTACCTTTCCATGGTTCCTTTGAATTCAGCCACCACTTGATGAAGCTCTGTAGAATATAATCTCCTAGAGAGTGGGCAAGGACTACCGCATTTCTGGCTTTTCATCACCAGCATTGAACAACGTGTCTTACACTTAGTGGGAGCTTAATAAGAGATTCTCAGATGGAACTTAGGGAGACTCAAACTTAGGGAGCAGTCTTCAAATTACCCATCTTTAGCTACATCCAGTTTGGACATCAAAAACTCTAAGTCAAGGGGGGCAGAGTCAAGATGGCGGAGTAGAAACAGGACCTCTGCTGGGGTCCGGCTCCCAACCACCTCCAATTCATATAAAAGGTGATTCTGAAGAAACTTTGGAGCTACAGAGCCCACAAAATGACACAGAGAAGCTAAACACCCTCTGAGGACAGCTCGGCAGGCTGGCAGGGGGCAGTCAGCACAGCGCTCTGGGAACAGACCCCAGTCCCAAGCGAGCTGGAGGTTTTAGCCCCAGAGAAGGCATGACCAGCTGCTGGCTGGAGGGACTTCAGATCACCAGCACCTGTGGCAGTTTCCAGAATTATCAACCCATAGATGCTAAGGACAAAGTGAGAGGTCAGTGGAGTGTGAACTTTGGGATCCAGTAGCTGGGAGTGCAGTTAGCCTTTATCCCCTGGAGGGAGAAGCCACTGAGGCACCTCAGCCATGCAGCCACAGCCACATGGCAGATTCAGATGCTGGCTGCAGACTGTAAGGGGACCAAGTGACCAGTCTGACAGGTAATCGCTCTTGCTTTAACCTGCTTGGATCTGGATTTTGGTCTAGGGTGGAGGTCCTGGGGTGTGTGACCAACTTGCCAGAGCATGTGGAGGCTTCAGAGAGGGCACCCAACTAATACCTTCGGCAGCTGAGAAAACCCCAGCGTTTGGTACGAAGCTTCCCTGTCTGGTAGCAGAGTCCTACTGTGTCAAAAAGCCCAAAAGTCAAGTAATTGAGTGGCAAAGTGAGCAAACGAGGGAAGCAAAGCAAACAGAGGAATCCAACATTAGAATCCTATTTTGGGGACAAAAAGGATCAAAGCGTGGAACAGGAGGAAGACAGAGAAGTCAGAACTCCTGCACCAAAAGCTTCCAAGAAAAATACGAGCTGGTTACAGGTCATAGAGGAGCTTAAAAGAAAAATTGGGAAGAGAAATGAGAATGATGCAAGAAAATTATGAAATGAGAGTCAACAACCTAACTGAAGAAAATAATGCCTTAAAAAATAGACTAACTCAAATGGTAAAAGAGGCTCAAAAAGGCAATGAGGAGAAGAATGCCTTAAAAGCTGAATTTGCCAGATGGAAAAAGAATTTCAAAAGCTCACTGAAGAGAATCATTCCTTCAGAATTAGATGGGAACAAATGGAAGCTAGTGACTACATGAAAAATCAAGATACTATTAAACAGAGCCAAACAAATGAAATAATAGAAGACAATGTGAAATATCTCATTGGGAAAACCACTAACCTGGAAAATAGATCCAGGAGAGATAATTAAAAATTATTAGACTACCTGAAAGCCATAATCAAAAAAGGAACCTAGAAATCATCCTTCAAGAAATTCTCAAGGAAAATTCCCCCTAATGTTTTAGAGCCAGAGGACAAAATAGAGGTTGAAAGAATCCACTGATCACCTCCTGAAAAAGATCCCCAAAAGAAAACTCCTAGGAATATTATAGCCAGGTTCCAGAATTCCCAGATCAAGGAGAAAATATTACAAGAAGCCAGGAAGAAACAATTTGAGTATTGTGGAAAAACAATCAGGTTAACACAGGATCTGGCAGCTTCTACATTGAGGGATCGAAAGGCTGGGAATATGATATTCCAGAGGTCAAAGGAGCTGGGATTAAAACAAAGAATCACCTACCCAGCAAAGCTGAGTATCATGTTCCAGGGGAAAATATGGTCATTCAGTGGAATAGAGGACTTTCAAGCATTCTTGATGAAAAAACCAGAGTTGAATAGAAAATTTGACATTCAGATACAAGAAGCTAGAGAAGCATGAGAAGGTAAACAAGGAAAAGAAATCATAAGGAAATTATAAAGTTGAACTACTTATTATATTACTACATGGAAAAATGATAAGTATAACTTATGAAACTTTTCTCAGTATGAGAAAAGTTGAAGGGAATAGAAATGTGTGTGTATGTATGTATACATACATATATATGTATATATAGGAAGGTATATGGGTGTATGAATACATATGTGAGTGTGTGTATATATGTGTACAGGTATACATAGATAGAGGGCACAGGGCCAGTTTAATGGGAAGGAATGATACTTAAAAGGTGAAATTAAGAGGTGAGAGAGGAATATAGTGAAAGGAGATGGGGAGAGACAGATTGGGGTAAGCTATGTCATATAGAAGAGGTAAGGGAAAATGGTTACAATGGAGGGGAAGAACAGGAAGTCAAAAGGGAATGGGTCAATCTTATTCTCATTGAATTTGGCTTAGGGAGGGAATGACATACACACTAAATACGGTATCTCACACAACAGGACAGTAGGGGGAAAGGGGATGAGAGGGAGGATGATGGAAGGGAAGGCAGCCTGGGGAAGGGGGAAGTTGGAAGCACCCACTTTTGAAAAGGGACAGGATCAAAGTAGAGAATAGAACAAGTGGGAGGTGGGATAACAGGGGGGGAAATATAGTCAGTCTTTTACAATATATCTACTATGGAAATGTTTTGCACAGCTACACATGTACAATATATATTGAATTGCTCATCTTCCCAGTAAGGGTGGGTGACAAGGGAGAGAATGAATCTGGAATTTAAAGTTTTAAAACAAAATGTTTACTATATATGTATATGTGTGTATATATATGTATATATACATATACTATTATCAATATTATTTTACATGTAACTGGGAAATAAGATATACAGGCACTGGGGCATAGAGATCCACCGTGCCCTACTGGAAAGTTGGAGAGGGTATGGGAGAAGACATGGGAGAGAGTAGATTGGGTGAGGGGATATCCAGTGGGATCGCTATTTTGGGGTGGTAGGTAGGGGGAAAATGGGGAGAAATTTTGTAACTCAAAATCTGGCAGAAATGAATGATGTAAACCAGAAGTTAATAAAGCATTTCATTAAATAAAAAGAACTATAAGTCAAGATGAAGACATTTGACTCTATTAAGACTTTTTGAAATTGAGCTGTAGTTTTACAAGGTTACTATTCTTATATGTATTTTTTTTACAATAGTCCACTTTTCTTGTGAGGGTTCAGATCAAAATTTCAGTGTTGAGAAAAGAAGACAGGTTCTGAAGCAGAGGCCTGATTTTGGGGGCAGATTCTTTGTAGAAGGAACATGATGTGGGGATTTTCCAGAAGAAACTGTGGCAGTCTTCTGATTTCACTGGAAGGATTTGTGGATGAGTCATTCTCAATGGGATTTGTTCAACCACCTGTGGGGATTCCACTGATCCAAGAGTTCTGTGAAACTCTTCAGTCTGAGAAAAAAGGTCATGACCATTACTTGAAGAAGGAAGAAAAGGATAGAGTAAATAAAGAAAGGAAAGAAGAAAAATAGAATGATTGAGATGAAGAAAAAATAGATGTACAGCATACACACACAGAGGGAGAGAGAGAGAGAGAGAGAGAGAGAGAGAGAGAGAGAGAGAGAGAG
>NW_027185759.1:9074882-9086608 GCF_028583685.1 Petaurus breviceps papuanus | reverse complement strand
GAGAGAGAGAGAGAGAGAGAGAGAGAGAGAGAGAGAGAGAGAGAGAGAGAGAGAGAGAGAGAGAGAGAGAGAGAGAGAGAGAGAATTGATTCATGGAAGAGTCAATAATCCTGAAAGACAAAGATTATATGTGGACTATTTCCCTCACGTCCCACCATCCCATCCAAAAAAGCATTAGTTTATTCAGGGACACATGGGAAGATTTAGACAAATTGATAAATATCATGTCCATAAAAATATGAGTGAAAATAAACAGAACTGGGAAAATTATACGTGTGGTTTCTACAACAATTCAAATGGTAAAAAACAATTAAGCTGAACTGAATGCTATAATGACCAAACTTTGCCCCAGAAAAGATTATAGAAAACACATCTCCCTTCTCCTTCATTGAAGAGGTGGCAAGGTCTGTATTTCATATACTGTCAATTTGGTTGAGAATTTATTTCTTCTTGAAAAGAAAATCTTTGTTACAAGGACTGGCTTTCTTAGCAGAAGAGGAAGGAGGGATACATTCAGAAATTAAGGTGATAAAATATATTTTGTATTGATAAAATTTTAAAGGACTAGCATTACCTTAAAATGAAATGTGTCGAGTGACCACTCAATTACAGTGAATGATTAAATTCAAAATTAAAATCCTCCATCTTTCATATGTGCATGATACTATGAGTACCAGACCTTCACTTAAACCTGATGTTGCTTTGGACAAGGAGGTAAGCTATTGCCTAAGCCCATCTCTACCACTGACAACTGTAAGTGATGGAATAATTACTTGTCCCTTCATTGTCTGTTTCCTTATCTGTAAAATGAAGATATTAGACTAACTCTTCTGGGATCCCAAATATTTAGCACCCCTGGTAGCATCAGCATAGCTTAATGAAGTGTCTATCATCAGCTTCATATGCCCTTTACCCTTTTAGGTCATTCAGAGGGAGGAAGACTATCCTAATAGGGAACTGAATCAGGCCATGCTGTTCTGGCCTGTATCTGCTTAGCAAAGAGCTTCCCCTACAGGATAATACAGGAGATACTGTCAGCACCTTGGCCAGATGTGCCTGGAGTTCATTAATTTGGACAGTCCTGGCTCCCTACCTCTGTCTGCAGGTTTGGGGTTATCTTGGAAGGTCTCACTGGCATCTACAGATAAGTGGAGCAGGGTCTAATTTTCCCAGAAACTTTCCCTTGATCCTTGTCCCCTAAGTTACCAGCCTGTTTGGCCTTGAGCTCAGGCTTCAGGAGGAATCAGTAAGGTGTCTTAAGTCCCCAAACAATGAAAATCCCTGGAGATACTAAAAGAATCGAGAGAAGACTTCATTTGGGGGCTGTCATTCTAGGATGTATCTGTCATATAGAAGAGAGGCCAAAAAATGTCCCTCTGGCATCGTTCTCCTAGAAAGAGCTCCCAGGAGACCAGGGAAGAGAGCCTTGACCAGAGGCTCCCTAGATACGTCTAGAAAACTTGCCAGGCTGAGCAAGTCCTCAGGAGAGAGCATGGCCATCCTGCTCTGGTCCCTGTCTTGGTCTTAAGGGGTTTTTTATGCCCAGGAAATGGAGGACTCTGGAAGAGGAAAGAGATAGTAGTATAAGGGCATCTCCTTGAGGGGCAGTAAGGCACAGTGGGTAGAGGGTGGACGTTCCCAGTAAGATAGCCAAACACTTTTGACATTTGTAGATATGGATGCTGCAATTAGTTTTGTCTTGAATATTGGAAACACCATTTTCCCATAGGTTACCATATGGTTGATTTCATATTTGTGTTAATAATTTTCGTCAACCAATCAATCAAAAAGCATTTCTCAAGCACCACTACTCTACTAGAGAATAAATATTCAGATACAAAAGTGAGATTCAGATGCTACCCTCAAGGGGGGAGGGAGGGCTGCCATATATGTGCAGATAAGAGGTACAGGGTCCCAAAAAAGTAGTTTGGTGCAGGTGATAACAATTGGGGGAAATCCATGATCTTCCAATCATTTCAGAGGTTGGGGGAGAGTTCTCAGAGCAGCTCTGCAGAGGTGGGGACTGAAGGGAGAAAGGTGCCAACTGAGATGATGTCCTGAAACCCTAGATCTGCTTTCATGTGAGCCGTGAGCCCCCTGATGCCTTGCCTCATTGGCAGATGGGTGAGCTTTGGTTGTATTCCCAGTGAGATTATCTCTTTCTGAAGGAGCAAGTGCTGTAAACAGACCAGTTCAAAAGAAGATTTGTGCGATATTTGACTAATATACTTACCAAAGATAATGCAAAAATAGGTATGTTCTGGTTTCCACTCAGATTTGTAAAGGGATTAATTGTATTAATTAATTTTAACAATAGCACCTACTTTGTGGGGTTGTTGGGAACATCAAGTGAGATAATTACAAAGTGCCTAGCATCATTCCTTGGCTTATAGTAAGCACTATATAAATATTAGATATTATCATAATTACTACTACTATCATTATTAATTCAACAAATATTTCTAAGTGTCTCTTGTATTCTAGGCACTGTGCTAAACAATGGAGATTCAAGACCAGAAAAAAAGAGTCTCTGTCCTCTAGGAACTTATAAATAAGTAAATACAATAGCATACAAATGGCTTTCAAGAGGACAGAGGTGCTACTGTCTGAGGACATGAAGAAAAACATCCTGTAGGCGGGAGCACCTGACTGCTCAGAAGCTAGGGATTCTGGGAGGAAGATGGCAGCCTCACTCCTCATGATCCTACATCACTCAAACATTCTGTGTCATAATTGTGCAGATGCCATACCAAAAAAAAGTGAAGATTAGCCCCCCTCTACTCCAGCTCCACAATTTCAACTGCTCAGGCAAAGAAAGAAGCGAAGGCCCACAGAGCTGCAATCTTTTGGAGAAGGCTACTCTGGTAACCAGTAAGTAAGAGAGCCAGGATCTGAACCCAGATGCTTTGATTCTAAGTGCAAGTCTTCTCCCTCTACACCTGGCTTTCTCTTCATAAACTTGAAAGAGCCATGGAAATGCCAGGTACTGTCGCATCATAGTAGTGACTCATTCTGGGACTTCAAACCTTATGGCAACAATTCTTTTGTTTTTGTTTTTTAAATCATCAAAGCATATGAACAGGCTGTCTTTATTTGTTATTTTTTCTTTCTTTTTTTAATGCTTCATTAACTTATGATTTACATCATTCATTTCCGCCAGATTTTGAGTTACAAATTTTCTCCCCTTTTTTCCCCTACCCACCACCCCAAAATAGCAGTCCCATAGGATATCCCCTCCTTCAATCTGCTCTCTCCCATATTTTCTCCCATACCCCTTTTGACTTTTCCAGTGGATCTCTATGCCCCAGTGCCTGTATATCTTATTTCCGATTACATGTAAGATGGTATTAATAATAGAATACACACACACAAACACACACACACACACATATATATACATATATATATTTGAGTATTTGATTTTAAAACTTTGAATTCCAGATTCATTCCCTTCCTTCCTTGTCACCCACCCTTACTGGGAAGATAAGCAGTTCAATATAGGTTGTACATGTGTGGCTAATGCAAAACAATAACATAGTAGATATATTGTAAAAGACTGACTATATTTCCTCCCTCCTATCCCACCTCCCACTTGTTCTATCCTCTACTTTGATCCCATCCCTTTTCAACAGTGGGTGCTTCCAACTTCCCTCCCTCCCCAGCCTGCCCTCCCTTCCATCAGCCCCCCTCTCATCCCCTTCCCCCCCTATTCTCATGGAGGGTGAGATACCCTATTTAGTCTGTATTTCACTCCCTCCTCAAGCCAAATTCAATGGGAATAAGGTTGACCCATTCTCTTTTGCCTTCCTATTCTTCCCCTCCATTGTAACCATTTTCCCTTGCCTCTTCTGTAAGAGATAGTTTACCCCATTCTGTCTCTCCCCATCTCCTCTCATTATGTTCCTCTCTCACCTCTTAATTTCACCTTATAAGTATCATCCCTTCCTGTTAAATTGGTCCTGTGCCCTCTATCTATGTATACCTGTAAACATATATACACATTCACATATGTATTCATATGCCCATATACCCACATATATAGACATATATATGTTTCTAATCCCTTCAACGACTGAGAAAAGTTTCATAAGTTACAACTATTGTTTTTCCATGTAGGAATGTTAATAGTTCAACTTCGATAAGTTCCTTATGATTTCTTTTCCCTGTTTACCTTCTCATGCTTCTTTTGCTTCTTGTGTATGAATGTCAAATTTTCTATTCAACTCTGGTTTTTTCAGCAAGAATGCTTGAAAGTCCTCTATTCCACTGAATGACCATATTTTCCCCTGAAACATGATACTCAGTGTTGCTAGGTAAGTGACTCTTGATTTTAATCTCAGATCCTTTGCCCTCCAGAATATCATATTCCAAGCCCTTTGATCCCTCATTGTAGAAGCTGCCAGATCCTCGGTTATCCTGATTGTGTTTCCACAATATTCAAATTGTTTCTTCCTGGCTGCTTGTAATATTCTCTCCTTAATCTAGGAATTCTGGAACCTGGCTATAATATTCCTAGGAGTTTTCTTTTTGGGATCTTTTTCAGGAGGTGATCGGTGGATTCTTTCAACCTCTATTTTGCCCTCTGGTACTAAAACATCAGGGCAGTTTTCTTTGAGAACTTTCTGGAGGATGATTTCTAGGTTCTTACTCTGGTCATGGCTTTCAGGTAGTCCAATAACTTTTAAGTTATCTCTCCTGGATCTATTTTCCAGGTCAGTGGTTTTTCCCATGAGATATTTCACATTGCCTTCTATTCTTTCATTTGTTTGGATCTGTTTAACAGCATCTTGATTTCTCATAAAGTCATTAGCTTCCATTTGCTCCAATCTAATTCTGAAGGAATGATTCTCCTCAGTGAGCTTTTGAGATTCTTTTTCCATCTGGCAAATTCAGCTTTTTAAGGCATTCTCCTCATTGCCTTTTTGAGCCTCCTTTGCCATTTGAGTCAGTCTCTTTTTTAAGGTATTATTTTCCTCAGTCAGGCTGTTGACTCTCATTTCATAATTTTCTTGCATTGTTCTCATTTCTCTTCCCAATTTTTCCTCCACTTCTCTTATCTGCTTCTTAAGGTCCTCTATGGCCTGTAACCAGCTCGTATTTTCCTTTGAAGGTTTTGGTGCAGGAGTTCTGACTTCACTGTCTTCCTCCTGTTCCATGCTTTGCTCCTTTTTGTCCCCCAAATAGGAGTGTAACATTGGAATCTTCTGTCTGCTTTGCTTCCTTTGCCTGGTCATGTCTCCCCTCAGTCACTTGACCCCTGGGCTTGTTGTCACAGTATTACTCTGCCACCAGACGAGGGAGCTTTCATCCCAAATGCTGGGGTTTTCTCAGCTGCTGGAGGTATTAGATGGGTGCCCTCTCTGAGGTTTCCATGCGCTCTGGCAAGCTGGACACACACCCCGGGACCTCCACCCTAGACAGCATTCCAGATCCAAGCAGGTTAAATCAAGAGCAATTACTCCTCAGACTGGTGCTTGGTCCCCCTACACTCTGCAGGCCAGGAGCTGCAGTGCCACGTGGTGCTGGCAGGCTGTGCCGGTGACTCAGTGGCTTCTTGCCCCGGGGGTAAAAGCCACACACTCCCACTTATTGGTCCCAAAGTCCAGACTGCACTGGCCTCTCACTTTGTCCTTCACATCTATGTGTTGATAAATCTGGTAACTGCCACCACTGCTGCTGATCTGGAGTCCCTCTGGCCAGAGGCTGGTCAGGCCTGGCCTGGGGCTAAAGCCTCTGCGTGGGGCTGGGCTCCGCTCCCAGAGCACTGAGCTGGCCAATTCCTGCCGGCCTACCGGGCTGTCCTCAGTGGGTGCTTAGGTTCTCTGTGTCATTTTGTGGGTTCTGCAGCTCCAAAGTTTCTTTAGAGTCCCCTTTTTATATGGATTGGGGAAGGTGGAAGCAGGAGGCGCGGGAAGGTCGTGCTTCTACTTCGCCATCTTGGCTCCGCCGGCAACAATTCTTCAAGGAGGAAAGAGCTTCAGTGCATTTCCCATTTGCTTTCCTGGAATTTTTTGTTCCTTTTCCTTTTTTTAACCTCTAGCAGTACTGTTGAGATCCCCCAAAGGTCGAGTTACCAGACTAAGCATGACTTTGGGATTCCATCACTAACTTTCTGAAGAGTTGTCAGAAGAATATCAATTCTTGTTTATTATTATTATTTTTTAAAGTCTATTTAGAAAAGTAACCACTTGTTTTTCTCTTTGCAGAGAAGGCTAAAGGTCAGTCAGAAACTGGTTCCGTATTTGAAAAGACAGCAGACTGCTCTGGGCAAAGAGAAGGTCAGACAAAGCTCACCATCTGCCCCTTCCTCCTGAGCTGGACCTAGACAAGGGCCTGAAGCAATGCCTTGGTCTGGCAGGCTGAGATGGGCCATCGCAATGGTTCTTCTAGCTGCTCTCAATCTATACCCCTGGACAGGAATCACCCCGTGTTAATATTTTTTTGTTCAGTGTTTTTAAAAAAAATTTTGTCAGTAGAATGTGTTATTGTAGAACTCTGATTTTCCTGAGATGTGGACGTCAGAAGTTGGTAGAATCTCTAAGTACAATTTTATGTCAATAAGCCAAAAAGTTTGGATTTTTTTCTGGAACAAAATATCTTGAATTTCAAAATGTGAGTTTTGGTTAGTTAAATACATTTATGAGTGTGATTCATTTTTCTCTACATATGCATTAATACAAGGATGAGATTATAGGCTCTGGCCAAAAAATGCCCAGCTATGAAGTGATAGGACCTTGTCTAACTGAGGTATTATTATAGCTCATTGTCATATAAATGAATTTAAATTCAGGCTAAGAGGACGGCACCAGCCTGCTTAACTCTAGGGGCATTTGGCTCTGACACAGACAGGACCATGCCCATCTCAGAGCCCAGGTGTGTGTTGTTCGCATGTTAACATTTCTGCAGAAATGCACAACTCTCAGCCCTGACTCTCTGTTCTGGAACTGTGCTAGCATCACCAGTTCCCGAGCCCAAGCTTGAGGGGGGTGCCTTTGGAGGAGGGAACAAGATGGCAAACATTTTGAGGAAGGATCAAGCCACAATCTCCTCATGCTCTTGGCAAGTCCATAGGCACCAGCACCTGGGACACCCCAGTCTTAATGAAGATATAGGAATGAAACTCTCTGATGCACTGAAACCCAGCAGGGCATGTTCAAGGAGCTGACCGCACAGTCTCCAGAGCTAGCTTTCTTTACTAAGCAGCCCTGCCACACCTGAAGATGCTGACTGCAACAGCATGCCCTTGCTCCGTTTACCTACTTTGATAAAATCTCTACCCCCTGGAAGTCTAAATCCCCTAAAAATGTTTTTATTTTTATTTACTTACTTTTTCCATTGATAGAAAGAGAGCTTCATGGAGTTATACTCGTACCAGAATGGAGAAAAATAGAAGATTTCCATGGAGCTTGAGAACAGGGAGACCTATCAGAGCTCTAGTTCAATTGCTTCATTTAATGCATTATGAAACAGACCATTGACTTCCCCAGTCAAGGCCTCACTACTTAGCACTACAGATGATGAGAGAAGTCAGGAGCTGAGCTGTCTGTGTGTCTGTTTTTCTCCTCCTTGAACTTATCTACATAAAATTTCAGATAGAAGCCTGTTATCATGTGAACCTCTCCGTATGAATTGGTGTGGTATGCTAGCAGTCCCACTGGATTTGAAGCCAGAAGGTCCGGGTTTGAATACTGCTTTTGCCCCTTATTTCCTGTGTGGTTTACGGAGGTGTCTTATCCCCTCTGGGCCTCAGTTTCTCATTTGTAAAATGAAAGTCTTGGACTAGATGGCTTCTGATATACCTTCCAGCCCTGAATCCATAATCCAATATAGAAAATGTCAGGGCTGGAATTTGAACTTAATATTTCCCATGTGTTTAAGTGACTCCACAATTTTCACTTTCATTTGATTTTATTCTTATTCTTCATTGGATGGTAGGATGATGGATTTGGGGAAGGTGATTGAATCTACCCCAATCATTCATTTTACAGGTGAAAAAAAAATGGAGTCCCAGAGAAATGAAATGGCTAGCCTGTGAAATCCCACAGGTTGCAAGAAGATGGACCAGGACTTCCACCATCAGGTGTTCTGATTTTATTTATTTATTTGGAGGGTGAAGGTAGGGCAGTTGGGGCTAGGTGACTTGTCCAAGGTCACATGGCTAGTTTATTGTGTTAAGTATCTGAGACAGGATTTGAACTCAGGTCCTCCTGACTCCAGGGCCGGTGCTCTATTCACTGTGTCACCTAGCCACCCCTGGTATTCTGATTTTAAATATAGCCTCAGTTCTGCTGCATTTCCCTAGTTGTTTGTTGGCAGTTGTCTCCATATATATGGGTTTTGTGTTTGTGAGTGATGAACTCTTCCTTGAATCTATCGTCCATGTGTCCCTCATGTCTCCATCTATCTTTTTATCTCCCTTCCTCCATCTCTGTCCATTTCTCCTTTCTTTCTCCCTCTGGTCATTTTCTTCTTCCCCTCTTTAAGTAATGGCTTCATACTTTGTGACCCTTATTTTCCTGGAATGAATGTCCAAAGGAAGCATCCCATGAGGGGCTGAGTGAGTCCTACTGAGAATGACACACTTCTTGCTTCTTCCAGTAGCCTGAGAAGACTGCCATCATTTCTTCTTGAACTTCCTCACTTCGGACTGTAAAGGTTCTTTAATCTCAAAGACCACTATCGGCCCCTCTCCAAATATCTTATTTCCTCATCCCTGGAATTTTCACACAAGCTTTTATAAAGAAAAGGTAATTATTGTATATAAAAAGACTTTTCTTACAATTGTGGTGCCATTATAAACTGCAGTTTTATTTAAAATAATGTTTATAGAAGTCTTCATTTCAGCTTCACTTTTGATTTCTGATAGACCATTTAGATGTAATCAGTGATTTGGGGGACCTACTTTTCTGCAAAATAAAGTGAAAGCTTACCTCTCAGAGTCCAATGTGGTTCCAGGGGAAATGTTCATAATTCTTAGGGGAAGGAGGTGAGGGAAATGGTGGAGTGGATGTGATGTAGCAGGTGGGTGGGGGTATGAAAAGAACGTGACTAAACTGTCTCTACTCTTTTTTCCCAGGGATTCCACTACCAACCATTTATCTTAAAGAGGTGAAAACCAAAAACAAAAGATCCATAATACAGAAGAAATTTTTATAACAAGACTTTTTGTAGCCACAAGAAAAAAACAACTGGAAACAGTGGATGCCTACCAGTTGGAAATGGCTAAAGAAATGGTGGTTCCTGAGTATAAGGAAATATTATTGTTTTAAGAAAGAGTGAATTGGATGCATACAGAGAAGCGTGGAAAGCCTTTGTGAACTCCTGAAAATGAGATAAAAAAAAACTAGGATAAGAATGACTTTTCAAGACTGAAGCACAATAGATGGAAAGACACTGCTCCCACACCCCCTGGGAAAAAAATAACTGATGCTATTAGAGAGACCAGTGGAAGGGAGGGGAGGGGAGATGAGAGAAAAGAGGAAAGGAAAAGAAAGAGAGGAGGAAAATAGAAAATTTAAATAAAATGAAAGAACTTGAGTGAGAACGGAGAGCAGGAGTTGGCAGTGGAGTAGAGAGAGCATATTAGAAAAGACTAGTGTAGTCTCTTAAAGGTTGATGGGAAGTATAATTTAGTTCTTTTTATGTTTAGTTTTTTGCAGCTGTGAGGTGGAACTAAAGGATGTTGGCAGACAGAAGTCACATGACAAGGAAGAACATAGCCTACCTTAAACTAAACATAATTATGAACAGTTGAAACCTCACCTAGTTCACTAATCCAGGAAAGGAGAGATCTGCCTGCAGAGAACTTGTTGTTTTCCAGGATATGCCTCTTGACCATCCTGTGAGTTATGATGAAGTTATCCCATCTCCACTCTCTCCCTGCCTCACCACTTGGCTTGGCCAACTGGCATCATTACCATCAGGAGTTTCTATCTCTATTTAAAACTTGCTTCTTTTCTGCCTCTACTTTTACAATAGGCTTTGCCTCCAGGTAAATTTTTGTGATATTTTTTTTCACTTTCTAAGCAAGAATTTGCTATGAAGGAGCGTACCACACAAAAGAATGTCCAAAGGAAATGTGACATCAGTTGCCTTAGACACAACAGCAAGTGTGTATGGAGCTCCTTTAATGATCACACAAAGATGGTTTCATCAGCATTAAGGTACTGTAGGCAAAAAGTAATCACATACAAAATATCTTCAATGATGGAGGGGATAAAAATCCATAAAAAAGAAATAAATTGAAAACTAACTCTAGTAATCATAACCTCAAAGGTCAATGTATTAAATAATTTAATGCAATGAAAAAGAGGGGAAGAATGGATAAGAAAATAATCCCAACATTTTGCTGCATGCATGAACCATCTAAAAATTCAGTCAACAAGCATTTCTTACGAGATTGCTATATCCCAGGCATTTTTCTGGGTACTGGAGATAGAAAGGGAAGAAACAACAGCATGGTGAGACAGTCACTCTCCTAAAGGATCTTACAGTCAGAGACACTGTGTACAAATGGAAAACAAGAGGATATGAATCATTACTATTACAAAAACAGCGGCAGTTGTAATCATGCTCTCAGACAAAGGACAAATTCAAAAATTCAAGAGAGATAGAACAAGGAAACTATGTTATCCTCCAAGTTACCATAGACAGAAAAATGATTTTAAACCAGTAACAAAGAGAACTTCAATTTAAAAAGATTTATTAATGTCAAAAGCAATAGTCCCTGAACAGAAAAGGTGGGCTTAGTGGGTAACTGAATCTTCATAATTACTTCCAATGTCCCTCATTACCATTGAATGATGAGTGAGAGGGAAAGACACTTTGAAGGGAGCTAGGGAAAAGAGACTAATGCCACCACTATTAGGAAAAAAGTCTACTAGGTCTACAGATAATAGCTCATAACTTCAAGGTTTGTAAAATACTTTACAAATATTATCTCATTTGTTTCTTACAACAACCCTTCAAGATAGGTGCACATTTTACAGATGAGGAAACTGAGGCAAACAGAGGTTAAGTTACTTTTTCAGGGTCATAAATGAGTTAATAATGGAATAATGATGTCAAGTCTTATACATGGCCTTAAGCAATCAAGTATACCAGTGTAGTTGGGAGGAAGTAAAACCAGGTAACAGACCATAAGAGAGAATGGGGGGAGGGGTGTGGATCTCATACTTTATGTAAGACAGCAGCAAGATGGACCGACATAAGGGAAACATAGCCGACAGGACTAGGGAGAGAAGAGTCATGTGTAGACCCCATCTACAGTGTCTATCACGTGCGGTTCTCAATGTCCTCCTTTAGTGTGCCGATCCAAGTTGGAGAAGATCCAAAAGGAGAGTGGGTAGAATTGGGAGGGGTCTAGAGACTGAGTACAGATCACACCCCCTCCAGCTAAGATGTAACTGTTAGAAAGGCTGAGGGAGCATGGCACAATAGAGTGAGAGCTGGATTCAGAACCTGAGGTCCTGAGTTCAGATCTCACAGATGACAACTGTAACCTTGGACAAATCACTTCAAGTAAGTTACCTGCTTGGCTGGGCAAGCAAGCCCCCAAGACCTGCATTGTGGGATTTTCAGGCATGCTAGCACACTGGCTGGAGAGTTAGGCTAAGAGAGAGCACTGGGGGCAGCCTCTTTGGAAGAGGAGACAAGCAGGACAGATCTACCGATAGACTCGGCCAACCTCGCCAGCTGCCTTCTGACTGCCAGGCTCCCATGTCCGC
>NW_027185759.1:9052327-9074782 GCF_028583685.1 Petaurus breviceps papuanus | reverse complement strand
GTTTCTATTTCCTTATGCCACGTATAGAATTTATAGATTTACAGTAGTAGGAAGGGACCTTCCAAGCCATCTAAGCCAACACATTCATTTTACAAATGAAAAAATTGGGGCCCAGAGGTTGCTTTGCTCAAAATCACACAAGAAGTAAGAGTCAGGATTTGAACCCAAAGATTCTGCCTTCATATTCAGGGCTCCTTCCCTTGGACCACATGGACTTGTGTTTTAAGACTATTTCTTTTCTGAATTTATTATTATTTTAATTAATTATATTACACATTATAGAATTAATTATAATTATTGTTCTAATTAATTTAATTTAACTTTTCCACCTTTATAATGTTGCTGTAATTGGATAAATCATTCTCCTGACTCTTCTTAAGGTGTCACTTTAGACAAGTCTTCTTAGCTTCCTCTTTAACCATCCCTTTAATCAGTTCTTACGGTGCAATAATATCTCATTACCTTAATACGCTGTAATTTGCTTAGCCATGCCGCAGTTGATGGCCACCCCCTTTGTTTCCAATAAGTTTGCTTTGCTTGTGATTATTCCCTTCCTGGTTTTATCCTGCCCCCTCCCCAAGCCTCCTCTCCATATATCTTGCCTTTCCTTTTGGAGTTTGATGTATTTTTAGATCATCTCTTTGTATGTAATTGTGTGTTTGTTAAATCCTCCTTTTTCCATTTCATATATAAGGAAGATTCATCTAATGCCCCATCACCTGACCCCTTCCTCCATGTTTGTATAGCCTTCTCACCAACTCTAATGATGAGAAATAGTTAGGGTACACTGATGGATTGCTTTTACCCTCTCTTGTCCTTTCTTTTTTAAAATTCTCAGAACAGACAGAGATAAGATGGCAGAATAGGAGTTTAGGGGAACTCCCCAACCCCTAAAAGAAAGCAAACAATTTTTCCAAACAGATCCAAAAAATGTCCCAGACAGTCTTGATGGGAAATTCAAGACAAAGTCACCGGGAGTCATTTTTCCAGTCCTAGGACAGCATATGTGAAAAGGTCTTGTGGATGCTGGCTAGGGAGTCTGGCCAGGGATGTGGTATAAAGAATTTCAGCAGGGAGAGGGGCTTTTCACTGGAAGAAGCAGATGTCCCAGGTATCTATCAAGACTTCCCCAGACCCACACCAGGGCACCTCTAAGGGCACAGGTACCAACGGGCAGTTTCATCTCCTACTAACCTACTCTGGCTCACAAACTGAGGGAAGATTGACAAGGAGATCTATAACTTGGGGTGGTGAGATCTATAACTCCCAAGTTGGGAAGCTGTGGTTAGTGCTCTGAGAAAGAACCGGATTCAGAAGCAAGCAACAGTGATATGGACCTGAATCCTGCAAAAGAATAACCAGATAAGAAATCCAGATCAAAGGAGAGCCTGAAGTTCTGTCTTTCTGAACCAACAGATTTTTCCAACTGGCTGATAGTGGATGAGCTCAGCAGCAGTCTTCTGTTGCTATGACCCAAACCCAGGTGAGGGATTTGCAAAGCTCGTATAAAAGGCACAGCAGCCACATTTTGCCCTGAATCAGACCACTTTGACAGTGCTGAAAGCTTGCAAGTCCCCAGGCTGAACTGTTCCCAAGATCCTGGGACAACACAATGCTCAAAACCCTAGAAAGGTGGCAATAGCACCCCTCCAGACTTTCCCTATAGAAGTGCACAGAGTCCAGTCCTAAAATCAAGTCTAAAGTCAAAACATAAGCTGGAGGAATGAGTAAACAATAAAAGAATCCCACCATAAAAACCTACCATGGTGATAGGGCTGCTCGAGATATAATCCAGAAGACGGGAATGACTGAAACATCTGCAAGCAAAGCCTCAGAGAAAAACTCGGGGTAGGCACAAATTCAATTAGAATTCCTGGAAGAGATGAAAAGGGACATTAAAATATTTTTTTTGTCAAAGAAGTGAGAATACTAGAGGAAAATTCTGGGAAAAAAATGGTTATAGAAGAAGGAATTAAAAAGAAAATTAATAGCTTGTCACAAGAGGTACAAAACCTTGCCCAGCAACCATCCTCCTGAAAAAGAGAATGGATCAATTAGAAGCCAATGGCTCCATGAGACAACTAGAAATATTAAAACAAAGTCAAAAGACTGAAAAAAGAAGAAAAAAAATTAAGGCATCTCATAGCAAAAAATAATAATAACTGACCTGGAAAAATAATTGAGGATAAAAAAAATAAGAATTATTGGATCACCTGGATGCCATGAACAAGCAAAAAAATCATTTGAACATAATATGTTCAGAAATCTTAAAAGAAAACTTCCCAAATCCTTGGAATATGAGGGTAAAGTGAAAATAGTAAGATTCTACTAGTCACCATCTTGAAAGAACCGTACAGCCAACATCTAGTGCTTCTATGTCAAAGGAAAAAAGTACTGCAAACAGCCTGAAAGCAAATACTGAAGTACCAAGGAGCCACAGTCAGGATCCCATGCAATTTAGGAGTCACCACTGTCAAGGAGAGGAGAGCTCGGAACACTTCATTCCATAAATGGAGGTTTTTCTTAAAATAAGTAGTATCTATCTAAAACCATCAACAATCATTATCTGTAACAGTGACATGCTAGAAGTCTTTTAAACCGAATCAGGAGTGCAACAAAGATGCCCGTTGTCACCATTATTATTCAATACTGTACTAGAAATGCTAGTTATATCAATAAAAGAAGAATAAGAAATGGAAGGAATTAGAATAGTGAATGAGGAAAGAAGACTATTCACTCTTTGCAGATGATATGGTGGTATATTTGTAGAATCCTAGAGAATCAACTAAAAACCTAGTCAATATAGTTCACAACTTTATCAAAACTGCAGGATATAAAATAAATCCACATAAATCATCACCATTTCTATATATTATCAACAAAGTCCAGCAGCATGAGATGAAAAGAGAAATTGCATTTTAAATAACTGTAGACAATATAAAATACTTGGTAGTGTACCTGCCAAGATAAACTCAGGAACTATATTAACACAATTACAAAACATTTTTCACACAAATAAAGTCAGATCTAAGCAAATGGAAAAATTTTAATTGTTCATAGGTGGGCTGAGACAATATAATAAGATGATAATTGTACCTAAATTAATTTAATTATTCAGTGCCATATCAATCATATTACAAAAATTATTTTAGAGCTAGAAAAATAATAACAGAATTCATCTGGAAGAACAAAATGTTAAGAACATCAAGGGAGTTAATAGAAAAGAATGTGAAGGAAGGTGGCTTAGCTATGCCAAACTGTATTACAAAGTGGTAATCATCAAAACAGTCTGGTGCTGGCTGAGACCCAGTGGTAGGTCAGTTGAAATAGATCGGGTACACAATACATAGTTAGTAATGATAATAATCGAGGTCTGAATAAACACAAAGATCTCAGATCTTGGGCTGAGCTTAATATTTTACAAAAACTGCTGGGAAAACTGGAAAGCAGTTTGGCAGAAACATCTTACACAGGTTATCAAAATGAGGTTAAAATGAGTACATGATTTAGACATAAAGGGTGATGCTGTAAACAATTTAGGGGGTTACAGAGTAGTTTATCTGTCAGATCTATGGATAAGGGAAGAATTTATGACCAAACGAGATAGAGATCATTACAAGATGTAAAATGGAGAAGTTTGATTACATTAAATTTAAAAGGTTTTGCCACAAACAAAACCAACACAGCCAAGAAGGAAAGGAAAAAAAATTGGAGAAAAAATATTTATAGCAAGTTTCTCTGACAAATGCCTTGTTTCTCAAATAATGAGTCAAATTTACAAGAATACAAGTCGTTCCCCAATTGATAAATGGACAAAGTACATAAAAAGACAGTTTTCAGATGAAGAAATCAAAACTATATAGTTATATGGAAATATGCTCTAAATCACTATTGATTAGAGAAATGCAAATTGAAAGAACTCTAAGGTACTACCTCATACCTTTCAGATTGGCTAGTATGATAGAAAAAAATGACAAGTGTTTCAGGGGATATGGGAAAATTGGGATACTAATGTATTGTTGGTGGAGTTGTAAACTTATCCAGCCATTCTGGAGAGGAATCTGGAACTATGCCCACAAGGCTATACAACTACATATTCTTTGATCCAGCTATACTACTACAAATCTCTATCCCAAAGAGGTTCCCCCTCACAAAAAGAGAAAGAATAGAATGTATATACAAGACTATTTATAGCAGCTCTTTTAGTGATGGCAAAGAATTGGAAATTGAGGAGATATCCATCAATTGGGGAATGGCTGAACAAGTTGTGATACATGACAGTGAAGGGCTACTTTTGTGCTGTAAGAAATGATGAGCAGGCTGTTTTCAGAAAGACCAAGAAATGATTTACAGGAACTGATGTATAGTGAAGTCAGAAGAACCAGTAGACCATTGTACACATAGACATATAACAGCAACGTTATACAATGATCAACTGTGAGTGACTTAATTATTCTCAGCAATACAAAAATCCAAGACAATTCTGAATGAAAAATACTACCCACCTCCAGAATAAGAACAGATGGAATCTGAATGTAGATCAAAGAATACTATTTTACACTTTTATTTTTTCATTTTTATCTGTTTTCTTTCACAAAACTACTAATATGGAAACACGTTTTACATGAATACGCATGTATAATGTACATCATATGGCTAGCCTTCTCAAGGAGGGGGAGGACAATTTAGAACTCAAAATTTAAAGAAACGTTAAAAATTGTTTTTACATGAAATAGGAAAAAATATTTTAAAAGAAAAATACTATATTCTAGAAAATAAAGGATATAGCCTTACAGTCAAGAATAACTTGCCCCCCAAAACTGAATATAACCCCAAAGTAGAAAAATAGACCTTTAATAACCTATGTCGAAGGTTTCTAACCATTTCTGATGAAAAAATCAGAGCTGCAGAGAAATATTGAAGTTCACACAAAGATGTTAAGAAAAACATAAAAAGGTAAACATGAATGAACAGTAATAAAAGTCTAAATAAGGATAAGTGTGACAGCTAGGTGGCACATAGCACAGAGCACTGAGCCTGAAGTCAGGAAGACTCATCTTACTGAGTTCAAGTCTGGCTTCAGACACTTAACTAGCTGTGTGACTGTGGGCAAGTTGCTTAACCCTGTTTGCCTCAGTTCCTTATCTGTAAAATGAGCTGTAGGAGGACATGGCAGACCACTCCAGTATCTTTGCCAAGAAAATCACAAATGGCATCACAAAGAGTTCAAAATGATGAAACAACAACAAAAATGACAAACAAGCAAGGACAAACGGCTTACATTCTAATACGGGAAGATGATATATGTGTCCTCATGGAGCCCTATGATCATCAATCAGGGAGACTAATTAGAAAGAAGGCTTAAGAGGGTTTATGTCTTGATAATCTTAAGAGAAGAATAGAAAAAGAGGGAAAGAAGAATACACTGGAAGGAGGAGGAAAATTAGGGAATGTTATCTCATATGATCAGAGTATACAAATAAACTTCTATACGAACAAGGAGGTGGGATATGGACGGGAGTTACTGACACTTGAACTTCATTCTCATCTAACTGGTCAAAATAAGAAAAAGTATCCAAATAGACACACAGAGTTACGTAAAAATAAATCTTACTCTAAAGAGAAATGAAAGAAGAAAGAATTGGTAGGAGAGTAGTTTAAGGGAGGAATTAGTCGCAAGCAAAACAAACTCTGAGGATGTGCAAAAAATATTAATTGCTATTTTTGAGGTGGCAAAGAAGGGGAATCTGAGGGAACCCCATAAATTGGGGAATGATTGAACAAATTGTGGTATATAAATGTGATGGAATATTATTGTGATCTAAGAAATGATGGAGATGATTTCAGAGAAATCTGAGAAGACATCGGAACTGATGCAGAGTAAAGTGAATATGGTAAAGACAAACAATTTTGAAAGAATTAGGAAAGAATTCTAATTAGTATATATGTGTCTCATTCTTCTCTCAGGGTCCTTCACCTCTTTATCTGTAGGTACATAGATTGTTTCATCATTAATCCTCTGGAATCATAGTTGAATATTGTTTTAAAACTTAGCCATTGTGTAAATTTGTTTTACTTTACTATACATGCTTGTAATAGAAGTTTTCCCCCATATTCTCAACTGTGAAGTGAGTTGGGGTGGGAAGTTAAGAAGTTGGATTTTTGCTAATTAAAAAAAATATGATTTTCAAAATCCTTAAAAACAAACTGATCCACCCCTTGGTTCCTAGTCTTTCTTAATTATCTTCCTCAATACCTTTTGAAGACAGTAAAATTATGAAAGGATAGTTATTTCTTTTCCCTTTTTTATAATATTTGTACTTCATAATCGTACCAATCCTTCCAATTCTCCAATTTACATTTCTAAGTTTCTCTTCAATCCAGGCATCTTTTATCAGGAATGTGTGAAAATCCTCCCTTTTTTTAAAAGGTATGTTATTTCCCCTGTGGGATTACTGTCACTTCTGAGGATGAGTTATTCTCTTCATAAGCCTACGTCATTTTCATTTTGGGATATGGCATTCCTAGATCTTCTATTATTTATAGTAGAAGATGCTGGGTTTTGTGTGATCCTCACTATGTTTTCTTTGTATTTGAACTCTTTCTTTCTGGCTGCTTGTAATATTATTCCTTTAACACAAAAGTTCTGGATTTTAGCTATGGCATGTGAGGAATTTTTCCTTTGGAAGTTTCTTTCAGAAGGTGATTATTGAATTCTTTCTGTTTCCACTTTATGCATTGATTCTAATGGATCTGGACAGTTTCCAGGGATGTACTATTGAAATGATAGTGTCCAGACTTTGATGATGATGGTGATTTTCAGGGAATCCAGTGATTCCTAAATTATCTCTCTTTGACCTATTTTTCAGGTTATTTTTTGAAAATTCAAAATACTTTAGATTTTCTTTATGTTTTGAATCTTTTGATTTTATTCTAATATTTCTTGCTGTCTCATGAAGTCATTGATTTCTGGGTTTTTTTTTTCTAATTTTCAAGGAGTCTGTTACTTTGATAAAATTCACCACTTCCTGTTCTAAGTTATTTATTTTCTTCCAAATCTTTCTTGAGAACCTTAATTTCACATGTTATCGCTTGATTGATTTCTTCTAGGTAGTCATGCATTATTCCCTTAGTTTTTAATATAAATTTTCTTAAAATATTCTCTAAAAAGTGCAAATTCTTTTCATTGTTTTAAATATAATCCATGTGGTTATTTTGAAGGTTTTAGTATAATCTATTTCCATTTATGCCTTGATAGTAAAGAGATTCTATAAAGCAAGTATTTCATTATTTAGCAAATTTGCCTCTGTTTGAAACAGGCCAAGGATTCATAATTGTATTGCTGAGATAATTGTATTGCTTGGATAATTGTATTGCTGAGAACAGCTAAGACATTCACAGTTGTTCATCATTCAATATGCCATTGCTGGGTACGATGTCCTGCTTCTGCTCACTTCATTCTCCATCAGTTCATGTAAGTCTTTCTGGAGGACCATGCCTTTTTAACTTTAACAACAGAAGTAATTGTCTTTCTTTGAAATGAAAAACGTTGATAGTACTTTTTAATTCTTCTTACTATTGTGGCTCCGTTGGAAGCAAATGGTTAGAAATCTTGTTGTCCCCAATGCAGAATATCAAATGCTGTGCTGACAGTTTACATAGTGTTTGCTATGGTGCTTATATGTCTCCAGGTATTTTATCTGTTTTGCGGTGTTAACCAATAAGCTTAATAACTTTAAGGTGAATATTTCCTCATATAACAAACGATTTTAGTTGATAACTTTATTTTAATCACACTTTATTATTTGCTTAATACTTTTTATAAGTGACCCGTGGAGCAATTGAAATCATTGCTATCTAAATGTAGCATTTGCATCATCAGCATAATTGTGATCCCTCTTTCTCCCATACCCAAGAGCTGTCAGTCAAATTCAAGATTGTAACTAGCAATGTTTTTTTTTTTCCTTTGTAGCACTAATTTTTAAATGAACATTCTACATTCCCAACTAACTGTTGTTGCCAGGGCATGATTTTGATAAACTTTAATAGATGCTGCAATAAATCAAAATTGTGTAGGCTGTAAAATTATGGATATATTTTCATTCTGAATGCTGTCATTTTATGACAAGATATAGTCTTGTATAGTTTTGTTCTTTTGAAGTCTTTCCAAGCCTCTAAAGTACTGTAGGCTGTTAGTGCCTAAAATGTTGGTAAATTTTCCTTTGCCTTGTCTATATTTTTGTTCTTGATGTTTTCTCAACTGGGATATTTAGAGACTGAGCGTACTTGGAGTGCATTGCTCTTAGGGCTCTTTCTGCTAAATTGAAATTAGCTGATATTCAGTTATTTTATAATACCTGTAAATACATTACACAATTTTCCTAACTCAAAACCCTATAGTGTGATGTAAGTCTTTGACCTAAGCAGGCTGTAGACTTCATCCCCAAATAGAAAGCAATCCTATTTGAGATTGTGGCAATCACTGTATTGGAACCTCAATTCTAATAGTGTTTACTCTAGAATGGAATTCAATTTAAGAGAATTCTCTCTTGTATTCTCCCCAAGAAAGTTTACATAGTTAAGTACCTAGAAGACTTCATTATGAGGAAAATCTGTGCTGAGTGATTCCAAAGCTCCTGTGCTGAGTGATTTTGAGATTAGAACTGTTGGATTGAGGGATGATTTAGAAAGCAGACTTCAAACAGCTTGTTCTTCTGAGGAAAACTAAGACTATAACATTAATAACATTATCCTTAAGTTCTTTTAGGAGGAACTTATGACCTGTCAAGATAAATTTGAGAGTCCCCCAGATTCTGTGCTCTTCCAATGAACGTGTTGTCCACAGGACGGATCCTGCTCAGAGCTGGGCATACTTCCACTGAAGGTGGCTGCAAAGATGTGCTAGTTGCCAAACTGTGTGCATTTCCCTCCTTGGTAAGAGAAGTGCATGCCATGGACTAGATACGGAGGTTCTCTAACTGACACTAAGTTCACAAAATTTTGTTTTCCCATTGGGGAACTTTGGTCTCAGGCACATTTTTTAGGGCACCGCTGAGAAGATCCTGTATGGTGACTGACTTGTCTGTTAAAACTATTGGATTCATTCATGAATTCTCTTGCATGGGATGTTTGGAGTTGCTAAGAGTGGTTCTTTGGTTGTGGTTAATACCCATCATAAATGAGACACATTCAGGTTAAAATGGACTGCATGTTATAACTTTGTAGTAGTAAGAGAGTTTGGTGTTTGAAAATTATTAATTCTTTTGTAGCAGTGATTCATAAATATGTTTTAAAGAGAAGTGGAGGGATATCAGTTAAAATGACATTGAATAGATTTTTCTAGTAACAAGTTGATCTAAATCTTGGCTTTGAAGTGGATGCATCAATATGTTTTCAATATACCTTAAGATGCTTTCAATATTTTAAGATCATCAGAATGAAGGTCATAACTGTGGATTTTATGTTTCACCAATAATTGAAAATGCTGGTGTTTTTGTTAAACTGACCAAACTATTGAAATCCTTTGAAATATAGGTGGTGACATCATGAGCTACAATTTTATATCCATACTGTTATTTCTTTTTTACTTTTTAAAGTCTTGACAAATGAAAATAAAGCAAAACTGAAGGCTAAAAAAATAAAGAGAAACTCCAATTGCCTTTGAGCCTTTGCTTGCAACTGTAATGGAGTAATTCTCTCTTTCAAGGCTAAAATTTTGCATATCCCTGCATATAAGCCTTTATTGTTCTCCATATCTCCCTGTATTTACGCATCTCTCTAGTCTTCACTCCTGAAACTGGGTTCTGTGCCAGGGCCCAGGTTTCACATTCTACTCCATTATTGGGTGAAGTGGTCAGTTTTGCTTGGTTTCAGCCTGATTCACCTAGATTCCTACTCTGTCCTCCACTTGCTGCCATTAGGCACCCAAGGTCCTTTGAGGTTCAGATGACTGGATCTTCAGGATCCTCTCTGGTGTCTAAGGACCTCAATGCCCCTGTTCCTCAGGTCTAGGCCTGAGTGCTACCACACTCTAACTGGTTGCTGCTACTTCTGGCATCTTTCAAGGTCTATGTCCTTTCACCTTTCAATGTCCCGAGCCAGTTTCTAAGACTATAATGTGAAGAGAAAGTGCCTCCATTTATTAGTGAAGGGAGTTACTCATACAATTAAACCACAAGTCCAATTCCAAAGCTAAGGTATTACATGCCTCATTTTATTTGATTCTCATAACAACCCTGTGAAGAAAGGGCCATTCCTCTTGCACCAATGAGGAAAATATGGCACAAAAAGGTCAGTTGTCTATGGTCACCCAGCAAACATTAGAGGCACCATTTGAAACAAAGTGTCACCTGGCTCCAAGGCCAAAATCCTTTCCCCTGTATAATATGCAATGATTTGGGGTAGCTAGGTGGTACAGTCAATAGAGTGCCAGGCTTGGAATTAGGAAGACTCATCTTCCTGAGTTCAAATCCAACGTCAGACACATGTGTGACACTGGGCAACTTAACCCTGTTTGCCTCGATTTCCCCATCTGTACAATGGAGAAGGAAATACTAAGTCACACCAGTATCTTTTCCAAGAAAACCCCAAATGGGGTCACAAAAGGTCAGACACAACTTAAAATGACTGAACAATAAAAATATGCAATAACATGTGTTCAGTCTGTCAGAGAGGGTCAGGCAAGGTGTGATGTGAGGTCCAAAGGGGGAAAAGTCAGCACAGAAGGAAAGGAGGGATGCCCCCCCACCCAAGATGGGACACACTGGTTTTCAATTTTAGTCAAACCACTTATGTGTTAGCTCTCCTTGACTCAACCTCTTTGGGACAAGGAGTGGACCTGTTATTTAATGACTTAGGGTACTCCCACATGAGGAAATTCCTCTACCAATATAGGAATGACCCTTCTCTGAAACTTCTAGTCTCAGAACTGTCTGAGGTCCCGAGAAGTTACATGATTTGCCCAGGGTCACACGTCCTGTACATATGTCAGTAGGAGGACTTGAAGCCAGGTTTTCTTGACTTGGAGGCCAGCTCTACTTCATGCCAGGATGCATCTCTAAAGATAAGTGATAATGATATGCAAACAGACAACAGTACTTCAATGAGCCAAGGGAGTATACTGGCCAGAGAATAATGGCCCCTTAATGTCTCTCTTTGGTCAGGCCAGGTTTCTAAAAGGACCAAAGAGATCATTTTCTCCCTTTTCAAAGTGAGTGGGGTTAAGTAGGTCACAAGCAAAGTTGGCCCTTTGAAAGTCATTTCCAAAGAAATTCTATCTGAAAAGCTTAGTGCTGGGTGAGGCCGGCTGTGATGGGCAGTGGCTTGTAGAGAATCCTTCCTGGGCTGTGGGGTTGGGTGGGCAACTTTTCTGCATGTACCTAGAGGCTGTTCTGAAGTCACTGACTGAGCAGAACCCAGGCCTCCCCTGGCAGTGTCCATGGAAGGTTTCTTTTGGATGTGAGTCTACAGGAAGAGAGCAAAGCACACTGCATGTTTCCTCCCCTTGGGCCAATGACTCCACTTGTTCAAACTGCCCTGATCCGTTGTGATCAAGGATGAACTCTGGATTTAAAGCTATACCAAAGCCAGCTTCAAGGGAGCCTGTATCCCTTAATCCTGGACTGTGAAAGAATCAGTTCCAACCCTTCATGTGGCAGCCCAGAGAGGAGGGGGAGTGGCCCCAGGTCCCCCAGCACATCACTGGCAGATCCAGATCAGTCAGCTTTTCTGGCTTCCAGCTAGAGTTCTTTCTGCCACTTTGGATTGCCTGTTAGCTGCAGAAAGATCCGAATTAGGAGCCTGGAAAACTGGGTCTGATGTCCACCTCTGCTCTTCACTTGATGTGTGACCATGGGATATTTACCCCGGCTCTCTGGGCCTCTGGCTACTCAGCTGTAAAATGAAGACAATCATACTTGTTCTACCCGTGCCATGGGGTTGCTGTGGGCAAAGGGCCACAGAGAATGTGAGCTATAGCCCCTGGAATCAGAGGTTAGGAGCTAGAAGGAGCCCTAGAGGCCATTCAGGGCACTGTACACATTGTACAGATGAGGAAACTGAGGCCCATAAGGGGAATGATACCTGCCCAAAGTCACATAGAATAAGTCGACAAAGACACATTTGATCCCAAGTTCCCTGATTCCCAATCCATTGCTTGGGAAGATGTATACCTGTAGAACAGGAGTTTTTTAATTAACCCCCAAGAGTTTCATGAAGAGATTTCAAGGAATTCATTGAACTTAGCTGTGAATAAAATATTTCTTTTCACTAGCCTTTAATTGAAATCTGGCATTTCCCTCAACTATTTAAAAACATTCTGAAAAGAGGTCCATAGACTTTACCAGACTTCCCAAGGGGTCTAAGACACAAAAAGGGTTTCAGAACCCTTTTGCAGAATATAGGTTCCATAAGAGCAAGTACTATATCTTTTAATCCTTGATTGGGGGCAGATAGGCCTTCCCTAGGTCCCTGAAATAATAGTCTATGGTCATTCACCTACAACACCTCCGTGTAAGGCTGGTTCCAAGGAAAGAAGTCAGCTGAGATGGTATACCAAGGGAGGGAAGGCAAGTAGAAGGCTTTTTGAGCTTCGATTTGGTCTCACCCCTCCTCCCAACAGCATCGAGGACTTTTGGTCTTTCTAGACAGACCTGGGCAATGAGGGGCCCCAGGATTCTCACACCTGACCTCAGGAGGTGGGAAGCCTGGAATCGGCAGCAAAGGACCTCAGACAATTCACTTGGTCTTAGAAACCTGAGCTTTCTGCTTCTAGGGTCTCCCACCCACCACAAGCCTTTTCTAACCCTTTCTTGTTCTCATTCTCTGTATTCTCCCCTTCCTCAGCTGTGGTGCCTCCAAAAGATGCAAGGCCAGACCTGCTTTTCATTGTTCTAGTTTCCATGTCCAGCATGTGCCACCTTACCTGGCATGTAGGGAGATAATAAATAAATGAAGATCTGTTGGATTCATAGTCTAATCTCTTCCTCTTTTGCTTTTTCAGACCCCGCAGAACTCTGGGCCTGGGATGTTGCCATTCATCTCTAAGCCATCTCGCTGCACCGATCATCCTTCCCTCCGTCCTCTCATTTCATCTCTTGTGACTTCATCTGCACTACCCAGCTCAGGTTCATGTCCTGGTTTAATCCTGAATAAAGAAAAGCCCTGTGGAAAAGTAAATCCAGGACTTGCAGGAGAGAGAGAAAAGAAAATTCCTCTCCCTTCAAATAAGTAGGGTCGGGAGTGCCAAGCTGTCCACATGATAGGTTTAGGTGACTTGGCTAAGGTCTAGGGGGATTTAGCCCTTGGCCTTGGCCTCATTAATACTATGCTCTACCCAGCAGATGTGGTGGCCACTTGCCCAAACTTTGCCATGACCCCCAGCATGAAATGGAGCCAGAAATGCCACATACGGTCCGACCCCGCCACGAATGAAGAAAGGACACACTGCCAGACTAACGGGGCTCACGTTTCACCGTTTTATTCTTGGTTTTATACAGCTATATTTTACAATGCAGTGACGCGGTTTAGACACAGCCCAATCCTGTCTCTGGAGGACCTATATGATGCAAGCGTGACGCAGCATGTGATAAGACAAACATTCCCAAAGAGAGAGCTTAGTGAGTGCCAGCTTCAAGTCCCTGTGTCTGCCTGCGCCTCAGAAAGGAAGGGGGCTCATCTAGTCCATACATTGAAAACTTCCATGGAAAAAAGGCACCGTGAGTACACGTCGTACGGATATATACAAACTCAAAACTAGAACAAAATGACGCATTTTTTTTCCTTCTGCAGCTTTTTTTGTGTTTTGTTTTAATACACACTTTTGTAAATTGTAAACCTTCACTTGCAAAAAAATACAAATACACTGAGGCGTTTTAGACAAAATATCTTCTTACTTACACAGATGCAATACTTAAAATATTTTGTAAGGGCTCTATCTCAATAAAGATTCTCAGATCCGTGTCTGCCCGCAGATACAAAATCGAGCCTTTAATGCAGTTTTATTTTTAATATATCTTTTTTGAGGTTTATATATATTTATTATATATATTTATATATATTTACAACTCTGCCATATATTCCTTCACCTTTGGTTAAAAAAATTAAAGCCCTCTCTTTTATAACATACTGAATTCTCTTCTTTTAAAAGAATGCACATTTACATACAAAAGAAACATCTGTTCCCACAAAACATATACATTCCTCATTTTTCAGAACGAGTCAAGTCAGATTCCAAAGCTTCTGTGCACTCCCCCATGGGGCGATGGGTAAAATGACCTTTCTTTTCATTTGTCACTGATATAGTTTTCCTAACGCATAGGAGATTGAGCTTTTTTGTTTGCTTGTTTAAGTTACGTCACTGGGTGAGTGGGAGGATTTATATGTTTCTTCCCCCTTTGTCTTTCCCCGCCCCCCCACCCCCCTCCCAACTCCACCCCCCTTTATGATCTGCACAAATAGATGAGAAGAGGCACTACATCATGGGATGGACATTTGTAAAGTGTTGCAGTATCCTTTGGATAACTTCCAGAGAGGGGCCCCTTCGCAATGCTTTCAGCAAGCCTTGGGCAGCTCCGGGGGCAGGTCGCCAGCAGAGACGCGGTACTGAACCTTGGTGTTGGTGATGGCGCCGTGCTTCTGCCGCAGGTGAAGCCGCAGCTGGCTTTTGTGGCGGAAATGCAGGTTACACTTCTCACACTGGGGGAAAGAACAGAAGCAAAGGAGTGAAAAGACCCGGCTGAAGTATCCCACCTCTCCAGGCCCCGGTTCCTCGTCTGAAGAGTGAGGAGGCTGCCTTCAGGGACTGGCAGGGACGGGCAGTGCTCACTTCAGCCTCTCCGAAGATCAGTTCTCGCGGACACTTTCATGTTCTTTCTTACCCATGCCTTGGGGCATATTTCCCATGGACTTGTCCCTGCAATCCTTCCCAGAAGGCTTGAAGAAAGATAGGACCATCCTGAAGATGAGTCCAAAGCCAATTTTCCACTAAGATTCGACCAGGGAAAAGGCAGCCGGCCGATGCTTCGATAAAGGGTCATTCCCTGAGGGGTTCGTGACCTAACAATTCTACACCCCTGATATCAGCTGAGAGGGGAAGCCTTTCAATATGTTTCTTAGAGAAAAAAAGACAAGGAAGTCCCTTATTCTAAGTCATAGCCTGGCTTTAGAAGAGGAAGAGGAGCCGTCAAACTGAAGAGATCTGTGGTCTCCTTGTCCCTCTTGCACAAGCCCATCCCGCCACTCGCTCTGTGATCTAAGGTAGGACACAAACTCTCTGGTCTAACTTGCTTGCCTTGTGATATTTACTCAATTAGTTTGGGGTTGGGTCCTCTGAATGAAGGCAGGGAGCTGAGAGATCAGTCAGTCGACAAGCCTTGATTCAGCACCTGCTATCTACCATAGTCTATGCTGTTTGTCCTTAATCTCTTCAAGAACTGAGTCTACGAGTGGTACTCACTTCTGGCAGAAGACCATTTCCATACTTGATTTCATGGCGATGAGATCTTCCCTGCCAGATGAATGTAAGTTGTGAATTCCCTATGGCTTAGCACATGGGCTGCTGTGGCCTCCTCGCTAACGACCACCTCTGAACCTAGCCAAGTTGGTGCTTGGTAATAGGATGGCTCCCTGGGGCCCCTACTCCAAGGCTTTCCATATGGGTAGAGCCTGTAAGACCTTCTGCTTGTCTGCCACGGCCTCTGAAGCCCAGGATCTCCTCCAATGCCAGCTCCAGGAGGAGCTGGATGAAAACCAATTAGGGCAGAAGGGGTCTCTGAGGCAGACTGTGTCGTACTCCCGAGTTAGGGTGGACCGTGTCCATGGAAGATTAACCTCCTTGTTAACTTCCAAGTCAATAAACATTTATTAAAGACCTCCTAGGTCAGGAATTTTTAAACTGGAGTCCATGGGCTCCCAAAGGTTCTTTGTATAGATTTCAGGAGGTTCATGAAATTGGATGGAAAAAATATCATCTATTTTCACTAACCTTTTGTTTTCTTTGTATTCTATGCACTCATTTGCTGCAATTAAAACCATTCTGGTCAGGGTTCTGTGGGTGTTGCCAGTCTGCCCAAAGGATCCATAACACAAGAAAGTGTAAGGACTCCTGTACTAAGTCCTATTCAAGGAGCCAAGGTCATGAAAACAAAAAGCTAAAGGCCCTGCCTTTTCAGGAGGTTACAGTTCATTGGATGATCTGCTTATCTCATAACAAGACTGCCTGCTTGGGACTCCTAGATGGGAAAGGCCCTTCCACAGATTGCTACAAGCATCCTTAGAGCTGGATGGGCCCTTAGAGATCGCACATCATCGGAGCCCTTCAATTTTACAGATGAGGAACCTGAAACCCATCAAAACCAAACCAAACAAACAAAAACGCCTTGCCCAAATCCAAGGTTCTTTCCACAATATGCTTCAAGATGAGGCAAAACCCCTGGGTTCTTTCCCCAACTACCCCACAAACCCCATCCCTAGAAAGCTTGTGTAAGAACAGGGCTCACGTACATGGTAGGGTTTTTCTCCTGTGTGAATGCGCAAGTGGCTTTTGAGGGTCTGCAGGTGCCGGAAACGGGTGCCGCAGATTTCACACGGATAGGGCTTCTCCCCAGTGTGGATGAGCACATGCGCACGCAGGTGGGCCACCTGTCAGGGAGGAAGCAGGGATGTCAGTGGTGGGCCAGCAAAGGTACCCCAAACAGAAGCACAGAGACAGACAGACAAAGAGCTCCCCAGATGCACAGATAGAGTCCTCCACTCGCCTGGACGAATCTTGCTCCACAGGTCTCACACTTGTACGGCTTCTCTCCAGAGTGAATGCGAGTGTGAGTCTTTAGGTTGGCTGGCCGGTTGAACTGGGCTCCACAAATGTTGCAGCGATAGGGTTTTTCCCCTGTTGCCAGAAGGAGAGAATGGAGACTACGTGGTAAGTGGGCATTGCCAAGGCTGAAGCTCAGACAGACAGAATATTCACTGGAGGTTAGGCTGATGAGGGTGAGATGGGAAAGCCAGGATTTCTGTCATCCCAAAGGAAAGGCAGGCAGCCTGAGAAGCCAGGAATCCTGACCCAGAGCCTGCTGCTCTGTGATCCTTCTGTTGGAAGGATCAGAGGGTCTTAGACCTTGAACGAGACAAGGCTGTGTATAGTCCAAACCCCCCATGTTGTAATTGAGGGCACTGAAACCCAGAGAGATCACAGCAACACAGGAGTTTAGACACAAGTTAGAAGGGACGTCAGAATCACCCCCTTCCAATGGTCCATGCAGGGTGAATCATGTGCCCAAGGTCACCCTGGTATGTATCCTCTGGCTTCCAGGGCAATGATTTTCCCATTAGACCCATCTGCTTCCTTGGGTTTGGCTTTTGCCTTCATCAAATGTCTGTTTTGAAGCAGATAAAGAAATGCAGATTGGGCAGACAAGTGGGTTGGTGGGGTATCTTCTGTCCCTCTAAGCTGCTTCTATCCCAGATCCATGGGATCTGCTCACTTTAGAGAGAGACCAGTAAGTCTTGGGGAGGGGGGTGGGGTTAGAAGGCAATTTCAGGGACTGTATTGGTTCAATAAAGTGTTTAAGTCCCCTGGGATAAAGTTTTTAAAGGTGACCTTAAGAGAGGAACCGCCAGATCCAGAGGCTAAGCCAACAGGGCCCAACAGCACTGTGGATCCCTGGGCTCTGACTTTGGCATGGCTTCCAGCTAGCTATGTGACCATAAGATACAGTCTCTGTCCCTCAGCTGCCTATCAAATACCAACCCTGCTTATTTCATTGGGTTGTGGTAAGGAGCACTCCCTCCCATTAAAGGGGGGGGCAGTTCTAAATTGGAGGAGCCTGTGGTGGGAAGGCAGAGCAGTTCCCGCAGCACTGCTTGGGGCAGGGGGCTTGGGCTTCTCAGGCACATCAGCCATTCCCCCACCCTGGCAAGCTGCCATGATGATCTGATCGGGGCAGGGCCATACCCGTGTGGACGGTCTTGTGGCTCGCGAGGTTGCCCTTGTAGCGAAAGGAGGCCTGGCAGCGGTCACATTTGTAAGGCTTGTCACTGTGTGTCTGCAGGGTGTGTCTCTTGAGGGACGCCTCCTCTGAGAAGCGGCAATCACACTCATTACAGAAGAAAGCTCCATTTTCTGCCAAGAGTGGGGAAAGGAGGGACCAGGGTCAGCATGGGGAGGAAGGGCATGGGGGCTCCCAGAAGCCCAGCTGGCTCCCCTCTCCCTGGTGCCATCTTGAGTTGTGGCCTCCTGGACCCCCTCCACCCCTCTCCAAGCACTCCTAGAAAATCCAGAGACTTGGGTTCAGAGGACATGAGAGAACTGGTGAGCATGAAAGGAGACAGAAAGAGAGGAGGGAAATTGTTCCTGCCAGGACTTCCCTCATGAGGAAACTCCCTTCAGCAGTGCAGGTCAGCACCTTCTCAGTGAGATATCTGAAACACTGAGCTATTGAGTGACTTGCCCAGGATCACACAGTCAATATGTGTCAGAGGGGAAACGTGGACCCAGGCCCTCCTGGCTTCAATGACCCCTCCCTACCCACTATGCCAAACAGTCTCTATCTAAGGCTCTCTGCTGAGGCCCTGGAAGGATGAACTTGTTCCAGTATTACACGGTAAGGCAGAACAAGAAAGAGGGGGAAGGGGAAAGGAACAGCCCAGATCTTTCACATTAAGAGTTCTCTGCCTCCTCCGAGCCCTCTTGGGTGCAGGTGAGGGGATTTTTCTTTTTTAATTAGAAATGGTGCGAGACCATCTTTCTTCAACTAAACACAGGTTGCCTTGCTACAGTCGGAGTAAAGTAAATGGGTGGGCTATTGCCTGGAAAACTATGGACTGTGCTGGCAGTCTGGACTGCCCAGAGGCTCAGCCCCCAAACACTGCCATAAGTCTGTACTCACCACAGCTGGAGTCCGAGTACTCAGACTGGGTCTCTCCCATCTCCTCTGGGAAGGTGGTGCCTGTGGCATGAAGGCACATCTCCGAATGCTGTGGCGACTGGGAGCCACAGGAGCGGCATTTGGACGAGGGCAGATACAGTGGAGAATGTCCCTCTGTGCTGCTCCGAGGAGAGCCGGTCAGGGACCTGAGGGCGAGAGGGACCGGTGGCTCGATCATTGCAAGCTGGGGCTCCCTGGCCCTTGGCCCGAAAGCAGGGAAGCCCTCTGTCTCCTTGCCCTGGCACTTGGGGGAGCGGCTCCTGATGGCTGGACAGCTCCCTCTCCCCTTCCTTTCCTTTCTCTTCCTAGAATCCCCAGGCCCCCCCTTTCACACAAGGCCCACCCATCTACCCCCTCTACTGGAGATACTTAATATCTACTTTACATTCATTTATTTCTCTAGGAGACTGACAGCTACTTGAGAGCAGATGGCCGACTGTTCATTCTGTCCTTGTCCTTGTCCTCGATCCCAACACCTAGCCCAGTGCCCGGCACAGAGTAGATAAATTAATAAATACTTGCTACATTTAATCTAATCAGAGGTGAATAGTTCCTTCATTGCAGGTTGGCCATACCCTAAGACTGGCTAATGTCCAGTGACTGGTGACATTTCAGTGACCCAAGTTCCCTGCCCTATAGAGAACTGGGAGCCACCCAGAGGACTGGCATGGACACTAAAGCCCACATTCTCCAGTCCTGACTCTGTTGGCATAGCTGGATGAGCTCAGGGTTTGAGGCTGGATTCCAGCCCAGCGGCACCAGTTGTTAAGTATTCCAGTTGCCACCCAGCAGCCATCACGAAAGCCCATCCTCGCTTCCCAGAGAGCACCCTGTGAGCTCACCTGGTGACGATGTTGTTGAGCCTGCTGGCCTGCGATATGGCAGAGTCCTCCGCACTCACACCCAGCTTGGTTGGAGATCGGATGTTGAGATTTTCTGGTTCCAGGGGCTGCTGGCAGGTGGATGTTGGGACGTAAGCTCGGGGTGAGAGGCGGCCCAGTTCAGCCTGCTCAGCCCCGTCTGGCTTGGTGTTCTGGTTGAGGGAGTTGAGGACAATGAATTTGTACTTCTTCCAGTTGCAAGCCTTGGGGTCCGTGGGGCTCTTGGCTGGGGGCGAGCCAGCCCCCTGTAAGATGCAGGCATTCTTGCTGCTGCTGGACTCCGTGGGAGAGTTGGGCTGGCAGTCTGACTTCTGGGGGCTCTGGGGGCTCACCAAGCCCTTGCGGTTCAGTGGTGCATTGGGAGGCTCGAAGTGCAGGCTGATCTCATCCTCGGAGGAGGTCCTCTCCTCCTCCTTGCCAGGCTTGTCACAGGCAAAGTAGGAGTTGTTCCGGGCAGATGGGGCGGCCGGCTTGGGGCCTGCCTCAGTTACGCTGTAGTGCACCTCACTCCGCACCTCCTCTGGGGCAGCCTCTTTCGGGGAATAGATGCTGGCATGGCACATGTTGGCAGAGACCTCCATGACAGCCCGGGTGTAATCTGCAGGGAGGGGCCGGGGGTTATCACAGGGTGGGGCCCGCTCTTTGGGGTACGGGTTGGCCATGGGCATCCGGACATCCCTCAGGTCCTCATCAAAGAAGCCGTTCACCGGGAGCTGGCCATATACCGGATAGGAAGCTGGTGATGCGGTCAAGCCATTGTACAGGCCAGGCGCAAAGGCTCGCCCATCACAGATGGGACCACTCCGCAGGGGGCCATTGCTGTCGGCTACTTCACGGCTCCGATACGCCATGACTTCTGGGGGCAGCAGCATCCGGCCGGCCAGATACTCGTCCCGAGGAGGCTTGACAGCAGACACCATCTCTGCTTCGCTGTTTAAGAGAAAGGAAGGGAGATCAGCCCGTCCCCCAGGAGAAAATGGTCACATGGATTCTTTTCTTCAAAATCACATATTTATAACTAAACCAGATAGACTGATTCTTGTCCTGGTGCTTCCACTAACTGGCTGTGTGAATTTAGGCAGGCCATTTGAATGTGTTCATCTGCACAGTTGATCTCTGTGGTCCCTACTAGCTCTCAACGCGCCTCCCCCCCCCCCCAGAGGGCTGTGAACAGGTAGTAACGGCTGGCACATCATCTCCTATGCCAACTGACGGGTTTCCAAAACACTTGTACATGTGCTATCCTGTCTACCCAGCCAGATGATACGGTCTGTTCCAAGCACGTGTGGAAGGGGCCCTAATGTGGGCTCTTTGGAAGGCTCCTGTCCCTCCCCACTCAGTGTTCTGCACCCTGAGTGTGAATGAATGGTCTCCCCAGGGAATGGGGCACCAGGTCCTGGATGACTAGCCAGGAGGGGCCAACGCTGCCCTCACCCTCCGTCCATTAATGCCCTGCCTCCACAAGGTGCCCAGTGTTCTTCAGAAAGCCCTGGGGCCAAACAGGGACCAGTGACCAAAAGGATCCCAAGGGAAGGGGCCTCTCTAAAGTAAAGGGGGCAGTGCTCCAGCTGTGGAGGGCCCGGGCAAGGCTCACCTGGCTTTGATGAACTTTCGGCACGTGTCCACAACGTGTTCCATCTGCAGGTACATGGCGGTGGCCATCACCGCCATGATGTTCCCCTCCCGCAGGTTCAGGCGGGATGTGTACATGAAGTCCAGAAGGATACAGAAGCCCTCGGGGTTGATTTCAGGGTCAAGGTTGATCACACTCAGGTTACATTTCAGCTGGTCAGTAAAGATGCTGTAGAACAGGCCACTGCCAAAGCAGAGACAGAAAGATGTGATGCCCTGCGCTCTGGGGGAGCGGGCCGCCATGGTCCTGCTAGGTTACGTGCTATGCACTCTGTAACATGGCACTATGCTGGAGGGGGAGAAGCCACATTCTATGGGACAGTGCGCTATATTATATAAAATACAACAGTAAGCTATGTTACTCTAGTATGGAATATAGCAGTATGTCATAGAGAATACATGATGCTTCAGTATAATGGGAGGTCTGCATGCGCATATATGGCCAGCCAATCTCCACTCCGTAAGACACACACACACACACACACACACAGAGTTTGGGGAGAAGGATCCCCAAACATTGGGCAGACAGACACCCATTGTGATGTGAACACAAATGGTGTAGCATGGGGCAAACATGAATGGGTTGCAATTTGCATGTCTGGATGGAGTACCCACATTAGTGAGGTCACAGTTGTGTGTGAGTGTGTATGAGTGTGTGAGAGTGTGTGTGAGAGAGTGTATGTGTGTGCATGGTGTATGTGTGTGTGCATGAGTGTGTGAGAGTATGTGTATATGAGTATGTGTGAGTGTGTGTGTGCATGGTGTGCGTGAGTGAGTATAAGTGTGTATGTGTATATATGTGTGAACATTTGTGAGTGTGTGTGTGAGAGTGTATGAGTGCATGGTATGTGTGAGTATGTGTAAGTGTGTGAGTGTGTGTATGTATGTGTGAGCATTTGTGTGAGTGTGTGACTGTATGTGTGTGTGCATGGTATATGTAAGTGTGTGTGAGTATGTATGAGTATGTGTGAGTGTGTGTGAGAATGTGAATGTGTGTGAGTGTGAGTATGTGTAAGTGT
>NW_027185759.1:9048446-9052317 GCF_028583685.1 Petaurus breviceps papuanus | reverse complement strand
GTGTGAGAATGTGAATGTGTGTGAGTGTGAGTATGTGTAAGTGTGTGTATGTGTGAGTATGTGTGTGAGTGTGTGTATGTGTGAGAGTGTGTGTATGAGTATGTGTGAGAGTATTGTGCAAGTGTGTGAGTGTAAATGTGAGTGTGTGTGAATGTGTGTGTATGTGTGTGTGTGTGTACTCTCTGGAGATCTTCTCCAGCCTCACTCTTATGTTGTGTCATATGCCTAAAACCACCACCCACTGCACATCCAGGGAACCGAGACTCCAGGCATGCCCTTGCCCAGACTTTTGTTTCCCTTAGTCTCTGATCTCCTGAATCAGAAAGGGCAACAGATTTGTGAATTGGGTCAAATATAAAGAGAGGTAAGGAGACTGGTTAACCACAGAGATCCCTTTACCTTGTGATCTAGTCCCTGGCTTGGATATCTCATCCATCAGATCCCCACCTTCCCAAATGTAGTAGATGGACAGCCAGAGTCACATGGCAGAGGGGAGAGTGCTAGATTCTGGGTCAGAGGACGTGGATTAAAATCCGGCCTCTGCCAGACTCCCTGTCTGCCTGGGTCACTATTTCCCTATCTGTAAATGAGGAGGCTGGACACAAGTGTCTCCTTCACCCAGGCACAAGGACCCAACCTCCACAAGGGTCTCTCCAAGCTCAGTTAGGGTGTCTTGCAGATGGATGTGCTGTTGCCGTTGCCTTGCCAGCCCCAGCCTCGGACCCCAGAGAGCCTGGCTTTGGCTGGAATAGCTTTTGAAGACCCAAAGACTCGGCTCTGCCTTGGTGCAGCATTGGGGACTCCATGGGGGGCCGATGGGTTCACTCACTCCGAGGTTTATGCCACCCTGAACGTGCTCCTCTGGCTCCCAGCCCTCCGTGAGAGTGCTCCCTCAGCCTTGGGGACTCTCCCCTCACGGGCCAGCCGGCCCAAGCCCTGCTGCCCTCGCCCCATCTCACCTGCAGGCCATGAGAACGGTCTTGTGGGCCCGGAACTGTTCGCGGTTCACCACGATGACAACATCCGTCAGGATATCTCGGCTCCGCAGGCGGTTCAGGTTGAGGAGGACGTCACTGGCATGGCGAGTGAACTGGATACAGCTGTCTGCCGGCGAGGCCATCGCGTCTCCACCTGAAGGAGAAGGGGACAGGTGACTGTGACTGGTTCCCAGGAGTGCTGAGGCGTCACTGCCACACCTGCCACAAGGGGGCACAGTTCACTTAAACAAAGGTCTGCAGAGTCAGGCTTTTGGAGTCTGGGTCATTCCATCCCTCCCTGAGGCCTGGGGTTTCTCTGTCACTGAGATGTTCCTTAGTTAGATTTAATTCTCCTCGAACTTTCGGGTGGAGCTGTGATTTCATCAATGTGGACACTGTCTCCAATGATGCAGATGGCTATTTATCTAGGCCTGTGTGTCCCATGGGATATTTGTCCATATCGTCCCAGAAATCCTCCACGATCTACCCAGCATGGGTCCTTCTTCTATGCCCCTGGAACTTATGTGGACTAATCAAACTAATGCCCAGATATCCGGAGAGTCATTTGTTAAGACGTGTCCCAGACTAGTGAATATACATTTCACATGCAACCTCTAATTGGTGGGATAAACCAAAGCCCAGAAAGAGGAGGAGAGAAAAGGACTCTTCTCCTCACTTCATGAAGGGTAGTTTACTCATCAGTACAACAAATATTTAACCCAAATCCCACCAGCCCACAGTAGGCTGATGTGAAGCCACATGTTGACCAAGGCTAAGGGAAACCTTTTGTCCATAAAGTATTAACAGTAAGAAATTCAATTTACATACCCAAAGCCTCAATTCACAGTTCAAAACTTCTTTTAAAACCTATGGGAAAGAGAAAAGAGAAAAGGGAAATTGATTCAAGGCTGCTAATCATTCAGGATAGTCTTATGTAAGAACAGCACTTTTTGTCATTAGTTTAGATGGCCAAGCACATTGTGGCTGGGGGAGCTTTCCACACTAATGCTAGGCATGTTCTCCAACTATTTATTCTCTGCAAAAATACCAATAGTCGTGCCATGGTTCTTCCTTACCCCACTGAAAGAGGGTCTCTCTCAAGTCTAAGAACTGGGCAGCATCCGGTAGTGACTTACAAACAGGGACCAGAAACCAGACTGGCCAGCTTGAAAGCACAATCACAATTCTAATATCATAGTTCTTAGGATAACCAAGGGAGGTAAAGCAAGGCAAGCATGATTATGTCCATTTTGCAGATAAGGTAACAGAGGCCCAGAAGTGGGAAATGACTGAAGCATAGTCAGACAGCTAGATGTGGCCGGCACCAAAACTTGAACGTCTGGACTCATTCCCCAGCATTCTCTTTTCATCATACTGAGGCTGATGGGAACCAAGGCATTAAAGGCTTTTTAAAAAAAAAAGGACTCCCCCCATCTTCTCCAGTCTCCAGCACAGTAACAGCCTCTCCAGTCCTACAATATAAACTACTTCAAGTTTCCTTCCCTTCCCACCCTGGCCTACCAGTTGCATACAAAGCATTAGGTTATGGTCTTGTAAAGCTTTGCCACCTGCTGGTTTAACTCTGGGTTAGACTAGGGGAGGGAGGCTTTCTCCTTTGCCTGCTCGGTCCATAATTGGTCCTTTTCAAAGGGTGCCTTAAAAATCAAAGAGATAGCAGGAGACTGAGGGAAAGAAAGGAATAACTAGTAAATGTTTTCTCATTGTGTCTCAGCTGAGCACTAGAAGCTTCTAGATTAATAAAGTCGGCTTATGGGCTATATTCAGCATGCCAAGTTAATTAAATTCCTCTTCAAAATGTCACAGAACATTAGAACTGGAAGGCATCATGGACACATAGAGCTGGTACTAGAAGGGACCTCAGAGGTATCTGCTTCAACCCCATCATTTCATAGATGAGGAAACTGAGTCCTAAGGAAGTTAAATGACTTGCCCAAGGTCACACACACCTTCTTGTTATAGGCAAAGATGCTGACATCCACATATCTTTCCCTTTTTGCCTAAAGGAAGTTGGTAAATGGCAGAATCAGGATTTTTATTTTAGTGATAGAAAACCCAACTGATATGGAATCTTCCCCAGTGACCTGACTACCAAGGGAAAAGTAGAGAATAAGTTGTTTTCCTTTAGCCTTCAGACCCTGGTGTATCTCTCTGTATTCCCCAAAGAAAGCTCTGTGCTCTCTCCCAGTTTCAAAGTGTGGGTGAAGGGGGCTGAGGATAGAGAAAGGGAGATCAGAAAGGCACTAAAGAAAAGTTAACATTTATTTATCTGTCCAGCGTTATATGTCCTCTGCCCATCCTCACCATCTCCTCTCCCAGGGTGGCAACAGTTAGGTCCGGACAGAAGTATAGCAATTTTCTACAGAAATACACACATCAAGCAAGTACTAAATTCAGGGTCTGCTTACTCATTGAATCTATTTATATGATTTCTGTCCCAACTGTAGGAGATCCCAAAGCAGCAGGTTAGTCTCTGTTTACGTGAAATGGCAAAATCAGGTTTCCCTCGGTGAGGTCTCTGTTTTTTTGTCCCTCTCTCCCCTCTCCCTAAGAGGCAACTCATCAGGAGGATTTTCCAGACTGGAAAACATTCCCAAATCAAAGTTCTGCAATGACCACACACATAACTGTTAGGGGTTGCCAGTCTTAGAGGAGCTCAGTCTTTAAGGGTCCAGGCTGGTCAGGAATTGCTGGGCTTCAGCTTAGTGGCTGCCCACGACTCAGCTTTCCTGAGTCAGAGCTTCCAAAGCTTTAGGTCCAGCCAGAGGGGCTGCTCCATGGCAAGGACTTCCCCAACAATACCCAGAGAAGGAGAATGTCATAGACAAAGAGGCAAACTCATCCTTTCCATTCTCTCCCCGTCCCCCCCCCCCCCC
>NW_027185759.1:9047557-9048436 GCF_028583685.1 Petaurus breviceps papuanus | reverse complement strand
GAGGCAAACTCATCCTTTCCATTCTCTCCCCGTCCCCCCCCCCCCCCTGCCCGCCCACCAGCACCTCCTTCTTCCTCTCTAGTGTTTTCAGGGCACCAAAGACAGGGTTTTTAGGAATTCTCTTTCTTCAATGTCCTATGTTACCCAAAGCCCCTCCCTGAATTTCAGCCCCACAGGGCATCTACATCTCCCACCCGCTTCTTTTTTGGTAGGGTAAGCTGCGAGCTGCAGCAGGAGACCGATATTCAAGTCCCAGAGCTCTGCCCCCCGAATTCCACGCATAACCCCCTTCTCTAGGCAAACGGAGGATGCCAACCAACACTTCCCAAGCTCTCCCCTCCGTAGCCTCCCCACGCCACAGTACCTGGCTGCCAGTCACCTCCCACCCCGGGGCTCCGCCGGCTCGGTCCCACCGCCGCTGGCTCGGCAGCGGCGGCAGATCCGCGGAAGGAGCTGGGCTACTGTGACATAATTCCCTCAGCCTCAAATCAAACTTTTCGTGCATTTTTTTTCCTCCCTATTTTACCGCGTCAAGCCGGGGAGTGGTGGGGGGCAGCGAGGGGAATGTCACAGCCGTCCCATTCCGGGAATGGAGCTGATTGAAACTAGGCGGATTTCAGGGAACCCTCCCCGCCTATCTCTGGTTCCAACCAGAAGTAACTTTCCAGGAAGTAGCCGAGGTTAAGTCGTTAAGCAGGCTAAGCCGGCGGGCGGCGGGCAGCGGGCCCCGGGAGCCCGGGAGCAGCGCGGCGTAGCTGCTGCCCCACCGCTGGCCCCTGGACTCCCTCTGTTCGTCCCGGTCTCTCTGTCTCTATCTCTGTCTCTGTCGCTTTCTCTGTCTGTCTCTGTCTCTCTGTCTCTATCTCTATCTCTGTCGCT
>NW_027185759.1:9039248-9047114 GCF_028583685.1 Petaurus breviceps papuanus | reverse complement strand
CTCTCTCTCTCTCTCTCTCTCTCTCTCTCTCTCTCTCTCTCTCTCGCCTCCCAGACTAGCCCCCAGGGAGGACGAGGCGGGCCCCACGGCCAACGGATGCACGCTCTTTCCCAAAGGAAATGCAAGACCTTCCTAACGGTTTTGCTCCTAGCCTGAGCTGGGATCAGACCTAAGGCTTACCCGTATTCTGTCTGGGAGCGTGTGGGTGTGGGGGACAAGGGGAAGAGAATGAACTGGGAGCGAGTTGGGAGCAGGGACTGATCTGAAGACCCCAGAGCCCCCATGTGATTCTGGTTCTAAGCTGCGCTGCAAAGTGCAACGCGAACCACGGTCCGCTGGACCCACAACTGGAGGCCTGGAGGGGCCCTGCGCCAAAGTCTCCTCCCGCCTACATTTGCAAGAAGGCCGGCGATCTCCTAAACTAAGAATTACCACGGCCCACCTCGGAGGGACTTCGGGATCTCCGAGGCTGATTTCCCCGAAATCCTGGCCCTACGGCTCCATCTACAGCGGGCCAGCAGAGGGGCTGGCGTTTGGCCAGTCTCCGTGCCAGAGGCATTCACGTTGCCATAGCTTTCAGGGTTACAGACTGTGGAGCCAGTGGTATCACCACCCCCATTTTACAGACAGGCAACTGAGGCCCAGAAAGGCTTCCTGACTGGGCCGGCGCATTCGCGCTGTTAGAAAACAGCAAGGCCCGGATTAGAAATCACTAAACCCAAGGATCTTTCCAGCGCCGCCTTCAGGGGTCCAGCTACCTCGGGTCATTCCTTTCTCCTCTCGAACTGACCTTTCACCTGCCATCTACATACACCCTCTCCGACCCTCCTCCCCCCGCCTTGCACCAACACACAACGGACCGCGGTCTGTCCACTGCAAGCTTCGCAAACCATGGCCAATCAGCCTGCCACCGGCGTTTTCTGGACTGAGCCAGGACTTGGAGGTGGGGGACGCAGCCCCAACACCTTAACCGATTGCCCCGAACTCCCCACCTTGGGACGCGGAGGTCGCACGCGGAGCCCTTCCGCTGTCAAGGCCAGCTGGGGAAGGGTCAGCGCAGGGCTTCTCCTGCACTGAAGCCCCTCTGCCCCAGGCCAAGCGTGAGAGCTAGAAAGGTGCTGGGTCTGGGGATGGAGCGGGAGTGAGCTAGCTTCAAAGAGCCTAAGACCCGGCGGTGGGAGGCAGAGAGAAGAAGCCCAGGGCTCCCAGAGCTCGGGTGGGGAGAGCTTCAGGGGAGCTTCCCTTGCCGTCCACAAGGGGCTGCTCTTCACCAGGCACTGACCTCACCGCACAGCCCCCTCCCGCTTTCCCCTTTACTTTTCTTATCGTGCTAGTTTGGAGCAGGGGCGAGCACAGCCAGCCTCTGACCTGGCCTCTTCTGGCCCGAAACGGTCTGGGCATTTTCCGGAAAGAATCCCGCATTGGCCGAACCAGGCTGGAGCGAGTACAAAGGGAAGGAAGACGGGGATGGACAGGGGCTTTAGAAGGGGGCTAATCCGCGTGGGCTGGAACTGGAAGCTTCGAGCCCAGCCCCATCAGGCTCCAAGATGCCACCTCTCCTGGCGGAGGGGGGAGTCCCCAGGCCCGGCCCCGGCCCCAGAGCAGCGGCTCGATTTTCTAGCGGGCTTCGATATGCCCAGGGTCTGAGTGAAATCGTGGTCTTGCTTTGGCTGGGGAGAGGAAGGTGACGAGAGCCCTTGGTGCCATCGGGATCCCGGAGTCCCAGGAGCGGGGGAAAAGCTGCAGAATGCCAGCCACTTGGAAAGGCTACTCGCCCCCACGGCCACTCAGTCCTGTCTCTCGGGTTGGAGCTTCCCTGCCGCCAGTGGGGCTCTGAGCGCTTACTGCAAGCTTCTGGGAAATGCCATAAAAGAGGGATGGCTTTCAGCAGCATCCTCTGGAGCTTAGAAAGTGCAAGAGCCGCAATCCCACTCTCAGGCGCCTGAAGGAGGCACCACCTTTCAGGCTGCACTGCCTAGGCAGGCTCGGACTTGGCCGGCGCCGGCGGGGCAAGTTTCTCTCCAGTCGTTCTGCCTACTGTATAAAAAGGTGAGGCGCACGAATAGTAACCCCCGCCCCACTTTAAGTGCCTTTTAAATTCTGTTTGAACAGAAGCTTGCCAACGTTTTTATTATTCATATGAATGAAGACAGAACCTTGCCAGGGTTTCAAAAGTGTCCATGGATTAATTTCCAAATGGAATACAAGAGTATTTCTCTTCCACCGAGGAGCCTCCCTAGCTGCTCACTGAGCTAGCCCATGACATTGTTTCGGTGCTCTTGGAGATGAACTGGGGTGGTCTGAGCAATGGGGCCAGTCCAGGTGGTCATGCTGAATGGACTGGTCTCTAACTCTTGGAGTGAGACACTCCCCATCTAGACATAGCTGATACCTAGCATACAACCTCTAAAATAGTCAACAAGGTTAGAAAGACTGCTAAGAGACATTTATATAAACCTAGAAGCAGTTTCCATAAAGACACATCAACCTTTCCCACTCAGTAGGCCCTAAACACACACTCTCCATCTATCATCTAAGTACAATGTATATGTGTTAGTTCAGCACCCAGTGGACCAGTTGCCCCATTCGGCTTTCTCTTTCTGCATAGTGTCCAGAACAGATAGTTACAAGCAAATAAATTAAACAAAAGATGATCAGACATCTTAGAGAAGTGATCTTTCTTTTCCCCAAAATTAAAAGGGATAATATTCTGTACTCTTCTCTTAGATGAAAGGCAGGGTTTGGATCCTAAATGCAGGGGTCAAAAGAAATAATACTCATAAAACTAAGCTCTGTGCCCAGCACATAGTAGGTGCTACATAAATGTTGTTACTTTCCCCTCCCTCTCCCATAGAAGTGGAAGGGCTGGGCAAGTCCCCATAGGTTTCACTTATTCCATTACTGCCACATCCCTGAAACAGTTTCCCCACATTACAAATATCATTTTAAAAAGAATATTAAAACCTTTTACAACCCCCCCCCACTTCCACTGCTCCTTTTGGGGGTAATGGAGAGCTCCAAGAGTAGTAATAAAACGCACTACATTTGAATCTGAGGACTGAGTCCAAATGCTTGCTACCTGCATAACCTTGGACAAGACAATTTCCTGTCTGGGGCTCAGTTTCTCCCTCTGCAAAACAGAGGAAAAATGCACTGGGCCCCTTCCAGCCCTAAAGTTTATAATACAACTGGCAATAAAAGGGTAGCCCCCCCAAATCTTTCGGCAGCTTGAAGGAGTTGAAGGAGGGAGCCCCTGTGTCTCATGGGGCCCATGGTATGTGACTACTTTAGTCGTTGTCATACCATGTTTTCTGGCATGGGGGACTGCTCCTCTATTTTTAATCCTCTAATGGAAGTGCACATTTTTGTTAATTAGGATCCCCCAATTCTCAAGGGGTTTTTCTCCTTCCCTCTTGCTGAATCCCATTCCCGAGTTCCTAGGGATGTTAGTGGAACATGAACTCTTAATAACCACTAGATGGCAGACAGAGACAAGCCCAAAGAATCTGGATGGGGGCGGGGTGGGAGAGGGGAAGAGGTGGGGGTAAATCAAGACCCAGATACTATACTGATTGGCCCTTTAAAGGACTGGAAGCATGTTGAGGTCAGGAGACTGGGGGGGAGGTGGGCTGTCTATATAACGTTTCTGCCTAGTTAGCTGGGTGTATTTGGAAGGGGGATGGAGAGGATGTTTTGCTTTAAAAGCAACCATAGATCGCTGTTAGAATTCATTCAACAGTGCCAACAATTCAAGGGCTTGTCCCCTGGGTTAAACAGAGAGTCCAAAAAGACAATGGGAGGCCAGCTCCAAAACACAGCATCTACACCCCGGCATCTTTCTGCACTTTCAGTCCTACCAGGAGGAACAGAAGGTCAGGTTGTCCACCAGAAAGGAGCAGTTCATGGGTAAGGAGTTGGGTAGGGGATGTGATTATCAGTCCGAAGACTCTAGGAGGAAGGTGTTCCCGGCGTGGGCAGTGGTTTCATCAAGCAGGACCTTCCTCTTACAAGGTCTCCAAGGCAAAACCCTTTCTGGCTCCCTGCACCTTCATTCCCACCTGTTACTCAAAAACCAGAAAACAGACACAACAACAACTTTGGCCCCTAGTCCTTTCACAAGCAAAACCATGGCCCCGAACGGATCTACCAACCACTCTACCTGTCTAGTCCTGCCAGCTATTTAAGAGGGAAAAAAAAGGTGTGTGTGTGTGTGTGTGTGTGAAACCACTCCTTTTCCCACCAAACATAATTACAGTTCAACCAGCAAACCGACCTCAGCATCTTGATCCAAGACAGCGACTACAAATGAGGAGGTCCATTGCGGGAGGGGGAAAGCAACCCTCCCATGCTCACACACTATCTCCCCCTCTCCTCCTAGAGCCTTTAGTTTTCATCTAGGCAGATCCATGGCAGGGATATTTTTTTAAAAAATCAGCTTCACTCCTTATTGCCCGTTAAAAACAACTCACAGGGCTTATTTATTTCACAATTGCTCCAAAAAAGAACTTTCTTTATTCGAGTTCCCAGGACCGAGGGCAATGCTGCACAAACCAGCCAGAGGAGGGCGCTGCTGCCCCAGATACTGGGACCCAAACCGCTAAGTTTTCACAACAAAGTTGTGTGTGTGTGTGTGTGTGTGTGTGTGTGTGTGTGTGTGTGATGAGGTGGAAAGCGAGAGAAGGAAGGAAGGGTTTTGACATCAAGTCTCGGCAATCACTTACTCAACTATGTAACTGGAACTCTTCAAGGAGGAATCAGCCAGGGGGGTCCCAACCTTGACCTGGCCTTGGCCCTTTGCTTACACCTCTGGGACTTTCAGAACACTTTCTTGGGGCACTCTCTAGCCTACTTTGGGGAATGGGGTAACATGCACGTGGGGGGGGGAGCAGTTGCCAAAGGCGAATGAGAGACACCGTCTGCCCCTTGGTGGCCCAGTTTCCATGCTTGGGCATATTTTTATGCACTCCGACCTCACATTCCTACCACCACTCGTGGCTGCTCGGGTGTGAGCCGAGGCAGACCAGCCAGCCTCGGTTTGCAATTGCTAAAGTCTTCCAAATGGGATGTCGGAAACTTCTATTTATAAGTGGCCGGGGGGTGGGGGGAGGGGAGGAGAGGGAGGGGAACAAACCTTTCACGTCGGCCCTGAGCCGCTGGCTATTTTGGCCCAAGGCCTCCATTCCAGGGGCCTTTTGCAAAGGGTCGTTCCCTCGTCCTTCTCCGCCCCTCTCCCCTTCCTCCTCCTCCACTCCTTTCGGGGAGTTGGCAGGCTGGGGTCGCCCCCCCCCCCAAAGCCCGGGGCCTCCGCCAGGAGTACCGCAAGTGCGGCTGCGGATCCACGAGCCTGGCTCTCCGTGCCAAGGGCCCTGCTCGGAAACCCGGAGTAACACAAGGAAGGCGGCCGGGTGGTGCAGGCCAAGCCCGGACGGCGGGCCCGTCCTGCGCTCAGTCTCCCCTCCCCAGCCGGGAGAAGGGCTTTCTTCCAGCCCCCCTCGGTGATGTGAAGTCGGGGGGAGCCAGGGGTGTCTCTCCTTCAGCGCTCTGAAACCTCAGTCTAAGCTGGCCTTTTCCGCCTTCCCTCCCTCTGCCTCTCTCCGGCCTGCCCGCCCCACTTTTCAGGCGGCGTAAGAGAGCTTGTTTACATTAGCCAAAAAAAAAGCAAAACGTTTTCTTTCTCGTTACTAGGAATCCGCAGCGAGCTTCCCTGCCCGGGACCATAAACTAATTGAAAAATCCATAAAAGATTAAATCGGCTTCCTCGGGATGGAGGGGGGGGGTGGAGAAAGAGGAGGAGGAGGAGGAGGAGGGTGTGCGAAACTGACGGGAGAAGGCTGGGAGCTGCTCCCTCTCACACGCGCCACCGCCGCCGCCGCCCAAACACACAGACAGCTAGCGCCACAGGCTTCCGGCTTGGGGGGGGGGGAGGGAGGGGGTCGGCCCCAGCTCCAAGCCTCCCACCCCAGGCCCCCTCCCTTCTTTACAACAGGAGGGGAAGAGCCCCGAGATTTTGAGAGAGCACAGCGGCACTACCTACAATCTACTTTTCGAATCACAGTTCCATTTTCCAGCAGCTGCTTGGGTAACGACGCGTGAAGCCTGCACACCAGAAGCCAGGTTTCCCCACATTTCCCAGACTAGAGACTGGGAGAGTTTGCCTTGTTCAGGTCCAAAAAACACCGAGAGGAAGACAGAGAGGGGAGAGCGTGAGAAAGACAGACAACGTAAAGAGACATATAGCAGGGGCAGGGACTGAGGAAGACGTAAGGAAGAGACGAGAGACAGACACATTTAAGAAAAAGACAGGTAAAGACAGAGAGACCATAGAGAAAAGGGGGGGGTCCCCAAGAAAAAGGGATCAAACGCGGCGACAGAAGACGCCTCGATTTCTACGCTGTTCTGTCTATTGAAAATCTCTCCCCACCGCTGCCTCTCTCCGAACCTTTGGTATCCGGGGGTATCTATCTATATGTCTATCCACAGGTTGCAATTGCCACCAGACTCGTCGCTAGTTTTGACAAAATCTCTAGCACTGTCAGGCACCAATCTCTCGGGTCCCTCGAGGAGACCTCCGAGAAGCTTTGCCCTCCTGTCCCGGGGTGTCATACAGAAGAAACACATTCTTCCCTCCCTCCCCCTAGAGCCCAGAACTGTTGGTCTGGACCTTCCGAGGCTGGGGTCGGCTGCGCTCAAGGTCGTATTTTTTTTTTCCGGTGGGAGTTTGCATCTTACCAAAAAAAAAAAAAAAAAAAATAAAAAAAAAAAAAAAAGGGGGCCCCCCCCCCAAAGCTATAGGGGGAGCCAACCCAAGTCACGCAGGCCCCAGACTCCGCACCACAGGCTGCGGGAGGGATAAGTTCTCTCCCGAGCCCCAATGCCCGCAGAGCTGTTGCCAAGGCTCCAGGACCCCCCCCCCCCAACACACACACACACACACACACACGCAAGTCAATTCCACCGCAGGTGCAAAGGCTCACCCCCCCTTTCTTCTCTCTCCCCCCATGCGCCAGCCCCTCATCCAGCCCTCTCCTGAGGGTTGGAGTACGGGGAACCGGAGCTGGAGGGGGGGGGGGGGAGGTCGTCGGGTCTCTGAATGCAGCCGAACAAAAACTTTTAAAATGTCTGGAATAATTTTTTTTATGCAAGAAAAGCCCCAATAGAAATGGGGAAAACACCCAAGTTAAAAAACAAAAACAAACACAAAAAAACATTCGTTTCTCTTTAAAAAGAACCCGGCCATGAAAGGAAATCGACACGACACTTCGTCTGGGTGCATGACAAAACCAAAGGAGTTTGCTTGCACATTTTTTCCCCCAAATCTCTGCTCTGCCCGGTGTCACTTAATCTAATCTCCACGGCTGAGGCTGGTGGAAGAGAGCCAGGCAGCCTGGGCAGGCAGCGAGGAAGGAGGGTGCAGGCAGACCCGGCCAGCAGCTCTCCTTCCTGAGTTACGGAGAAGAGAGAGAAGGCAGGAAGAGGAGAGAGAGTGAGAGAGAGTGAGAGAGAGAGAAAGAGAGGAGGGAAGGAGGGACCAGGAAAGGGGGCAGGGAGCTGCGCGGGCCAGGGAGGGGAGGAAGGCGGCCCGGGAGCCTGCGGAAGGGAGAGGGAGCCAGGGAGAAAGAGGGCAGTTTGCTGCAGACCAAAATCAAAGGGTGAAGGGGAGGAATGGAGGGAGATTACGGCCCCGTGCAAAAAGCCACGCAAATCCAGTAAGACCACAAGCCCCAAGGAAACAAGCAGCGGCAGCGGCAGCCCGGCGTGTACTCTCTGCCCGGCTCGTGGCAGACACCCTACAGACAGACATTCACAGATCACCCCCAAACAACACCTCGTCCTCTCTCCTCTCACCTCCCGCCAGCCCCCCTCCCC
>NW_027185759.1:8985524-9039238 GCF_028583685.1 Petaurus breviceps papuanus | reverse complement strand
CTATCCCCCACCGCTTCTGCGAAGACCAAAACAACAGGGGGAGGGGGAGAGGAAAAACCACCCGATCCACTCCGAAAGCCACAGAAAACGGGGATCGATAAATATATAAACAGATAAAGCTACGTCCTAGAGCGGGAGAGAAAGGGGGCTAATCGTCTGCATTTATTTTAACACCTGACAAAGAAAAATAAATAAATATATATTTATATATCAATAAATATACATCGAAAACTTGGGGCCAAAGCATTTGGCAAAAGCAAAAAACAGCGGAAAAAAAAAACCAAAACAAAACAAAAACAAAAGGCATTAATTAGAGGGCAAAATCATAATGATCATGAGCGGCAGCGGCGGCGGCGGCGGCGGCGGCGGCGGCACCGGCGGCACCGGCGGCGGCAGCGGCAGCGGCAGCGGCGGCGGCGGCGGCGGCAGCAGCAGGAGTAGCAGCGGCAGCGGCAGCAATAATCACCTGGTCTCCGGGCTTTCCTAGAAACTCCTTGCATCACCACTTCTAAGAACCCCAGTTCTAAGAATCAACAGAGCTCAATTCTCGGAATTTGAGCTGCCGACTCTACCACTGCCGCGCGGCAGGGGAGGACCCCTTGTCAGCTCGGCGGCCCGGGGGCCCCGGCTCCCCGCTGCACGCCCCTGGGCCCCCCGGATTCCGCCAGCCTCCAGGCCGCCTCGGGGTCTCGGGGTCGCGGAAGCCCTCCGCTCGCAGGGTCCGGGCGGATCTGCGAGGGGGTCGGGGGCCGGCCTCCCCCCCTGGGCTGAGGAAGATGGTGCGTGCCGCTCGGCCGCGGTCACGTGGGCGCCTCCTCTGTGACGTCGAGCGCTTCAATGTAGCAAAGCTCGGCCTCTGGAATTCTGAGAACTAATTTGCTATTCGGTGACATAAGAGGGGGGAGCGTGCGCCGCCGGCCCGGGGTCCGGGGCTCCTTCCCTGTCTCGCGCCCATAAACACCCCCACCACCTCCACGAGCTCAGGGCACCCACCGGGGGCAGGGGCTCCGAGCCCCCGGAGGAAGCCCGCCTGCCCAGATGTAGGTTAGGCAGCTGGAGCCAGACAATAAAACACGCGTCCGGGGCACGGGGAGAGAGGACGCAGCAGAGAGGGAGAGCTTCCCAGCTAGGCTCCCCGCACACTGGCAAAGCCGAGTTTGGTGGGTCTTCGTGGGCTGGGGCTCCGGGCTGGGGGGCGCTGGCTGGGCTTCTCCGGCCTTTGGCTCTGGGCTGGGGTTCTCGGAGCTGGTGGTTGGTTTGTTTGATTTCTGCTTTTTGTCTGGCCTCTTGCAAGTTTCTGCCCTTACATTAAAAAGCCCAGGAGCCCCGGGTGCCTTGGGATCTACTCTGCCGGAGCTGTTGTTGGGTGTTATTTATTATTATTAATTATTTTCAAGAGAGGCTGTTTCCAGCCTTTGAAGGGGGACTTTCGTTGGGCTGTAACCTTCTGGAAGAAGCGTCATTCGGGGTCGTAGATGGGGATCTTCCCGCCCCTCCCTCGCCGTCTCTGCGTGGACCCCTCCCGCGGGCAGCTGTAGTTTATGTTGTCCCCCTCCCCCCGGCCCTTTTTTTAAAGGGGGAACGTTCTGCCCTGGGATCACAGACTGAGGATTAGGGCTCCGTTCTCTGCTTCCTTTTCAGGACTGAGAGTGGGGTAGGTTTGCTGTTTTACTGTTTTTGTTGACTTGGGAAATAGATTTCATGTTGTAATGACGGGGGAGGGGGGACGACAAATCACGGGAACAAATAAATTCATCTCTATTTTTGGTTTCTCTTGGTTTTCCTGTGAATCAAGGGCATTGTAAAAAAAAAAAAAAGAAAAAAAAATCAGTTGGGAGAGAACAGAGAACAGGGAGAGGGAATTCTTCAGGCCTGCTTGGCCGGGATCAAGAAGGCTGGGCATGGACTGGGAGCAGCCCGCGCTCTTTGGCCGCCCGGCCCGGCCTAGCCTAGCCTGGCCCAGCTCAGCCCCGGAGGGCTGTGCCCTTACGGGAGATTTAGGGGAGGGGGGCTCACGGCAACGACTGATCATTTTTTTTTAAGCCAACTCGCTGCCCAAGTGCACTGTGGGGCCTGGCTTGTTTTTGCTCTTAGCTGACAGTTTCTCTATTTAAATGTGGTTGGGGTTTTTCCCCTCCTACTCATCCCTAGACGAAGGAGATTCTTCCTTGATTTCTGTCTCTGTTTCTCTCTACATATGGCAACTAATGGTATGTCGGCTTCCTCAACACTTAATCCCAAATGCTCGGAACAGAAGTCCCCGTAAGAGGCCGAGGTGTGCTCTGCTCCAACTGGTCCCAAGTCCTGTACTCACTGAAAAACAGAAACCTCTGAAGGGCTGTAGCCTTTCTACAGAGTTATGCCCATTTGGGGTTTTTCCCCCCTAATAAAGTTAGAAAAAAAAACTCCTTTATATGGACTTGTAAGGGGGCAGGGCTACGAAAGTGAAAGCTCCGGACTTTTTTTTTCCCTGGCACGTCGCCCTCTCTCTCGGTGGCTCTCCCATAAGAAGTTAGAAATCAAGGCTTAGGACGTTCTCTGGAGCTTGCACCCCAACACCTGGCAGAGTGTGCCAGGCTCGTGTTTTTAGAAATGATCAGAGCCTCTTCTAGGGAAGACTGTGGTGTTTTCCACAAGGGCCAGAGAGAAGCAGATACATCGCCTGGGGTGTGACCATGTGAAATCCGGAGAGTCGACTACTTATTGACAGATGGATCTCCGCAGAAAGCAATGCTTTGTAGAGTGTGTTCTTTGGGAAATGCAGAGGCCTAATCCACCCACCCTTGTTGGCAATAACATTCAGGCCATCTCCCCTCCCCCCCCTACCCAAGCCCTAATCAGCTTTTCCTGGTTGGCCCTTCAGCACTTATTTTCCTGGAGTTTCAAGTAGGTTTCTTTTTGCGCCAGAAATAGGGCATTTAAAAAAAAAAAAAACAAACATTTATATATATTTTTACTTCTCAATACTTATTTCTTTGCATTTTTTCCCTTTGCATCTTTTATCTGCAGTGTATATTTGGAGATTCTTTACCAAAGCAGGTGAAGACAGATCTTTGGCTATATCTAAACCTGGTCACTCCTCAGCATTTTCACACCACGGTACTGATTTTTACCCCATACAACTCCCTGCAGGCCCCACACCTTCCGTGGTCCACACCGACCTGCTTGCTGCAGGTCCCCTGCACATTTTCCCTCTTGCCACTCTGGGCTCAGCCCCATGGGGGCACTGCAGAGCAGAGTGAGAGCCTGGATGCGCGTTCTTCCACTCCAGCCCCCACATCCTCAAGCTGAGGGCCACAGGGAGGGAGGGAGGTTTGGGGAATGAAATCCACCATTCCATCACCTCTGTTAGTCATGGGTCTGGGCCCTCGGAGTGACAGCGATGGTCAGGTTAGAAGACTGACCGATGCCAACGTCCTCAGGATCCAAGGGGCTCCTTTTTGTTTTTATTTATCAAATTTCTAGTGGGACCTTAGTTGGGGGGCATGTGAGGATTGGCAGGGAATGTAGGTTATTATTTTTTTTAAAAAAAGAAGAAATAAGAAGATGTTTTAAAATTGAGAAAATAATTTAAGATACCTGCTCATCTGGGGAAGGGAGCTGACTTCTCTTTACCCTAGGAACTAAAAAGGGCCCTGTAGGGTCTGGAGTAAGCACTCCAATTTTAAACACTCATTCTAACAGATTTTGCTATCTCCTGAGCTCTGTTAAAGGCCCTTGACCAAGGTGATCTGCCCCCCCCCCAGCTCTTGCAAGGCCTAAATGCAGACATTGGCCATTCTGTTCTGTGGAAATTCCTCTCAGAATCTACATTTTCTCCCTACTAGAAACCAGGGAGGAGGAACCCTTAAGAGCAGACAAGGCCAGCCCCTCACACCTTAGGAGTGTCGAGGCATTAACACTTGAGGGGGGCTAGAGGTAAGACAGAAAGTACTTTTGGATGGCACCTGGACATCAATGGGGTCTGGGTCACCTGCTCAGATCGGGAGGGGGGTGGAATGTGGGCTCCAGTGTCATGAATTAATAGTTGCTTAGCACTGCCACTCAAAATAGAACAGCAGAAAGCAGTTCCTCAGTGGGGGGGGAGGGAGGAGGGTTCTATTGGGTCCTGCTCACAGCTGCCGGGTAAATATAAACTTTAATACAAATACCAATGGACTACTCCTAATATTACATCTATTTAAAGAAAAGGACAGATTTTCATATTCAGTTTCTTTCTTCCAGCTCAGCTACTGAAGATAAAGTTGCCTTTATAAAAGAAACCCACCCTTGTCCTAACCATGCAGTCGTCCTCCCCCCCCCAAACAAATAGAAGTTTGACCTCCAGGCAGATAAATGCCCAGTTCCCTAATAACGCACTGCCACTCAGACTTTCTTTCCTCTTGCCTCCCTAAGGATGTGCCAGTTCTCAGGCCTTTTCATCTTTCCGGCTCCCCTCTTGGGAGCCATGAAAGTGAGGCTATATGCCTAGGCATAATTTTCGAGAAAGAAGAGCCACATTCTTACGGGAGTGCCTGTCTGCCAGTAGTTTCCACATTTTGTTTTTTTGTGTATTTATTTGGGGCACAGGGCTGCATCTGCCTTCTGATGACAGCTCAGGCTTGGGGGCTATTTGCCTCCCAGGGCAGCAATATCATTGCTTGAGGTGCCTGGCTTCAGGTTTTGCCCATTCACCCCCTCGATTTGCATGAAATCACATCCCCCCCCCTTTTTTTCCATTATCATAAGCAAACTTCAGCATCGCCCTGCTGTCACTTGGAAGTCAGTGGTTTGTTTAAAATAGGCTTTAGACCGAGGTCGGCAGACAGCAGAACACACTGGGACTGGAGGGCCTAGCTCCGACCTCCAGAAAAGAGGATTGAACTTGATTTCAGTTCACACATTTTGCCTGCTGCCTTGAGCTGGATTTCTTGGAGTGGGATGCGTGGCCCTCATGAGCTTGTGTGCGTGGTTTTGTTTTTCAGAAACCCAACCCAGTTTTCCCCAGTGTATCAATTTTCCAAAACTTCCCAGGACTTATTTATGAAAAGGAAATGCATGGTGAGTGCTTAAAATAGAGAAATAATTAGGAAAGGGAGGGAGAGGGGATCTCTTGTTTACGGCGTTGGGGCCCGTCTCTTTGGATAACAGGGTTATCTTTCGCTTCCCATGAAACCCTAGCATGAGGCGCAGGGACGCACCTCGGCTGTTTGCAAACCAAGCACGCTGGGGCCTGGCCTGCCGGGCTCTCTACGCAGACACTGGGAGTGGAAAAACTGGATTTGCGTGTCGGGCCTGCCTCTTTTTTTTTTTTTCCCTTTCCTCTGCTTTCCTCCTCGCACACGCCTTCTGTACACCTGACCGTGCAGAAGCCTATGGGAAGGAGCAGCCGATTGCACGGAGGGCTGAAGAATGTGCCCAGGGACGGCATTGGTATTTTTCCACTCGCAAAGCCACAGTGACTTGTTTATTTCACCCTCCTGTAAGAAGCCCTAGTTCTGGGGCTGCCCAGGCACCAGGAGATGGACGCAGCAGGGCAGAAAACAGCACTGCTTCTCCCCAGTCTGTGGACCCACGTTCAAGTGGGGCCTGGGGAAAGAACTGCAGACCTAGGACCTGGAAAAGGGGGAAGGAGAGGGAGTCACTGGGGCCGGGGGGGAGGGTGTTAAAATTTAAACTGGCAAAGTCAAGTCAAAGCTGGCCTCCCCTCTATCAATTTTTAACCAATTGCAGACCAAAGTCTGGGATTGTGCGGAGGGGGTCAAAAAGCCGCTGAAAGATAAAATAAACCCCAGGGTGGCAGGGACAGGTCGGGAGACCTTGTACCTTTGATCTACAACTGGCTCAAACAAAAGTGACAGTTGGATGGGTTTTCCTGCCCCAGAGCCCCGTTGTTGCAAACAAGTCAGGAAAGGATTGAGGATACAGAAGTGAGGTAAGGGCAGGATCCTGGGCAGAAGCTCCCAGGCCCTGGGTGTGGGCACTCTGGAGCATGTCACAACTGTCACGTGGCTTATTAAAAGAAGAAAAAAACCTAGAGAGAAATTCCTAGTAAGAAACTTAGAGATGGCTCAGCCCGGCTGTATTCAGGGTAATTATTTGATGTCAGAGGAAATAGCAGATCAGGAGTATACCTTCCTTCCTTCAAAAGAAAAAAAATGCCTTCATCTGCCAGCACTAACTCAGAGCAAAGAAATTCATATCAGTATTTCCTATACTTTTTTTAAACCTCTCTAAAAACAAAGGCTGAAACTCTCACTTTATTATCTTATCCAAATCGACCCAATCCCATAGCAGAGGTAAAACATTGGAGGGGGTGGGGAGGGAAACAAAAAAGCAAAAACAAAAAAACTTGTGCCCTTGAATCGATATTTAGGGAAAATTCAGTTAGGGTGGGAGTGAGGAGCACCCGGTGGAAGACCACTGATAGGGAAGCAGGTACCTGACCAAGGAGAAAGGGGCTCATCTGGAGTAGGGAGGGAGAACTGAGAGATCCAGAAGGAGGGGAGGAGCAGGGGGCAGGGGGACAAGAAGAGGGGGAGGGGGACAGACAGAGAAAACTCCGTGGTAGCTTTCTCTTTTTTCTCTGATTCTTCTTGGAGTGGATAAAAAGCCAGCCTCTGAGTTAGTTAGCCTTAGGATCTAGACCTGCTTCTGACACATACTGACTACATGACCTTGGGCAAGTCACTTAGTGACTCTCATTGCCCAGGGCAGTCCATAAGTTAAGCAAGTACCAACCTGACCTGGGCAGGAGGCATTGAAAGTGGCTGCACCAATGAAATCATTTCCCTGACCCAAAACAACAAACCCAAGCATAAATCTCAGTGGTGTCTAACTGAAGGAAGAATGCTAGAGCCATGAGCCCTGGGGCAAAGGTCTAGTCACCATGCCCTAGGCGCATCCCCTGCCCCAGTTTCATCTGTGCTTGTTATCTGTAAAACACAGGGAGTCCCTTCCATTTTTTTTTAATACCAGTTTTCTTTGCAACCCTGTGAAAAAGATTGCTCCTATAGAAACCAGAGAGGGGAGAGGAGACAGAGCCCGACTCCTCAGGCTTTAAGCTGCCCCCTTGCATCAAAGTTGAAGAGAGGTTTGGTTGAAGCTGCATTTTCTCTGTTGGGCTCTGGAGGCATAGTAAAAGCATTGTTTCTTTTTGATGGGCTTGGCATTGCTCTGAGAAGCACAGGACTAGGGCAAGATGGGGCCAAACCTCTGTCAAGTTCATTTAATTGGAATGGGCTCCACAGGGTCCACTCATTGAGGCAGCACGTTTTTACTGAATGCCTGACGTGGACAAGGCCCTGGGATGTCTTTCCTGAGTCCCGCACACACCAGTTGAGGGGCCCCTTCTGAGGGGTTAGGAGCCCAGAGGAGCCAAATAGCCCAACCTCTTGGGCCTCAGTTTTCTCATCTGTAAAAGGGGATTATAGGAGTATAAGAAGATCCTTTGTGGCTGTTGATCCCATAAATAACTGGGCCATTGATCCCCTGGAGACTGGTTTTCAGTGATCACCACCTCCCACTACCACAGAATCATACTGAATAAGATTCTTCTCTACTCCAATCCAACAAAGGCTTATCCAGCCTTGGCTTAAAGACTTCCAGGAAGGGAGAACACCTCTCCCCGCAACTTTGGGATGCAGCTCACTCTCCTGGTAGACAACTCCATCTGTCCAGACAACATTCACCCATTGGTCCTAATTCTGTCTTCTGGAACCAAATGGAATTGGTCTAAATCTCTTTTTCAGGGGAGGACCTTTCCTTAAATCTTCTTTCCAGCATAAACATGTCCAGTTCCTTCAAGTCTTCCTCACATGGTATGAACCACCATGGGATTACATAGACGATGGTACATAGTGCATTTACTACCCATTTATTGTGTGTCAGGCACTGTCTTCAGTGCTGGAAATATAAACAAACCAGAGTCTTTACCCTCAAGGAGCTTAAATTCTGCTTAGGGGAAGATAGTACATGAAGGTGAGCTTCACAGGGGAGAGAGAGGGAGAGTGGAAGCCTTCTTGGGCTGCATGTGGAGATAGCTCAGAAGTGGCACAGTGTCCTGATTCTTGGCAAGAGAAGGGAAGAAGGTTCACCTACCAATGCCCAGAGCCCACAGAGAGTCATCAGTGAGACAGAGAGACACAGTTTAAGAAGGTCCTGCCTTGGCAGGGCACTGTGTGAAGAGCTGCCAGGGCTTGGGAGGGCCAGAGTGATGTTAGAGTACAGGCAGCATGGTGTAGAGATGGCCAGAACTTACGTTCCTTGAGGCCAGGGCTCACCATTTCTGTTTTCTCTATCCCCAGAAGGACCTCAAACACAATAGGTCCTTAGTGAATGCCCATGGATGAACAGGTGTTGCTTGGTTGCCCTCCTCTGGATGTTGTCCAGTTTATCAATGTCTTTCCTAAAATGTGGCCCCCTGAGCCATGAAGAAGCATGATGCTCTGGATGCCATGTGACTGGCCAGGAGGCCATGGGGCCATCACCTCCCTAGGCCTGGCTGCTTGGCCTCTTAATCTTGCTGAAGATCCCGTTGAGTTTTTCAGTTGCTGGCTTATTTTGAGATTGTCCTCCTCACCCCCTCCACCGCCCAAATGCCCAGGTCTTCTTCAGGCAAGCAGACTTCTTCCACCTTGTCCTTAGGAAGTTGTTTTTGTTGAGTGCAGACTTGACATTTCGTCCTCTTCATTTTTGTATTATTTTTGGCCCAATGTTCTAACTTGTCTAGATCTTTTTGGGTCCTGCCTCTGTCAGCCAGTAACATAGCTATTCCAACCAGCTTTGCAAGTTCATCAAGACTGTCATCTATGCTTTCATTCAAGTCACTGATGATGTCAGATAGCCCAGGCTCTCTTGCCCTGTTGACCTGGCACAGTTCATTTAGACTGGTAGCCAACCCCACAGTCAAGATCCCGAGTTTTCGCTCCCACATAACTTAATAAATCACTTAATTGGGAGAACTCTAACTACATCCATGACTCTAAGCAAGATGGGTACAAAAGAAAAATATTGGAAACAAAGTGCTCTAAAAACTGAGTCCTAATTTTTCATTGAATCTCTTGGTAATAATAACTCACATTTCCAGGCCTGCTCATCACTACCCCAATTCTACCTCTAATCCGAGATATTGTTTGATTTCTTTCTGATCAGTCATCACTAGGGACCACTAACACGTCTCCCCTCAGATCTATACTCAGTGAGGCCCCACATCCACTAGTCAATGCCCACACAAGGGGAATCCCTGCCTCCACAGAAAGCCAGAGAAATGGTCATCCCCTCTCTGTTTGAAGAGCTCCAAGGAAGGGGAAGCCACTCCCTACCATGGCAGCCATTCTATTTGGGGACAGCTCCAATGATTAAAAAGGTGTTTTTTTTTTTTTCCCTAGTATCTATCCATTGACCTCTTTCCAGCTTCCATACACCACTCTTGGTTCTGCCCTCTAGGGCCAAACAGGAGAAATGCAATCCCTCTACCACATGATGACCTTTAAAATACTTGAACAAAATTATAATACGACTTCTTTGTCTTTCCTTCTCTGAGCTGAACATTCTGTGTCCTCTGCACTGATCCTCAGAGGACATGGGGAGGACTTAGGGCCCTTCCTGGTCATCCTCCCTTGGACATCCTCCTTATCAATGCCCTTCTTAGCCAAACCATGCCCAGAACCAAATACTGTCCTCTAGAGGGTACTGGACAGGGACACGGTACAGATGGACTTCACTTGCTTCCTTCTGGAAACTTGGCCTCTCTGGATGCCAGCCAAGATGGCGCCGGCCTTTGTGACTGCTGTATCACACTACTCTCCACTCACAGCTCACGAAACGTCCCCAGATCTTTTTCAGGCAAATGCACTATCTAACTCTCCCTGGCACATGTTGGACTTGCAGCATTGGCTGTTTGGTCCCCAGGTGGAGGATTTACATTCATCCCTCCTGAATTGCATCTTGTTAGGTCCAGTCCAGGGCTCCACTCTATCACGATCCTTTCAGATACAGACTCTGGTGTTCCTGTGTCTCCAGCTTTGAGTCAGCTCACATGCCTTCTATGCCTTTGTATTTGTCATTGCTAAAGTTGTGACATGCACAGAGCCAAGCACAGATCCCTGGGGCACTTCCTGCCACTTTGACACTGAGCCAGAACTCGCTAGGTCCTGTCACCAACCAGGTCTGAATCCAGCTGTCTTTGTTATCACCCAGTGCGTGGGTCTTCATATTATCCAGCGGAACGGCACAAGAAGGAGCTACTTTAGCACAAGTCTGGTTCAGTCTTGGTAAATAGTACCTTGCTGTCAAGGTAGTTATGTAGAACTTAAGAAATGTGCTCATGCGCTTGGGTTTCCCAGAGATTAACATGAACAATTACCCGTGGTAAATTTTATTATAATCCTCCCTGTATAGCTCTGTTTTGTCAATTCAAAACTTTGCATATGGTAAAAGCCAGACTGTTGTGCAATCCCACTGAAAGAATGAATGGAAGAGGACTCATGCTCTTACCTGCTCCGTCTCCTGATCAGTGAAGAAGGTGAGAGCTCAGAGGCAAAGTGAGGCACATGGTGCTTTGGCCATGACCAAAGACAACTTGGGTTTGCCTGACTATTCATGCCTGTAGCAGGTTTTGTTTTGTTTAATTCTCACCTGGGGATGAGGCTGGGTTGAGAAGGTAGATTTTTAATGACTGCATTAAATGCAATGTGCACACACACAGACGGCTAGATAGAGAGTTTAAATATATGTATCTATAAGATATATACACACCTTTATTAAAGGGTATGGAAAGACATTCTGGAGGAAACACCTCCAGACAGACAAAAGAAGGTTTGACTGGGGGTCAAAGGCTATAGTTTCAAATCCTAGCTCTTCTTACAAGCTACATCACCTTGGGCAAGTCACAATCTCCGAGTCCCAGGTTCCTTCTTTGTAAAATGAGCATGTTGCAGTAGGTGGCCTCAGGTTATGAATCTCTGAGCCCATGAAAAGGCTTTCTTTCCCCGAGATAGTGGGTCAGAATTCCAGAAGCTCCCAGTGGAAGGGGATGTCAGTGGTCACCCAGTCCAACCAGGGCTCCACAAGTAGGATCAGGCCAAATCCAGTGCTTGCTCAGATGTAGCCAAAGGCAGCTCATTCTACCCTCATATCTCTAATGTCAGGAAGCATTTTCTGCCATCAAGCCCAAGTCTGCCTCCTTGGAAGTCATGTCCATTCCTTTGAGGACACACCTAACCCCTCCTCCATGTGATAACTGTACCAGTAGTTCCATATTCTCAGCCACCACCCCAGTCTCTGCTGTCCAGGCCAAATGTCCCTAACTCCTTCAAAATACCCTCATATGGCATGATCTTGTGACCTTTGCTCTTCTCTGTCTCTGTGTTCTTCCTCCATCTACAATGCCTCTCGAACCATGAGCTAAATAGGACTTCTTTTACATGGAGCAAAAATGTTGCTGGAGGGAACAAGGTCAGAGACAGTCATGTCAGGGGAGGGAAATTGCCTGGTTCTCTAGAGAGCTCATTCAGCCTGGGCTCTAAGAAGGTGGTACCAAAGGATGAAACCTGCTCTGCTCCCAGCTGAGCATAACAACCCTGGACAAAGGCCTGTTGGCCCCTTGCTAGTTTAGTGCTCACATGTGGGGAATCACTCGCTCCATCAGGACCACCTCTTACCTCTTCCTGGGTACATGGAATGCAGCATGTAATGCAGCCTGGCATTGTGTAAACTAAAGCAAGTGGCCATAGGAACACTGTTTGGTTTCTTTTCTCTTCTCTTCTCTTCTCTTCTCTTCTCTTCTCTTCTCTTCTCTTCTCTTCTCTTCTCTTCTCTTCTCGTCTCGTCTCGTCTCGTCTCGTCTCGTCTTGTCTTTTCTTGTCTTGTCTTATCTTGTTTTTTCTTGTCTTTTCTTGTCTTGCCTTGCCTTTCCTTTATTTTCTTTGTCTCTAGTTGCATTTCTTGTCTGGTACTGGCACTCTCCCACCTTTATTTTGCTTGCATAGGGCAGCCAAACACAAAGGGTTTCTTGCTTCCTGAGCTGCACTTGTGAGCCTGAACTTCACACCACTAGAAGTAATGTGCCTGGGATCCTTGAGGTCCGGTACTCAGGCTAGATGTCATTAGTTGTTGATAAAATAGTTTGACTGATGCCAAGAAATAGAGGAAATGAAATGAACCATTTCACCCATTCCTCCCAATGAGTTTTTTTTTTTCTTTAAGAACATGAAAATTTGATATGGTCATGGGAGCAGAAACTTACAGTAGGAAGAGATCATAAAAGTTACCTATCTGACCCTCTCATTTTACAGGTGAGGAAACTGAGTCAGAGAGCTGTGCATTGCCAAGCAGTTAGTAGCAGAGTTGGGATGAGGATTCAGGTCCTGGGTCTCCAGCTTCCATGCATCACTTTCCTCTCTTTCTCTACTGCCTCATAATGGGAGAGAGGGAGACCCTAGGTTTTCCAGGGCTCTACTGGATTGCAGAAACTTGGACAACTGGAAACTGGAAAGGGATGAGCCTGGCCACAGACTGTGTGCCTATGTGCCCTGGAGCTCAAGGACCTGACACTGTCTAGGTGATTTTGGACAAATCACTGCAATCCCTGGGCTTCTGTTCCTTTATCTGTAAGATGAGGGCCATGGTAGTCTCTGAAGACTCCTAGCTCTGAATCAAAGGTCCTGTGAGCCCTAATTCCCAGAGGAATTGCAAAGTTTTGACCACCACCTGATTATTTTTATGATTGTTTTCTCATAGCAACTGACAGCTACTTTCTGCTAAGATATGGAAAAGGCTGTGATATTCCTAAGGCACAACTGTGACTTCTTTGTGCCCTGCTTCCAAAGCCCCACTGCCCCCCAGGGCCTCTAGGTTCAAACCCAAACCCCTCTGATTGGCTTTCTTAGACCCTGAGAAGGAGAAATTGCTCCAGTGTGCCTTTTTAGGTTTATTCAAGTCAAATCAGCCTCCACCTTTGCCATTCTACTTCCAGCCTTTGCTCCTTTGGCCAAGCTGACCCCCGAAAGCTGCCCCTCCTCTTCTTACAATACCAAGCTTTCTTCAAAACAAACTGAAGCATCACCTTCTATCTGAGGCCTTTCTTGAGACTGTCTCTCTCCATCCAACTTACTTTATGTTGACGCAGTTTACATTTGCTATTTATATACATGTGCAAATAAAAAATGTAAACCATAAATGTGTATATGTGTATCTGTTATTTTCTTCTAATAGAACATAGGTACTTTGGGGGCGGAGTACTGCTGGCCCTAAAGACAGGAAGACTCAAACACTTCCTAGCTGTGTGATCCTGGACAAGTCACTTCACTCAGTTTACCTCAGTTTCCTTATCTGTAAAATGAGCTGGTAAACCAGCCCAGTATCTTTGCCAAGGAAATTCCAAGATGGATCACGAAGAGTCAGACATGACTAGAGCTGACTGAACAACAGCAAGCTGGCGGCAGGGGACTGTTTCCTTTTTGTCTTTGTGTCCCCAGCACCTCACACTGGAGCAACTTCATAAATGTGTGCGGATGGAATCTCCACACTGAATGACATCATTATGGCTCACATATACTCTCTTAGTCAATGTGTCATCAGTCTCCAGTTTCCTGGATAAACTATTATTTCTAAAGTCCCTGCCTTTGAGGGGTTTGTGTTACAACCCCAGCAAAATACCTGAAGCCAGGAGCAAAAAGATAGAAAAAAAGGTTATTGATGATGATGTGAATGTGGGCGACATTTGGGGAAGGCACAGGCAGAGGCCAGGGGTCAGAGTAGCTAAAGTTGGCAGAGATTTGAGAAATTCAACTCTGTTATTTTTCAGAAGGAGAAACAGAGGCATAAGAAGGTGGAGGAACTCTCTCAGCACCTGTGGGATTTGGCAACATGGAGAAGGAGTCCTTGGGCAGCTTTAGCCTGAGCATTGAGAGCTTACTACAGTGTTGGGGGCTCCTAAATCCAGGAAACCTTTATTCCAATCCTCCTTCAATGTCTCCTCGTGGCATGGAGGTGAACCTGGGCCCAGAGGAGCACAAGCCCGGGCAAGTCTGACCAAACCGGGAAGGATTTGACTCTTGTCTGAAGACCAGAGGGCCATCAGTCGATCAAACAATAGTCAACATTACATCTCTGCCATGTGCTAGGCACGGTGCTAATCTAAGACAAAAGTGATGACTTTCTTGTCCTCAAGGTGCTTGCATTCTAATCAACCAGCACATAAGTGTTTAGTAAAGAGCTGACTATGTGCCAGTAACTAGGGATGAAAAGACAAAATCAAAGCAATTTGCCCTCTGGGAGCTTGATCAATCGGTCACCATCTAGTAAGCACCAACTCTGTGTCACTCTGGGTGTGGAAGGGGAGCCACTGGATGACCCCTTTTTTGGTCACAGTCTTGTGTGATTCTTTCTTACCATGATCAAGAGGTGATGAGCTAGGTGGGGAGGGAGAGAACCTCCCTAGAATAGGAATTACAGCTGTTCCCAATCATTGAAGTGAGTCCAGGAAAATGTAACTCACTGTGAAGTGATCAAAGAAGAAGAAAAAATATGCCAGCAAATAATCAGCCCTCAAATTCTTGAAATGCAGAATTGGAAGCAGCCCATTTCCCGGTAAGAGGAACTGAAATCCAGTTTTAGGTCCTTCTTTAGGATGCCTCCTTCCTCTTTCCTTCCATGTACTCCTACCTTGGCCCCACCCAGGTCCTCTTCAGCAGCCAAATGGGGAAAAAATGTTACTTTGAGCAGCCAAATGGGGAAAAAATGTTACTTTGGGCTCTCTGAACTTTTAGAAAATAAACCAAAGGGATCTGAGCATGCAAAGCAGAGAATTCAGTTGTCGCACAGGATCCAATTACCTGAGCTGGAAGAGACCATTGAGTCCCACCTGGCCCTAAACGAGCATCTCTCCAGCATCCTAGCATCTAGGGTAGAGGAGTCCTCACCTTCAGAGGCAGTCTGTACAACCTTGAGACTGTTCTCATTGTCAGGAAGGAGCCTAAATGTTTCTTTTTGCAATTTCCATTCACTGTGTTTTTAGTCTGGGGCTGAGTGAAGCAAGCTATAATCCATTGCTAATTGTTCAAATATTTGGGATGCAACTGTCAGGCTCTCTCCCCACCTTCCACTTTTCTTTGGTCCAAACAGTTGTTTTCCCAGTTCCTTCAGCTGTACCATGCCCTTAATTAACCTTTCTGGTTGTCCTCCAATGGATACCATAGGCACTGATAATTGACACCCTTCAGATTATCAATGCCTTTCCTAAAAAGCCCCCAAATCAACTCACATACCACAATGTGGTCTGACTAGGGCCATTACCTCCTTATTCAATCAATCAATCAAGCAAGCAAGCACCAAACATCTATTAAGTGCCAATCATATAGGCTTCAGCAACTGGGCTGGGAACTAGCTGGGAACACAAATATAAAACTATGACAGTCTCTTTCTTCAAGTGCACATTCTAGCTGGGACGGGTCAACACATTTACAGATAACTAAATGCTAGATAGATACAAGATGGATAAGCAGGTGATTGGGGGGCTGGACTAGCACCTGAGGAAAGGCCTCTTGAAGGAGAAGGCAAAGTAACTGAGGGTTGCCCTCCCCCCATCTTGATGGAGCCCAAGATCATCTTCTTGGGCTTCCAAGCCTTCTTACCACATTATTGACTCATAGTGAGTTTGTGGTCCACTGAAACCCCTAGGTCATTTTCAGATAAGCTGCTTTCTAGACCTGCCTCCCCAGTTTTGTACTTGGAAAGCTAATTGTGTGAGCTGAGGCATCAGACTTCAGTGTTAGCCTCATCAAATTTGATCCTATCAAATTCAGCCCAATGTTTTAGTCTTTTGGAAGCATTGCTCAGACATCCAGCACATTAATTCTCCATCCCACCTTTGTGTCACTGGCGGATTTGAGGAGCATTCTATTTTGCCTATGTTCCAGTCATCAATAAGAATGCTGAGAAGTCGCACCGATCACTAGAGACACCTTCCAAGCTGCCATGGGGCTCTCAGTGGTCACCGGTTTCATCCATTCCATGTGAATTGACCTAATTGTGTTCTCTCCTCACCTGTGTCCTTTCCATCCAGGAAGACTTTATCAAAAAACTCTGCTTAGTGATAATCCCTGATCTACCAGCTTAGGACCCCTTTGAAGAGGCAGATTTTCATGAATGTTGTGATATGGCCTTGGGAGATGATATGATTTAGGAACATAAGGGACCCCACAAGTCAACTCATAGAAGGCCATAGCTCTGGAGTTTCAGGAGCCCTGGGAGTATATAGAGTCTAGGTCCTACATTGTCTAGATGAGCAAACTGATGTCCAGAACATCCTGTGACTTTCCTTAGATCCCATCAGTGGCCATTTCTACACAAATACAGCTCTCATAGGAAATCATGCTTAGGTTTTCTGAAAGTTTTGAATTCAGTGGTTTGTCTCCTGGGCGTGACTGGGTTCATGTCTCCCTCACTTCCTATAGAGCAATCTTACAACACCTCTTCCTGCATTCTTACCAATTGAAGAAAAAAGATGTGCCTCCTCAGGGTCTGGAGAGGATGCTCTCACACATGCCTGCTCTCCAGCCTTTACTGGCACGGACTTCTGGGGCCATGGAGAGACTCGGCAGGAAAAACAGCTAGTGGTGGACTTTAAAAAGTGGTTTCATATTTAAAAGTGAGTCTGTGTGGGGCTGGGGAGGGATCTGTTGATAATGACTCCAATACATTCTGGTAAACCAGTGCCTGTAAGCTTGCACCTCCATGTATCATTTGATGGTACAAGCAAGGGGGTCTCTTTGGGCCCTGTGTAGAACGGTAACTTGGGCAGGTTGACCAGAGGGTGCTGACCAAAGTTGCAGTTTTCAGTGTAAGAACAGCCAAGTGGACTTAGCGCCTAATTAAGATTTATTTTGGGGGTGGGGGAAGAAGAGGGACTCTGGACCTGCAATCTCTTTGCTGTAAGGAGCTTCTTAGTGAGGAATTACATTATTCACGCTGATATATGTCTTCTACTTCTTACAGCATTAGGGATTGTCTGGGACACTGAAGGGTTAGAGGACCTGTCCAAAATCACACAGCTGGCATGTGCTAGAAGTGGGGATGCCTGCTGCATTGGGTCAGCTTTCCACACGCCAGAATGTAGGTGTTCTATTTCCTCTCCTGACTCCTCTTCTGACTCTTGGGACTTTCTCTACCCTGCCACAGAGGCCTCCCCCACAAGTTCCCTCTGCTCTTGGTCTTCTCGCTCTAGAAGTAACAGCAGCCTGCAGCCCCTTCCTCTGATTGGATGGATCTTCCCAGAGCCTCCATTTCATGAACAATGTCCAGGCCAGTCCCATCTCCCCTCCTCTCCAGGGTCATTTCCTGACTCTCTGGACTTTCCTGCCACTCGCCCATGGGCACATCTTCTCTGTGGCATCTTCCTCCATGGGGATGTCTGCTCCTTCAGGCATTGCCCTTATTTCACGTTGTATTTGCATCACCGGGGCTTAGCACAGTGCCTGACACTGGTCTGATTCACCAGCTGCACTGTCTTCCATTATTCTTAGGAAGAAAAATTAATTAAAACATGAAGCTGCTGGGTGGAAATGCTATTTCTCCACCCACACTTCTGGCTACCTTCAGGGGAGGCTTTTTACCACCCTCTCATGGCCTGTCCCGTGGCTGCCTGACCAGCAGTCAATCTCTGGGCAATACCTCTCTGCCCTACCCCCAACACCATGGAAAGTGATTTTCCTGCCTCTTGCTTCAGGATTAAGAATCAAGATATGGTCAACTCAGGTTTATTAATTGCTTCTTATGTGTTAGGCAGGCCCTCCACTAAGTCCTGGGGAGACCATAAAAGGCAAAAAACAAGGTCCAGGGCCATTGAGGGGCTCACATTCTAACTGAGGGAGTCAATGTGCAAATAAGTCTGTACATATAAAATATATGTATGTACATACATAGCAACAACAATAATAAAAGTGAACATTAAAATGGGACTTATTATGGGCTAGGCACTTTTACAAATATCTCATCTGATACTCACAACCCGGGGAGGTAAATGCTATTATTACTTGATTTCACAAATGAGGAAACTGAGGCAGAGGTGAAGTGACTTACTTAGGGTCACACAACTAGTAGGTGTTTGAGGCCAGGCTTGAACTCAGGTCTTCCTGACTCAAGGCCCCGCGTTCTGCCCACTGAGCCACCTTAGGAAAGCCCTTTCAGAGTGAAGATGTTAGTCTTGTTGGGGGATAAAGAAAGGCTTCTTTGTGGAAACTGCGTTTGGTCTGAGTCGTGGAGGAAGCCAGGGAAGCCAAGAGATAGCGGTTTGGGCCTGAGCTGTCCGGCATGGAGGGGAGTCAGTCAAGGGGGCAGAATCTCAAAGGAAGCAGGAGTTTCTATCCTGGTACTTTCTTGGTGCCTATGCTCTTTGTAGTTCTGTGAGGCCCAAGGGACTGCATGGCCCCTGCTCTCTACCATTTTCCTCTACTTGTTCCCCAATTGGGGTAAACTCACTCAACTGCTGGGTCAACAGCCCCTAGGAGTGTCTGCCCTTCTGTGGCTTCCTCTCCATTTGGCACCTCTTCTTTGTTGTGGCCAAACGCCCTAGAGCCTTTTTGGAAGGCTGATTCCCTAGGGAGTGGGGAGTGACTGGTCCTCCTGGCCCTGGCTTGCCTCACCATCTTGGCCCCTCCACTGCTCCCTTAAGTCCCACTGTCCTTCTCCAGTCCAGTTCAACCAATCAGCCGCTGAAACCCACAGAGCAGCCCTGCTGCCCTGTCGGGAGCCAGAAGTTCTTACGACAAGATCAGATGAGTAGAGAAGAGTCAGTTCACATTTCCAATTGCACCCTCCAGCCCTTGGCAGCTGACCTCTGGCTTCCCAAACAGCAGGTTCTATTGGCGCTCATCAATCTGGAAACTGGGTTATTCAGGATTGCATTTTCCTACCAGAGCATCACAACCTGAGGTCAGGAGTGGCATATTTTAAAAGAAGAAGCAAAAACGAAGGATGGAGTACTTAAAGCTCTGCACGCAGAGAAAACAGAGCTCCACATTTCACATTGAGGGGGAAAAGTCAAGGAACGAGGATAGGCTGCGTTGTTCCAACTTTGGCATAGTCACAGAACATCAGAGCTGGAAGGGACTTTTGACCAATCCTTTATTGGGCTCAGGAAGGTGCACTAACTTGCCTGTGGTCATGTGGCCAAAGTGGGACAGGAACTCATGACTTCACACTCCAGGGACAGTGTCTTTGGATGTTGGGCAAATATCTGCTAACTCACCTATCAACTTAAATATCTTCTTGGTTTTTTTCCTGTGTCAAAAGAGGGGATTGGAAATTAGAATGCACAGAAGGGTCCCTGTGGGCCACTGATTGACTTAGAAAATCACATATTAACATTAGCTGTGTGCTATTGTATTTTTAATTTTTTATATATTTTCTAATTATATTCCAATCCACTTTCCCTGGCATTTGGAAGTGTTTGGGGCCCCATGTGGGACCCACATTTGTCACCTCTTGCACGTAAGCCTCTGAGTTATAGCTCTTGTCTTAAAAAAAATGTTACTTTCAATACTAGGAACTGTTTTTTTGAGACTGATAATAACCTTTTCTCCAGTTAAGTAGGGCTTTCACTCACATTGTTATGGTGGTGGGTGTTTTAAAGCCCATCTACAATATTACATGGCTAAATTCAACATGTCCATCATTTGAATGAATATTGTTTACTTTGCATTTTTTTTTTTACTTTTTTTGAGGCAGTCAGGGTTAAGTGACTTGCCTAGGATCACACAGTTAGTAAGACTGCCTATGGTAAGTTAGAGAGTCTAAGGTTGGATTTGAACTCAGGGCCTCCTGACTCTAGGACTGGTGCTCTGTCTACTCTGCCACCTCAATGCGCCCAACATTCTTTCCTTTTAAATATGAATTCCAACAACATCAAAGGGTTAGTCATCTCACATATACTTTCCCTTTGCTTTCTTTCCCTATGCTGCTGTCTGCCTCAGTTTCCTCACCTGTAAAATAGGGATAATAATGCCACCTCCTTTCCAAGGTTATTATTGAGGTGCTATACGTAAAGTGTTTAACAAACTGCAACGTAACCAGGGAGACTCTAACAGGAGGAGGAAAGCACTGCATTCACTAATTCCTTCCTTCCTTCCTTCATTAATTCATTTATTCAACAAATTTTACTGAATGCCTACCATTCGTTACCCATTGTCACTGGCTCACAGCAAGAAAGTTGCAGTGTTCTGAAAATTTCACGTATTACAAACCGAAAGAGTCGCATCTTTACTATTTCACAATTAACTGAAAAAACCAAACTTAGAGAACACAACATTCCTTTGCGCTTCCCTTTGTTTATCACAAAAAAACCATTGGTTCAGTCAAACAAAGGGCTTCCTACAGGCTCTTATCAGAAGGTGCCTCATATCCATCCATCAATCAAAATCAGGCAAGGTTGCTTGGAGGATGTAACAACAAAAAAAATCCCTTTTAAATGACTGATCATCTCCATCAGGTGAGAAATACAGCAGGGAGCTGAGTGTTCACTAAAGGTACAGGTGGTCCGAGCCACTGGGACGGATGAGATCCAACCCAGAATCCATGGCCCTTTCCACACCATCAGGAGAGTCGACTTGCCCATATCTGCAATAGAACAAGATGTCTCCTCACTGAAATCTACAGCCCCTAGTTATCCACAAGGACTCACCTAGTCAGTGATTTCCCAACATCCCCTTCCCCACAGAACTCTCCAAAAACAAAGCCAACTATGTCTAACAGCACAGACAGCCTTCTACACCCATCTACCATGATTTCTTTACAAAAAATCAGGAAACGGGGGCAATCTCCTCTTAATATTAAGATTGTGTTCCACCCTTCATCACAACCTCTGCATCTCCAGATGGGGTGAAATGAAGAAATCCTCTCCAAAGGTCAACAAATCAGTGATTTTTGAATTCTTTGTAGTTCCCATATCTGTTATGGATAATGGCTAGGAGCCTCTTGGTGACTATTTAGATAATAAGTATGTCGTGGCCTAGGCTAAGTCACTGAGCAGCCCTGGGGGACCCCCTGCCAAATGAATTGGAAGCTGGACTGGGTAACTTTTAAGGTTTTGATCTCTTGAGGCTATGGGTCATAAGGTATTTTTCACCAAACTAATCTATAGGAGCTTAAGACAATAAAATAAAAGTAAAACAATGAAAATCTTAAGAAAGGTAATGGAAATAAGAATTCCAGCAAAAGAAAAGCAAAGCAAACACTGGATTCAGTTCAGAACAGGGATAATTAGACTGAGCTTTGTCAGCCAGGCTAGTTTGCCCTCACAACACATTCACTTTGGCCTTGGGAACTTGGGGGCTTCTGCTCCCCATCACTGGACTCTTCCTTTCTTCTCCATCTCTCCAGATCCTATCAGTCTTTTCAGGCCATGTTTACATGCCTCATCTTTCACAAGGAAGGCGTCCCTCAACATCTGTAGCCCGTGGTTCACTCCCGTCCCTGAAACACCCAATTGCTTTTCTATTTTCATCCTCCCTGGGCATTTATGCACTTTCTCCTGATGATCAGTTCCATGGTTATATTCACATTAGAGGGCAAGTTCCTTGAAGGCAACCATGCTTTTCTGTCTTTAGTTCATTCCCTCTTCCATGACTAGAATTCCAGAACTCATTACCTCTCCCCTGGACTACTGCAAAAATCTCCAGTCTCTGCCATCTATCCAACACACTCCTGCCTGATGAAGCCTTCTTTGGATACATACGACCTTGCTCATTCTCAAACATTGATTACATGCCTGCTGTATTCAGTGCATGCTGTTGGGGGTACAGAGATGAAAAACAACATAGTCACTATCTCTGAGGAGTTTACGAGTGTTGGGAATGAATAGTTGTTGATTGATAATGGAGAGTTGGGTGATAGAGGCCAGGGTGAGCTCCAAACAAAGTGCTTTAGGAAAACTGGGGCATAAGAGAAAGCTCCGTGAAGGGAATAACCCGGGAGCTGAGACTTACTAGATAGGAGCAATTTGATCCAGTGGAGATGAGAAGGAAGTGAGTTCATGGGAAATGCCTGCCTAAATCCACATTGATTGCTCTGGTTCAGGGAGCAGCTCCTAAGCCAGTCTGGCTGGAGCACAGACTGCCATTTGTGAAGGAGATTGATGGGTAACAATATTGGAAAGAGAGGTTGAGCCCAAGCTAGGAAAGCCTCAAATGACAACAGAAGGAATTTATATTTCCCAGAAGAGGCACTGGAGTATTTTCAGTGGGGAAGGCCATAGGCAGAACATTCAGAAAACTTGTTTTTTTTTTTTTTTTTCTGCTCTGTGAAGATGACTTACCAACTCTTAGAGGTCAACTACTGAGGTTTAGCATGGCGGCCCTCTGCAATGTCTTAGAGTGCACCTATACCAAAGGAAACTGAAGATTTCTGATGTGATGAAAGTGACTAGAAGGAGACTAGAGGATCACAGATTTGAAACCCGAAGGGAACTCAGAGACAATGAGGAAGAAAGTGAGGCCCAGAAACTTCAATGATTTCCCCAAGGTCACACAGGTCAGTGGCAGAGTCAGGATTTGAACTGGGATCCTGTAACCCCAAGTTCAGTACTATGCTGCCTTCCCCTTGGCCCAAAGACCATTAAAATAGTTCAGGCAAGAGGTGAGGAGGACTTGAGCTAAAGTGTTGGCAATGAATAGAAAGGAGGCAGATGAGAGAGATGTTGTGGATATGTGTAATGCGAATGTAAATTTTAAAGATCTTCCCTGCCCCTAGGCTAAAGTGCACCTGGAGCCTGGGGTGGGAGGCTTGTTTTTCAGTAGATACTTTTTGATTGGCCAGTGGGTCCAAAAGGTTGTTACATTCTCTGAGCCAGGAGAAGGCTATATAAGCCCTGATGTGAGGCTTTGTTTTGGGGGCTCACTTTGAGAAGGGTTCTGTGATTTGATCTGTATTCTGGGAAGCCGTTGTCCAGGCCCCCCCCCCCCTTGAAAAATCCAGATGTGGAAACCCAGACGTTGACTGGGTATGGATGTAATGGTTGGACAGTTTGGAAATCTGTCTACTTGATCGGTTTCTGTCTTGATAATTCTGCCTGTATACTTTGAAGTTCGGGATACTGACCTTTTTTCCCCTGAACAAGGTAAACGATATATGTCTGACTGATTAAAGTAAGCTTGTTAACCCATTTTGAGTTGCTTTCCTTTAACAAAGCAGATCCAAGAACCTGTATGGGTAGCAAACCCTGAGGACGCTTGGGGTGCTTGCTGCTACAATGTGGAAGCAAGATGTGGGGACTGAAGGATGGGTAGGAGTCAGACTCCGGTGTCAAGGTCAAGGTGACCAGGGCTAAGACGGTGACATCAAGAGAGATGGGGACATTGGGAGTAAGGGTGGGGCTTAGGGGCATAAAGATGAGTTTAGTTTTAGACATGCTGAGTTATATTTTAAATAACATTTTATCCCCCATTACACCTAAAAATAATGTTTAACATCCATTTTTTAAAATTTAAAAAATCCAAATTCTCCCTCTCCCTGTCTCCCCTTCCCTTACCCTGATATAGGTTATATATGTACATCACACATTTCCATACTATTTTTTTTTGTGGAAGAAATGAGCTTTATTTTGTAATCGAATTTCATTTTAGATCCACAATCTCTCCCTCTGACCTTCCCTGTAACATGCTAAGTGTTACATATAAGTGGGAATGTCTAGAAGGCAGTTAGAGATAGGGGATTCAAGCTCAGGAGATAGAGTGGATCTGGATGTACAGATGTGCAGGTCAACAGTATAGAAATGATCACTCTATCTCAACCATTAACAGCTCTTTAATGGCTCTTATTGCCTCCAGAATAATATCTAAAATCTTACTGCTACAGATAATTGCCCCATTGAGTGCTACTCTACCAGTCTAAACTTGTCTTAGATTGTATATTACCTTCTCTAAGCTATAGGAAAGCTGGATTGATTACTCAACTCACTATTGCTGTTTCCTTCCTGATTTCCATCCTTTCTTTATCCATTTGATTCCTTCACTGCAGCCTTCAAATTTGTCTAGATCATTTTTGTCTTTAAAAAGTTCCTTGGGGCAAATAGGTGACCCGGTGGATAGAACACTGGCCTTGGGGTCAGATGGGTGTGAGTTCAAATTCAGCCCCAGACACTAGATACTTAGTAGCTGTGTGACCCTGGGCAAGTCATTTAAACCCTGATTGCTTCACCAAAAAAAGTTCTTTGATGGACACACTGCTATCCCCTCCAGCAATAGTTCTTTATCTCTCCTCCTTTTCCCAACCAAATTCCAGGAAAAAGATTATCTTCCTTTCTTGCTTCCAGTTTCACTTCCTGCTCCCTTATCAGTCTGAATTCTGGCCCCCATCTCTACCACCACTCTTGCCATTGTCTCATCCTCCTTGACCCACCTTGAGGGTTGGACATTGCTGACCACTCCCTTCTTTGGATTCTCTCTCTTCATGACCCTGCTAAGTACAGAGTCAATATTTACTAAATCCTTGCTGATTGATTGGGGAAGCATCTAAGGCCCAGAAAGTTTATGTAACTCACCTGATATCACATACCTGAAGATGGCCTGATTAGAGCCCCAGTTAAATGGGTCACCATGGAACTCCATTCCACTATGACTTTCAAATGACTTATCATTTGAATTCTATTCTAAATTCTATTCCTACATGGTGGACATTTTTCTCAGTCTCCTTTAGGGGGTTTATTATGTGTGTCCCATCATTCCATGTGGGCATGTACCCCAGTCCTAGGTACTCTCTTCTTCTGCAACCTCTCTCTTGGTAAACTCACGAGCCCCCATAGAGTCAATTATCCTGCTCATTCAGAGAGCTCCCAAAGCTAGATTTCCCCATTTTTCCTGTGAGCTCCAGGTGTACATTGCTAAATACAAACAGCACATTGGCGCTTGAATCTTCCATAGATGTCGCAAACTCAGTATTTCCAAACAGAACTCGTTCTCTTTCACCTTAAACTTACGGTACTCCTAACTTCTCTTACTTTCAAGGGTTCCATCAGTCTTCCAGTTGTCTTGGTTCCCAGCCTAGAAATCATCTTGGGTGCTTTCCTCTTACTCCCCTCACCCTTCCTCTGCCATGTCCAATCAGCTTCCACTTCACCTCTTCAGCGTCTCTGGAACCCACTCATTTCTCTCTGCTTATGGCACACCCATCCTGGACCAGGACCTCATCACCTATCACCTAGACCACTGACTATAGGAACTTCCTAGGTGGTTTCCCTGAATCCATTCTTTCCTCTTCTCCAGACCCACCTCTACACCACTGTCTCATTGCAATTCCTATAGTACAAGTCTGACCCAGCCATCCTCCTGTTCTACAAAAGGATTGCCTCAGTGGTTTCTCCTAGATTTTAGAATAAAATACAAATGCTTTCATTTAATATTCAAAGGCCTTCCACTTCCAACTTCAGTCTCCCTTTCCAGGCGATTTACACATCATTTGTCATCACATGTTCCCTCTGCCAGCCAAACAAACAGATTGGCAACTCCCTGGACATGATGCTCTGTGACTTGTGCCAGTTGTCCCTCATGCCTGGAATGTCCTCCCAAATCACCCCTGACTCCATAAGGGCTCAGCTCTGAGACCGCCTCTTCCAAAAAGACCTTTCCTGATTCCTTCAGTTGGAGTCTTCTCCCCATCACTGTATATTTATTTGTCCATAGACTTCAGTGACTTATCTGTGAACAAACTATATGACACCCCCACCTCAGCCCAGTGGAATACAGCCTCTTCAAAACAGGACCTATGCCTTGCTGATCTTGGCATCTCTCTCAGCATCTGGAGTATAGTGAGAGTTTGATGAACGTCTGCTTTCCCGTTCCCTTCAGTGTGTCCACTATCGTGCTGAGCACAGAGTCGTCTTTTACTACTTTACGTGCTTTCCATGGAACACATTACGTGCTTTCCACAACAGAATATATCTCTCAACCTCCTTCCTGGTTCATCAGCTGGAGTCACTGTGCTGTTGTCTCCAAACAAATTGCAGGAATGGGCAAGAGAAAGGTTCTGAGGGTGGACGATTGAACCACTTACTGCCTTTCTTAGGAAGAGTTTTGAATGAAGACTAGTTTCTTGCCACTAAGTAAGGGCTTCAGCTATGGAATATGTTTCCTGCTTGTGACATAATGCAAGTAAAGCAGTTCTCTCTGGGGATGTTAAGCCTGAAGATTTTGTAGTTGTTGATTATGATGGTGGGAAGCATGAATGTTGCTTTTAAATATGGAAGAGATGCAGTAGAATTAGAGGTAATAGGTGAATGTCAGAGAGGCAGATTTTGGTTCAATGGTAATGAAATCATCTTAACTAATGGAACTTCCCCAATGTGAAATGGGGTGTTTTGGGGGGATTGAGTTCCCCATGACTGGAAGTCTCCAAGTGGAAGTGAATATCTACTTGTCACGGATCACACAGAGGAGATTTGTCTGGCAAGGCAGCAAGATGGGACAATTTTCTTCCTCTGGAGTTTGGGGGGTTGGGAAAGGCCAGTCCTTCAGTCAGTGTTGGCTGCATTGTGGACAGTGCTCCTGAAGCTACTACAACCCCTCTTGGAGACCATCCCAACCAAAAGGAAGATGAGCTCAATAGTGAGTCTTACTTCTAAGAAAACTTGGGTCCTTGAGGAAGTCCTTTGGACAAAGAAAAGCCCAAGTAGGGGAGATGCTTATTCAACAATCCAACTCGATGTTTCATGCTTTAAAGTTTTCAAGTAACAACCTTGGAGACATAACAGGAGTTACAGGTTATCATAGCATGTTTTAAGTATTTATCAGTGTGTGCATATGAGTCTTTTGTGGCATGTAGCAGTCCCTTTACAGTGAAGAAAATAAAGAGCTATGCCGCACCTGATCTCCACTGTACAACGAATGCCTTCCCAGTCACTTTTGGAGAGACACTCGATTTAAGCAACACCTAAACTTTCTTGGAAGGGATTTTCCCAGAAAATCATGTTGGGATAGATGTAAAGAAGGGGAGATAATGACAAAAGGTAGCTGATCCTTCTCTCTTTTAACGCTAATGCATTTCCTCTTGATTATCTCCAAGTTATTCTGTATAGAGCTTGTTTGTACATAGTTGTTTGCAGACTGTGAGTTCTTGAGGCAGCAATTATCTTTGGCCTTTCTTTGTAACACCAGTACTTAGCACAGTGCCTAGCACCTAGAAATTACCAAATAAATGCTTGTGATTTCTTGACTGACTTTCCTCCAGTCAGCTCCTCAGGACTGAATATGGTCTGCATGGGCCTAGGACCCATTGGTGGGAAAGGGCCAGTCCCCCATCCCCCACTGCTGCTTTAGGATTGTTGTACTTACAGCAAGTCTAATGTGACTATTTGCAACTCTCGATAATGCTCCTCGTTTTTAACCCTTTTCCACCACAGCATTTCAAATACTTAAAGACAACTCCCATGCACCACAGGGCCATCTCCTTTCCTCTAAGCTAAAGATATCCGATTCCTTCAAACGGCGCCCTGTGGCATGCCCTTCAATGCTTCCAGTGTCCTACTTACACTGCTACTGATGTACTTCGGCTTTTTAAAAAATGTGGCACATGGTGTCGCATAGAATACCCCAGCAGTGGTTCAGCCAAGGCAGAGTCCCTGAGGACAAACACTTAACACTGGGCATCAATGCCTTGTGGAATGGAGCTTAATGCCAAGCTACCTTTCTTACCTGTCATATCATGTCAACAACTCACCTTGCACTTGAAGCCCCCTACACCTTCCTCCTTAGCAAAATTATTTGTCCACAAGAAACATTGTCTTTTGCCAGATACCCCCAGTCCTGAACTTGTATATTTGATGTTTTGAACCCAAGTTTGCATTTCCTTTATGCTTCTCCCTCTTCTGTTCCATCTCATTAGACAACCTGTACCTGGAGCATGAATCCCTTCCATAACGTCCACCTCACATGGTCATCCAGTCTCTTTAAAGAAGTCCAGGGACAGGAGGCCATCACTTTCAGGTTAGGTTTAAAGGGCTTAGTTGGCATGGTGGGAAGGCCACTAATTTTGCAGCCAGAAAACCCAAAGATCCCAGGTCTGTCATCCCCTGGGTGCCCTTGCCCAAGTCTTCAGTTTGGTGACTTCTGAAATGAAGCGATTGGCCTCCCTAACATTTCTTTCAATTCTAAATGTAACATTTTATGGAGGTAACATATATCACCACCTATATATATATATATATATATATATATATATATATATAGAGAGAGAGAGAGAGAGAGAGAGAGAGAGAGAGAGAGAGAGAGAGAGAGAGAGAGAGAGAGAGAGAGAGAGAGAGAGAGAGAGAGAGAGAGAGAGAGAGAGAGAGAGAGAGAGAGAGAGAGAGAGAGAGAGAGAGAGCTGGCGTTCTCTCCCATCCATTCCCTTCTATGTTCCTGTCAGATACTTCTCTCCAAAGCTTTTCATCTTAGGATGGGCACTGGGTAGGCTTGAAATTCCCCTCCACGAACTGAAGAAAAGGTCTGACAATGGATGCCAAGTGAGTGCAGACAGTTGCACATTTGGCTTATTAACTACCTGGGTTAGATTTTATTTTTTTCAATAGGTAGGCACTCATTTGGGGACATGTATTTGGGGGGCACTTGTTTGGGGGCACTTATTTGAAGGATGTCTTAGAAGGATTTACGTGATGTCAGTGTACCTAAAAAGTATAAAATGAGGAATATGGATAATTTCAACTTTTTTTTTTAATAAGCCTTCCTTATTTAGGTTTTCTATTTCCTCAACTTGTGAGCACCCAAGATCTGATCCAGCCTTTCTTTCTAGTGCTAGAAGTGAGTTTAGTTCTCAGGAGGCAAGTGGTGGGGGTTTACTTTCTCTACTTTCTCCACCCATCATTAAGGTTCCAGTCAGAGGACCAGGGGAAGCCTGAAGAACCTGCAGGTACAAACCGCTGGCCTTTTCCTGGAAAGCTCTGGTGGTGTTATTCTTGGAACGACAAAGAGGGTCACACAGACAAGGGGCGGAATGCTGTTCTTTCTTTTCCTTGTAACTGCTCACTCAGACTGCATTGGCCAGTATCACTTCCCTATTCTCCCATGAAGACTCAAAAGACTAATATCTGGGTTTCCCAAATGACGGAAAAAAGACTTAAATTCCTTCCTCCTCCAACTCAACAAGACCATGTTTACACACATTAAACAACATCATCAAAAGCCACATCCCTAGATCCTTTTGATTATATTTTCTGATTTTTTGGGTTTCATTTTAATGAGATAGAAATCTCCATCCTTAGCCAAGTTGTTAATGTCTGTTTCTGCCATGAAAAAGAAGGTCACAGTGGCCTAGGAAAGAGTACAGCCTAAATTCCAAGTAATGCAATCTTACCAGGCATATGCTGGTGTAGCAGGAAAAGCTTAGATTTGGGAGTGCATTGGACTCTCTAGTTCAATCCCGGTAGGGCTGGGTGCCCTTGCTACCCATTCAGGAGCTCAAAGTTCCCTACAAAGTCCTAATTTCCCCCCCCACTACTTGGAAGTCATGATTCTGCCCGTTTTAAACACACTATGCCTTGGATACTGCCAGCAAACCTAGATCACTACATCCATCAGAGCCCCATAAGCCAGAGTGTGACAATGAAGAGAACTTCATGGAGAAGCCAGAATCAAGACAAGAAGCTTCTTTGGTTGACTTTCTTCCATCCCCTTCAATGGCTCCTTAGTCACCATCTACATGCTGCAATTCCCCAGATCAAATGAACATTCATTTACATTACCTGAAGTGGACAGAAACATGAGTGTTTCCTTATGGCTGAAGCACCCTCCCTGGCCTTGATGTCCTGCCTGTTGCCCTGAACAGATCCATCATCCACCTGGGCCACCTTCCAGTTGTTTTCTCTCCACCAGATCCAGGAAAGCCCAACCTTTCTTCGAATTAGCATGGACTATTATTACCCAGTGTGGGAGCCCAGAGCAATGCATGCATAATTACACTAATCCAATTGATGCAGGTTCTGTTGGGAAATACTTCATTTTAAGGAAGTGCAACCTTTTAACTTCTCTGTTTGAGCAGGCAATGGGCCAAGAAGAGGAGCTCTGGATTAAGTCATAGAAAAGTCGATGGCCCCGTATAGACACACACAAACCCACAGCATTCCCAGAACACTTAAGATCTTAAAATCTGCGAGGGCTATATAAATATTATTATCATAATTAGTATTTTTCCCCATGACAACTCTTCAAGCACTTGAATATTCCTAGTATGTCCTCACTAAGTGTTCTTTTCTTGAGACTAAATGTCCTCAATTTCTTTGACTTATTCTCCTGTGGTTTGAGTGAGCCCCACAAATCCCCACTCAAAAATCTCCCTATTGCCTTCAGGATAAAATACAAGTAGCTCTGTTTGGCATTTAAAACCCTTTCCAAGCCTGCTCTAGCCCATCTTCCCAGGCTTATTATCCATTAAACTCCTTCACAAACTACATTTTATCAAAACTGGCTTATTTGTGGTTACCTGCAAACAACAGTTCATCTCTTTCCTCCACAACTTTGCCCAGATTGAATTAAACACCCTGAGAAGGTTTTCCCTCCTCATTTCTGTGGCTTGAAGGTTCTTCTCTTTCTATGGGTTCAATGGTCATGTGGACACTGATGACCCCCACACATATAAGCAGTCCTTAATCTCCCTCCTGAGTTCCAGCTGAGCTTGTGTCTGGAGTTCTTGTAGCACACTGCCTTCTTTGCATATAGTAAGTGCAATAAATCTTTCGCATTCATTTGCATTCCTACTTTACAAACAACTGCCTATGGGACATTTTGACAGAGATGATATCTCATAGGCATCTCCAAATCAGCATGTCCCAAAGAGAACTTATTTTCTTTTCTCCAAATCCACCCCTCTCCTACTTTCTCTGCTTCTTTTGAGAGCACCACTGTGCTTTCAGGCACCTAGGACATCCTCTCAGTCATCCCACATCTTGTCACATCTGGTCATCTCTCTGCCCACAGCACTGATTGCCTCTGGGCCTTTCTCTTCACTCACACAAAGACCATGATAATGTAGGCCCTCACCAATTCCCCTCTGGACCAGGAGTCAGGCCAAATCCAGCCTGCTGCCTGTTTTGTATGGCCAGTGATCTAAGAATGACTTTAAGTTTTTAAAATACAGTAAAACTTTATTTTAAGATGCAAACAAACGAACAAACAAAAGACCTCCTGACCTTTCTTAGCTTTCTCATGTACTTGGTCCACCAGCTGTGGTTTGTCAAACCCTGCTCTAGACTATGGCAATAACTTCCTAATTGGTCTCCTTCTTCAAGTCTCTCCCCGCCCCAATCCACTCTCCACACAGTAGACAAAGTGATGTTCTGATCATGGTATCCCCTCCCCCAACTCAATAAATTCCAGGGGCTCAGTATTACCTTCAGGACAAAATAGAAGGTCATGTCTCTGGTATGTCTGGCCCTTCACAACAGGACCATAGCTAGTTTTTAATGATATTACTATACATTATTCCCTTCAATCCTCTCTGCCATCCAGCCACACTGGTCTTGTCATTCCTCATAGCTGACGCTGCATTTTCCATCTCTGTGCCTTTGTATTAATTGTTCCCCAAGCCTGAAGAACACTCTGTCTTCATGTCAACCTCTTAGAATCCCTGATTACTTTCCGGACTCCAGTACATGCCACCCTCTGTATGGAACTTTTCCTGATCTTGAGTCTTTCCAAAGCTACGATGCTTCTACATGTTGGGCACATTTCTATATATGCACAAGTATTGTCCTCCAACAGAATTTAAACTCCATGTGGGCAAGAACTGTCTCATTTTTGCCTTTGTATTCCTAGTGGATCACAGTAGGCACTTGAAAATATCGATTGACTGGTGGATTGTGACCTCCACACTTCATTTGGCATGCTTATTTCCTCTGTGAAATAGGCTAGCCCTATAGTCTCACTCTCATTTGATCAATGAACCAAACCACACACATACTTCCTCACTCACAAGGGTTTTCTATCCCCTGTGAAAACTGTTTTTGGATCACATGTACCTTTTTGCGAACAGGGCAATTACCATTTCCCATTTCTATGGCGTTTGAAAGTAAAGTACCTTCCTCACAATATTCCTGTAAGGGGACACTTTATTCTAATCCCTGCTTTAAAGATGGGAACTCTGAGGCTCAGTGAGGTGTTGGTGCTTTCCTATAAATGCACAACTGGAAAGTGTCAGAGTTGGCTTTTGAACCCACATCTCCAGAACGAAGGATCTTCTCACTACATCTGATCCTCCTCACTGACAGCAGCAACAGCGACTTCTGAAAGCCTTCTAGCCAATGGCCTAAGGTTAATGCTCAGCTCTTGGGACTAAAACAAAGCCAAAAGCAGGCACCATCCCATGCTCTTCCTTACCTACTCCCGTGTCCCTCTTCCTTCCAGCCATGCCACCCCTTGTCCTTAGCCCCACCTAGGGTCAGACGATGAGGTCTCTGAGCATCTAATTCTCATGCCGGAAGGAACCATAGAAATAATCTTGTTCACTCCATCTCCTCACTTTGCGTACAAGTAGACTAAGTCCAAGAAAAGTGAAATGACCTACCCAAGGTCAAACTCTCAGGAACAGAGGCAGTATTGGACTGGGGGCCATCCAGCGCTCCTTATATGTCATGGCACCACATGAGGCCACAACACTATTGTGGGAAGGAAAATAATCAATTAAAACTCTTTTCAGTTTAAACATTCAAATGATTAAGTCTGGCAATAGACTCACAAATGAGACCCTGGTTTATGACAGTTGTCTCCTCCTTGATGACATGTAAGCAATAAATATACCCTATTTAATGTGGTGTGCACAGAAAAAGAATCCATGTAGATCTTATCAGCTCAGTGACAGTGTCTCCCTCAACAGGCAAAGCTTCCTGATTTTAATAGTGAGTCAGCCAATCAGTCTTCATTATCATCAGCTTCATTTCCTCTTCCCAGGGGCGGCTTCCTGTATCTTGTACTTTCAGGTTTGTCTTGTTGGTCACCTCTGTGCAGCCAGCTAAGGTTCCTCTTGCTCTGTCAACCCAAAATCTTTGATTCAGTCATATTCTACACTGAAGCAGTTTTCTTTCATGCCACTAAAATCTGGTCCCTCTGTCCCTGAAAAGGACAGGAAAATTTTCCCCTTTCCCTTAAAATCTTTCTAAGCTCAAGCAGACAAACTTTCCAATTGTATATACCATGTGTCACAAAATCACAGAATCTTGGATCTCATAGTGGGAAGGAATCTCAAAGACCAGTGAGTCCAACCAACTTAGATCTCAACAGGTTAAGGGAATTCTTCATAAAAAGAAGCATATTTGACAAGTGGAGTTACCCAATGAGAAAGATGTCATGATCTCACTGAGGATGCTTTTTGCTCTCCCAGATCCAGATATAATTAGGTTATTAGGAGCATGTTCTTTCCATCTAGTTTATATCCCCTTCTTTGCAACTTCTACTCATTGCTTTAAGTTCCAAGCAACAAAGTCCCATTGTTCTTCATGGGATAGCATCTCAAATATCTTCAAGACAGTTCCCCATGCTTTCTCTTCTATAGGCTAAACATTCTTGGTTTCTTCAGTTGATCTTTGGAAGACACAGTCTCCACAATTCTCACCATCTAGGTAAATATTCTCTGAATGTTCTAATTTTTCAACATACTTCTTAAAATTTGGTGTCCAAAACTAATTATGTCTTTCTATCTGTGCTCCAGTCAAGGCAGAGCCCAATGGCATGAGGATCTACTTTTTTGTGGATGCTATGCTCTTAAGGCATAAGGTGGCATTAGCTTTCCTTGTTGCCAGTCCACACTGCTGTCTCATGTTGACTTCCCAATCTTCTTACACATTACCCTTCTTCCTCTCAACCCCACACCCACAGTCCAGCCCTACTGGCTTCCTTGACTCTCTGCCAGGCAATGCTCCATTGTCAATGTCTGTACCTTTTCGTGGTTGTCCCTCACTTCCAAAGCTAGGAGGCAATCCTTCCCTCTCTTGGAATCACTAGTTTCCTTCAGCTGGAGCACAGCCTTTCACATGAAGGCTTTCCTGAGCACTCCCATCTGCTAGGGTGCTCCCTCTCCAAACTCCTTTGTATCTGCCTACATATGTACAGGTTAATGTGTGTTCCTGAAGGCACAGCTGGCTTCATTTCTGTCAAGATCCTCCCTGTACTTAGCACAATGCCTCACACTCAGTAGGGACTTAAGAAATGCTTGTTGACTGAGAGGTGGAAGAATGCTAAAACGATCACTAAGCATCTTTCACATAAGCTGCTGTCCACTCATGCCTCCTGATCTGCTTCTTGTGACCTTGGATATTGAACCCAAAGATGAGAGAATTCTCTTTCATCTTACTTCCTCTGCCCCATTCTTGTAACTCATTTAATTTTTTCTTTTGAATCCTGTCATCCAATATGTTGGTGATTCCACCTAGCTTTACACTGGTGGAAAACTCAATATCCATGCCATTTATGACTTCTTCGAACCCATTGATTAAGAAAAAAAGTTGAACAACCCAGGTCTAAAGACAGTTCTCAGGGGTCCGTCCCTAGAGAGCTCTCTCCAAGTTGATGTAGTCCTCTTAATATTTGATGTCTTTGGGTCCAGTCCTTCAATTGTTCCAGATGCATCCAATTATATTTGTGCTACCCTATACGTGTCTCTTCTTTCCATAAGACTAGCATAGAAATGCTACTGAATGTTTCACAAATATCTCAGGAATTTGTATCTAGAACATTTCTTTAATCTTCCAATATGGCAACATTGTTGAAAAAGGAAAGGATGTTAGTCTGATTTGAAGTAAAATTGAAAGGCATCATTACAGATGTTTGAAAAAAACAAATAAGCAAATATATAAACAAATTTGTCACCCATTTTATTTGGGTCCAGCTCTAAGCTGAGGAAGGGGCTTGATCCCAATTTTTTAGTTGATTGCCATGCATTACTTGAAAAATTGAAATGCTTGGAAGCTTGAACTTTTGTTTCCTCAGTCATTTCATCTTTGACCTGCCACATATCATTCATAAAACCTTTAGCATATAACAAAGAAGAATCAAATAAATTAACAAGCTAGAAAAAAATGGACTAGTTCTCTTTCCCTTTCCAGGTAGTCAGGGGGCAGAGGTGGTAAATTCAAACTTTGGTCATCTTATTTCCAAATCCAGCACTTTCCAAGGCATGCTATCTTTGATTTTTTCATCACTCCTTCCTTTTTAAGCTGCCTACAAAATGATCACTACTTCTTTGTCAAATTTCTCACAAACTAAGCCTGTAATGACATCTATTAGAATTTTACCAGATTTTGAGCTCATCAGTTTATAACTTATTTGAAATAAAATTTCAGTTCTCAAGCATTCACTTTTTTCTCCCCCCTTCCTCTACTCACTGAAAAGAAAAGAGAAAGAAAGAAAAAAAATAAGAATCCTTCTATTACATAACTACAATTAATTAAAACAAATTCCCACATTGGCCATGTTCAAAAATGAGGTTTTCTTTCTTTCTGAATATTAATCCATCAGATCTCTGTTATCAAGTGGATAATATTCTTCATCAGCCTCTGAAATCATGGCTGATAATTGCATTGATCAGAATTCATAAGTTTTAAGAATTGTTTGCTTTCATAATATTGATGTTACAGTATAAATTGGTTTCCTGTCTCTTGCTCACCTTCCATCAGTTCACAAATCTTCCTAGGTCTCTCTATGAAATCATCCCCCTGATCAGGTCTTACACTACAGTAGTAATTCACTACTTTCATATACCATGACTTGTTGAGTCATTCCCCAACTGATGGGTACCCTTTAGTTTCCAGTTCTTTGCCACTACAAAAAGACATAATATAAATATTTTTGTAGATATAGGCCCTTTCCTCTTTCTTTGGTCTATTTCCATTATAAGCTTAGTAATAGTATCACTGAGTCAAAGGGCATACACCGTAGCTTTAGAGGCACAATTTTACATTGCTTTCTATATGGCTGGACCAGTAAATATGAAGCTTTATCAACAAATGAATCCATGTGCATGTTTTCCAGTAGCCCCTCCAACATTTTTTATTTTCCTTTTTTTTTCTTGGCTTCACCAATCTGATGTGTGTGAAGTAGAGTCTCACAGAATTGCATTAATTTGCATGTTTCTAATCATTAGTGATTTGGAAAATTAAAAAAAAAACCACTCTAAATAGCTTAGATTTCTTCCCCTTAGTGTCACCTGTTCACATTCTTAGACCATTTAACAATTGAGAAATGCCCCATATTCTTATACATTTGAATCATTTTTAAATTACAAGTGAGATGTTTATCAGATAAACTTGCAGAAAGACTTCTATCTCTCCTCTTCCCTGCTTAACTATTTCCCTTCTAATCTTAAGAATACTGCATTTGTTGTACAAACCTTATTAATTTTACGGAATCCAAGTTGTTCATTTTGTCTTCTGTGAACCTTTCTCTTCCCTATTTGGCCATGAATTCTTCCCCTGTCCATATATATGAAAGGTAATTTCTTCCTTTTTCCTCTAATTTGTTTCATGTCGAGGATACATATCCATTTAAAGCTTATCTTTGTATAACATATGAGATGCTGGTCTAAACCTAATTTCTGCCATCTTGATGTCCAGTTTTCCCAGCTATTCTGATTAAATAGCTGAGGTCTTTGGGTTTATTGAACACCAGAGCACTAGATTTGTTTTCTTTTATGTTTTATACCTAATCTGTTCCATTGGTTGATCGCTCTGTTTTGGCAACTAGTACCAAATTCTTTTGAGAATGTTTACTTTATGGAATAGCTTGAAATCTGGTGCTGATAGACCCCCTTCCTTCTTACTTTTTTTATTCCATTATTCCCTTGAGACTCCTGACCTTTTCTGTCTTCAGATTTTTTAATCATTTTTTAAAACTACTACAAAGGAATCTTGGTAGTTTTATTGGTATGTCACTGAATAGTAAATTAGTTAGGTAGCATTATTTTTTATATTGGCTTTATTTGTTACATTTGTTTTTTATGATATAAAAAAACAGTTGATACTTTGAAGATTCTTTTTTATTTTTTTTAAATAGGGACATTTGCTTTTTTCCAGTCCTATAGCACTCCTCTCATTGTCTTTGCTTTTCCAAGATTATTGACATCTTGGCAGTCATATCACATAGCTCTCCCAATACTCTGCAGTGCAGTTCATATCAGACTGATGACTTGAACTCACAGAGGGCAGCTAGAGGCTTTCTAACCACATCCTTACTTCTCATTGTTTCCAAGTCCCCTTTGAATATTTTTGTTCCATCCTCTGCAGGTCAGAGAACCTGACCAGAGCAAGCAGAAACACAGCTAGAGTTGATAAGACAGAGACTAGTCCTGCTTTCTCTCTGTTATCTATTGTGACTTTGTCATTTAGCTCCAAGTTGATCTTCCCTTTGCTCTCAAGATGACTTTAAAAAGTCATTTTTGTTGTCATTTGTCTTCTTCACTAACTTCTCCTGGTTCTGACCTTCAGTGCTGCAGAAAGAATTTTTCAAGAATTTTGCCAGGCTCCTGGTTAACAGGGCCTTGATCTCACCATCTAGACCTTTCTTAACATCTTTGTTGTTCAGTGAGCTTCCCATATATCCAGACCAGTCTCTTCCAACACCTTCCCTCTTCTTTACTGAAAACATCTGGGTGTGTGTTCCTTGAAATTAATATTCCATCCTTCTCTAACCCTATTTCCAATTTATTCTATATGTAACTTATTTGTACATAATTATTTACATGTTGCTTGCCCCATTAGATTGGGAGCCCATTGACAGCAGGAACTATCTTTAGCCTTTCCTTTTATCTCCAGCACTTACGGCATATAATAGGTACATCATAAATGTTTATTGATAAACTGACTACCACAGCCCCATTCATTATTCCAAAGCTCCCCACACCTCATCACCTCTGCTTCTCAAAATCTTTATCTGATCATTCTCAAGCAGGCAGCTGTGAACTTTTTGCAAAGATATGTTATTTACTGTTATAATATAGTAATATTAGTATTATAATATAACATAGTATAGTATTCTATAGTAGTAGCATAGTTTATGATATAGAACAGTATAATTTTTGTATCTGTAATTATATGTCTTTGATTATATATGTTTAAACATGTTATTCTGAGTTAATCTGAGTTCTTCTATGTTAATCTGCCCATACAATTCACCAGATTGCCAAAGGGAGAAAGAGTAATGCCAACAATGATATTTGGTATTTACGTGGCATGTTAGGGTTTATAGAGTCATTTACAATGATCACATTTTATCTGCATAACATCCCCCAGGAGGTAGGTGCTCTTATTATCCCCAGTTTACAGATGAGGAAACTGAGGCACAGACAGGTTTATTGCCTTGCTGAGGGTCACATAGCTAATAAGACTCTGAGGCCGGATTTGAACTCATTTCTGCCTGAACAGTCCTGTACTCCATCCACTGGGCCCTCTTCCAATGACTGAGTTCAAGGTGCCCCCATTTCACCAGTGAATGCTTGCTTCCTTCACAAATTACTTTCTCTTTGTTTCTCTTTCTGAGCTCTCATGAAATTGCATCTCCCCGATTCTGTCATAAGTGTCAGACTATGCCTGGCTCTCTTCTCTTCTTTCACACTTTCTAAGATGGGATAGTCATGTGCCCTCCTAATTCCCATCATTTTTACTTCAGCAATCAATTCCTCCTTGCTGGTCAGATTGGGGTCTAAGATAGCAGTTCCCTCATTGCTTTCTTCAATTTTTGAAGCATGAAATTAGCACAAAGGCTAGTGGGAAATTTCCCCAGCAGTTCTGAGTGTGCCCAAGAGAAAGCTCTGGCAGCTGAAGTCTTCCCTCAGCACCAGGTCAGGCCTCCAGGACAGGGATGTGGTCTAGTTCCTAAATTCCTTGTTTATTTTCTCCTTCTGCTGAAATCATCTTTTGTACAAGCCACACAACAATAGTGCTTCTGTGTTTTGGGTGGTTGATTCTCATCCAAATGTTCCCTGTGATATTCCTCCACTGCGCTTCCTAGATTTCCTCAAATGAGTACATCTTCTTAATCTGTGTAGCCTGTAACCTTCTCCTGTCCTTTCATTGACAGGGGATGACCACATGTCAGTCACCTTCCTGAGGGGATGCATTTTATGTGTGAGTTGGACTCAACAGTCCCTCCCAAATCTCAGATTCTGTGATTCTGCCAGGAGGGAAGAGGTTTCCCAATACACCATGGGCCATGAGGAAATGAGACTGAGACATGAGGGTCCTAGAAAGAGTCTGGAATATCAAAATGTCCTCTCCAGGACCATGTCAGCTTGGCTGACCTCAAGGGTCCATACCTGGTCTTGCACTCTTTAATAGTCTATTACTTCCTTGAATAAAAGAACAGAGACTATATTCATCAGATTTGCAGATGACCCTGAGCTGGGAAGGAGGGCTAGAATGCAGGATGATGGAGTTAGGGTCTGAGACGATACTCCTGACAGACTGGAGCTTGGTAGGGGGAATATGCTAGCTGTATTCAAGGACCGTGATATGGAAAAGGCAACTGACTGGTTATAGTGGGCTCCATGAAGACAGAGTCACATGGAATTTTCAAAGGAAAAATTAAAAAAAATTTTTAATTAAAAAGAAATTGTTGAGAACAATTTCTTAATGAGAACTGTCCCCCAGTGGAGTGGGCTGCACTGTGAGGGGCTGGGTTCCTTCCTCGTTGGAGGTCTTTAGGCAAACCTGAGGGACCTTTTCAGTATGTCAGTGTGGGCATTACTTTATGCGTAGATTGGGATAGATGGCCACTGGGCTCCCTCAGGACTTTCTTGCAGGTTCTCTTCTCTGGTTCCTGTCCTATGAATGTCTAGCCCTCTCTTCTGCTTCCCTTCTTCCTGCCTTGCACCTGCTGCTTCTGCTCTTTCTTTGAGGTCTCTGACGTCTTGCTCATGACTTCATCGTCCCTCATCCTGCTCTGTAGGTCCCTTATCCTTTGTCCTCCAGGGACTCAGTGGGAGTTAGTTAGTTGTCATCAGCTTTGGGCAGTTCTCTGTCATAGGTCTTGAAAGGAAAAAACAGACATCTGTAAGTGAGAGGGTTGGCCTCAGTGGCTTCTGAAGTCCTTATAAAGTATAAACCAATAGCGAGTTATCCCATGTATTTAAGAGTGTTTCTGCTTATGTCATCTTGTAAATGCACACCTAAATCTGGCTTGTGTCACCTGAGAGCTGAGACAACTGAACTCTATCTGAGTGACAGCCATTCATGGCATGATGCATTCCTTCAATTGCACTTTGTTATTATCTGTACCAATGGGATGATATGTGGTTCATCAATGAATTCAACATATGTCTATTAAGTTCCTGCTTGTTATTGCTTGTCCTTTGTTCTTGGAGAGGAACATGACCTCAGGAAGATGATGCCATGACATGCAAGTGAATTGGATTTAAGTGAGGGAGGGCTGTGCAGAGTCACCAGCCTGACTTTTTCCTCTGGAGCCATCTGGGGCCAGTGGTCATATATGGAGCAGGATGAATGGAGATGGCCCAAGTTCCTACTCTGAATGCTGGGCATTAGAAAAGGATTTATTTAGAAATAGTAATGATATACTTGATCAGAGGTATAGAATATTTTTCAAACCTAGAAGTAAGGATGCTTGGTCAACAGAGCCAACCGTAAATATAAGAGGGTCCAGGGTCTCATTCCAACCTCATAGTCAAAGTTGCTTTTCAGTATGGCTCCCACTGACCTACCATGGTGCCCAGTGTTCCTATCACCAGATTTGGAGTTAGAGGACTTCATTTGAATGTCAGCTCTGTTCTTAGCTGCTTGGATGACCTGGAGGAAACATTTCTCTCTCTGAGCCCTACTGATGACTTTGACCCCTAATATCTCTTACTGTTCTAAATCCCATGATCTTCTGATGCCCTATCCATTGGGAGCTATACTTCTAGATAAAGCATTGTCTCCAGGAAGCCACAGGATCAACAGAGATCAACATGGCAGACACGCTGGTCCTGACATAGTTACACAGACCCATTAAGCATTTGGTTACAGGGATGGGGAAGCACAGATCCTGTTTAGATTTGGGGAAGCAGCCTCTCTAGGCAACCAAAGGATTTCATGGGAGCTTTGCTACTTAGAGGTAGGCAGGGAGGGACAGTAAGGAAGGACAGGAGAAGGCAAAGGGCCATTTGGTGATGGAAAAACCCCAACAAACCTCAGTGTACCTCCCTCTTGCCTGGCTTGTCCCCATCCAGTCACCCACTCTCCTTTGCATTCTCATATGAACTGCTGATGTCCACAGAAATCACCAATTCAAGTTATCTGAGGGGCTTAGTGTGCTGAGAAAATGGAATAAGGCATTGGCTCTGTCTCTGCCAGCCTGACCTGCTGAACTATCATCTTCTCTGCTGGCTGCATCCTCCATCTCGTAAAGGATTTCAATAAAAATGGGTATTGACTGAGCTTTGAGGCTATTTATAATAGAAACCTAGCCTCTCTTTCTTCTTAGCCTCCAGAGCGCAATTGTGTTCTTAACCAGAGCCTTAGGGACCCAGAGTCTCCACTGGCTTTATTTAGCTTTTAGGACAATAGATTTTTGCAAAGACTTCAGAATGCCCTGGAAGGGATCTCCTGTTCCTACATCTTGACCGATTTAAGGAATTTACCTTGTTCCTCTCCAAGTGCTACTGTCCAAAATTGGCATATGTCTCATGAATCCTTCCTTCTTTTCTGAAGCTACTAAATAGAAAGGTATGTTTAGCTGAGAATCAGTTCTCCTGGTTTCAGTCTAGAGATTGATTCACTTAAGCAGAAACACACACACACACACACACACACACACACACACTCTAACTGAGGCCCAAATAGGTCATATGACTTCTATGCCACACAGGTAATGGCAAAACCAGAATTTGAACCCAAGACCCTTGACTTCTTCCAAAGTCATCAGCCCAGTTATCTCAGCTCCTTTCTAGTTGGTTGATTGAAAAGAATCTCAATAGCTGGCCTTTATCCTGTGCATTTTATCTACATGATCCCCTCTGATCCTCACAGGAAGGATATAAGATGGTCATAATGAGACACGTTATTTTTCCTGGTGATGACTCTTTCTCTGAACTGAGCTGGGATGGTCCTTGGATGACAGACCTGGGAAGTCTTTGCATCTTGGTGTGATTTCCCAGAGTCTGTGCTCTGCTGCTGTGCTCTCAGAGAACACTGGTACCCCCATGCCATGATGCGGCCTCCAAGAGGGACTTTTGGGAGTGGGGAGACAGGTAAAGTGATGCCCTCATTTCACATTGTTCCAGGTGCCAGTATCTTTTGGGGGCGGTAAATTTATTGGTAATTAAAGGATTACATTGTGGTCTAGAAAAGAAGACATTGAGCCCCCAAGTGATCCCTTAAAATAAGCCCAATGAGCCAATCAAAAGTTTGCATGGAAAATCCCGAGACTTTGGTCTAAGGTGAGACAGTGTGGTGTTATGAACAGAGAACCAGACTTGGAGTCAGGAACACCTGTGTTTGAATTCTGCCTCAGACACTTATTGGTTGTCTGACTCTGAGAAAGTCACTTACATTTCCCAGACTTAGTTCCCTCATCTGTATTATGGCAATAATCCCTGCCTCACAAAACTATTGTGAGAATCAGTGAAATGACATTAGCCAACATTAAAGAGCTATCAAAATGCTAGTTATCAAAACCACCACCACCACCACCAGCACCACCAGCACCACCAGCACCATGACCATCACCACCACCACCTCCAGCACCACCATCATCACCACCATCACCACCACCACCACCATCACCATCACCATCACCACCACCAGCACCACCACTACCAGCACCACCACCATCACCATCACCACCACCAGCACCAGCACCATCACCACCAGCACCACCATGACCACTCCACCACAATCATCGTCATCATAAATTAGAATTCATTGAAGGAGACAAGTTTGCTATTTTGTGATGGCCTTTCTGTACATCCTTTTATCTCCCTAAGGTATCACCCTTATCTTTCCCTTGAGCCTTTGAGGAGCAGCTTTCATGTCATCTTTTTATTAAAACCCACTCTCAGGAAAGGAGTAATCTGTCATTTACAACTTAGTGTGTATGAAGTTACATCAATGTATTAGCTCTCCCAAGGATACTTTTATTTTAAGTATTTTGTATGCATAAGGCATTACCCCAGCCATGTAGGTGATTGAAAACAATGAATGAATAATGAAAATGCACTTATTAAGTGCTTACTATTTATGAAATACTGTGGCAAACTCTGGGTAAATAAATAGAAAAAAATAAGACTTTCTACTCTTCAGGAACAAACACTGTAATTGTGGAATGAAAGGTTTAATTTCTTGTTTATAGAATGTTTCATGCCAGGGAGCAGGAGGGGGGCACAATTTTTGACAGGTATGCCTCCTTCAGGGAAGGTTAGTGGCCCTACCAATTCACAGAGAGCACTGTCGGTTTTGTTTGAACATCACAGAACCTCAGTGGAGCCCTCCACAACAAGGTGAGAATGCTGATCCAAATCTCAGAAGGTCAGTGGGATAAAGAGAAGGCCACAAAAGGCTGCACTGGGTTTTTCAGGCTTCTAAAGTTTTTGCTAATTCATAACCTAGCTGTTTCCATCTAGAGCAGGCCTTGCCTCTATGGCTGGAAATGTTCTATGCGGAGTGATTTTCTCAAAGTGACTCCTTTTTAAGTCTGAGGGAAATCTGTTTTGTCACATTTGGGTCAATTCATCAAAGACAACATCCCTGCCTCATTAATAAAGATCTACAACAACTTTGGGGTCTATTTTATATGCAATATAAGGAAAAGACTTGGACTTTGAAAACGTAGATATTGTAATCGTGGATTTAAGGCTGGAATGGAACAGAGCATTCAAGTACAGCCCTCTTCGTTTCATGGATGATGAAACGCCGGCTCAGGGGAGTCAAATGATTAGACTGGGGTCGCCTCGGTGGTACATAGGTGAACTGGGATTCTAATGCAGGGCCTCTGACTTCAAATCTAACCATCATTCTATGGCACCATGTGACCTCAATGAGGAATATTGTGGGCCAAGTTTAAGGTAAATACGGTTTAAAGTAACTGTAGCTAAAATGTATTCTTTGGAGGAAATGTTAAGATACAGCTTTTAAAACCTCAGATTTTGATTGAATGAAATACAGTATATTTTCCAGATTGTGTGTCATGTGAAGAGATGTCAAGCCAGCTAGGATGAAGGTCAATTGATGGGCTAACAAGTCAGACCCCATAGGAACACAAATTACAAATGGAGGGCCCCAAACTCAATGGAATGAGCTGTGGTCTTGCTGTGCAGACAAAGATGGAAGCGGTGAAGAGGCGTGGGCAGAGGTCATGTTTGGCAGGTCTGCTCTCACACTGCATGGCGGGACAACAGACCCACAGGAACAGGAAGAACTCAAGAACTGCTCTTCAGCTTCCTTCTTGTTTGGGTTAGACAATGTGCAAGGTCTCTTTTAGCTCGGAGATTGTTTGTTGTTTAACTGTTTCTGTCACGTCTGACTCTTCATGATCCTGCTTGGGTTGGCCATTTTCTTCTCCAACTCATTTTACAAGTGAGAAACTGAGGCAAACAGGGTTAAGTGACTTGCCCAGGGCCACACAGCTACTATGTTCGAAAAACTCTTGCAACTTTTATGACCCTTGTATCTTAAAATTCTAGGTTGTAATCATTCTATTTTCAGCCTATAAAATTCTATGTTGTAACCATTTTCTTTTCAAGCTCTAATATTCTGGGTTGTAACCATTTTCTTTTCGAGTTCTAAAATTCTACATTATAACCATTCTATTTTCAAAGAATCATTTCTGCAGTAACATTCTATGTTTTAACATTCTATATTCTATGTTCGCTTTCAGTCCTAACATTTGATGATTCTATGATTATCCTCTCCCCATCTCTTACTGGAAGTGAAGTAACAGCCTAAGTCTCTTTTGGTTTTGGTGTGACGTGGATAATTAAATGTAGGCTGAGCTGAATATTTTAGACAATTTCAAAACATTAAAAATAGAAAAGCAAAGTGACGACCCCACAAATGTTAATGGCAAATTTGAGGATGTTTATCACAGATAACATCATGTTGGAATATTGGAATGATGTTGGAACTTAAAAGAACTGAAAATATTCACACTAGCACTAGCTTATCCTCATCTGCATACATGAAATACATTTCTTAAAAGATCAATTCCCAAGTATGCATAATAAATCACACATGTGTTAAGTTCCTGCGACAATAATGAAAATGCTACTTTTTTCTGGCTTTGAGATTTAAATCGGTGGCTTTGAGCTCACATTATGGTAGCAATCCATAGATTTCTTTCCTGATTTAAAGAGAAAAAGATGTTTTTCGTAGCTAAAGAAAAAGAATGTTCCCAGAGCTTTCTTACATTTATGAAATAGGATTCTAAACCATAAGTTGGGGAACAAGAATGAATAAGTCATTTGACATTCCTAGTGGAATGGAGTTCCGTGGTGAGCTTGGGCTTTAATTGGGCCGTCTTCAGGTATGTGATCTCAGGTGACTTACACAGACTTTCTGGGCCTTAGATGCCTCTCTAGACACAGTTTCCTCCATTGCGAGGATTTAGTAAATACTGACTCTGTACCTAGCACGGTGCTGAGTGCTTTAAAATAGGAATGTTGGACTAGATCTAGATTTCTTAGTAGATTGGAAAGTATTGCTTGGCATATCCCCAAGCAGGTTGACATCTCACATCTTTCCCTCTTCTTTGATGTCTTTACATGGTTTATTTCAAGGGAGGGGAGCATGACTTTGCACTCACTGCACTCATATACTCTTGCATGCATATGTCAGTTTTCCTGTTGCCCAGAGGCTCCAAGATGATCAGTTATCACAAACCAAAGGGAAATATCACAAACCAAAGAAAAAAAAACGGAACTGGATGAGCTCCAAGCTCATTCCAGTCCTAAAATTCTCTGATTCCAAGTGTAACTAATAACAATAACAACAGCAATGACAACAAACCAACCAATATTTGGAGAAAAGTTACGTTGTATTCCCCATTTTGGGTGGGTGTCATAAGAGAAAGAAAAGGATGAGATGCAATCCCTGCTGGACGTGTGGCCTTTACCTTTAGCTGCAGCTGCCAAGAAGGCTGAGGCCTCAGGAGTTCTAAGCTGCAGTGGGTTATGCCACTCATGAAGTTCTGCATTAGCTTCAGGACCAGTATGGCCAGCCCCTGTTAATGGAGGTCTACCATGTTGATCAAGGAGGGACAAATGAGCCCAGGTTTGAAACAGAGCAGGTCAAAGCACACATGCCAATGATCAATAGTGGGCCCATGAGTAGCCCCTGCACTCTCAGCTGGGTAAGATGAGGAAAAGAAGGAGGAAGAGGAAAAAAGGAAAGAAAGATGAGGAAGAAGAAGAAGAAGAGAAAGAGGAGGAGAGGAAGGAGGAGGAGGAGACATAATCTATGCCTTAAATCAGAAGAATGACACACAGAATTATGGTTCAGTAGAAAGAAAACTGAATTTGGAGCCAAAGACCTTTGTCTGGATCCCATCCTTGTCACTTGGTGCCTCTGTAACCTTGAGCAAATTACTTCCTCTCTGGGACACAGTTTCCTCCATTGTAAAATGAGAGGACTGGGCTAGATGGCCTCTAAAATTCCTTCCAGCTATAAATCTTTGATAAGTTTGAATTACAGAATGGTTTTAAAATGTAATCTTTAACTGAGATTCTCAGCCCTGAGAGCACAGCACATGGATTTGATCTGGGGGCTCTTTCTTGGAGAACAATATCTATGACTCATTCATTAACCCAGGGTCTTCTCCAGCAACATAGGAAACATGTCCCCTATTTTCCAATATCCATGATATCCTTTTCCCAGCTCCCTTATTCCCAGCAAGAAGTGAGGCTAGCAAAGGATTAAGAAAGAACAGGTTCATTAAAGTACAATAACAACAAGGTAAGAACACAGCTCTCCTTTCTAGTTTATACATCTGACATATACGTCCCTGACATTCTGTACCATGCCCACAATTCACAATTCAGATAACAATTCCACTCAGTCCTAGTGGATGGGGATTCCTTATTTAAAGATTAGCATCTTCTGGGCTCATGCTTCTAAAGGAAATCCACTCCAGGTTATTGCCACCGTGATGGTTCATCTCTCTTTCACCAGTATCTTGTTATAATTGTGTTGCTTTCTTGGTTCAACTCCCATACTAATTGTGGTTGGCTACCAACACTTTTGTTGTCTTAGAACACTCCTTGTGACTGGTTAGCAGCATGATTCTCAGAATTATAGACCTCTGGATCTCTATTAACAGGAGGAAGTTCTCTCTCTCCTTCAACTCCTCCTATACACACACACACACACACACACACACACATACATATATACCTCATGGCTCTCCCCATCCCCTTTAAGTGGATAGGAATGTGAGTCACTTGCTGGGAAGCTCCACTCTCCCCCCCCCACTTATCCTCCCCCATGCAAGGAGAGAGAAAATGGGTAACTTGCTGTTCACCATCTCTCCTTTTTCCTTTTCTTCGTTAAAAAAAAACTGCAGTCCTTATAATACTTGTAATACAGTTAAACACTAAACTGCATATACAGATTATTCAGTGCCACAAATGTAACCTTTGGTTCAGGTTTTCAAATCTAAGTACACACAGACTAGATCTGAACTGGAATAACTCTTTTAATGATTGCTATGGCTCAGACTTAACCCGAGTTTTAGTTCCTAGAAACATTGAAATTTGACCTTTGCCCCTCTCTGTATAAGAACTCTCCTTTATCCCCTCTATATCCAGCAAGTGCTGAATCTATTAAAACATCTAATGAAGAACAAGTGAATTAAAACAGAAATAACAGTAAAATGCATAGAAATAGTTCTCACTGACAGTCATCTCCTTTCCATCCAAGGCCCATCACTATTCTAGAATTCACTTATCAAGGGTTGATCTATTGTTTAGCCACAGTAAACTTGAGGGCCTCAAAGAATGGTATCTTCTGGCAACTTGCTTTCTTTTCTCTGAGGTCTATTGGCTTGCTTTCACCTACTGATGGTACCATGTCAGCCACTCCATATACCTATTAAGTGCTTGTTGGTTGCAATTAATTCATAGTCTCTATGATGAAGTGTAACTCCCCTTCTGGGCCCACTCTCCCAACTCACACTGAAATACCATTGTTTTTTGTCCCAGAAGGTGCCTGATTTTTGCTTCTCTCAGGATTCTAGGGGTAACTGATAGGTGGGTTCCCAACACTATCATTCATGACCCCCCACTGATATGCTCCTCAGTCACTATTAGTCAGATAGTCTTAATTAGATTTTAGAAACAAATGAGTAACAAAATGGTATAGCAAATCAGTTAAAATAAACTACTTCTTCCACAAAGTCTTAGGAATACTCTACCAGAAGTTCATAAAGAGATAAAAAAGAGTAGGCTTAAAGCTTAGAGAGCACCTACTTAACTATATATATATATGTATATAATATTATATATATATATATATAAATATATTCAGTTCCACACTCTCCCTTCCTTCACCCCTCTCCCACCCATTAAGAAGACAAGAAATATAATATACATACACAGTCATGCAAAATACGTTTCTGAATTAACCATGTTCTGAATAACAGAAATAAGAAAAAATAAAGGGGAAAATATGCTTCAAGTTTTCTTTCTGAGTCCATTGGTTCTCTATGTGGAGGTGGATAGCATTTTGTGTCACAAGCCCTTTGGAGTTGTGGTGGGTCATTGCATTGATTATTTCTTGAGTCTTTCATGGTTGATTTTCCTTACAATATTATGGTTACTATTGAGACAATTCTCCTGGTTCTACTCACTTTACATCAGTTCATATAGATCTTCCCAGGTTTTTCTAAAACCATCCCTGTCATCATTTTTTAGTACAAAATTTCAATTTCAGAGTTTAACGATTATAAATGCTTGTGCACATTTAGTCAACCAAAAGTCAAACCTCAGTCTAAGCCACTGTATATACACATTTAAACAAAAAGTACAAGTCATGAAAAAAATGCTTGTGGGCTTCTTTACCATAAGGAAATAATTAACTATCTTGCATGCTGACCATCATAAATCGCAAAGTCAGCATTTTCTATTACTGACTTTATTAACTTTTTGAAATACAACTGTCGTTGGATATTATAACAAAAACAAGAGCTAGTAGTGAGTGTGTTGAGATGACTGCAGTCCTTACTCATTCACTATTGCATACAGAAACCAGCAATGAAAATGATGAGTATTCACTGCCCCCCCATTGAGGTCTAACACTGAACCCCATCTCTGGGATGAAGTCCATCCCCCTCATAAGCTTCTCCATTGTAATGGTGGCTCCTTTCTTGAGATGGGTCAAAGGCCACCAGTTCTGCCTAATCCATATCTTCAGCCTCCTCTACTTGCTTCCTTTCAGGCAGTAATTTTTCCAACAAAGATAACTTGTCTGATGAAAGAATGCTATTCTCTGGGAAGTTTACCTTAAATTCAATGATTAGAATTCCTGTCTCATAAGGTCTGTGATGCCTTCATTCAACACACATTTGATATCTCCATGTTTAACAATCTGACCAGCATGAAAACTAAGGACGATAGTTCTATTATGAAGAGTCATTATTGGTTTCTGAAGGTCATACAATGTTTCAACCAAGCATATATCCATACACCTGAAAAAGTCCTCACCACTCTGGGTCAATCAATATAGCATTATCCTTCTGATCCAAAACAATGTCAATATCTCCTGGTTCAACTCCTGGCTCCTGGTCACCTTCATCATGGAAAGTTATCTTCTGACTATCTTCTATGCCCTTGTCAACATGAATCTCCAGAATCTTCTTTTCTCGAACAATGCTCCTTCCATTACAGCTTTTGCATCTGTCTTTAGGGTTGATTTATTCCCCATGCCCTTGGCATTCCATGCAAGCTGATTGAATTTGCTGAACCATTCCAGGTCCTAGCTAATGAATTCTTATTTGCATTCTAGTCCCTCTTCATTTGGGACAGCCTTCTGCAGCTCCTTTCTTACCACCCCGTCCTTCACATTGATCACAAATTACATTCTTTTGCAAAGGCGATTTTCTCATTGCACCATTATATAAATCTTCTAAGGTCACTGACAACTGAGGAACATTTTTACCTCTCCGTTCCCTTTGCATTCTTCTACCTCCTCCAAAAAATGCACCAAAGATATCCATTGGAGAAGCAAAGCCACGGCCAGAACCACTCTCTTCGATGGCTTGTTCTCCGCCTTTGTCATATAAATCTCTTTTCTTTGCCTCAGAAGGCACTTTGTAAGCTTGGGAAGTCTGCTTGAACTTTTCTCCTTCATTTGGATTCTTATCTGGGTGACATTTTAAGGCTAGTTTTTGATAATCATTAAATATTGTATTTTGGCCAAAGTCTGAATTAATCAAACAAACTGCTTTCTCTTACCTTCTGTGTCAACAAGACACCAGAAACCAGAAAAGCTAGAGGTGACATCCCCCTTATCTTGGGAGAAAAACAGACATCCTGAGACCATAAAATGTAAATAGACCCTGCTCCCTTTGTTGTCAATTTGCAACCAAGGAACTTCTTTCTGTAACCAATGGAAGTCATAAAGTTTCGTGGCATGGTCATCCCGAATTGGAATGGTTCTAGTATGTATAAAACCTCTTCTGATTCCTCTGTTCTTTAGTCAGGACTCAGCTCCTGCACTCCTTGCACAAGTTTCTCTAGCTTAAGGGAATAAGATGGGATAACTGTACGTTACTATTTTTCTCCTTTAACCAAACCTTTTTTAGATGTCAACATTTTCTACAAGCTTTTCTTTAGCTCTTCCTGGAGGCATTGGCTTTTACCCCCAAAACATCCTAGTAAGCTCTTTCTATCACCATTTTTTATAGCTGGGGAGTGACAGCTCTCTGTACGACCTTTGGTGCCCACAAAATGCCCACCTCCCGGGGTGGGGCGGACTGCCCAGAAGCCAGTTGGGAAGTTGGGGGATAAAATGGGAGAAAGAGAATACTGGGGGAGGAGGACTCGAGCTCTTGTGTGCCCTGCTGCCCTCCCCACTTCTCACCCAGTGTTCAGGAAAGTTCTTCCACTTCATCATTTCTATATTCCTTTTTCTTTGATATCCTTGAGGTAGAAACCTAGTAGCAATATTGCTGGATCAAAGAAATATGTATAGTTTGCCTTTGGTCATAGTTCCAAATTGTTCTCCAAATATTTAGATTAGTTCCCAGCTCCACCAACATTAGTGTACCTATTTTCACACATCCCATCCAGTATTTGGCATTTTTCTTTTCTGTAATCTTAGCCTAACTGACAGATGTGAAGTGTATTTGTTTTAATTTGTACTTTAAAATTAATTAATTTTAAAATTAAATTTTGTTTATTTTTAGTTTACATCATTCATTTCCACAAGATTTTGAGTTACACATTTTCTCCCCATCTTTCCCCTACCTACCACCTCAAAATATTGATCCCACTGTATGTCCTTTTCCCCCATCTGCTCTCTCCTATATCCTTCCCCACCCCCCTCCAACTTTCTAGGAGGGCAAGATGGAACTCCATCCCCCAGTGCCTGTATATCTTATTTCTAAGTTGCATATAAAATAATAATAATAATTTTTAAACATTTTCATTGAATTCCAGATTCTTTCCTTTCTTCCCTCATCACCCATCCTTACTGGGAAGATAAGCAATTCAATACAGGTTGTACATGTGTAGCTATGGAAAACATTTCCATAGGGGATATATTGTAGAAGACTGACTATATTTCCCTCCATCCTATCCCCCCCCCATTCTGTTCTCTACTTTGACCCTATCCCTTTTCAAAAGTGTGTGCTTCTAACTATCCTCCCTCCAACCTGCCCTCCCCTCCATCATCCCCCCTCTCATCCCCTTCCCCCCTACTCTCCTGTAGGGTGAGATACCCTATTTAGTGTGTATGTCATTCCCTCCCTAAGCCAAATTCAATGAGAATAAGGTTGACGCACTCCCTTTGGCTTTCCTGTTCTTCCCCTCCATTGTAACAGTTTTTCCTTGTCTCTTCTATATGAGATAATTTACTGTTTCTCCCCATCTCCTCTCATTATATTCCTCTCTTGCCTCTCAATTTCACCTTTTAAGTATCATCTCTTCTTATTCAATTGCTCCTGTGCCCTCTGTCTATGTATACCTGTACTCATGTATACACACACTCGAATATGTATTCATATGCCCATATACCCTATTATATAGACATATGTATGCATGTATGTATGCATACACACATTTATATTCCCTTCACCTATCCTCATACTGAGCAGATTTTCATTAGTTAAAATTATTGTTTTTCCATGTAGGAATGTAAATAGTTCAACTTTGACAAGTTCCTTATGATTTCTTTTCTCTTTTTACCTTCTCATGCTTCTTGTATCTGAATGTCAAATTTTCTATTCAACTCTGGGTTTTTCATCAAGAAAGCTTGAAACTCCTCTATTTAATTGAATAACCATATTTTCCCCTGACACTTTATATTCAGTTTTGCTGGGTAGGTGATTCTTGGTTTTAATCCCAGCTCCTTTGACCTCTGGAATATCATATTCCAAGCCTTTTGATCCCTCAGTGTAGAAGCTGCCAGATCCTGTGTTATCCTGATTGTATTTCCACAATATTTAAATTGTTTCTTCTTAGCTGCTTGTAATATTTTCTCCTTGATCTGGGAATGCTAGAACCTGACTATAATATTCCTAGGAGTCTTTTTGGGGACATCTTTTTCAGGAGGTGATTGGAGGACTCTTTCAACCTCTATTTTGCCCTCTGGTTTTAAAACATTGGGGCAATTTCCCTTGAGAATTTCTTGAAAGATGATTTCTAGGTTCTTTTTTTGATCTTGGCTTTCAGGTAGTCCAATAATTTTTAAATTATCTCTTCTGGATCTGTTTTCCAGGTCAGTGGTTTTCCCAATGAGATATTTCACATTGCCTTCTATTTTTTTCATTTGTTTGAATCTGTTTAAGAGTATCTTGATTTCTCACAAAGTCATTAGCTTCCATTTGCTTCAATCTAATTCTGAAGGAATTATTCTCTTCAGTCAGCTTTTGAGATTCTTTTTCCACCTGGCAAATTCAGCTTTTTAAGGCATTCTTCTCCTCATTGGCTTTTTGGGCCTCTTTTGCCATTTGAGTTAGTCTATTTGTTAAGGTGTTATTTTCTTCAGTCAGGTTGTTGACTCGATTTTCATGGTTTTCTTGCATCATTCTCATTTTTTCTCCCCAATTTTTCCAATACTTCTCTTACCTGGTTTTCAAAATCCTTCTTAAGCTCCTCTATGGCCTGTAACCAATTTATATTTTTCTTGGAAGCTTTTGGTGCAGGAGTTCTGACTTTGTTGTATTCCTTCTGTTCCATGCTTTGATCCTTTGTCCCCCCAAAAGGAATGCAAAGTTGGATTGCTGTGCTTGCTTTGGTTCCTTTGCTTGCTCATTTTGCTAGTCAATTACTTGAGTAATTGAGTAAAATATATATAATTGAGCTTTTTGCTACAGTAAAACTCTGCTTCCAGAGAGGGGAGCTTTGTCCCAAATCGCTGGGGTTTTTGCAGCTGCCAGAACTATTAGTTGGCTGCCCTTTCTGAAGACTCCATAGGTTCTGATACCTGGTCATGCACCCCAGGACCTCCACCCAAGACAGTGATCCAGATCCAAGCAGGTCAAAGCAAGAGCAATTCCCACTCAGACTGGTTGCTTGGTCTCCTGTAATGCGAATGTAAATTTTAAAGATCTTCCCTGCCCCTAGGCTAA
>NW_027185759.1:8974568-8985514 GCF_028583685.1 Petaurus breviceps papuanus | reverse complement strand
CTGTGCTGGCGGCAAACCCTGAGGACGCTTGGGGTGCTTGCTGCTACGTCTCCCTACAATCTGCAGGCCAGGAGCTCTGAAGCAACCATGCAGCTAAGATGGCCGCATCTCAGCCACTTCTCCCTCTGGGTGCCAAGGCCAAACCGCACTCTCAGTCTCCCTGTTCCCAAAGTCCACACTGACCTTTTACTTTGCTTTTGGCATTTATGGGTTGATAATTCTGGAAACTGCCATAGCTGCTGGTGATTCACTTTCCCAAAGTCCCTCCACCGGCAGCTGGTTGGGCTGCCCTGAGGCTAAAACCATGGGCTCATATGGCGTGGACTCATCTCCCAGCCTGCTGCTATGGACTCTTCCTGTCTGCCTGCTGGGCTGCCTTCAGGGGGAGGTTTGTTTCTCTCTGTCACTTTGTGGGTTCTGTAGCCCTAAAGTTTGTTTAGAGTATTTTTTATAGGTATTTGAGGTAGTTATGGAAAGAGTTCATGGAGGTTTCCTGCTTCTATGCTGCCATCTTGGCTCCAACCCCCAGAAATATCAATAAATTAATTTATTTTGTTACATTTCAAGTTTTGAATTGTCTTCCTCCATCCCTCCCCACACCATACCAGAGAATGCCACCATTCAACAGAGATTTATAAATAAATATAAAACCATACTATGCGTTCTTCTAGTTATTAGCTTTTTTTTTCTGGATGTAGATAGCATCTTCCTTCATAGGACCTTTATAGTTGATTTGAGTATTTATGGTGCTCAGAATAACTTGGTTGTTCCCAATTATCCTTCAAACAATATTGCTGTTACTTTATGCAATGTTTGCTTGGTTCTGCTCACTCCTAAAATCAACCAGCTCATCTTTTCTCCCAATGAAGTAGTATTCCATCACAGTCACATACCACAAATTATTCAGCCATTCTCCAAATGATGGGTATCCCCCTTAATTTCAATTCTTTGCCACCACAGAGCTGCTATAAATATTTTAGAATATATACTTAAAAATTTTTTTCCCCCTGATCACCTTCGGAAATAGACCTAATACTAGAAATGCTGGGTCAAAGGGTAATGTAGTTTTCTAACTCTTTGGGTATAATTCAAGATTGCTCTCCAAAATGGTTTGGATAAATTCACAATTCTACCAACATTGTACTAATGTCCTAATTTTTTCACATCCCTTCCAATCCTTGCCATTTTCCCTTTCTGTCATTTTAGGCACTCTGATAGGTGTGAGATGATATCTCAAAGTTGTTTTAATTTGCATTTTCTTTTTTTTTTAAAGAAATTGGGGTTAAGTAACTTGCTCAAGGTTACATGGCCAGTTATTTCTGGGTGTGGTGCTAAGTATCAGAGCCCAGATTTGATCCTAGGTCATTCCAACTCTGGGGACGATGTTCTTATAATTTGCATTTTTCTAACCAATAATTATATAGAACATTTTTTCATGTAACATATAGTTTTGATTTCTTCACCAAAAACCTGTTTATATCCTTTGATCTATAAAGTAATTCTTTAGCATTTTTATTGGTATGAAACTGAATAAACAAATTAATTTAGGTAGTTGTGTCATTTTTATTATACTGGCTCAGCCTGCCCATGAGTAATTAATATTCTCCACTTATTTAGATCCATCTTTTTTGTGTGAAAAAATATTTTTCAGTTGTATTCCTATAGTTCCTGAGTGTGTCTTGGCAGGTAGACTCCAGAGTATTTTATATTGTTTGAGTTATTTTAAAAGGAATTTCTCTTTCTATATCTTCCTGCTGGGTTTTATTGGTAATATATAGAAATGCTAATGATTTGTGTGAGTTTTTTATATCCTGCAAGTTTGTTAACCGTTAATTATTGAAACTAATTTTTAGTTGACTCAGGTTCTCTAAATAAGCTTTCATGTCATCTGCAAAAAGTGAGTCTTGTTTCTTCATTGTCTATGCTTATTCCTTCAGGTCTTTTTTCTTGTCTTATCACTATAGCGAGCATTTCTAGAACAATATTGAATAGTAATGGTGACAGTGAGTTGTTGTTTTGTAGACTCCTGATGCTTCCTGTTCTCAGGTTTTTCTCCCTCAGTTACTAATGCAGGATACAGAACTGCTAAAGTCACCAGTGGGAAATCCAAATCTTCCAACCTGTCAAAGTTCACAAAGGTTCTCCTCATCCCTCTTTCTCCCCCCTTCTCCCACTTCCCCTTCCCCTCCTCCTCTTCCTCTTCCCCTTCCTCCTCCCTCTCCCCCTCTAACCCCTATCCTCCCTCCTTCCCCCTCCTCCTTCTTCTCAATTTAGGAGGAAGGAGAGAGACTCCTCAGTGCTCCCTGTCCCCACATCCTTTGCTGCTTTATAGTCACAGGATCAAGGATCTGACTCCTTCAATCACTTCTTTTTAAGCAATTGGGGTTCAGTAACTTGCTCAAGGTTACACGGCCAGTTATTTCTGGGTGTGTTGCTAAGTATCAGAGCCAAGATTCGATCCCAGGTCATCCTGACTCTGGGGCTGGTGCTCTCACTCACTGTGCTATCTGGCTGCCCCTCTTCAATCACTTTCAAAGCTGATACTAAAAGCTCCTCTTGGATTATTGTTCTTGTCACATCATAGGCCCAGAAGTATGCCTGATTCCTCTCACCAATCCCAATAACTTAGTCACCTGACATCATCTAAGGTCTGGAAGCCTTTTCTCCTCACCTTATTTAAAGATTTGTTCATGCCTAGTTTACACCTTTGAGAGACTGGTTCAATCAGGTGCCTAAGAGCTGTCCATACTCATTTAACTCCTTTGATTGATTTGATTCTGTAAGGCCATCAAGCAAGTATTCTCACCTGATAAAGGTATCAGGATGTAAAACATCTTGTTTTTACATTAATTGAGTTGATGGGCGGCTGAATTCCTCTCACACTCATCAATTTAATGATTCTTAAAGCTGCCTAGCAACCTGTTACCACGCCAGCCCTTCTTGCTATATCTCTTACCTAAGAGGGAACTTTAGTATTTTTTTTCCAAAGAGAGTGCAAGTGACGCATTCAAATGAGCGTTTTGGTGTGTGGGATGGAGAAGTAGGTCCCCCTCCTCAATACCTTCATGTTAGTCCTATTCCTGTCCCATGGAAAAGGAAGGAGCAGAGGATGCCTGAGTGAGCCACTCTGGTTCCTTCCAATCCATACAAGGCTTTTGCTTTGAAAGAAAGGGTCTTGTCTCCTTCATTTAAACTAGGCTAACAAAATACTTGTCTACTAGACCTTTGAAAGCATTGCTTTAAGAAGGAAATACAATTGTTTGTAATTAATATAGCAAATACTTACCCATTTAGTTAATAAGGGCATCCTGAGCCCTCACAAGTTGTCTTGACTTTTGTCTTGCCACTGATTATTGATAACTTTGGATGAAAGAGTGAGGCTGAGGATGGTGCGACTCTGCCTCACTTGTATCCAATCAAGTCAAGACATCATCCTCATGATACCATTGGTCCTCTTGGAGAATGAAGGGTGAACAGCAAAGAGCAAACAAAAAATGGTTAGTAAGACTTTGTTAAGCCCCTACTATCTTGGATGTGGCTGCATGGGGCTGTAGGTTCAAAGACAAGAAAAAAGTAGCCCCTAGCTTCGAGGAGCTTATGTTATATTTGTATTTAATGGATATTTGAGGAACTAGAAAGTGATGATTCTCTTAAATATTCTAATCATTATTTTGCCATCTTTTTACTCCAGTCAGTAGTGCAGTCAATGAATGATAAAATTTCAATTCATTTCTGGAGTTCTGACAAATTCTGACTTAGAGGAGAAATCAAATCTAGGAAACATTGAATGTGGTCAGATTCGTCTGCACTAAATATGTACCAGACAATATATTTTGCCTCATGTGTTTAATTGTGTACTGAGGGATGGAGACTAGACCTCTGATTTTACTGACATAAGGAACTCTCATGTGAGGAAACTCCTTCTACTAATGCAGGTTGGAATCTTCTTGGCAAATTGAAGTTTGAGAAGGTTATCTGCACTCCTGACAGGTTAAGGATCTATACCCTGGCATTCATAACCAGCAATGGAAATGCAATGCCCATTATCTCTCTATCTATTATGTCATGCTGCCTCTGCTGATGGATGTTTTTTCTACATAAGCATATACAGATACATATGCACACTTTCACATATGTTGTTCAACTGAAAAAGGACCAATCTCAACCAAGGGGAAATTCCCTGAAGTTTCTTGGGAGGCAAGCTGGAAATCCAGCATGTTGAGGAACCAGCTTCCTCTGCATTCTGTAAGAACGTTTTCCTATATTTCCAACTTGAAGCTGTTCCTAAAGGAGGTTTGGAATCAGGTCTGCCTATAGAATTGAAGATGTCCTTATAGGTTTCTGCAATTAGCATGGAGGCATCCACAGACAATAACAACTGGAAGACCCCATCCTCAATAGCAAATCCCTCCTCCATTTAGACTCAGAAGAGAAAGGCCTCAGCGACAATAATCTTTCATCGGCATACCTATCTTCCTTCTTGAAATTTTGCTTGAATTTGATCGAGCAATACATGAACAAGAATTTATTGGGTGCCAATATGGGCTGAGTAGTGTAGCAGGAGTTGGAACTATGAAGACAAAAACTAAAACAATCCCTGATGTCATGGAGCTGATAGCTCAAGGTTATCTCTGGAGATGCATCTTACCAAGTAATCTTGTGGTCTACCACATGGGGAGGGGGCATGCATGGAATCTCCTCTCTCCTTGTTTGGGTAAACCTCTCAGCACTCATTGCTGGGGATTGTTAGGGCATACACAAAGGAACATGTGTGCTGCAAGATGCAAGAGGGCTCATTCAGGTTATAGATAAAGAGGAAGAGGAGATGCTTGGCTCTATGTGGCAACTGCACACAAGGGAAACACGTGACCCCTCCAGGGAGCCACAATACAACAAGGAATCAGTGCCAGATGGAGATGGAGAAAAGGTGACAGAAACACAAAACAGAGGAGCACAAAGAACAGGGAACAACATAGCCACTGAAGAGATTAGGCACAGAGCCAGAGTGAGGAAGAGAAGATTCATGAACCTTGTCCTTGCTGGCACTGGTGAGTTTGGTCCCAGAACCAGAGACTGTTAGAGTGAAGGTCTATTATAGCTCCAAAAGGAACATGGTACCAACTACAAGGAAGGCTTACTTGACGACCTCCAGAAATGGGAGGGGATAGGGCACCATCCTACTTTGTATTATTTTGGGGTTAAGTACTCTACCCCCCATTTTCTATGTCTTGCTACTCTGAGGGCTGGTGGGGGAGTCAAGGACCCTTTGGGGAGAGCAAAGTTCATCAGATAGTGATATTTCCTTCATTTATCTAAATAGAGGGATGAGCCAGAAACTTGGAGAGATCTGCAATTCTGCTTTGTAAGAAAGAGCTCTGAGAACCATTTTCGTTGTGTCCAGTCTGAGGCTCAGTTGACATATAGGTGATAAGTGCATGGGAAATAGCTTGTTTTAGAAGAAAATGTTTAGGATACAATTTGCTCTAATAACTAAAAAACATTTTTCTTTTCTTGGTAATAGGGATGGAAGCTCGACTTATGATTACATTCATATAGGGAGTTACCAGATGAAAAAACTCCCTCTGTTAGTGTGGGTTGGGACCTTCTCTGCAAGTTATAGTTTTAAAGGGTTACCTAGAACTCCCTAGGCTACCTAGAACACCTAGAGGCTAAAAGGTTTGCCTTGATTCACAGAACAAATATGTGAGGTCTCCTCAGTTCCTAAGATCATGCTGTAGCCACAACCACATGCTTCCACTCAGTAGGAGCTCTTACTCTCCATACCTCCAGGATGGGTGATTGCATGATTATGAAGCTGTGCCCCCCCCCTTTATATATATGCCATATCTTTCTCATGAAAATTTGATGGATTTAAGACAATAGACATATAAGTCAGTAATAGCAAATGTGTGCTGATCACATGAAGAGGGCAATAACAACACCTGTGCTTTTCCAATCTTTTGGATTCTTTTGGATTCACTGAAAAGTGACCATTGAACCCCTCAGAATAGCACTGTCTCCAGTAAGGATCGGATGCCCTTGGTTAGGTGTAGCCGCTCTTGTAAATTTCATCTGAAATGCCATTTCCACTTCCTCCTTCCTATAAGTCTGATTTATGAAACTTTGACTATGCAACTACTTTGTACAATGTACTGGGATGACACCAGCATCAAGGCTTACGGGGAGCTAGGGAGGGCTTCCAAGAGGAAGAGGGCATAAAGGAGTGTACCCCAGCTGGAGCCAAGGAAACCTGGAGCTCAGGGATTAGTGAGTAACCCCGCTTGGTTGGGGCATTAAGAGTGTGAAGAGAACTTGTGCACAATGTATGAAAAGGTAAACTGGGACCAGACGACTAGGGAATTTGGTTTCCAGCCTGAGGAGTCTGTGTTTTATCTGGGAGGTAGTAGGGTATCCCTGAAGTTTCTTGAGCCAGGAAGAAGATTGACATTTATTAAGTACCTACTATGGGTCAGGAACTCCACTAAGGACCTTACAAATGTTATCTCATTAGATCTTCACATAACTCTTCAAGGTAGGCGCTATTACTGTGCCCATTAGACAATGGAGGAAACTGAGGAAGGCAGAGGCTAAGTGACATGCCCTGCACAGCTAGTCTGTATCTGGGCTCAAATCTGAACTTTTGAACTCTAGGTCCAGCACTTTAGCCACGGCCACTTAGCTGCCTTAGAAGGAGATGGACTTGTGCTTTAGGAAATCCTCTATGTGGAGGCTGGATTGGAAAGACAAAGACTGGAGGCAGGGAAACCAATCAGGAAGCTTTTGCCAAGAGTTCAAGTGAGATCAGATGAAGGCCTGGACTAGAGCGGTGTCTGCATGATGGAGAGAAGGGGGCAGGAATTGGCAGCTGACTGGACGTGGACAATGAGGCAAAGGGGAGACGGGATCCTCAGGCCAAGGTTGTGAGCCAAGTCTGCCATTGGAAGGATGGTTTTCTCAGCAAAGAAGGAATAAGGTAAGAGGAGGAAGATGATGAGCTGTTTGAGATATTAATTTGAGTTGCCTAACAGGACGTCTTGGTGGAGAAAGACAACTGGTGATTCAGAGCGATACCTAGGAGAGAGGTGTGAATAGGAAATTCACTATAGATCCAAGACCCACCAACATGTAGATATTAATTGAACCCATGGGTTCAATTGGCTTTGAACCAATTAGCATTTTTCTTTGAGGCTTTGATTGTAGTTATTTCCATATTATTGTCTTCTTCTAAGTCTATATATTGGCCTTCCCTGCCACCATAGTAGCTGTTTATGGGTAAGTTTTTGTTGTTATTGTTGCCTGCTCATTTTTCCACATAGTTTCTTGGCTTTGAACTTTATGTTAAAGTTGGGTTCTGCTCACCTAGGGGTGGGGAGGCACTCCCAAGCTTCAGGCTTTTTCATGCCATTGTTTTAAGAGATAGTTCTTGGGGTCTTCAAGATTTTGATGCTTCCAAGATGGTGTGATTTAGAGAGAGGTGTGGTTACTGCTTCCCTGGTGTGTGCTCTGGTCTTTACCTAGGAAGGGTCTCTGGTTTACTATGACCACAAGTACTAGTATTTTCTTTTCCTTGGACCCTGCTCCCTTGTGAACAACCCCCAGTACCCCTTTCTGTCCTGGAACTGCAAATCAGAACTACTTATGGGCAAGAGAACTGCCAATCAGTGCCAGTTGTGCCCAGTGCCATCAAAGGGTCCCTTGTAATCTCTCTCTGACCAGTTGTCTAACCCCCTCTCTGGCTTTGGGCTAAGAGCTCTCAAAGCTTCTGATGTGCCTCGAAAGACCACTGCTGAGGCTCCTCCTGTGTTCTGGGCCTTCACCCACCCTGGTGACACAGACTTCTCTTACAAACCTCCTAAGTTGTCTTAGGATGGAAAAATGTCTCCCTCTGATTCTTTTATAACTCTGCCACTCCAAAATTTGTTTTGAAAAGTTATCTTAAATTTGTTTGGAGGGGACTGTTGGGAGAGCTCACCTGAATCCTGACCTATACTCCACCATCTTGGTTCTGCCTTTTAAAAGTTTTTAGATTGAGTCTCCCCATCTCACCCTGGCTGGAAGTTCAGAGGCCACTCAATGGACCCAAACTCAGGACTGATTGGCACAGAAGCTTCGGCCTGCTTCATTTTTCCAACTCAGGCCAATTGTAAGGGTTATGGGATTTAAAGATCTTCCATGCCCCATTGGACTTGCTGACGTAACAGGAAGGGGCAGAGCAAAAGGAAGCGGAAGCCAAGCTGGAGTTCCTGTGGTGGCTAGCGGTGGCGACGGCGGCAGCAGCAGCAGAGGCAGCGGCAGCGCAAAGCCCTTTTTGAGTCAGCCAGAGTTTCTGCTAAGGACTCCTGCTGAGGACTGCCAGGGGCCGGAGCTGCTGGGAGCGTGCTTCCGGGACGCTGGGTGGTTGCTGTGAGTGGGGAGAGGAAGACCTTTGCCTGAGGTAGCCTGTTCTGTTTTAAAGGCTTGAAAATGTGGGTGCTTTCTACTTTATCTACCTGTGCCAATTTCATAACTACTCTGATGGCTTTCATTTTCTGGTTTTGGGACTCAGTCTTTTGGTATCTTAATAAATTTTCTAGCTTATTCCCCCATATGGCAAGCATGATGTATTTTGTGATGGATAATTATATCAGCATATCTGTAATCTCCATAGGCATTGTGAATATGGCATTGCTGATACACCAATGCATCCCTCCTTTGGCAGTCTGATGCCTCTCCCTCCTTTTTTCCACCCCCTTTCATTGCTGGAGGTTTACCATAGTTATTTTTTCTTTTATCACTGTGCCTTTCAAATGCCTGCTCCTCATACCTAGAATAATATGTTCTCTCTCTCTCTCTCTCTCTCTCTCTCTCTCTCTCTCTCTCTCTCTCTCTCTCTCTCTCTCTCTCTCTCCATCTCTGTCTTTGCCTATCTCTACCTCTTAGACTCCTTAGTCCCCTCCTAGGATCAGATAAAATGTCACCTCCTATGAGAGACCCCTAGCTGTTAGTATTCTTTCCCCCTTCATGCCCTTCTCCCCAATTTCTCTGTATTTACTTTATATTTTGTCTTTGTTTAGCTATGTATCCTATTCCCACTAGTAGAATGTAAATTCTCTCTTCCAACAAAAGTGACTTTCTATTTACTTTGTGATTTGTAATTATTTACCTGTGTTCCCCAGCAGTAGAATTGAACATCCTTGAATGCAGGTCTGTTGTTTCTTTGTGGCCCCGGACACTGTGTTAGGCATAAAGCTACTTACTAAATGCTTATTTAATCAGCTTTAAGTCGAGTCTGTAGGATTATATATGAATTAAATATATACATAGGTAATTATATATGTAATGAATTTATGTATACGTAGGTAAGTGGAAGTGGCATGGAGAGTCATAGCTACTTTATGGACAACATTCCTGGTTTGTTGCTATTGGGTAAGGGGTGTCTGTGTCTTTGTCTGTGTTTATACCCATTTTCTTTCCCAGAGAATTTGCAGCCTCTTACAATGTAATAACAGCAGCTATTATGGTCCAACAGAAAGCTGTCAGAGCCAGAGGAACTGGGATTATATCTTGCTTGGACAATTACAACTTACATAACCATGGGCATCTCACAGCATCCCTGAACCTCAGCCTCTTCCTCTCAAATGAGGGGGTTGTGCTCAGTGACCTCTGAGCTCCCTCCCAGCCTCCCATCCATGATCTGCTGATCCAGGATGGTGCCTGGAGATTTTCAAAGTACACATACTATTGACATGGCAGATTTTCTTGGATCCTCCAACAACTGTGCAAATGACTCTAGCCCTCATTTTACTGCTGACCTCAGTGAGGCTCAAACAGCTCAAGGCCTCGTTCACACTCACAGAGCACTTGAATCTATTCCATGATCTCTATATAGGTAAAACAGGACTCCAGATGCTGCCAGATACTGTGCACTGACCAGTAATCATGGGAAATGCTTACATATATTTCCCATGGAACATCTTATCCTCAAGAGATGCTGATAAATTGGAGAGTGTCCAAAAGAGAGCGTACAGGTTAGTGAGGGCTCAGGAGATCATGTCTTAGGAGAAATCATTGGAAGGTATTTGGGGAAAAAATAAAACAGAAATTGCTCAATACAATGGTTCTTGATTTGTGGACCACAGGGACCTTGAGGGCCAGGCAGGCATGCAGGCATTCTGGGGGCAATCACGAATTTCCTTAATCAATAGATACTAATTGCACTTATCATTCAACAACTGGCAGTGGGGGGAGGTAAGTTATTTCTTTTGCCATTTAAAAGGGGTCCTCATTTTTTAAAAACTGAAGACCATTGTAAAGGAAGCAGAGAAAGAAGATGCTTCCAGTCACCTGACAAAAAAGAAGCTACCTCTTGAAATGCAGCTGCAAATTTGGCTATGTACATTCTTGCAGGAGTGGCAAAGATGAATCCCATTCAATAGCATTGTTTTCATCTGCCACCCAGGAAAAGCATGCCTACTATGGTGTCTGCAGGTCCCTACCTTCTCCAGGGGAGTCAGAGCTAGCATGAGGCTGATTAAGTAAGGGCAGAGGCTGGTGGCATAGTGGTGAGAGAGTGTTGGGCTCAGAGTCAGGAAGATCTGAGCCCAAATACGGCTTAGTTGAGTGACCCTGGGCATGCTCTCCAAACTTTCTCAGCCTCAGTTTCCTCATCTGTACAATGGAGATGGCAATAGTATCTACCCTGGGGCAGTTGTGATGATAAAATGAGACAGTATTTATAAAACACTTTGCACATGTTATATCAATGTCAGGTACCTCCACCACCAGTACCTTCATCATCACCATCACCGCCACCATCACGACCACCATCACTGCCACCACCACCACCATCATGACCACCACCACCACCACCACCAGCACCACCATCATGACCACCACCACCAGCACCACCACCACCACCATCACCACCACCACCACCACCACCACCACCACAACCATCACCACCACCA
>NW_027185759.1:8972449-8974468 GCF_028583685.1 Petaurus breviceps papuanus | reverse complement strand
CCATCACCATCACCATCATCATCATCATCATCATCATCATCATTTTTTCATTAGGATGCCTCTTTTCTGTTTTATCCCCTTGTGGCTGCATCTCTGATCTTCATCACCAGCTGTCTCATAGTCATTCACAGATCTATTGTTTGTCTCCATGGCAGCAGGAGCTCAGTCCTGACTCCTGTTGCTCCCAGGCTAGTAACAGATTGTAGAGACTTTCTGGCCTGTTTATTTCTGTTGGTGACAGATCCCTCTCCCCAGAGAGCTGGTTGGTATTCCAGAGGCCATCCAGGCCAAACTGTCCTTACATGCAACCACTCTTACAAGTGGTCATTCAGATTCTTCTTAGAAACTTACTGTAAGGAGGGAATCACTCTCTTTGGAGTAGTAAATTCCACTTGGGTGTAAATATAATTGTTGAGAAACCTTGCTTTGCATGAAATCAAAATCTGGCTCTTAGTCACTTCCCCCACATTTCTCCTATTTCTTTGCCCTTGTGTCCAAGAAAAAAAAATGTTGAAGTCCTTTTCCACACATCAGTCTTTCAAATATTTGCAGATAGCTCTCACCCCTCCACAGCCCGAAGTCTTCTCTTTTCTGGGCTTCTTAGTTCTTCCAACCAGACCTGGTTGGACATGGCTAACACCCTTAACACCCTGGTAACCCTTCAGCTTGTCACTGTCTTTCTCAAACATGGCACCTAGAAGTGGACATGGTACAACAGATATGGTCTGACCAGAGCATCTGCTCTCTGCCTACCCCGCCTTCCCACAGCCTTACTCTAAGCTCCCACAGCATGCAGCTGAGCATTGCCATTCTTCTCTATCTGATCCATTTAATATTGGGCATTAGTGGGGAGCCAGAACATTAGCTGGTGCTTCACTAAGAGCTCGCTAAGAAGCCCCCAGTTATGCTTGCCGGCTGGACCATCACAGAGCAGTCTTTTCATTTCTTTCAGGCTCAGTTTCCTCATTGGTAAAATGATTCAATGAGATAACCCAAAGCATTTTGCAAACCTTCAAGCATTATAAACTATTAGCTATTGACCTTCTCTTCTCAACCTCAGCTCATTTTTTACTTGTACCATTGGTTCTATGTGTATTTTATAGTATTTTTAATGTGGTATGTGTGGGTACACATGTATACAAATACATACATACATGCACATTTTACTAGAGAGTAAGTCTTAATGTAGCTTGATCTAGGGACTGACTGATTAAGTGAAAAAAGCAGAGTCAAATCTCTTCGTGTTCATGCCAAGACTTACAGTTTGGAATGCATTGAGAATTGGGACATTATGCATGGAAGCTGGAAATTGACATTTTATCATCACCCTCCTTGGAATAGAAACCCAGATCAAAGTAATTATCACCGATTTGAAGCATGGGTGCAGAAATAAAGCCAAGTGTCCAAAATCAGATCCATTAGGTTCAACAGTTAAGAAGTAAGTGTTCCTATTAGCTCCTCCTGCATCAACAATATCAGAGGCAATCAGCATTGAGAAAATACAAAGACTAGGAGAAAATTTATTCCCTTTGAAAAAATTATATATATATATATATATCTAAAGATCAATAGTTAGGGAGCTCTCTACCTGCCCTTCTAGACATGTAGCCATTTTAATTCAATGGTAAAGGGCTGCTTTTCTTTCAGGCTAAGGGAGGGGAGTTGGAAGTGGGATTCTGGGCATATTGACAAAATTTCTCCATTGGAACTATGCCAGATGTGTATCATATACTTATTAAACAAACAGGTAATACTTTTTCTCAGTTGATCCACCCTGCTGGAATGCCTCACCCAAGCTCCTCATTATGGAGGAACCAACTGAAAGTGTCCCAACCCTGGGCCCTTGGGTAAGTAAGACAACCAGAAGACCCCCAAGCAGCCAACACAGGTGTTCTTTTCAGAAGGACCCTTGGTGTTGGCAATAATCCTGGGATCTCAAGATAGAGCATTTACTAAGATTGTGGCAGCTCCAGCAAGAGAAATGAAGAGAGAGAGAGGGAGAGGGAGAGGGAGAGGGAG
>NW_027185759.1:8971468-8972049 GCF_028583685.1 Petaurus breviceps papuanus | reverse complement strand
GGAGAGGGAGAGGGAGAGGGAGGGGGAGAGGGACAGGGAGAGGGAGAAGGAGAGGGACAGGGAGAGGGACAGGGACAGGGACAGGGACAGGGAGAGGGAGAGGAACAGGGAGAAGGAGAGGGAGAGAGACACATAGAAAGAGAGACACAGAGACAGACAGACAGACAGAAAATAAGCATCTTGGAGTCAGGAAGACCTTGGTTCAAATTCTGCCTCTGACAAGTACTGAATTGTGGGAACCTCTACTAGTCACATATGATTTAAATACCCCAGACAAGTCTCTAATATGGCAGATAAAAGTGGTGATTTGCATAGTAGGAGTTTCCTTACCTAGGAGTGGGTCCAGAAGTAAAACTTCATCTCTTCATTCTGAGTGGGTTTGAGGAGAGAAACTGATGGAGTTATTCCTCACTTCTTAGAAATGATTTTTCTTTTATTGGTTTGTTTGAATCAGTTTGCCTGAAAAGACGTGACTAATGGTATAGACATGAATATCTATTTTTCTCCCTCCCCCCCCTCCCTCCCTCCCTTCCTCCTTCCTTCCTTCCTTCCTTCCTTCCTTCCTTCCTTCCTTCCTTCCT
>NW_027185759.1:8957262-8971458 GCF_028583685.1 Petaurus breviceps papuanus | reverse complement strand
TTCCTTCCTTCCTTCCTTCCTTCCTTCCTTTCCACCAAGATTCATTAAGTACCCACTATATGACAAGCACTATGCTTAGGATACAGAGACAAAAAAGAAACTGGTTCCTACCTTCATGAAGCTTACATTCTATTGAATATGTTCTTGAGTTTCTTATGATGATCTTTGAAAGACCGATACCCCATATTTCCAAAGGTGAGGAAAATCATAGGAGAAAAGCAGCATAGGAAAATTAGTGGACCCAAACTGAAGCATAAGAAGGGGTGGAAATAGCTGACAATGTCGGCCTATGAGGACCAAAGATCAAAGCAAGAAGCTTCCCAGGCTTGGGGTCTATGGAAAGTTGGGTTGGGGAGAGGGGGAACTTGAGCGAAGTGAGTCTTCTCAACTTTAAGTATCCTATGAGCTCTTTTTAATGCAGGGAGATGAGTTTCATTTTGTGGGAAAAGTCCTTGATTTGGAATCAGAGATTGTTGTTCAGTCATGTCCAACTCTCTATGACCTCATTTGGGGTTCTCTTGGCAAAGATATTGGAGTAGTTTTCCATTTCCTTCTCTATCTCATTTTACAGATGAGGAAACCAAGGCCAGCAGGGTTAAGTGACTTGCCTAGGATCCCATAGCTAGTAAAAGTCTGATGCTGGGTTTTAACTCAGGTCTTCCTGATTCCAGACCCTGTTCTCCATCCACTGAGTCATTGACCCTCTCCTAGAATTCTTCCGGGAATCAGAGGACCCAGGTTCCAATCCAGCTTCTGTAACTTGTACCTGTTTAACACTGAGTGAGTCAGATTCTCTCTAGGACTCAGTTGCCTTATCTATAAAATTCAGAGATTGGGCAAGATGATCTGTAAGGCTCTACTTGTTTTGAGACTACAAGTCCTGATGCCTGTCCTGTAAAGGAGGATAAATAGCAAAATAAAATAATAAGTGAAGGCCACTTAATGTAGAAATATCTTCATTTCAAATCCTTAATTTTCCTCCTATGAGAGTCAAGTTTAGCTGTGTAGTTAATTATCTGCCTCTGTATATGTGTGCACACATGTGTGAGTATGTATGTGCTTGTGTGCACATGTATGTGAGTGTGTGCATGTGTGTGAGTATGCATGTGTGTGTGTGGGGGTGCCGCAGCCCAGGGTGAAGGCAGAGTTCTGTCCAAAGCACTCCCGGAGGGAGGGAAGGAGATTCTGTCCTGGGGCTATGGCCTTCCCTTCTCCAGCTTGGGTGATGGCAGGGCAGGGGGACGCCTGGCTAATCCAGGGCATGGGTGCCCCAGGCACCATTTCATTACCACACAAAGCCACAGTATTACACAGTAAGTGGTTTTGCTGGGGTCTGGCCAGCTTTTGTCTCTTGTCTAACCCGCCAGTGAGTACAAACGCCAGCAGCCCTGTACTTGCCCTCTGCATGTGTTTCTGCTTACAGCATTGGCCCTGGTGCAATGAAGGCAGCCGCCCAGGCTCAGAACCTCTGGGGGGGGGGCGGGCATATGCAGAGATGACTTGTGGTCTGTAGCATCCAGCCCCAGCATGAGGGAGGCTCAAGTGCAGCCAAATCCCCTCTGGCTCTCTTCTCACAAGGAACAGTCACTCATTCCTTGGGCATTGGCGTGGGTCAGTACAAATTCAGGAGGTGCCCTCTGGAGATTAGGAAACTAGGAGTGAGGTGTGGTGGGGCTCAAGAGATGCCTGGTTTGGGGTGAGAGGGTTATTATCAATAATAGTGATAAATAACATTTATAGAGTGCTTTCAGGTTTGCAAAGTTCACCCATGGTGTCTCACTGGATTCTCATAATACCCCCTGTGAGGTAGGTGCCTTTAGTATCCCAATTTTACAGATGAGAAGACTGAGAATTAGATATGTAGAGTGACTCTCTAGGGTCATCCAGCTATGGGGAAGAGAATGCCAAGGACTTTCCCTCAAATGCTGCTTAGGAGCTGCGTCTGTGGATCTGAGTGTTTAACAATGAAAGCGAATGCAGAGAGTGGTCAGGGGGATGCAGAAGGGACGGGGTCAGGGGCCGTCCTTGTCAGCAGACTTAGAGCTGTTTCTTCTGCCTTGTGTGAACCTGGCAGGGGGAGATCCTTCCACACGAGGAGACGTTCGACCTCCTGCCCAGAAACCATCTGTAGATAGAAAGTGAACAGATGGATTGATGGGTGAATGGATCAGTCTGGGTGAAGCCAGGGGTGGGATGGGGTGCCAGGGCTTGGAGCTGCCAGCACAAGAAGCCCAGCCATGCTGAGCAGGGCAGGCTCACCTGGGCCTGAGATCATCAGAGGGTGACCAGCTGCCCAGCCTTTCAGCTGTTCACCCTGAGAAAACCTCTTCCTCCCCACTGACAGCCTGGACAGTGCTCGGTGCTGGCCACTCCAGTCCCAGGGAGGGGTCGAGAGTCACCAGGTGGGATGATTCAGACAGGATCCCGGGGCAGCCCATTTCTGCACAGTGTGGTCCTGTGATTCCTTCACTGGACACGTTGGAAAATGGGCTCCGTCAAGCAAAACCTGCACCCATGACCAAAGACAATTTTATCTGAATTGCATTGTCTGCTCAATTCAATTCAAAGAAAGTAAACAAACAAACAAATCAGACCCCCAGATTTCTAGAGTCCTCTGTGTTTCTGGATGTCGGTTAGGAATTGGTGAACAAAGACAAAATAAGTTCATCCCTACCCTCAAGGAGGTTACCTTCTATGGTAGGTAAGTGAGTGCAAAGTATATACACAAGTAAATATGGATTGTACTCTTGGGCAGCTAGGGGGCCTGTAGTTCCCAGATCACAGGGCCTGAAGTCAGCAAGACTCATCTTCCTGAGTTCAAATCCAGCCTCAGACACTTGATCTGGGAAAAGTCACTTCTCCTTGTTAGCCTCAGTTTCCTCATCTGTAAAATGAGCTAGAGAAGGAAATGGCCAACCACTCCAGGATGTCTGCCAAGAAAACCTCCAGAAGAGGTCACAACAAGTCAGACAGCACTAAAAGGAGTGAACAGCAACACACTGGGGTGTATGTGTATGCAAAGTAATTTCACAAAAAAGAAAGTCCCAAGTAACTGGGGAGGGGACAGGAGGGTGAGGAGATAAGGGAAGCCCTCATGGGGAGCTGGACTTTGGAGGGAATTAAGAGCAGACATGAGCATTTCCACCATGGGGACCACATTGCCTAGACAAGGAGGCAAGAGCCAATGGATGGGGAACTGGACTGCAATGGAAACTGCTTCAGGGGAATGTTCCTCGTGGTTCAATATGGCGAGAGGTGAGGAGAGAGCGCTAGGGCTAGTGTCGCCATCGCTATTGAGGGTGGTGACAAACTCACTTAGGAGGCGGCGAGGAAGATTGTGAAAGACAGAGATGAGGAGAGCCTATTCCAGGCACCTGGAGCCAGGCTGGGCTAGTGGTGGAACTGACCAGCTTGGGCACTGACCGGGTGGAATGTGGTGTATGTGGTGGGGAGAAAGGTGAAATGAATGGGGAAGGCAGGCTGCTGCGGGGGGCCTTGAATGCCGAACTAAGTAGACTGAATTTAGTTCTAGGGACAATCAGGAGACGCGATCAGATTTTAAGCAGGAGAGTTTGGGGGTCAGATTTGTACCTCAAGAAGATGACTTTGCTAGTGAGGTGGAGAATGTGTGGAGGGACTAGGAGCCTGAAGGAAGGCCCAAAGCCCTGCACTTCTTACGCCATCCAGATGTGCTAGGGGGTCAACAAGCCTTTATTAAGCTCCTACCGAGTTCCAGGCACTGCTAAGACAAGATATACAAAGGAAGGTGAAAGACCACCCTAGATGAGTTCCCGGTTTAACGGGGAACCAAACAAATAACCCCATGCAATCGAGCTCTAGGCAGAAGAAATGGGAATGATCTCCAGAGGGAAGACCTGGAATTAAAAGGGGCCAGGAAGGAAAGCCAGAGTTCAAGAGAGGTCAGGGTCTGAGGGTGAGTGGTTTACCCTGAGTGAAGGAGGCTCCAGGCCTCCACACTGTCTGGGGATATCAAGCCAGTCTATGTGCCCTTCACAGAACCTAGCCAAGTCCTCAGCACAAAGCAGGAATGCAGCTAAGACACAGGCTGATGAGGAGCCTGGGGGACAGAGTTTCCTGACTTGTTTGTTGAACTCCTTCTCATTCCCTTAAGTCCTACACCTTGTGCCTCTGGACTGATTCAATCACGACTCTGTGGGACCAGAAAATAAATCTCACCTGTACAGACCAACTCTCCATGCTCTGCCCCCTCCTTGACTCATGTTTTCTCCACTTACTTTCTGTACATTGGAAGTAAATTAATTCAGTTCCATTCAATTCAGTTCAATCAAACACTTGGTAAATGTCTGCTATGTGGTGCACAGACATTAATGAAATCATCACTGGACTGGAGGGACACATTATATGCCCAGATAAGAAAACACCAAGTCTACATAGTCATCTCAAGAGGAAGAGCCCTCACAGTTGAGGGGGCAGGGTGAGGTGAGAGGGAGACACTTTGAGTAGGAGGCAGCACCTGGGTCCTGCTTTGAAAGAAGCCAGTGTCACTAAGAGGCTCAAGTCAGGAGAGAGGGAGTGCATTCCAGACATGGGGGGAGGCTCATTGCCAAGAGATGGAATGTGGTGTAGAAGGAAGAGTGGCTAAGCCAGTTTGGTGGGAGTCAAGAGTGCCCCAAGAGGAGGAGCCCCGGCCCAGAATAAGATTGGAAGAAGAAGAATGCGTTGGCCAGAAGGAAGCTTAACTTCTGCCTGCCTCAGTTTTAAGTTCTATAAAATGAAAGGGTAGGACTGGACACTCTTTGGTCCAGCCTTCATCTTAAAACCCCATCATCCCTAAAATAAAAAGCTTGGGTAGAGGTGACCATCAGCTTCCCCAAGACACAGCTGGGCAGCATGGATATTCAGGAATATGGAAACCCAATGGATCTGGAGCTAGGAATACCCAGGTTCAAGCTGAGCCTTTGTCACATGTATGCTAATTGGGTAACCACGGACAAATCAAGTGGCCCTTTGGTATCTCAGACAACTCTATTAGATATTCTTTTAAAATGGCATAGCCAAGGTGGTGGATTAAAACAGGAACTTGCTTGAGTTTGCTCCCAAGCCTTTCCAAATATCAGTAAAAAATGACTCTAAACAAATTCTGGAATTGCAGAACCACAAAATGACAGAATGAAATACATCTGCAGCCCAAGAGAGCCTGAAAGACTGACAGGAAGGGTATGTCACACCGGTGGGGAGCGGAGCACAGTTTGGTGTGGGCTGTGCCTGGTGCAGATGGGGACTGAATCACTGGCAGCTGTGGAAATTTCTAGACTTCTCAACCCACAAATGTGGAGAAGAGCATGGAAGGTCAGAGGGGGAAGTCTATAGGACCTGGGGGAAAGAGGAGCGCGTGGTCCGGCTCCGGCCCCAGCCCCTGGGGCAGCAGCGTGGCTGCTTCCAGAGCTGTGGGCCCACAGATGGTGGGGGATCCAGCAGCTGATACGAAGTCCCAGGAGCCTGGGACAGTGCACCCACCCCCACCCTCACTGGAAGGAGAATCCTACCTTGACAGAAAGCTAGAAAGTCAAGCATTTGGATGGGAAGATGAGTAAACAGCATAAAAAAGTCAGACCATAGAATCTTACTTTAGTGACAAAGAAGATCAAAACATAGAGCCAGAAGAAGACAACAAAGTCGAAGCTGCTGCATCAAGAGCCTCCAAGAAAAAGATATGAACTGGCCTCAGGCCATGGAAGAGCTCAAAAAGGATTCTGAGAAGTAGAGGAAAAACTGGGAAGAGAAACGAGAGTGATGAAAGAAAATCATGAAAAATGAGTTAACAGCTTGCTGAAGGAGACCCAAAAAATACTGAAGAAGATATTCATTTAAAGATGAGATCTGCATAGGCAGGTGAGGCTTCTATCCAGAATTATTTATACTAATAAAATCACAAGTACAGATTAGATGGATGGATGGATGGATGGATGGATGGAGAGATGGATAGAGAGATAGATGGATCAACCAGGCAAACAGCTCCCTGACATTATTTCCCTTGGAGTTTTATTCCATTTTATTTAGTGATAGTGCTGTGTCTGAGGATGTGACTTTGACTCCTTCCCTTACTTCTCTGGCCCAGAATGTGAAAACTGCCCTGCATGAAGGATGGGGAGGAGCTTTACTGTAAGTGCCTCTACCCAGAAAGTGAAGGAAACCTTGAGTGCCTAGAAAGTCTGACAGACTGATCCAGTTTCAAAAACAGTAAAACACAAACAGTAAAACCAATAGAAGAAATTATGAAAAGTCAATTAAAGAAAAACAAAAGCCTTTTCAGTTCCAAGAACTTGAGATAGTTTCAGTAATGTGCCTCCTCTAAGGAAACTTGTGAGTTCAGGTGATGTCACTCAGCACAGTTTCATTTTCAGCAGAAAGCTTTTGCTTTCAGACTTGAGCTGCCTCTGTGGGTTGGAGCAGGGGCCTAATGAGGCCAAGGAAAGAGATGCCCTCCCAGGACAGATCAGGGCAAAATTCCCCTTCCACAGATACTGGCTGCCATCCTCCCCCTGGTCAAGAGTTACACGGGTCCTTAGAAAGCAGGACAGCCCAAGTCTGAGAGTGGGAACGGATCCCAGAAAACTGGTGACCACTCCAGAAAGAAGAACCGAAACGGCGAATCCTTTGCATTTAAAGGACAATGGCTGGAGTCAGAGAATGGCAGCAGAGCTGAAAGGGACTTGAGAGATTATCTAGTGGTTTGCTCCATCTCCTCTCATTTTACAGATGGGGAAACTGAGGCCCAGAGGATAGAAGCAGAATCATTGGATCATCTGCCCTCTCACCTTCTTCCTCACCTCCAACTCATAGAAACCCAAGGTCAGTTCAGATGTCACCATCCACAAGAAAGTCACTTTGGACCCCCATTGTGGCTGATGCCTTCCCCCAGAACTTTACTTCATAAACATTTTGCATTTAATATTCTTTGCAATGGTTGTTTCCCTCCAAAGAATAAGCTTCTTGAAGGCAGAGCCTGATTCTTTTTTGTCTTTGTGTCCCTAACATCTAGCTCAGCTCTTCACTGCCATGTGAACCCTTGTCTTCACTCAGAAGGCCGCCATCACTTCCCCTGCTGCATCGCTGCTGCAATGCTTCCTAATTGGCCTCCCTGTGTCCACCATTCCCCTCTCTAGTCCATCCTCCACAGGCCTGCCAGATTTTTATCACAACAACATAGGAAACCATGCCAAGCCTCAGGAGCCTCTTCTTGCCTCGCCAAGACAAGGTGCATCCTCTTCTTCTCAGCATGTGAAGCCCTTCCCAATCTGGATCTTGACCACAGACCTTTCCTGCAGATCAACAGCCCATCTAGGCCTGGCAGATAATTCCTACAGAGCTTCCTGAAGGACAGAGATGTTAAGGGACTTGCCCAGGATCACTCAGGGGCAGAGTTTAAACCATGCCTTCTGTCCCCAAGCCCAATCCTCTGTCTATTTGGTCGAGCTATCTCTCTACCCTTCACTTGTGCCACTGGAAAAACAAAGGTGTTTGGATAGAATGGAATCACTGAAGAAAATAAGCCTGGGGAAGGAAGTGACTTGTCTAGGGCAGCCCGTGGGAGAACCAGGATTTGGCTGGACGTTTCCTGATCCCCAGTCCTAGGGTCTTCTCACTATGCCATACTGTGCCTCGTTGAGAGAAGCTCTTTATCCTCCAAGAGACAGGAGAAAAGTTTCCTGGAAGACTTCTGTAATGATGCTTGAAAAGATGAATCACAAAAAAATCTATTTGTGTTTTAGTTTTCATGAATTCTGAGCTCATCTTGTAATGTGATTCAGATCACAACCTGAATCAATTTATTGCTTAAGATTCCACCACAGGTAAACGAGCAGTAAGCCCATCCTAGTGAGAAGAGAGTTCTTCTGAACACATATCCAACAAGATGAGCAGCTTTTACCCACATACAGCCAGTGCAGCCTCTGGTATGGACTTGTACCTTCCCAGGAAGGACCAGGAAAATGAAGCTCTTCATGCATACACTTGTGTAGACTTTCTGAGCTGGGAGTGCCAGATGAGGGGCTCCAACTGGGAGCATAGAGGCATAGGCACTTGGGATTGGAACATTTCCTCCCTCATCCAAAGCTCTTCACAACCTGACTCTAATTTTCCTTTCCAGTCCCTTCTCTATGATGCATCCTTTTCCACACTTCCCACCCGAAGTGGCTCCCTGGCTGTTCCTCATGCACAACATTCCATGTCCCCCTTCTCTTCCTTTGGACAGACCATTCCTAATGTCTGGAAGTCTCTCCCTGCTCATTTCCACCCATCCCAGTTCCCTTCAAAACCCTGCAGCACAGTCTTCTCATCTTCCCTCCTTTGCTTATCTTTCCAACCTCAAAAAACAAACTCTATTTTGAATATATTTAATGTTTGTGTATATATAATATGTTTGTATATATACATGAAGACATGTGTTATGTGTAGATAAACACACAAAGATATAGGTATATGTACATATATGCACATGTGTGTATATACAAATGAATGGAAGGATAGCTAGCTAGCTAGACAGATAGATGGACAGACAGATGGACAGACTGCTACCTCCTTGAAGGCAGTGAGGGTTTCATTTCTCTTTGTGTCTCCAGGCCCTACCACATGGCTTGGGAGCCTAGCAGACTTTTAATATGGTCCTGACCTGACCCATTTTGATCTACCTGCCCCTTCTCTTGTCTAGCCTCAGCTGCTGCCATCTTGGGTTTATACCACTGTTCCCCGGAGAACCAAAGCCTATTTCTAGCTGCTTCCTTCTCCATGTATGGGAACAATCGTTCCTGCTTTGCTCTAGTGTTCTTTGCTCTTCCTTTGAGAAGCAGTAAAGCCTTTGGGAGCCCACTTGGGTCCCTAGCCTTGTGGAATTCAGAGGGTCTGTAGAGATCCTGTCTAGTGGGCCCACTGTGCTTTCCTTCACCTTGACGATATCTCCCTTAGGTTGCTGCCTTTTCATTTGTCTTCTCTCTTTGTTATGAGACAGAGCAGCCAGGCAATAGTTTCCTTCTTTCTTCATTTTGTCCAGTTGTCCATAGCCCAGCAGCATTAGCAGCTATCCTGGGGCTTCGGCAGCCAGCTCCAAAAGAACAGAAATCCTGTGCACCTAATGTGGTCTCCCCAGAGTCTGCAGCTGACTTCCTTCCCCAACAGCTTCTTGATAAACTCTGTTGAAGAGCTTTTGGGACCCAGAGGAACAGCAGAAGAGGATAGGGCAGAGGCCTGGAACCTCTCCTCTGGGACTTGCTCTTGGTCTGGGGAGGACAAGAATGCCATAGCAGCAGCAGAGAGGAAGCTGTGTCATCAGGAAATGTTTCCATGGCACTGGCTCCAGGGCTTTCTTCAATTCTGCAATGCTTTGGTTACAGTTTCTCCGGTAAGAGAAATGCCCTATGAATAGGACATTCTTTTCCCAGCCTTCCCTTCTATACTGATGGCCCCACATAAAGAAACTGGGCCCCATGGACCTGATCAATGAACTTGACTCTGAGGCATTTACTCTGGGCAGAAGGCTGGGCTGTCCTTACATAAATGAATGCTTAGTTAGTCTGTGCTGTGTCTGGGAGTCCCGCACTGAATCAGGGGTCTGTGCCGCCCAATTCTGCAGAGGGCTGAGTAGCCCAGGGTAGGTGGCCCAACCCAAATCAGCTCCCACCTCATTTCCACTGCCCAGGGAGGCCAGCATTGTAGGTCTGACCTGGGGGTGGGTGCACGGCCAGAGTGTGATTATGGATAGGAGGTTCCATTCTAGGAAAGTCCCCAAGTATGCAGCCCAGGCTCAGGGGAAGCCCAAGAAAATGAAATCAAAGGCAGAGTGGATCAAGAACCTCTACTGTCCACAATGGGAGGAGGAGACATCTGGTTGGGGATACAGTGCAGCCTAATCCTAGAGGTTTTAGACAAGTTCAGAGTCATGTCTGTCTCTCAGGGCTTTGAGAGTGAGGCCTAGGCCCCTTCAGAGAGTCTGCTGTGGATCACTTTCTAGTGCCTTGAATCTGTATCTGTGTCCCCTATGCTTAGCACATTTTAGGTGCCAAATAAATGATGACTCACCCATCCATTTCTGCTTTAGATTATGGAGCCCCTTTGCTCACATTATGGATGATCATAGTATAGCAGTAACAATAGCCACACTTTTGATCTCTTACCCAAGAATTACCCAATGCTGGCCTACACACAACCACCCTGAAACAGAAGGTAGAAGAAACAGTAACACCATATTCTAGATGAGGAAAGAGAGGCTCAGGGCAGGGACAAGCTGGGCCCGCAGGGACCCCACAGAGAAGGGGGACTTCAGCTCAGGTATTGTGATGGCAAATCCAGCCCCCTTTTCTACAGGTTTTCTGTAGGGTAGGACATTGCTCCTCAATTCCAGACTGTACATAGAAGGCCTCTGGGCATCAGGATAATTGATGGTTGTTTTAGGATGACCATGAGGAGAAAAGAGAACATGTACTTGTTTTCAGTTTAATTCATTCCAGTAAACATTCATGCATACCTACTATGTACAAGGCGCCAGTAAGACCTGAGGATGAAAAGACAACACTGAAGTAAGTGCTGCCTTCCAGGAGCTCATATTCAGGAGGAGCCAAAGATGGAGGGGCTGCCATGGGGTCCACTCTCCGTGAGGATGCTGCAGTTGGTAATCACTGGCAGTGCTGGAGAAGATGAGTGTGAGGAGAAGGCTAGAAACGATCAGAGGAGAGTGATCTCAACCGAAACTCGCCCGTCCCCTAGGGTGGCACCTGTCATGTTTCACTCTGACTAAATGTACTGAAGAGACCCACTCATGAGCCCTCGAAACTGAACCCACTCACTGGCCAACTAGAGATAACGGGGAAATGGAAAAGGTGTAAGCGTGAGGGCTGGGCTGGGGGGGCTGAAGGAATCATTTCATTCCTACCACCCTTGGACCAGGGGAGACCTGGTGTCAGAAGACACAGCTAGGAATCTATCTCCCCATGACTTTCTACACTGAACGAAAGAGCATCCTTTCCTTTGGGGCTCCCAGGAACTAAGGAGAACACACCAACATACCCCACACCCCCCCCACACAGCACACACCAACACATGTGTGTACACACACCCACACACAATACATACACAACACACATACCAACACACATGCACTATAAACACACCCACACAGTACATACACAACACACACCAACACACATGCACTATAAACACACATACACATGTGCACACACACTCCCCACACACAGTACATACACAACACACGCCAACATACATGCACTATAAACACACAATCAATACACACAGTACACACCAACACACGTATGCACTACACACACCATCATACACACAATACATACACATACACCAACACACACACACATGCATGATCAATCCCAGAAATAAACCATCTCGGCCATTCCCAGACAGGCACCTGAGATGAGAACCTAGAGTTTAAGATACTTGGTGAAGAGACAGGACAGTAGCTAATAATTACAGTAAACACTTACATAACACTTTGAGACCTTGCAAAGCACTTTACATATACCCTTTTATTTTATCTTGAAAACAACCTTGTGAAATGGGTAATATTAATAGCCCCCTTTTGCTGATGAAGAAACTATGGCAGACAGGGGTTAAGTGACTTACCCTGGGTCACACAGCTGCTAAAGATCTGGAGTAGGATTATAACTCTGTTCTCTTTGATTCCAGGCCTGTGTCTTTAGTGGAAACACCAACAGATATTGCCATTTGCACTAAGTTCATAAGGTATCCCTCATTTCCTGCACACGAGGCCTCTCCTGAAGCTGCCAGTGGCTGGTGTCTTGTCTTAAGAATTCACAAGCATACGTTTCTCGATCCCTCTCTTGGCACCCATTGTCTCCCCCCACCAGACCAGGGTTCTGGGAGGTGGGGTGGAGCAGGGCTCAACCCTCTCTATATCCCCAGCAGCTCCTGTGCCTGGAACACAGTAGGTGTTTGCAGATGCTTTTGTTGAACAAAGGGAACCCCTTACCTTCTCCCACACTTAGAGTGAGAAGAAGCCTTAGCGGTCTTAAGCCCAAGCCCCTCATGTCATAGATGAAGACACTTAGGCCCAGAAAGGGTATATGACTTGTGTAAGTTCACACAGTTAGGAGCTAGTTATGCTGAGGCTTGAACCTGTGTCCTTGGACTACAGATCCAGCTTCTTCTTGCTGGTGCCTCCTCAAGGACCATCAAGGCACATAAAGACATTTAATACTTTACCCAAACTTTGTTCTCACCTTATCACGAGGGAGGGCAGAGGACAGACAATGGAGACCTTTGGTATTTGGTGCATGGTAGCCCCCTGGCTCCCCTCCCCCCACCCATACTTACACTGTCCTCAGCAGCCCCCATTCCCCTCTGCCATCTCTCTCTGGCCAAGAGCAGAACCCCACTTCTTCTTCCTTTCTTCTTCGTTATAGCATTTCCCTTTCCAAGCCCACCCCCAACTTTCTCTTGGGGAAGGGTTGGAGGGTAACTTCTGAGTCAGGAGGTAGGCACCATGCCCCCTTCTGGGTGGTACCCCGGTTGCTCCACCATCCCTCCACCCATCCCTGGGCCAAACCACGAGAAACTCAGGTTACAGGATCATGAATGCCATCCCTAATCCTGCCACCATTAATAATGGATGGTGAGACTCAGAGTTTTCCTCCTCCCCTGAAGGCAGTCTGCAGAGGATATTTTTAGAAACTTTCAGTCAGGAACACAGTTTGGGAAATTATCTGTCAGTTCAGTACCTCTTCTCCTGCTCTTTTTCGGCTCTTGTCCTCCCAACGGCCATGATGGGAATGCTGCCATGTCTCTGTGGAGCAGGCACATGGGCTGGTGATGGGAGCAAATCTGGCTGGGAGTGCTGGGCCCACCGTGGGGCCTTACACTCCCTCCTCTCCTCTCCAGAAACCTGCCTTCCTACTGCAAGAAGCCCATGTGTCATCTCAGGCCAGAGGCAAGTGGGAGGCATGTCCCCGGCCCCACAGGCATCTCCTCCCTAACCAGGCTTTCACAGCATCTTTGGAGACATTCTTGGTCCATTCCACTAGCCATGTGTAAGGGTTATAGTATTTAAAGATCTTCCATGCCCCATTGGACTTGCTGACGTAGCAGGAAGGGGCGGAGCAAGAGGAAGCGGAAGCCAAACTAAAGTTCCTGCGGTGGCTGGCGGTGGTGGCGACGGTGGCGGCAGCAGCAGAGGCAGCGGCAGCGTGAAGCCCTTTTTGAGTCAGCCAGAATTTCTGCTAAGGACTCCTGCTGAGAACTGCCAGGGGCTGGAGTTGCTGGGAGCGCGCTTCCCGGATGCTGGGTGGTTGCTGTGAGTGGGGAGAGGAGGACCTTTGCCTGAGGTAGCCTGTTCTGTTTTAAAGGCTTGAGAATGTGGGTGCTTTCTACTTTATCTACCTGTGCCAATGTCATAACTACTCTGATGGCTTTCACTTTCTGGTTTTGGGACTCAGTCTTTTGGTATCTTAATAAATTTTCTAGCTTATTCTCCCATATGGCAAGCATGATGTATTTTGTGATGGATAATTATATCAGCATATCTGTAATCTCCATAGGCATTGTGAATATGGCATTGCTGATACACCATGCCATCTTCCTAATCAAAATCTGGGTTCTGATGGCCCTGGAGTCCAAGGTGCTGAACCCAGCTGTGGACTAGATGCAAAGATAGACAGATGGAGTAACAGAGACAGAAAGAGGAATAAAAATGAAGACAGAAACAAAGAGAGACAATGAGAGGAATAGAGAGTCAGAGAAGTAGGGAATGGAGACAGAAACAAGGAGAGACAAAAACAGAGAAAATGAGAGAAACAGAGACAGAGACAGAGGTAGAGACATCTTGGTGGAATTAGGAGGAGGTGGCCTTCTCTCTCACATAAAGCTTTGGGGTGCTCTGCCAGGGGGCTGAGAGAAGTGGACCTTGCAATGATTTTTCCAAGGGCTCTCTAGCTTCCCTAGGACCAGAGCTCCTCACATCAGTGACCAAGAGGCCTGGTATGCCCTTTTCCACACACGTTGACTACTTCCTGTGGCAGGGCTTAAAGGCAGTGGGCAGAGTGGTTTCTGGGCAGGGTGCCACTTGTCTTAGCCTGAGATTTGGGTGAAAGTTTTCTGAACCACTGAGGTGTGACCAGATCATATCATATGCAGGATAGAGGAGAGAGAGAGACAGAGAGACAGAGAGAGAGAGAG
>NW_027185759.1:8947768-8956862 GCF_028583685.1 Petaurus breviceps papuanus | reverse complement strand
AGAGAGAGAGAGAGAGAGAGAGAGAGAGAGAGAGAGAGAGAGAGAGAGAGAGAGAGGAGGGAGAGAGAGACTTGGAACCTGGAGTGCTCTGGTTGTCCTGGATTGAACCAAGCCAAACCCTCCCATGTTAAGTGACTTACTGTCACTTCTTTCAAGCTGTGCCTGGAACAGGCAGGTGGGAAAATCCAGGGCATTGGGCAGAGCTAGCTTGCAGGGCTGACTCCTGGGAGATATAGAGCAGGGCACCCTGGGCAAGGATCTGGGCCTGTTGGGCCCAGGATTGGAGGGGGCTCCAAGGTGCCTGGGACTTCTGTCTCCTTCCAGGCATTCCCCTGTAGCCGGCTGTGTGTGAATATGTGGCTGCTGTCTCCCTCCCTCTCCAGAGCAATAAAGCAAGCCCAGGGTGCTCCACATACCTCCATCTGAGGCGGGGTGAAACACAAATATAGCTTTTCATAATCGCTTTACACCTGGAGGAGAAAGAAGACCGGTTTATTACCTTGGTAAACAAAAGTTAGAATTCAAGCCGAGTACAAACTTTGCCCAAGGCCTTGCTCACAGGGAGCCTTCTGTTTGGGAGAGAAGTGAGCCCTAGCCAGAGGTGGGGTGTGGAGTAATGGCTGCTCCTGGGGGTTTCTGTCTGCTTTCCAAAGTTTAAAAGTTCACTTTTTTTGTTATGTGATATAATCTGTTTTGGCCAGGACTGGTGGTTTTTTTTTTCCTTTTTTTTTTAAAGAACATTTTGAAATAGTTCTTGGTGTAAAAAAAAAAAAAGAGAGGCCAAGTCCTATTGTGTTCCAGAGAGATGAGGATTCCTGACCTTGCTGCTCTCCAGCTGAGGGAGCTTTGGGAACAGGGGAGGGTCGGGACAAGCTGGTTTGGAAGCTTGGCGGGAGGACCCCCTTTTCAGCCTTCAGCATCCAATCCATAGAACTTCTTTGCGTGGCCAGCCTCTGGGACCACACTGCCTCTCCTGGCTCATGTTGTTGCCGTGCTCAGGGACCTATGGAACAGTGATGACAATGTTAATTTTGTCTTTCCACGGTGTACTTCCTCCCCTGGGATGTCAAAGCCCATTAGGAGGCGCTGGGCCATCTAAGGGCCCTCGCCAAGCAACAGCTTAGTGAGTTCAATTGTGAAATTAGCAAAAACATGTGGATTAGTCTTCTCTTCAAAATACACATTAGGCTTAAAAAACAAAGGCAGACCTGGAATGCTTTTGGTTCCCTCCAAAATGCCTTGGGTTCTCCCATCCCCAGCTTGAGTAAATCAGATAAGCCTCAGGAAAAAGAAAGAAATAAAATCATCTCAACTTTTGGAGTTCTCATCCAAAACAAACCTTTAAGCCTGAAGAAGCCTGTGTCTGGATCTTGGCCTCTCTGTTCAAATGCTTAGTGGGGGCCACCTAGAGCGACCAGTACCATAGGCCTAGTGAAATGGGAGGAGGGATTTCAGACCTGAGAGTGATTGTGGGATCAAAGATCTGAAGGTGGGAGGGACCTTAGGGTCTCTGAGTTCAACTCCTCATCCTTATTTTATAGTTGAGAAAACAGACCCAGAGGTATGGAGTGATTTACCCAAGTCTCATAAGTAGTAAGTGTCGCTCAAAGTTAGGTCTTGAATTTGAAACTCTGACTCCAAATCCAATCCTTTTTTCCAATAGACCAAGTTGCCTTCCAATGTTGAAGGTGATCTAGTCATTTCCCCCTTACAGAAAAGGAAACTGAGACTCATTAAATGATTCACCCAAGGGGACACAGCAAAGTAAGTATTGGAAGAAGGGACAGAACCCAGGGGTTTGTGATGCAGGGTGCAGCACCCTTAGCCATAATTCCTTAGCTGAGGGACCTTGAAGATGACCACAGAATTCAGGATTTTCAAGGGCTCTCACAAGCCATCTAGTCCTCTCCATGCCCTAAAGAAATCCCACTACAACTTACTCTAGCCTCTGCTTGAAGACCTCTAGTTAAGGGGAATACACACCTGCCAAGGCAGACCGGTCCATTCTGTTCAGTCCTTTCAGTCATATGCAAATCTTCATAAAGTCATTCTGAGGTTTTCTTGGCAAAGATAGTGGAATAGTTTGCCATTTCCTTCTCCAGCTCATTTGACAGATGAGTAAACTGATGCAAACAGGGTGAAATGACTTGTCTAGGGTCATGCTTTGTCCTAGGGTTCATTCCCCTTTGGGACCACTCTAATTGTTAGGAAGATTTTTCTGACATCCAGACCAAACTGATCTTTTTAAACTTCTCCATGTGCTCTTGAGAATGTCTTCTGAGGCCCAATGGAAAAAGCCTAATCATTCTTCCACAAGGCAGCCCTCTCCCTTCCCCAGTTTTTCCCTTTTCCAAGCCAAACAACCCCTAGTTCTATTCGTTTTCTTAGAGATAAGGAAATTAAAGCTAGCAGTGACTAGGTCAGGGTCACACAGTAAGGGACAGACCTGGGATCCCAACCTGAGTGGTCTGACGTCCAAATCAGTCTTTTATTATTTAGTTTTTGGAGTGCACCATGCTGTCTCAGCAAGAGATTAATTCATAAGTCTTCCAAAATGACACTGAACTCATTAAGCTTATTAAAAAAACAAAACAAACTGTCTAGCAGAAAGGGAAATCTATACAATCATGTCAGCTTGTGCCTGTCTCAATAGATGAGGTATCCACTGAGGGAAGAAATGACATCATCCCAGACACGCCAACTCAACAGTCCCTTTCGTTGATCCATACCCACTGCCAGATTCCAAGAGAAAGTCACTGGGGTTAAAAGATGGTCCAAATATAGTCACTCCAATAATACATCTGTGATTGCAGTTCCATGAAGGATGGCTTTGGCCGAGTTTATTGCAAGCTCTTAAAAATTTCTTGGAAGATGTGGACTTACTGCATTTGAATGTATTACTGTCACAAATAAATGGAGGTCAATCAAGGTACTGGAAGCATGGAGCATGGGGGTGGGGGAGAGTGACCTCTTTTCACCTTCTTAAGAGGTGAGGATACAACAGTGTTGGGCTCCGATGCCCAGGCCATGCAATGGAGGTTGGCTTCAGAAATTGACCTTGAAATCCTAGATCAGTTGATTGATAGAAGCAACGCATGTCAAAGTGAGAAGAGGAATCATCTAGGTCACCATGAGTATTTTCAGGAGGAGGCCCAGGCCCAGTGAAGTGAAGAGCCAGCATGGTAGGGTGTGGATGGTGACAAGAACGTTTTGTGTAGGTTTATGTGCTTCTGACTAGCTGAATGACTTTGGACTATTCATTGTACCTTGTTATGTCTCTTTCTTTATCTCTAAGATGAGGGGGGTATCAGCAATAATTGCTGGCATTTCTAGAGCACTTCAAATTTTACAAAGCACTTTTAAGTGTGGCATCTCCTTGGATTCTCATTACAACTCTTATCCCTATTTTATGGAGGAAGAAACTAAGGCTCTGAGAAGTGATTTATTGACTTTCTCCTCTCAGAACTAGATAAATCTAACCAAAAAATAAACAGGAAAGAAGTTTAGGAGGTGAATAAAATTCTGGAGAAGTTAGATATGATAAATCTCTGGAGAAAATTGAATGGGAATAGAAAAGAATATACCTTTTTCTTAGCAGGATATGGCACTTACACAAAAATTGGTCATGTAATAGGGCATAAAAAGTTCATGACCAAATGCAGAAAAGCAGAAATAGTAAATTCATCCTTTTCAGATTGTAATGCAATAAATATTACATTCAATAATGAACAACCAAAAGAGAGATTAAAAATTCATTGAAAACTAAATAACCCTAAAAATAAGTGGATCAAAGAACAAATCTTAGAAACAAGTGATAATTTCATTAAAGAAAATGACAACAATGAGATAACTTACCAAAACTTATGAGATTCAGCCAAAGCAGTACTTAGGGTAAATTTTATATATCTAATTGTTTACATCAATAAAATAGAGAAAAGACAGATCAATAAATTGGGCATGCAACTAAGAAAACAAGAAAAAAGAACAAATTAAAAAACCTGAAAATCAAAGGAGAGGTTAATAAAATTGAAAGTAAGAAAACCATTGAACTAGCAAATAAAACTAGACACTGGTTTTATGAAAAACAAACAAACAATAAAATAAACCATTAGTTAATTTGATTTAAAAAAGTAAGAAAACCAAATTACTAATATAAAAAATGAAAGGGGGTGAATTCATCATGAATGAAGAGGAAATTTAGAAAAAATTTAGGAGCTGGGGGCAGCCAGGTAGCACAGCAAGTAAGAGCACCGGCTCCAGTGTTGGGATCACCGGGGGATTGAATCCAGGCTCAGACACTCAGCACCCACCCAGAAACACGTGGCCATGTAACCTCGAGCAAGTTACTTAACCCTGATTGCTTTAAAAAAAAATTAGGAGCTATTTCACCCAACTATATGCCAATAAATTTGACTGTCTAAATGAAATGGATGAATATCTACAAAAATATAAATTGCACAGATTAATAGAAGAAAAAATAAAATACTTACCCCCATTAAAAAAAAAAGAAATTGAACAAGCCATCATGAACTCCCTAAGAAAAAATCCCCAGGGCCAGATGGATTCACAAGCAAATTCCACCAAACATTTTAAAGAACAATTAATTCCAATACTATATAAACCATTTGGAAAAACACAAAGAAGGAGCCCTCCCAAATTCCTTTTATGGCACGGATATAGTGTTGATACCTAAACCAAGAAGAGCCAAACAGAGAAAGAAAATTATAAACCAGTTTCCCTAATAGATATTTGTGCAAAAATTTTAAATAAAATAACTAGCAAAGAGATTAGAGCAATTTATCACAAGGATCATACACTATGAGCAGGTGGGATTTATGCCAGGAATCCAGAGATGGTTGAATATTAGGAAAACTATCAGCATAATTGACAATATTAATGACAAAAAATCAACAGAAACCACAAGATTATATAGATACAGAAAAAGCTTTTGACAAAATACAGCACTCATTCATATTAAAAACACTAGAGAGCATAGGAATAAATAGAGCTTACCTTAAAATAAGTAATATTTATCCAGAACCATCAGCAAGCATTATCTGGAATGGGGATAAGCTAGAAGCCTTCCCAATACAATCAAGGGTGAAGCAAGGATGTCCATTATCACCTTTTAAATTTAATATTGTACTAGAAATGTTAACTCTGGCAATAAAAGGTGAAAAAGAAATTAATGGAATTAGAATAGGCAATGGGGGAAAAATTTGATATGATATGATTTTATATTTAGAAAATCCTATGAATCAACTAAAAATTACTTGCAATTATTAAGAACTTTATCAAACCTTCATAAATTATCATCATTTCTATGTATTACCAACAAAGTTCAGCAGCAAGGGATAGAGAAATTCCATTAAAAATAATTGTAGACAGTACAAAATACTTGGAAGTCTACCTGCCAAGACAAACCCAGGAACTATGTGAACACAATTACAAAACACTTTTCATGCAAATTAAGTTAGATCTAAACAGTTGGATAAATATTAATTGCTCATGAGTAGGCTGGGCCAATATAATAAAAATGATAATCCTACCTAAAGTAATCTATTCTGTGTCCTACCAATCAAATTATCAAAAATTATTTTATAGAGCTAGGAAAAAAAAACCAATAACAAAATTCATCTGGAAGAACAAAAGCTCAAGGAAGTCAAGAGAAACAATGAAGAAAAATGCTAAAGAAGGTATCTTAAACTGTATTATAAAGTGGTGATTATCAAACAATATGGTACTGGCTAAGAAATAGAGTGGAACAGATTAGGTACAAATTACATTATAGTAAATGACCATAAAAATCTAAAGTATGATAAATCCAAAGATCCAAGTTTTTGGGAAAAAAAACTCATTATTTGACAAAAACTGCTGAGAAAACTGGAAAAATGATATGGTAGAACCTAGTTATAGATAAAAATCTCATGTCAAATACACAGATAAGGTCAAAATGAGTACATGATTTACACATAAAGGTTGATATGATAAGCAAATTAAGAGTGCATGGAATAGTAGATCTGTCAGACTTATGGATAAGGGAAAAAATTAGGACCAAAGAAGATAGAGAGAGGAATACAAAATGTAAAATAGATAATTTTGATTATATAAAATTGAAAAGTTTTTGCACAAACAAAACCAATGTAAACACATTTATCAGAAAAGCAGGGGAAAGAGTTGCAGCAGGTATCTCTGATAAAGGTCTCACTTTTCAAATATATAGAGAACTGAGACAAATTATAAAAAATACAAGTCATTCCCCAATTGATAAATGGTCAAAGAATATGAACAGGGAGTTTTCAGATGAAAAAAGCAAAACTATCTGCAGCCATGTGAAAAAATGTTCTGCATCATTATTGATTAGAGAAATGCCAATTAAAAAAGCTCTGAGATATCACCTCACACCTATTAGATTGGCTAATATTACAAAAAAGGAAAATGTTGGACGTTGGAGGGGATGTGGGAAAGCTGGGACACTAACGCACTTCTGTTGGTGGAGTTGTGAACTGAGCTAACCATTCTGGAGAGCAATTTGTGCCATGATATTGTGCATACCCTTTGATCTAGTAATACCACATAGGTCCAAATCCCAAAGTCATCCAAAAAATGGAAAAGGACCTATTTGAACAAAAATATTTATAACAACTCTTTTTGTGGTGCAAATTGAAGGTATACCCATAAATTGGGGAATGGCTGAACAATCTGTGATATATAATTGAAATGGAATATTACTGTGCTGTAAGAAATGACAAGCAGGATGACCTCAGAAAAGCTTGGAAAGATTTACATGGACTGATGCATAATGAAGTGAACAGGACTCGGAGTATGTTTTATATAGTAACAGCAGTATTGTTTAATGAAAAGTTGTGAGTGACAGCTATTCTCAGTAATACAATGATCCAAGATGACCCTAAAGGACTAATGATGAAGCATACCATCCACCTCCAGAAAAAATAACTGATATTGACTGAATACAGACTGAAGCATGCTATTTTTTCAATTTATTTCATTTTTATTTTATTCAGATCTTCTTGTACAAAATGACCAATATAAAAATGTTTTACATGATTGCTCACCACCTCAGGGAAGGGAGGTGAGGGATAGAATTTCTAACTTAAAACTTTAAATGAAAACATTAAACATTAAAAAAAAAATAAAGAATTTAAGGGACTTGTCCAGGGTCACACAGATTGCCCTTGGAAGAAAAATAAAGTGACTTATCCCAGGACACACAGCTTGTAAGTGTCCAAGGTGGGACCTGAACTTTGATCTGCCTGATTTCAAGTTCAATAAATCCTCCTGCAACTCTAAGGTTCAGTGGGTCTAAGTGACTTTTCCAAGGCAACATGACTGGTTGGCGGGAGGGCCAGGACCACAACCCTGACTTCCAGGACAGAGTTCTCCCCTCCTTCCCTCAAACCCCCACACAAAAGGTAAACATGAGGAAGAATCTTGGTCTGGACAGACTAGTCCCTTTGTCACCCATGGTAAACAGACAGACATTCAGAGCTTGTGGTGTGGAAAGCATTCACTGGAATCCCAGTGGAGAGGTTAGCAGCCCAGAATACTTTGGCAACATTCCTTTGGACATGGTATTTTAAGTTCTGAGGTCTCATTGTACCAAGCCTTGGTTATGCCTTTAAACCATATGGTGACTGTGCCCAAAATGGGTCTAATTTCCTTTCATGTTCCTGGTGCCTTCTTTCTGTTTTCTCAGAAGGGCCTTAGTTTTAGAGTTCCCTAAACCACCAGATCATCTGACAAAGCTCACTAGGCTCATGGGCATTCTCCAAATAGCTTGTGCTGACTGAAGATAGAACAAACTCAGACCTCATAGGGTGGGAACTGTTCTGGACCAGACCAGGAGTCCCCCAAAGCCCACACCCACTTCAGCCTGTACCTGCTGTTTGCCTATCAGCGGCAGCTTGCCTGAACTGGTCCACACCAAGGGAATGATTGGAGGCATCAATTGTTCCTTCCCAACCTTGCTGTCCAGCATGCCTTCTATTTTAGCCTTCTGACAGAAGCAACTCCCTGCATGGTCCCCAAGTGTCATGACTAATGATTAATACCTCCGTCTTCTAGGTCAGAGCCAGAATGCCCATTTGATGGGCAATTGCTCAAGTCTTCCAGCATTCCAAGGAAGAAAGGGTTATAGAAGGTGGGGAGATGGAAGCAGAGACCAGAGATGTTTTCAAAGGCCACATGACCCTGGCTCTGCCAAGGTTTAAAGCAATATTGTGAGGGGAAGGAGTCCTGGTCATGTTACTAGTGGGATCTTGAGATAATCCCTTTTCACCTGGGCTTCACTTTGTTCCTGTGCTAAATGAGGAGTTTGACTCGATGGCTGTTCCAAAGTCTCTTCTGGTGGCTCCATATCCAAGAATCCGACCTTCTCCCCCCAAGTAGGAGTAGACTCTCCAGCTTTGGGATGAAGATCCCTGATTTTCTTCCCCTCCCAAGACAGTCTGTCCTCCAGATGAGAGGAAAAGGCCTTCTTTTCCAGGCCCTGCCACCTCAGGTGTCCCATTGAGTTCCATTTTGTCTACAAATAGGCAGGAATCCCAATCTCCTTTCTTTTTCCAGCTCAAAACTGCTCATATCAGGTACAAGACCAAGGGCACTGGACGATTGAGTCAGAGACCAGAGTTTCAGTTCCAGTCCTGACAATCACTACTCGTGTGACCCAAAGAAATCCCTTTCCCTTCTCCAGGCCTCATTTTCCTAATCTGTAAAATAAAAGGGTTTCTAGTGCCCCTCAAAGTTACTTCATGTTTATCCTGAACTCAGATTTGCCTGACCCTGAGACCAAGGCCTTATAATGCCTCTGAAAATGTAGTCCCCATTACAATGTAAGTTCCCTGAGTGGAAGCACTGTTTAGTGTTTGTTGTATCCTTTCCACTGAGCTTAGGATGCATTTAGTAGGTGCTTACCAATGGCTGTTGATTGAATGAATGATCTCCAAGGCCTGTCCTGATTTAGTGTTTTACATCCTAGGACCCAAATGGTTCTGAAAGGTCTCTATCCCCCTCATTATTTGGGAGGGTGTAATAAGAATGTAAATTTTAAAGATCTTCCCTGCCCCTAGGCTAA
>NW_027185759.1:8927405-8947758 GCF_028583685.1 Petaurus breviceps papuanus | reverse complement strand
TGTGGTAGCTGCAAACCCTGAGGACACTTGGGGTGCTTGCTGCTACAGAGGGTGAGGGGGTTGGTGGGGCAAAGTTTCCAGACAAAGAAAGAGGTATTATGGGTCTCAATGGTTACAGTAATTGAGGACTTGGCTTATTCTAATCTTCAGGTGAGAAGCTTTTCTTTGAAAAAACAAAACAAAACACTTCAATGCCCTCTCCCAATAGAAGCACTCTCTCTATTTACCCATCTTCTCCTGATCTTTCCACAAAACACAGAAACAGAGGTGTGGTGCTGACTTTTCCACAGGTGGAAGAAAAGGGAAGTGAGGACCCCCCGAGACGTTTTCTCCCCTCATAAGGGCCTAAAGTCAAATGACCATGACCATGCTTAGAAGATATCCAAAGTAGACCTAACAATAGTAATCATAATGACAGCAGCAAACATTTACGTGGCACCTACCACGTGCTAAGCTTTAGACGATTATTCTCTCATCTGATCTTCATTACAATGCTATGAGGGAGGGGGAATATCCCTATTTTACAAATGAGGAAACTGAGGCAAACAGAGGCTAAGTGACTTATGCAGCTCCTGAGTGTCTGAGGTCAGATTTGAACTCAGGTGTTCCTGACTCCAGGCCTGTTCTACCTCTTGTACCACCCAGCTACCCAGCTTCTCTGGACAGAGTAGGAGGCAACTGGTGGTAGCAGAAAGCAGAGCAGACCTTGAATCAGAGGACATGACTTTGACTAAGGTTCCTTCTGGTACGGCGCTTTCATTCATTTCAATTCAACAGCCATGGTTGCCTAGTATGTGTAAGGCCCTGTTCTGGGCCTAGGAGTACAGAGACATGAAAAGTAGGCCCTGCCCCCAAGAAGCATGCATTCTATTGAAGGGATACAACAGATCTACAGATAAATACATTAAAAGGATGTACAAGGTAATGTCAGGTGTTTGCAGAGGGAGATGGTGATAATGAAGAGGAGGTGGGGGCAGAGGAAGGGGGACTCCTGAGCTGTGTTTTGGAGGATGCTGAGGATTCCAATCTCTCTGGTTCTCAGTAGCTTTATCTAAAAAGTGAAGGGGTTGGACAAAGTGACCTCTAAGGCATCTTTCTTCTCAAACACCATTAAATTGACCATTTGACTTTCCGAATTAAAAAATCAAAACAATGACTCACTTGATCTTCTATTGGCAATAATAATGATGAAAATGATGATGACCATGGCCCTACTGGTCATTTGTAGAGTGCTGCAGGCATTATAAAGTATTTTCTCCATAATGAGGCAGGTAGTACAAATATTATTATCTCCTATATGGGTGTATGAATACATATGTGAATGTGTGTATATATGTCTACAGGTATACATACTCAGAGGGCACAGGAACAATTGAATAGGAAGGGATGATACTTAAGAAGTGAAATTAAGAGGTGAGAGAGGAATATAATGAGAGGAGAAGGGGAGAGACAGAATGGGGTAAACTATCTCACATAGAAGAGGCAAGGGAAAACTGTTACTATGGAGGGGAAGAATAGGAAGGCAAAAGGGAATGAGTCAACCATATTCTCATTAAATTTGGCTTAGGGAGGGAATGACATACACACTAAATAGGGTATCTCACCTACAGGAGAGTAGAGGGGAAGGGGAAGAGAGGGCTGATAATGGAAGGGAGGGAAGGCTGGGGGGAGGGAAGTTGGAAGTACCCACTTTGGAAAAGGGAAAGGATCAAAGTAGACAATAGAACAAATGGGGGGTGGGATAGGATAGAGGGAAATATAGTCAGTTTTCTACAATACATCCACTATGGAAATGTTTTGTGTAACTACTTACGTACAACCTATATTGAATTGCTTATCTTCCCAGTGAAGGTGGGTGACAAGGGAAGAAGGGAAAGAATCTGGAATCCAAAGTTTTAAAATCAAATGTTTAAAAATATATACATATTATTATTAATATCTTACATGTAACTGGGAAATGAGATATATGGGCACTGGGGCATAGAGATCCATTGTGTCCTACTAGAAAGTTGAAGGGGGAATGGGGAAAGCTATGGGAGAGAGAGAGCAGATTGGGGGATGGGATATTCAGTGGGAATGCTGTTTTGGGGTGGTGGGTAGGGAAAATTGGGGAGAAAATTTGTAACTCAAAATCTTGTGGAAATGAATGATGTAAACTAAAAAATAAAAAAAGAGAAAAAATAAAGGTGTCATTTTCATCAGTAAAAAAATATATATTATTATCTCCATTTTCTAGATAAGGAAGCTGAGGCACAGAGAGGCTGATTCTTGTCCAAGATCACTGACCTCAACTCCACACCTGTGGAGCTGAACAGGCTCTCAGTATAACCCCGAAAGCTACTGATGAATGTGAAAGTAAAGAGTAAGAGATGTTTTGGTTCCATGTAAGAAAAAAAAAACCCCAGGGCAATGTCCTGAGAGAAGCCACAACATTGGTCACTTCCTGGGTGGGAGGCACTGGATGGAGATACAGAATTCTGAGGACTCGAACATGTGGCATGTGCCCATTACCCACTTCTTGCTCCCAGTTTGCATGTCAAACTGGCATCATCTTAACATAGCTGTCCTCTGAGCCATCCAAGCCAGTCATGCCAGCCTGGGCAATGACTGGCACTGAATCTTTCCTTGTCCCACCCTGGGTGCCTAGGACTCTATTTCCAGCTTGTTTGGCCTCCAGAAGATCTGTGCCTGGCTTGAGGCAGACAACACTTGTGGGCTGGACTCCATATTTAGTCAATAGACTTTTGGCATTGAAAATTATGACTGATCTTTTGTGATTCTTTTTACACGTGGTCATCTTGTATATTTAAGCAACAGTCTTAGTAGCTATTAGCTGAAAGGACCCCCGAGACTGCCAAACCCACCCTCTCACTTGTAAAGTGGGGGAACTGAGTCCTAGCCAAGTGAAATGACTTGTCCAAAGTCACATAGGTAATAGGCAACCAAGGAAGTCTTCAAGCTGAGATCCTCTGATGTCTGAGCCAGGGCATTCTCTCTGTCTTTCCCTGCCTCTTAGAGATAAAAGGGACAATAGAGACCATTGAGTCCAAGCTCCTCTGATGGATAAAGTGTTACAATAGGGACTGTCTCCATGCCAAATTCAGTTTTTATAAGATTAAAGATTTTAAAAATCAAGGATGAATTTTTAAGCAAAATCCCCACCCGGGGATCCAAATTACTTGAAGTTCATCTTCTATAATTATGCACCTAATCCATGCACATCCATCGGGAGCTCCACCAACATCCTACAGAGATTTCACCCAAGGCCATTGGTCTTAGGATTCCAGTATTTTAAAGAAGTCAATATGCAAAAAGTCTACAGGTTGGTCCCTGTTCAAAGTCTCCCACTGTGGGCACTTTTCTACCAAAGCAGACCAATTGCACATGGTCTGTGGTGCAGTGGAGGAGGGCTACAGATATGCCCAAAGTTCAGAGAGGCTGTGACTTAACCATGTATAATCAAATATATCCTAAGGATCAGAGGTGAGCTCTGAGCCTAGGTCTTCCCAACCGTAAGCCCAGCACTGAATCACCTACGTACAGACCATCAGTGAATGACTTGTTTTTCACAAGCACACTTCCTTTAGACGTCTCTTTCTTGTCACCGTGTGACGCATGGTATGGGCTCATTCTCCCAGCCCCTCAATGCTGCTGGCGGCCTGAGTCCTCAGGGAGGGGTGCAACTTCTCCCCTCGGTATCCTAGGACACCAGGAAAAGCTGCTGCCGCTCAGGAGTCCCTACGAGTGTGCTCCCTCAGTCAAACAATTCACTTTTAGATCTTGGTATTTCTTAGAGTGGTATGGTCACAAACATGCCCCCAAACCAACGTCACAATTTCCTCTAAGTACATATCACGTCCAGGGGAACATAGGCTCAAGTTTAGAAAGAACATGTCACAAAGGGGGGAAACTCACAGTTCCAGGAGATCCTTTCACTCAAAGCCCTTTCCCCCCTTTCATGAGGGTCTCAGGAAGTTTCTCTTGGGTATTTTGTAGTTTTTTAGTGGTCTCCTTGCAGGATCCTGACGCTGCCTTTCCTCAGTTTATCCAGTTTGTCTTTAGTTCTTGTCACCACTGCTGCAGAGACACTGCCAGGACTGTGAAAAGAAGTTCAAAGTCTTTGATCCTTTAGAGTTCTAAAGGTTATCCTCCCAAAGGTCCAAGGGGGATGGGTGGAGAAAGTAGGCTCTTCTACTCTCCCCCAAGGGATTCCCTTGGCTAGAACCGATAGCTTGACTTTTGAGTGTATTCCTTAAAATAATGACATGCAATAGCCAAGTCTCTTCAGGCAGTCCCAATATACTGCCTGTGGGGTGTCGTTCTATTTCTTCCAATGACTTTCACTCCCAAACGAATCAAGGCCTTCTCACCTGGTCTAATGCCCTTGAGTGAGTCATTAGCCACACCTAGGCCTTGTTCACATTGAGTTTATCTCTCTAATTGACTGAATCAATAGAGAAGTCAGCTGATGTAGGATTATGGAACAAACCTCTCGCAATAGGATCATAGCTCCAGAGTTAGAATAGACCTGAGAGTCCAAATAGTCCGAGATTGAGCATCAGGGAGATGAAGTGATTCATCCATTGCAGTAAGTAGCTATTTTTGTCCTGATTCTTCTGCCAGCTCTTGCCCCTGTCCCACCTGCCTTCCCTTTAACCTAAAACACAACTAACTCCATTTTTAAAACCACATTTTAAAAATACTCACATTTCACGATATGCAGGTGGCCAATCAGTCTTAGTGCTCTTACTCAAGGGCAAGGCTCTCTCCTTCCATCGATAGGGTGCCCAGTCTAAGGTTTCTTCCTCCAACAGTGGGAATGGACTGACAGTAACCCATCCATACTCTCACCCCTTCTCTCTTATGCCCAACAGCATTATTTACATTAGGGATGCAGCCTGTGGTCATGGGGGGGGACACTAGAGAAGTAGTTCTCACAAGGTTTCTGTGCCTGGCTGCCTCCTTTGCATTATTAACCTGTTCTGATGCCTGGAGCTACCTGGAAAGAATCAGCTACTTAGAACAAGTTTGTCAATACTCCGAGACAGGACAAGATACCATGTCATGGAATTGTGGAGAGAGAACTGTCTTGGCTCTTCATTTGCTTGGCAAGTCCTTTCCCTTTCTCTTACCTGTTAGCTCAGGTGAGTGCCCCTCTAGCTTCTGAATTCTAGGATCTCTGCTAGGCGCGTCGAGGTGAGGAGTTTGGACCTTTTGTACAGTTGGCTGCTGAATCCTGGAGAGAGAATTCTATCCCCTCACATGCAGCTTATCCTTTCAGACTTTTCCAAAAGATCGGCAAAGTCCAAGAATGATGTCCAACTTCACAACAACCTCTTCAAGTAGTCACTAACTCCTAGAACAGTTTTAGCCGCATTTGCATTGCCTACTTGACAGCAAGGCCCTCTAGGGACCCATTTTTCATCTGGCATCTAAAGGATGCATCCCATCCAGGAATGTGGGGAGGGGAGCAGATGTGAAAAACAGACACATCTCTCTTTTCTTTATAAATCTATTTCCCCTCCTACAGCAACTTCCCCATGAACTTGGATGGGCCAAGGACACAGGAAGATGGACGTGTTCAGATTCTCTTAGATGAGAGTTAAGATAGGTTTTGTTTGATGGAAAGCCAGGTGACCTTGAAAAAATATTATATTTGTCACTATCATCATTCACCAGAATGAAATAAACATTCCCATTTTTGTTGCCGCTGTCACCATCACACTCCTCATTCTTGTCATAAACATTACCATTATCATTAAATGGTATAATGGAAAGAACACTGGGCATGGAGTCAAGAAGTTCTGTGTTCAAATCTTGCCCAAGACCCTTATTAGATGCATATACAGGACAATTCACTAGGCTCTGTTAGCCTTGGTTTCTTCATCTGTAAAACGGAGATAAGAATAACTCCTACCTCACAGAGTTATGAGGATCAAATGAGAGACCATCAAAATAACCATCCAACGGAAGATTCCATTTTCTGTTGTATTTGAAAATGGCATATTTCCTAGCTATGATATAAAAACCAATCTGATTTGCTTTTAAGGAACCAAAGAACAGAGATAGCCTTGCCCTTCACAGTTTTGGTGCTGGTTTTGTGGCCCTTAAAAAAGGGATCTCCAGAAATCTAAAAATGAACTTCTGTTTCTGGAGAGTGGGTCGTGCCTTTTCCTAGCTTTGCAGTAAAGACGGCAGATCCACACTTAAGCAATGTTCCTAGTCTTTTCTTTCCGAATAAAATTGGTGGTGTTTAGTTTGCTTTTTTTTGTTCTAGCAAACCATGGGAAACCCCACTTCATGTCTGCATTTACCATGACCTTTATAGGGGAAATGAAAAAAGCAGCAGGAGTTTGGAAGCTTTTATTGTTAAGTTGTTTAGGTCTTTCAATGTTGGGAGCTGTACAATATATGCTTAGTTGAGTTGATTTTCATGTCTGGAGAACCACAGGGAGGGATAAAAGGTTAGGGTTAGCCTAACAAGGGGAAGACAGAGTCAGCAGCTTTCTTAAGAGAATGGCACACTCCCTGCTGAAAGTTGGTGATAGGACCGCACTGAGACAAGGGAATCATGGGGCCTGTCTTTGTCTCTTTTCTTGGAGGGAATGTTGTGCAGATGAAAAACAGAACAAGAAGGTAAGTGAGTTTTGAACTCTAGTCAAGATCCTAGTGCTACTTGCACACACGTTGAGCTCTCCTGCTTACCTGCCCCCAGGCATAAGATAGCCAGCTATATTTTCCTGGTTCCAGACTAATGGCAAGAGAGGGCTCACGAGTTCCCATTACTTGGCATTTATTTGAGCTTTCAGATTCGCCAAGTGCTTTATATATGTGATTGCACATTTGATTCCCAAAACAACCTGACAGGTTGGGACTGAGTATTGTTAGCTTCATTTGACAGACGAGGAAAAAGAGGCTCCTTGGTATTTAAGCGAATGATCTATGTGTCCTCACAGAGCTAGGAAGGAGCAGAGTCAGGATTCAAAAACTTGTCTTTTGATGTCAAATCCAATGCTCTTTCTAGGATCCAGGAAGGGGTAGTTCCTGTCCTCAAAGAACTTACACTCTAGTGTAGAGGAACCTTACGGCAGTTACACAGACAAATCCATAAATGATGATTCAGGAGAAGCAAACACGGAGAGACGAAGAGAGAGAGAAGCTGAGAGAAAACCAGCAGTTACTAAGGGGATCAGGAAAGACTTCTAGGAGGTGGCACATGAAATGAGCCCTGAAGGAAGATTAAGGTTTGGCAACCAAATAGAGGACTGAGTAAATTATAGGCACGAAGGACAAGGTGAACAAAGGAAAAGAAACAGCAGGCCAAATGCAAAGAACAGCAAACAACAAAGTTTGGCTGGAATGTAGAGTCTGTAAAGGCTGCCCCGTGCAAAGACTGGGAAGACAGGCTGAAGCCCTGTTTTGAAAGGCCAAGTTGAGAAATGGGCATTTTATACTAGAAACACTAGGGAACCACAAAAGCTTCTTTGAGCAGAGGGCTGCCATACTTGTACTTAAGAATGATCTATTGGGCAGCTGTGGGGAGTATGGTTTGGGAAGGGAATGGTGAGTCCCAGTAGATTATTGCAATGGTCCAGAAAATAGGTGATCAAGACCTGAACTGGAGGAGTGGTTGTGAGAATGGAGAGAAGGGGACAGATGTGTTGAAGACATAGTCACAGCAAGATTTGGCAACTGATTATTGAGATATAGGAAGAAGAAGAAGAGGGAAGACAAAAGGGTTACTCTGTGGTTGTGAACTTGGGTAACTGAGAGAGTGATGTCACCCTTGACAAAAATCTGGAAATTTGGATGAGGAGTAGGTTTATAGGAAAGGAAGGGCACCATTCTGGCCATGTTGTGTTTGAGTTAACTACAGGACATCATCAGGGTCATTGAGGAATAATACAATGCAAACTCAATTGAAAGTGAAAATTAAAGAGAGCCAAGTCACTGGTGAGTTTGGAGAGAGCAGTTTCAGTTGAGTGGACCAACTTGGAAACTGGAAGTCAAGTTTGCAAGGGGTTGAAATGTGGGTTGAGAGAAGAGGAAGTGGAAGCAATGAAAGAAGATAACATTTCTTAGGAATCTGGTTGAAAAGGAGATAAAAGATTAAGATGATGGCTTGAGGGGATGGCAAGACCAAGTGAAGGTGAGACGAGGGCATTTTTCGGACAATAGTGTACATAAGGAGAGACTGAAGACTAGAAAGAAATTGGAAAATTGGCAGATCAAGAGGAAAAAAACAAACCTAGAAGGAATGGAATCAAGGGCATGAGAAGAGGGGTTATCCCTGTTGAGGAGAGAATGACCTCTTTGTAGAGACAGGAGCAAGAGGAGGAAGGTAATTTTTGAGGGTTCTTAAGTGATAAAGGAAAGAAAGGAAAGCTAATCATGGTATTTTTCTATGTAAAGTGGAAGGTGAAGTTCCCAGCTGAGACAGAAAGGCTAAAGGTGGTACAGGAAAGAAGAAAAGGCTTAGAACAACTGCTATGATAGTCAATTAGGGAAGAATAAGAGGATTTTCATGGAGCAATGAAGAACCAATTGGGATAAATCATATAAACTTGTAGTGGACAAACCCTTTGACTCAGATTTCGCTGCTAGACATATACATCAAGGAGATCAAAGACAGAAAGATCCCACATATCCTCAAATATCCATGTCATCTCGTGTGTGTGTGTGTGTGTGTGTGTGTGTGTGTGTGTGACTGTTACCATTGATGCAGGGCTTTAAGGCTTGCAAAGCACTTTGGATTTATTATCTCAGCTGATCTCCACACAGCCCCATGAGGCAGCTGTTACTATTATCCCCATTTTACAAATGAGAAAAGTGAGGTTCATAGAGGTTAACTGATTTTCCCACTGCAGTATAGCTAGTAAGAGTCTGAGGCAGGATTGGAGTCCAGGTTTTTATGGTTCCAAATCCAGGGCTCTACCCATTATGCCATCTAGCTGTCTAGAAACAAAATGGTTGCTCATCTATGCTTAAATAAATCGTGATAGTTAAATATAATGGAATCTTATTGTAATGTTAGACATGATGATTCTGATGAATACAGAGAAGCATGAAAACACCTAAGAACTGAAGCAGAAGCAAATGAGCAGGACAGAGAAAGCAGAGTACCTTCAACAATGTCAATTAAAAGAACAAAATAAATCAACAACAACATTTTAAAAAAGATTATTTTGTAATTATAATGACCACTTTGGACCAAGAGGAGAATTGAGAAAGTTTACATTCATTTCAATGATGTGAATGCAGGGGTATGGAACATTGCAATTGGACATGGTTGTTGTATTGGGTTGGTTTTGCTCAATCTTTTTTCTCCCATTAAAAACAAAAATTGTTATGGGGAGGAATATCTGCATAGAAAAGTTTGGAGGTACATGTTTGGAAAAGAAAATGATATACAAATTTTAAATTATAAGTGAAAATAAAAATAGAAGTATTTGCAATGAACTTAGCTGGCATGGTTGTGTGCTTGCCTATGATGGAAATTATCAAGTGAGGGTAACCTCAGGCTAGATGTGGCAGACCCAAGCCCTTATTCCCTCACCCACTTCTGCTGTAGAAGTGGCAGTAGAATGACTAAATTTGGGGGATTTTGGAGGAATGCAAGCTCAATGTGAGTCAACCATGTGTCATAGCAGCTGAAATAGTTAATGCCAACTTTAGCTACATTGAAGGAGACACAAGGTCTAGGAGAAAAGAAGAGGCTAATCCTCTCCCTTGCACTCCAGACTTGTCAGACTTCACCTAAAGTGTATTCAGGTCTGGGCACTATAGCTTAGGAAGGACGTTTATATGCTGGTTAGTTTCCAGAAGGCCTCAAGGTTCATAAAAGACCTTATGTTCTTGTCATATGAGGGCTGATTGAATTAATTGAGCATTTCTGAATAAAAGACTGAATGAAAGTCTTGGGGGAGGGTGGACATGACAGCTGCATCCAAGTCTCTGAAGTCTGTGTCTTGTGGAAGTGGGATTAGACTTGGTATTCTTGGACCTTTCAAGTAGGAAGAAGAACAATGTATGGAAGGTGCAAAGAAGGCAATTTTCATGATGTTAAGGTGAAAATAAAGCAAAAAAAAAATTAACTCCCTAACAAGGAGACCTGTGCCAGAGTGGAATATGTAGCCTCAAAAGATAGGGAAGTGCTACCCATGGGGAAAGGTCTTCCAACAGAGGCAGGATGTCTACTTGTTAGGTATCAAGGAGAAGAAAGTCTTGTTCCAAGGCTTGGACCAGCTGCTCACTGAGATCTGTTCATTCTCTGAAATTCTGTGATTCTCCAGCTGGTCATCACTGCTCCCCACCCTACCAAACATTGTCATCTCCCCTCTCACCCCCTATTCACCTTGCCACCAGACAAATACTCAAGTTCTCTTAGGGAGGGTCCAACTCTGGTTCAGACTGTCCACATTTAATATGGATCAGAATACAAGGTACTGACAGAGTTGATAAAATGCCAAAGAAGGATATAGCTCTCAAAATATCTGTCTTGGGGAACTATGGGAAGATGGCAGCATCTGCCAGAAAACTTCCAGCTCTCCAAATGTCCTCCACCACAGTAAAAGACAGAACATCAACTCAGAGTGAAAATGTGGAACAGCAGAAATCAACAGGAGTGAGGATGGGGCAGCTGTCTTCCTAAGACAATTGGAGAAGACTTCAGGAAGGACTCAGTCTCCAGGGGTGAAGGTTTGGTCTGAGCAAAAGGCAAAACACTTCCAGGAAGACTCAACAGAATCAATAAAGAGCAAACCAGTGGGGGGGAGCTGGGGTTCAGAAGCAGCTTCATCCTTAGGAACTTTCACATCCCTGACAGTGTTGTGGTCAGACAGTTGGAGAGGTGAAAATTGAAAGACCTTCCCCAGTTGAGGGAGGCCAAGCACAGCTGTACTGACCTGATTCAGTCCTGGACTGTGGCTGTGGAGGAAGGAGGAACTAGGATTTGCCCAATGAGTGTGGTAGCAGAGGGGTGGGGACCCTGCTGGCTAAGGGCATTTGCAGGAGAGCAGAGTCCCTGGTTCCATGGCAGAGGACAGCTGTAGTTTGCAGCCCCTGGAGAGACCAGAGGGAGCAAGAACATTCCTGGGATGACCTGGCTGGGGGCCCTATCTGTGGTCTAGGAGTAGAGAGAAATGTCCTAGACTGGGCCCTGGGACAGAGCCCAAAAAACAACAGTAGAAAGGACAAGCGGCTTGGGGCATCATTCCCCACCCCTTGGAACTAGAACTCGATCTATTGCTGCAAATAAATAAATAAATACAAATAGAACCTGATCATCGATATTCACTATGGGGATAGAGAAGATCTGAGTTCATTTTCAGAGGAAGATAGTGGAGCTTAAAAAAGACACTCCTTTTTCAATGAGAAATGTCCAATAGTCGTAAGACCAAAAAGAGTTTTTGGAAGAAATTAAAGAAGACTTTAAAAATCAAATAAGAGAGATCAAGGAAAAGTTAGGGGGAAAAAGGGCAACCCAAGAAAATGAAGAAAATCATGAAAAGAAAGTCAACCAAATGGAGAAGCTTAAGGAAGAAAATGATTCCTTGAAAACTAATATTGGCGAGTGACATTATAAGATACCAAGAAATAATAAAACAAAACCAAAAGAATAAAAAAAATAGAAGAGACAGTGAAATATCTCATCAGAAAAGCAACTGATCTGGAGAACAGATCGAGGAGAGTCAATGTAAGACTAGTCTGACTACCTAAAAAGTAGTATAATGAAAAGTACAATAACAAAAAGATTCTTGATACAATATTAAGATAAATTATCAAGGAAAAGTTCTAGAACAAAAAAGGCAAAGTAGAAATAGAACAAACCCACTGCTTGCCACTGGAAAGAGATCCCAGAAGGAAAACTTCCAGGAATATCTCAGTCAAGTTTCAAAGCTCCCAGGTTAAGGAGAAAATATTGCAAGTCACGAGGAAAAAAACTAATTTAAATATCATGGAGCTACTTCTTAGCAATACAGTGATCCAAGATGATTCCAAAGGACTCAGGATGGAAAATATTCCCCACAACCAGCTAAATAACTGTTGGACTATGAATACAGATCAAAGCATACTTTTTTCACTTGATTTTTAATTTTTTTCTTTTGGTTTCTTTCTTTTTTCACAACTGTGACTAATATGGAAATACGTTTTAAGGGGCAGCCAGGTGGCTCAGCGAGTAAGAGCACCGGTTCCAGTGTTGGGAAGACCTGGAGATTGAATCCCGGGCTCAGACACTCAGCACCACACCCAGAAATAACTGGCCGTGTAACCTTGAGCAAGTTACTTAACCCCAATTGCTTAAAAAAAAATACGTTTTACATGATTGCACATATATAAACTATATCAAATTGCCTACCATTTTAGGAAGAGGGGAGGAAGAAAAATTTGGAACTCAAAATATTGTTAAAATGAATGCTAAAAATTGTTTTTACATATAATTGGAAAAAATAAAATACTATTAAAAATAAAGACAAAAATATCATGTAATTACAATAAGGATTACACAACACAGCAGCTACTATGGTGAAGGACCATGGGTCTTGGAATATTATATTTTGCAGAGCAAAAGAACTGGGGTTACAATCAAGGGTAACTTAACTCAGCTATGTTAACTACAATCCTGAATGGGAAAAAATGGATATTTAATGGACAAAAAGATTTTCAAATATCTCTGACAATAGAACTTAATGGACCATTTGACGTATAATATCCAGGAGAAATATAAGATAAATGTTAAAGACCAATTATAAGGGACTCAATAAGGTCAAATTGTTTACTTCTTATATGTGAAATTGTTATCAGTACTCATGATTGTCATCATTATTTGGATAATTTGAAAGAAAGGCTTGGGCTGAGCTGTGTATGATGGGATGATTCTAAAAAAATATAAAACTGTGTAGGAAGAGATGAAAAGGAGTAATTATTTCATACAAATCAGGCATGAAAGGAAGAACTGATACAGAAGAAGCAAGTGGGGGAGAGGGTGGGTAGTGCTGGAGCCTTACTCTCATCAGGAATGGGTTAAAGAGAGCACAACATATATACCTTGAAGGGCATAAAAGTCTTCTAAATTCAGAAAGACATAAGGGGGCTGGGGAAAAGGGGGGGGAGAGGATAAGGGAGGGACTCTTCGTGGGGTGGGTAGATTGAGGAATAGGAGGACAAGGTAGTGGGCAGAAGTAAATTAGAAGAGTAAGGAGGGTTAAATAGGGCAAGAAGGATGGTAAGAAAAAGTAGTAAGGAGGGAACTACATAGCAAGTAATTATAGCTCAGAATGTGAATGGGCTGCATGTACCCACAAAACCAAAATGGACAACAGTTTAAAAATCGGAATTCAACAATTTGTTGTTTTCAGGAAGCACAGTAAAAATGAGAGATACACACAAAGATAAAATAAAGGAATGGAATATAATTTATTATGTAAAAAATATGGGTAGTAATAATAATCTCAGACAAAATTAAAGCTAAAATAGATTTAATTAAAAGAGAAAAATAAGAAAACTACATTGTGTCACCAAAATTATTCAATATTGTTTTAGACCATTTAAAATAATGAGATCATATAAAATACCTGAGAGCATGCCTGCCAAAACAAACACAGGAACTACATGAACATAAACATAAAATACTTTTTACATAAATAAAATTGCATTCAAATAATTGGAATAATATTTATTATTCATGGGTAGGTAGAGCCAACATAATATAAAATGACAATTTTACCTAAATAACTACCTAACTAATAACTAACTAATTATTCAATGCCATTCCAATTAAATTACTGAAAAAAATATCTTACTGAGTTAGTTCATTTGGAAGAACAAGAGGTCCGGAATTTCAAAGAAGCCAGGTGAAAAAGGGTGTAAAGGAAAGAGATGCAGTAGTATCAGACCTTAAGCTATAAGGTGAGAACATTGTTGAAGTATAAAATGGATAACTTCCATTATTTTTAATTAAAATTGTCCTGTATAAATAAAACCAAAGTAGCAAAGAATAGAAGGAATGCAGAAAGTTGGGAAGAAACTTTCATAGGCAATCTCTCAGATAAGATGTGATTGTGTAGGAAATGATGAGCTGATTGATTTAGAGAAACATGGACAGAATTGGGACAATGAAAGAAGATGCTATCCACCTTCAGAGAAATAGATGACAAGAGGAAATTGACATAGTATGGTTTTAAATCTATGTATATGAGTATATTTGTACATATATGTGTATGTTTATAGATATCTCTGTGTATGTCTATGTACCCATGTACATGTGTGTATACACACATATATGCATGTATGGGTGTGTTTAATTGTACCCTTCTTTGGGGGATGGCAGGAGAGAGGAAAAAAATAAAAGCAAAAAGGGCACAACAGGGGTCAAAAGAAAACCTGGAAGAAGTAAAGAAAATCCGGGCAGCTTTGCAAACATGTAGTATGTATTGTATAGGTTTTCCTGAAATGGAAATGTGTTATTTTATATTGAGTCCTCTCCTGTATTCTTCTGTGTACATGGAAATGTTCTTCCCCCCCTTGTTTTGTATTTACGTTAAAAAGAATTTTTAAAATGCAAAAAAGTTCTGTCTTGTTTTATGAATAATCAAGCTATACCACAAGCTTTCTTTTTTATTATCTCTTTCCTAAACTTACCTACAGGCCACGACTTCTCTACCACCCTTGAGCCATAAGCAGACAACTGTCTTACTGGGATTCTTTTTTTTTTCCCCCTACTGAAAATGTTTTAGGTGCAGCTCCTGGAAATGACTCGAAACAATTTCTTGGAAATGTTAAATGCTGCCTAAGGAAGTTATTTTAAGGTTCTGTCTTTCTATGGACCAAGTCTTTTTTTTTTGGTTTGACTTTCCAACTGACTTGAATTGGAGATAGCAAGACTTCTGTTATGGGTACATGGAGAGCAGATAAACTTGGCCTAGATCAGACATCCTTTAATGAGCCCCAGGGCCCATTTAACATAGCATAAATTTGTTGGATGAAATTTCCCATTTAAAGCCCATCTATAGTATAGTCTTTGAGATTTGTCTTTGAGAGTTGATGTGAGCAAAAAACCACATTTCTCAGTGGTCAGTCAAGAGCTGAGTCTCACACAGCTCAGTCAGGTTTCTTCTGGGGTAGGGGACAGAGAGCCCATCACTAGGTTCATATTCCAAGCCCACTGAATGTGTTTGTCTTGCCTGTCAAGGCTTCCAAGGACACAGGGTCCCCTAAAATTCCCTATGAGTTTTCCAAAGATCACTCTTTCTTCATCTCTCCTAAACCCTGGGGCTCATGTCCCAGAAATGTGCCTCTCCAGCGACATCCTTTGGTGGGCCACACAGCAAGGACAGAAGAGGAAAACTATATTTCCGAGGTCCATCCAATGTCTGATAGAGCTGTCCATGTCTTCATTCAATATCATCCCTTAGACATTTATCATCTGGGCCACTGTGAGATGGTTAGGTAGAGCGACAGCTAGAAGGCAGGTCTTGGAATCAAGAAGACATGACATAAAGCCTTCCTTGGACACCAACTATGGGACCCTGAGCAAGTCACCTGACCTCTTTGAGCCTCCATTCCCTCTTCTATAAAATGGAACTAATAATAACACCTACCTCACAGGGTTGTAGTGAGTAATCTGCAAACAGTAAAGTGCTATAACAAGCTGTTTGCTATATTGAGTATTGTTGATTATTATTTTGTTCCCTCTGTCCATCAGTCAGGATTCACATCTAGAGTCTTGATTCCCAATAGTCCTTGGAAACAATGAACTGTAGTGGCAAAGGCAGAGGGCACAGTGGATAAGATGCTGACTTGTAACCATGAAGACCTAGCTCCAAATCCTGCCTCAGACACTCAGTAGCTGGATGACACTGGGTCTCAGTTTTACCATCCATAAAATGAGAGGGTTGGACTTAAAGGCCTCTCAGGTCCCTTCCAGCTTTGAATCTATAATCATATGGTTTCATGCTGCTCCAATGTTAACATAAAAGACATGAGTTTGAATCTCTGCTCTATTTATCTACTGCCAAATTTGTCTTACTCAATAGACATATACTTTACCTCCTGTGAGTTGAGAAGTTGGGCTAGATGACTCATAGTCCAATTCTTTCAGCCTCAATTTCATCCTTTGTAAAATGAGAAGGTTGGACTAGTGACTCATAGTCAATATCTCTGGGCCTCAGTTTTATCAACTATAAAATGAGAGAGTTGGAGTCAAAGGCTGTGAAGGTCCCATCTAGCTTTAAATGGATGGTCCTGGGATCCTCCATCATAGTAGAAAGAATGTTGTTCTTGGGGTCAGAAGAATTTGATTCATGTACGGATTGCTGCTCACCACATGTGTGATCTTGGGCAAGTCTCTTTGGGTCTCAGTTTTCTTATTCATAAAGTATGTGGGTTGGCTTAGATGACACCCCCAAGGACCCTTCTTGCTTCCAGCTGCTAGAAGGGTATGGAGCACACATTGAAGGTCAAAATTGGGAACTGGTGCTTGGCTTTTTGTCGTTGCTAGGTTATGTTATTGTTCTTTCACCCATGATTTTAACAAACACCCAACTCCCTCTTGGCTCACGTTTTGGAACCCCAAGCATTGGGTCATTGTGAAGGATCACTCTTGAGTTGGATGGTTCCCAGCTGGCACAGGCTGGACACAGCGACCATAAAAGGAGTCGTCACAGTCTGACCCTCAGTGCCAATCAGAGAATCATGAATTCTAGTCTCTGGGTTGGTACTTGGACTCAGGAGCTAGTGCACTGGCCTACCAAGGGGGCATATGTGGTGCCATGGCAGGACACAGCAGAGGAGAAAACAAGTTGTATTTGGAGTGGGGTACACCTGGGTTCAAACTTTCTGTCCGCTACCTGCTCAGTATGTGACCTTGAACGAGTTGGGAACAGTGAGTGAAGTAATATGACCAATATTTGTTTTTCTTACATAACATTATATTAGTTTCGTCTAAAGTGTATTAAGTTGCACAAAGTAACGTACAAGGCACTGGGGAAGCAAGAAGAAGTCCCAGCCCTGAGGGAGTCTACATTCTACAGGAGGTTATAAGTTATACACTGATAAGAAATACAAGGGAATTAATAGGAGGGAGAACTAATAAGTGAGAGATCAGGGAGGGCTGCCTGAAGGAGGTGGCCCCAGAGCTTTAAAGAACCCTAAAGCTTCAGGGGGGCAGAGTTGAAAGGGTAGGAAAAATTCTAAGGATGATGGGCTGATTGTGCAAATTCTTCCCCCAAAAGAAGCTCGAGGATGGAGCCCAGGTGATGAAGTAGAAGCACAAATTTAGTGTGGGCTCCCACTCCAATCACTTCCAATACATGTAAAAAATGCCTCTAAACAAACTTTAGAGCTACAGAACCCACAAAGTGACAGAGAGAAACAAACCTCCCACTGACAGAAGCCTGGCAGGCAGACAGGAAGGGTCTATCACATGGGGCTGGGAGTCTAGCCCAGCCCAATGTGGGCCATGCGGTTTTAGCCCCAGGGTGGCCTCAACCTGCAGTGGCCAGAGAAAACTTGGAGAGAGTGAAGGACCAGCAGCTGTGGTGGTTTCCAGACTTTTGAACCTATAAAGTCCAAAGACAAAGTAAAAGGTCAGTGTGGAACTCTGTTGGAACAGGGAGGGGCTAAAGAGCATGGTCCAGCCCCCACCCCCCCCTTGGACTGAGAAGCACGAAGGCATGGTGGCTCCAGCCCCCCTTCCCTGGCTGTCTCAGGAGCTCCTGGCTTGCAGATTGCAGGGGGACCAAGTGACCATTCAGAGGGTAATTGTTCTTGCTTTAACCTGCTTGGATCTGGATGGCGGTCTTGGGTGGTGGTCCTGGGGTGTGTGACCAGTGAGCCAGAACTTGTGGGGGCTGTAGAGAGGGCACCCAACTAATAGCTCTGGCAGCTGTGAAAACCTCATAGTTCTCTCCATTCTGGAAGCAGAGTTCTACTGTGGTAAAGAGCTCAAATGTCAAGTAATTCTCTGGCAATATGAGCAAGCAACAGAAACACAAACAGACCATAGAATCCCTTTTGGGGACAAAAAGGATCAAGGCAGGGAGTGGGAGGAAGACAGCGAAATCAGAACTTCTGCATCAAAAGCCTCCAAGAAAAATATGAACTGATTATAGGCCATGGAGGGGCTCAAGAAGGATTTTGAAAATCAAGTAAGAGAAGTGGAGGAAAACTTGGGAAGAGAAATGAGAATGATGCAAGAAAATCATGAAAAGCAAGTCAACAGCCTGCTAAAGGAGACCCAAAAATACACTGAAGAAAATAGTACCTTAAAAAATAGACTAACTCAAATGGCAAAAGAGGCCCAAAAAGCCAATGAGGAGAAGAATGCTTTAAAAAGCCAAATTTGCCAGATGGAAAAAGAATCTCAAAAACTCACTGAAAAGAGTAACTCCTACAAAATTAGATTGGAGCATTGGAAGCTAATGACTTTATGAGAAATGAAGAAAGTATAAAACAGATCCAAAATAGAAGGCAATGTGAAATATCTCATTGGAAAAACCACTGACCTGGAAAATAGATCCAGGAGAGAGAATTTAAAAATTATTGGATTACCTGAAAGCCATGATCAAAAAAAGAGCCTAGAAATCATCCTTCAAGAAATTCTCAAGGAAAATTGCCCTGACATTCTAGAAACAGAGGGCAAAATAGAAATTTAAAGAAATAACCAATCACCTCCTGAAAAAGATCCCCAAAGGAAAAATAGGAATTAGTTTTAATTTTAATTTAACTTAATTTAATTAGTTTAATTAATTAGAATTAATATTCCTAGGAATATTATAGCCAAATTCCAGAGTTCCCAGGTCAAGGAGGAAATACTGCAAGCAGTCAGGAAGAAACAATTTTAGTATTATAGAAACACAATCAGGATAACACAAGACCTAGCAGCTTCTACATTAAGGGATCAAAGGGCTTGGAATATGATATTCCGGAGGTCAAAGGAGTTAGGACTAAAACCAAGAATCACTTACCCAGAAAAACTGAGTATAATGCTACAGGAAAAAATGGTCATTCAATGAAATAGAGGATTTTCAAGCATTCTTGATGACAAAACCAGAGCTGAACAGAAAATTTGCCTTTTAAATACAAGAAGCAAGAGAAGCATGAGAAAGTAAACAGGATAAAGAAATCATAAGGCACTTATTAAAGTTGAGCTATTTTCATTCCTACATGGAAAAACAATAATTGTAACTCATAATACTTTTCTCAGTATGAGGATAGTTGAAGGGCATATATATATATACATATATATATGTATGTATAGAAGGGTGTATGTGTATGTAAGTGTGGGCATATGAAGTTCATGTATACATAGACAGAGGGCCCAGGATGAGTTTAATATGAAGGGATGATATCTAAAAAATATACTCAAGAGGTGAGAGGAATTTATTGGGAGAAGGAGAAAGGGAGAGATCGATTAGGGTAAATTGTATCATATAAAAGAGGCAAGAGAAAACTCTTACAATGGAGGGGAAAAGCAGGAAGGTGAAAGGGAATGGGACAACCTGATTCTCATTGAATTTGGCTTAAGGAGGGAATAACATACACACTCAATTGGGTATTTTACACTACAGGAAAGTAGGGGGGAAAGGGGATAAGGGGGGGATGATAGAAGGGAGGGCAGATTGGGGGAGAGGGTAGTTAGAAGCAAACATTTTTGAAAAGTGATAGGGTCAAAAGAGAAAATAGAATAAGTGGGGGGAGGGATAGGATGGAGGGAAATATAGTTAGTCTTTCACAATATAACTAATACGGAAATGATTTGGGTAACTACACATGTACAACCTATATTGAATTGCTTATTTTCCCAGTGGGGGTGGATGAGGAAGGAAGAAGGGAAAAAATCTGGAACTTAAAGTTTTAAAAACAAACGTTTAAAAATTTGTTTTTTCCATGCAACTGGGAAATAAGATATACAGGTACTGGTGTATAGAAACCCATCGGAGGGTGATGGGGGAGGATATAGGACAGAACAGATTGGGGGAAGGGGTATTCGGTAGGCTTACTATTTTGGGGTGTAACTCAAAATCTTGTGGAAATAAATGTTGAGAAGTTAAAAAAAAAGAAATGGTCTGAACGTCCATTTGGCCAGAACTCAGTGTGTGAGTTGGAGAGACAGTATACACAATGGGCTTTGTAAATCTGAAAGTCCTATTGGGAAATGACAGGGATTACAGTCTACTTCACAAAAAAGTCAAGAGAAAAGAGTGTTGTAACAGGCGTTCTGGTGGTGATGAGACAGAGCCAGGTCCAGGTCCTGGTGGTTTGTTCAGGGCTTAGTCCAGGCTTCTAGGGAAGTCCTGCAAGTATTGCTTTTCTTTTCTTTTCTTTTCTTTTCTTTTCTTTTCTTTTCTTTTCT
>NW_027185759.1:8919336-8927395 GCF_028583685.1 Petaurus breviceps papuanus | reverse complement strand
TTCTTTTCTTTTCTTTTCTTTTCTTTTCTTTTCTTTTCTTTTCTTTTTCTTTCTTTGCCTTTTTCTTTTCTTTTCTTTTCTTTCCTTTCCTTTTCTTTTCTCTTCTTTTATTTTCTTTTTCCATTCTGTACCTTCTGGACTCTCTTTTGTTTCTGCTCTTACTTTTTGTTAGTCTCAGTCATAGAATCACAGTCATTTATAGTTTATAGGAGCTCAGTGGTCACTAAGGCCAACCTTATCTGAAAAGGAATCCCCTCTCTCTCCAGCAGGGCCAACATGTGGTCAACCAGCTTCCACTAGAAGATCTTCTCTGGTTTATAAAATGGATCCCCAAGAAACTATAGCACTTCAGCTCTGTGTGAATAAAGATGATGTGTTTCTTGTCTCAAAGAATATTTTTATTTTAAACTGCGCACGCACGCGCACACACACGCGCGTGCACACACACACACACTTTTTCTTTAAACCGTATATGGACACAGATCCATATAGTTGTTGTTCAGTCATTTTCAATGTGTCCAATTCTTTGTGATTCAACCTGGGAATTTCTTGTGAAAGATCCTGGAGTGGTTTGTCATTTCCTTCTCCCGCTCATTTTACAGATGAGGAAATGGAGGCAAATAGAGTTAAGTGACTTGCCCAGGGTTACACAGCTAGTAAGTTTCTGAGTCTGAAATTGAACTCAGAAAGGTGTGTGTGTGTGTGTGTGTGTGTGTGTGTGTGTGTGTGTGTGTGTGTAATGAAAAACTTCATCTCTCCTGTTAAGGGTAGTTCACGCATCAATGAAGTGAGAGAGGATTTGAGGAAGAGTGAGGACTTCTAAAAATCCAACAGAGCCCTACCCATCTAAAGTCAGGCCACTTCGATGACCACCTACTCTACTTTAACAATAGTGAATGATGATAATAATGGCCACCCACCAGCACTTTCTCTCTGAGACCTTTCTTTTTGTATGGGATAGCATTGTACAATGGAATGAGAACTCACCACAGAATGACAAAAGTGAGTTTGAATTCCAGCTCCGCGCTTACTCACTGTGTGACTTTGGGCAAATCACTTAATTTCTCTTTGCAATTTATTACATAAATTAAAATAAAATTTAAAAAATTATGAAAAAAGAATAAGTTTTCTATTTCATCAAATGAGGGGAATTAACAACTTAGGAAACAGAATTGACCAAATGGTAAAAGAGGCACAAAAATTCACTATAAAAGAACTTTTGAAAAAGGAGAATTGAGCAAGTGGAAGCTAATGACTCCAAGAGAAATCAAGGAACAATAACATTAATCAAAAGAATGAATAAAAATAGAAGACAATCTGAAATATCTCATTGGAAAAACAACTGTGAATGTGAATGGGGTGAGCTCACACAGAAAATGGAAGCAGGTAACAGAATAAATTAGAAACTAGAATCAAACAATATATTGTTTACTGCAGGCACACATGAAGCAGAAGGACACACATACAGTTATGATGACTGTGTTCATCCTATTTTTTTCTCTTTATCCTTCCCTCTCTCTTTTTTTGTCCTGTTCTCAGTCAAAAGTCTGTTTTCTTCAGTCCACTGCCTCTTAAACTTAATCTGTCCTTAATGTATGGGCCAGGTAAAGGTGTAATGAGAATAGAGAAGTAAAGATATATAAGATTCTTTTTAAAAGAAGCCAATATTGTCTATAATGTCTGTCTGTCTCTAAAGGCCTCTCTAAGGGGCAGCTAACAAGATGGAACAGGAAATGGAAAGATGGATTTGGAGTCAAGGAGAACTGACTGTTAACCTTGTCTCAAATATTTATTAGCTGTAGTCATTTAAGTTTTCTGAGCCTCAGTTTCCTCATCTGTAAAATGGGTTTTATAATAGCATCTATCTCACAGGTCATCTGTATAAATGGAGATAATAGAAGCAAAATACTCTTACCTTAAAGCATATGATAAGTGACCTAAAAGTGCTTTTCACTTTGGTTTTTCTTCATTCCCTTCATTATGTCTGCCAGTACTCCTTGAACCCTGATCTAATGACATATGCCTCCATTTTCTGGTGAGCCCCTAATTCTGTTTTCTAACTCTAATATCAGAAGGAGGATATCTTTAGCTGGAATCCTATCCCACCTCTCTATAAGATCTTCCTTCTTTTATCACAGTGATGCATTGGTGATCTTACATTCTCAAAGGCATAACATAAACTCTGGGAAGCATGATCCAAGCAGGGACTCCGTTTTTAAAACATGGTGGTCCCAAAGCGTCCACGCATCTGATGATTCCTTCTGAAGTGCCCTCCTTGGGTGTTTGAGTCCTGTGCTGTGTCTCCATTTCCTCACATCTTTTTGTTCACATTGTGTCTGTCTGATTTAGGTTGTGAGCTACCTTGGGTCACATGCTTAATCTTAGTCCATTGGGGATTGTGGATAAATGCATGAGGAATGTGATGGAATCCAACTGTACTGTAAGAAAAAAAAGATGATGAGGAATTCAGAACAACATGGAAAATTCTATGGAAAGTGAAGTGAACAGAGCCAGAAAGACAACATCCACAATGACCAGAGAAGTGTAAAAGGAGAGGTAATGACCCCAAACTAAACAACACTAAATGTTGTGAAGTGATCATGACCATGCTTGGTCTCAGAGAAAAGATGAAAAAAATTTAAAAAAGCAAGTCACCTTCCTTTGCAGAAGTGGGTTGGCCTATGGGTGTTGGACAGTGAATACTCCATTTTACTCAGCTGATGATTTGTTTTGTGAAACAATTTTTCATTATTATTATTGTTATTATTTTATAAGAGATGGCCTTCTGAACAACGTGTGTGAAGCATGTAAGAGATATCCATTTTCTTTACTGTAAGCACATAGCAGTTAGAATACTATATGAAAATATCTGCTAAATAATGTTATTCAGCTGTAGGTGAGTCTTTATGACCCCATGGACCATAGCATGCTGCTGTGGTCCATGGGCTTTTCTTGGCAAAGATACTGCTGGAATCTGTTGTTTCCTTTTCCAGGGGAGTAAGGTAAACAGAGTTGAAATGACTTGCCTAGGGTCACACAGCCAGTAAGTGTCTGAGGCCAGATTTGGACTCAGGTCTTCCTGACTCCAGGCTCAGTACTCCATTCAGGCTAACTAGCTTTTGAAAGTATAATTTATTTCATTAATTTATATTTTCTGAAAAAATCAATCATTTCTTAGCATTTAATGAACATCCATTATATCTCCAGCAATAATTCATTCTTTCACTTAATAACCACTTATTAAACATTTACCTCATGATCCCTATGAATGCACTGGGTCATATACCATACATACAGATACATATACTATAAACCCACACACATGAATGTGTGCATATATATGTTCACATGTCCCAGTGCATTAATATATGTGCATATATATATTATTTATTGCATAGATAATATATAAGTTAAAAAGTTAAGCAGAATTCCCCTCTTTGCAAAGAAGGGGGAAAGATATGTGAAGCCTCTAAGTTACAGGTGAGTCATCAATCTGCATTTTGGAGTGAATTTCCACATTAGAAGTCCCCCATGTCCATGACATTGCCAGTCCAGATATTCTCCCTCCTGCACACATGTTTCATAACTATCTATATAGACCTTGCCCATAGTAGGTGCTTTATAAACTGCTGTTGAATTAAATGGACATATACTCCAACATTGCTACTAAGACAGATTCATCTTCTCTTCAGGGTGGGCCCTCTTGAATAAAGAGCTCTCCTTTTTGATGGTTCTTGTCAGTGCCTTCCCTAAATCTCTCATTAAAGAGATTCGCTAGCACTGAGTGTTTTCTTCCTTCTCCCATACCTGTCCAGCACTGACATCATCCAGATTTTCTCTCTTGCCTCCTGCACTGCATAGAGCCCCCACTTTCTTAACTGTCCAATGCCTCGCATGCCACTGTCATGGAGTCGTCATTGCTAATTGTCCTTTTCATGCCCACCACTTATCTTCCCATTGCCCTCTGAGTCACTCACAACTGTGGACCCTCTGAGAACATGCATTCTGTAATTCATGGTTGTGTGGCATCACAGGGAGAACATCAATGTTAAAAATGGGTTTGGGCAGCAGGGAGTAGATCTGGATCATTAGAAACATGTGGCAATTTACCAAATGCACCTCAGCCCAGTCTTATCCTCTGATTCCTGCATGAAACCAGCTTACTGTCCCGACATTGCCCCTGTCCAAGATAGACCATTGTAGGCACTTGGTGGGCCACTTTGCCTCGTGTTGGTACCATAATTCCTGTTTTACAAATTAGGAAACTGAGGATCACAGAGGGTATGTGACTTGTCCATGGTCACATTAAAAGCAAGGATTCAATCTGACCTTTCTGATGACTCTGGGGCCAGGAGTCTTTCCATTACTTAATGTTACCTCTCAACTATATTATTACTATCTTTTGCTGTGGGCGCTTAGTCTATATTTATAATATACAAATATAATATAATGTTTCCAATATCCATAGTCCAATCCATAATCATATAGAAAGGATCATCTAACCAAACTCATGGGAACAACAAAATAGAAGATAATGGTATATCAATAATTGTGTTACATAGTTGTATGGAAAACTATTGAGCAAGTCATAGACAGATAAGGATCTGGGTCCAGAATAGAGTGCTGGGAGATTAGACTGGATAAAAATCAGATTTGGGAAACAGTACACAGCCTTCAAAAGCCTATACTCATTGGCTGCTCACCAACACCAAAGCCAATCTCTTCTACATCAATACCTTTTTGAGGAAGCTACATGGCTGTGAATTCAACAACCCTACAACTTTAGAGTAATTGGTATCCCCAAACACCCAAAGGACAATAAAAAGATCTATAGTGATAGTAAGCCAAAAGATATGACCAATGAGAGTTTGTATGGAAAATCTGGCCTAAAAACCATCACTGAGGACATGTGTGGCTAGAAAATAAACTCAACATGACAAACATTTATTAATCACTAACTGTATGCCAGGAGTTGATGAATCAAAGTCACACACACACACACACACAAACAGTCCCAAAACTCAAGAAACTAACATTCTACTTAAGGTATGTGTGAAACAAATTAAATTATAGGTCCAACAACATACAGTTATGTAATAGGATCATAGAATGAGATTTGAAGGCACATTTGAGATCACTGAATACAAACCCTTCATTTCAGTGGTAAAGAAACTGAAAGCCTGCGGAGGTATATGACTTGTCCAAAGTCAATAGGTAGAAAGGAAGAAATAAAGGCAAAATGCAGAATAAGTCCTCTGATCCATATCTTGCAGTCTTTCCACTGTATCAAACAATCTCACCAAGTTATGTATAATATGAAATTCTGCCAAGTTATGTGGTATATTGTCTGTCAGTTCCTAGCTCTATGACCCTGGGCAAATCAATAATACATTCCCTTATCCATATGGTAGGGATAACCCATCTCTGCCTCTATTCTCTTTATGTTTCCATGATAATAGCTAGAACTTTACAAATATTATTTCACTTTGTCCTCATAACAACCCCGATAGGTAGATGCTGTTATTTTTCTAATTCTACAGATGAGGAAATGGAGTTGGCAGAAGCTAAATGACTTATCCAAGGTATCACAGTAACATTGGATTTGAACTCAGATATTTCTGACTCCAGGTCCTGTGCTGTATCCACTGAGATATTTAGCTTCTTATAATATTACACAAGGTTGTTGTAGACTCAAAAGGAGTCATATACATAAATAATTTGAAGAGTTGTAAAGCATAGATACAGATGTCAGTTGTTTACATTACGTTGCATCCTTTTTGTTTCTTCACTTCCTATCTCCAAATATTCTTATTTTTTAACCAATGAATGAAGGCTTAGGTCTTTTGAGGAATCTCTGAAATGGGCTTCTCTCAGCATATCAGTAGTTACAACACAAAAACGTATTTTCAGGCTTGTAGGTTGGCATTGATCCCTTATTATCCACTCTTTCAATCATTGATTTGACCAGTTAACCCATCTTATCCAGTTCCTATCTACCCATCTTGCCAGCAAGAATATAATTAAATCCTGTCAAATGTCTAGGTAGAATGTAGGTGTGCTAAGTCTAAGGCATTTCCAAAATCTTATAAAAAAAGGAAATTAGTTGAGTCAAACATAAGCCTTGAGGTGCACTGGTTCCCATGTGGATGTTCCAGACAAGTTACCCCAGTCTTAAGGAATCCTGTGTCAGTACCTACTCAACACTGCAGCTCCAAAGTGCCCACCAATACAGGTACTTTTAACAGCAAGCCAGGAGACATATTCAATAAAAACAACAAAACAAAACAAAACAAAACAAAGCAAAACCCCTCACACACTTAAACAAATATCATAGCAAATAAAATGACAAGCAAAGATTCATTCCCCATATGCATGCTAGGAATGTTCTCCCACAGGTTGAGATACCATTCTGAGCACCATCATAGTGAACAAACACAACCAAGGACTACATATGAAGGACATATTTGTAGGGAATATGGGTGACTAGGGAGCCGAAATGAAGAGCAATTCATTGGGAAACTCTGGGACCAAGGAGAACAGCACATACAGATTTATGTGTTACCTTGGTTTCTATTCACAAAGAGCTTAATTCAAATGGAAGAAGACAAAGAATATGTATTGAAATCTATATAATGTGAATATCTGTGATAGAGCATAGACTGGATGTTCCTGAATGTCTATATATCTATCTGATGCTTCTCTGGAGATGTCATCGTTGTTCTTTGCTGGACATCTTATCTCTACTATCATACTCTATGTAACTTTTCCCCTGTTCTCATGGTCGCTGTTGGATGCTATTCCTTGCAACCAACATCTAGGATTCTTCTCTTCATGAGGGGTTGATACTTACAAGATTAAAATATATGTCCTAAGAGGGAACTGTCAAATAGTACATTTTAATTCACCTTGGCTGTGTATTGTCCAACCAACTCTCTTAAAAACCCTGATTTCTGGGAAGCCAAGGCATAGCTTGGACTTGTTCTCAACTGATGGTCATCATTTCTGAGAAGTGTATAGTTACAGAAAACTCCCTACTGCCTATCAGCAACAAATGAGAGACCCATGATTTCTTGAATTCATGAGGTTGTCTCCAAGGTTGGAAAATTGGAGATTGCATTGAGCCTTGAAGGTTGGATAGAATTTGAATGGTCAGAGATGCAGTGGGCAGGCATTACAAGTGGTTAGAAACAATAGCCTTCACCAACTTGCAGAAGGAAGAATGAAGATTTCGCATCCTGGATTTGCAGGATGTTGTGGGAGGGCTAAGTCAGATAACCTCAGTTCAAATTCTGGCTCTTCTTTCTAGCTGTATTTGCTTTAGTAAGTAATTTTATTTTTTGTCCCTGAATTCTCCATCTCCTCATCTATAAAATGAAGGCATTATTCTAGACCAGTTACCATATCTCTTCTAACCTTTTATCTATAATTCCATGACTTGAGAATCCAAGCCTATGATGTGAACTCATCCCATTTTCATAGCAAAATCTGGGTAACTTTTATAGTGGAAGTGTCCAAAGGCTTACAATGCCTTAGGCATAGTAGATGTTTAATCAATGTTTGTTGAACTGAACTGAATTGTAATAGTCAAATTCACAGTTCAGTACTGATCTACCTATAATTTTCTGGTGGCTCTTCATGCAATGTGTGAGTTCATTCAGGGAAAGTGAAGGGCTGTATAACCTTATCTAGAGTGATGTAGACTTTATGGATTGGTATCATCCTTGAGGGTGTCCTTGAAAAGAGTGCCAGATGATCTATACTTGGTCCTGTGCTCATCACTGATTTCATCAGTGATTTAAACACAAGCATGGACTACATGTTTCATAAATGTTCAGTCAAAACAGAGCTGGGAGGAAGGGAAAGTGAAAGAGGGAGAGAAAGAAACAGACAGAGGCAAAGACAGAGGGAGAAGCAGAGAGAAGCAAAGAAAAATAGAGAGGGAAAGAGAGATAGACACACACACACACACACACACACACACACACAGAGAGAGAGAGAGAGAGAGAGAGAGAGAGAGAGAGAGAGAGAGAGAGAGAGAGAGAGAGAGAGAGAGAGAGAG
>NW_027185759.1:8909311-8919326 GCF_028583685.1 Petaurus breviceps papuanus | reverse complement strand
GAGAGAGAGAGAGAGAGAGAGAGAGAGAGAGAGAGAGAGAGAGAGAGCTAAGGCATTGGATAACAGATCCTGAATCTAAAATAATCCAATAAGAATAGCACATTAAAAATACAGGCTAAATGAATTAAATGAAAATTAATTGGGATAAATGTAGACATACTCACTGGTTCAAAAAGTCAATAACAGGGACTACTAGGTGGTGCAGTAAATAGAGCACTGGCCCTGGAGTCAGGAGGACCTGAGTTCAAATCCGACCTCAGACACTTAACACAAAAAACTAGCCATGCCACCTTGGGCAAGTCACTTAACCCCAATTGCCTTACCTTCCCCCCTCCAAAAAGCAAAAACAAACAAACCCCCAAACAAAAAATAAGTCAATATCAGAAGTATAGGATGGAAGACAATGGTTGTATAATAGTTCCTAATGGTTTTAATGGATGACAAGCTGAATATGTGTTAACATGGCATGGCAGCCAAAGAAGCATTTGGTGGCTTTTGAGAGAGACCAAATTGAGGTCTCATTAAGTGCTGATATTGAGAGAGAAGTGAGTTCTTTGTAGTTTCTGCTGTTATCAGTCATTCATCATGCTAAGTGTTGGGTGTGGGCACTGTGCTGGTCCACTTCTAGAGCATCATGGCATTTTTGGGGACTTCATTTTAAAGGAGACAATAACAAAATCCAGATATAATCATCAGGACGAGGAGAGGACTAGTATCTCACTATATAAGAATTGGTACTGAAGTAAAGACTTTGGGACAAAGGATGGGACTGGGGTCTGGGGAAGGAATGATGGCTGGATTCAAGTATTTGAAGTCTGTCATGTCAGACAGAGATTCGTTTTGTTCTACACGGCCCCAGAGGACAGAAAAAGAGCAGTACATGAATAAATGAGTAAACAATAAAAAAGATAAGTAACGAGAGCTTACTATGCAACAGGCACCACACTAAGGACTGAAGTTTTAGCTGCAAGTCAACAAAACAATTTTCCTTACGTTCCTTTTTATTAAAAAAGCCTAAACTTAACAAATAGTAAATAAAATGCTTGTTTCCACATATGTAGTAGAACAGAAAAAATAGCATTGCACATGAAACTATAGTCACACGTGTAGCGATGTGAAGTTGATGACTTAAATGCAATTCATTTGCAAATCATAACATCCCCTTCCTGATTCCAAGGTTCTTTTAGAGAATGAAGGACGAACAGTAACAATGACCTTTTCCAGCAGCATGTTCCATTTCTAGACAATTCTAATGGTCAGAAAGTTTGTTCTCACTTCCAGTCCCAATTTGCCTCTTTGTAATGAATGATCCATGTTTCTCCTTTGGTTCTTTGGAGCCACTTCTTTTAAAATCTACCAATTCAGCCTGTAGCTTTCAAAGTTGTCTTGTCACCTTCGAGGTTATCCCAGTCCACTTTGAGACTGATGCATACATACACACTCATATATACACACATAGAACACATCATAAATACGGATTATTAAAATAGATCATGTAAATATATACATAGAGATAAATCTCATATAAACATATATTCAAATGTATGTATCATATATATTGCATTCTCTGTTCAGTTGTCCTAGTTAATGCCTTTTGGGCCAAAAGGAACCTGGGCCTTTTGATTCTAATGCCAGAGATCTTTGCCCCGCTTCCCTGAGCCTCAGTTCCTTCCCTGTAAAACAGATAAATAAATAATGCCTGCTCTGTCTAACTCACAGGCTTGGTGAAAAAGGATGAAAGGAGGTAATAGCTGTGCAGACATTGGAAAGTTGAATGTTTCTTGAACATTTTTACTCTTCCCTGGGGGCCACAAGGGATGGGGAGCCCTGACTTTCTTCTCCCCAGGGAGCCCATTTTAGGAGCTGGTAGATAATCCCCTTACAGAGCATTCTCACATCATTGGGAGCTTTATTTTCTTTTCTATAAAATAGGCCTTGGGGACAGTAAGATCACTGAGTGTTGAAAACCTTCATGCTTTAAATTCCTGAATGGCCTTGAACCCTGACCTAGTGGCAGCAGCCAAACCCTTTCAGAAAGAAGGAAGCTTAGTTGGGTTATCTCATCTTTGGAAGGACCCAGGAAATCTGAGCTGGCAGTGAAATCCCCTGAGAACTGTCCATGCTGATTCATTGAGCTTCCTAATCTCAGCTGGGGTAGGAGGGCAAGGGGGATGGAGTGACAAGTAGAACATGAAGCAAGCTCCCATTAACAACAGCAGCCAACTTTGCTTTATAATTTTCCTCTAGAAGATTGCTTCTACAGCTCCTAGGAAAGCAGAGATGTTTTTTTTTTTTTTACCAGAACTGGGGTGGAGGGCAGCAGCTGTTTAGCAGGACATAGTCACACCATACAAAAATTAAAGCAGGAAGTGAAGAAGGAGGCTTGGGGATGGAATTTAGGTCATCCCAAAGCCACTCTCTCTGCCCCAGCCTGGTGACCAGCCCTCTACGTGAGCATTGGGAGCATGTGCTTCTCAGGATGCTGTTTGTCCTTCATACTCAAAGGGAACCAATGATATCACGATGTTGGGGTCAAGGTACAGTGTGTCCAGCCGTGGCTGATCAGTGCAATATGAACTCAGAATGCTGGACCACAGGTGGGGCACAATTAGCCCATATAAATGCCCGGGTTGGGGATGTCTTTAGATTGTGCATCTCATGTCTCCTTTGTGCTACTGGGATTCTTCTTTGCTTACAGAGCACAGAGCTTTCTTTGTGCACCATGCTGGGTGGTCCTAAGCCAGAGTCTTTCGTGTCTCACGATGATCTTACGAGATATTAAAGTTCTTCGGAGGGACCTTAAGAGTCTGTTCAGATTGTTTGTGACTTAATGTGTTGGGCTTTCTTAGAGTCACAGATTCTTAGTGGTGGAAAATAACTCAAAGGTATCAGATCCAACCTATAGCTGAATAAAAATCACCTCTATATGAGTGGTCAGCCATCCTTAGCTTGAAGACTACCCTGAAATTTATCTTGGGGTTTGCAGGCTAGATTTCTTTCTTAAGGATTGTGCCTTAAACCCAAATCATTCTGACTGTCGCTTATTGGCTTTCATCAACCCAAGTACTAGTTGGTCATTGTTTGGACCTAGATAACTTAGAGCCAATATAAATAGCAATTATTTCTGTTTTGACCAGAAACCCTAAGGATCTTTCCCTCCCAGACTGATTTTTTTACTAGATAAAAGAGACCATTCTTAGCCTCATTTCATACCTACATTAATCACTGAAGGAGTTTCTTCAGTCAAACTGAGACCTGGGAAAGACCTTACTTTACCAAGGCCTAGGTCTCCCGCTGAATCCTGGGCCATCTCCAGTCATCCTAATCTATATCTTGCCACTAGACCCAGATGTCTCCAGAGGAAAGAATGAAGCTGGTGACTTTGCACAGCCATTCCTCACTTAAATGCAATTCACTTGTAAATCATGGCACCCCCTTCCTGATGCCATGATCCTTTTAGAGAATGAGGGACAAACAGTATCAACAGCCTCTTTCAGCAGCATGTTCTATTTCTAGACAATTCTAATGATCAGAAAGTTTGTTCTCACTTTAAGTCCAAATTTGCCTCTTTGAAATGAATGACCCATATTTCTTCTTTGGGTCTTCGGGGCCTTAATAAACGTCCACGTGACAGCCCTTCAAATACTCAAAGACAGCAATTGCCCCTAATCTTCTCTAGACTGTGTAACCTGTTTCCTTCAGCTAAACCTTCAAGGACATGATCTCCAGGCTCTTCCCAGTACTGACTGCCTTTCTCTGATCATTCTCTCTGGCTCATCCAGGTCCTTCCTAAAATGTGGCCCCTAGAACTGAACTCAAGATTGTAAATGAGGTCTGGCTCTTTCTCAACCAGATTTTCTTTAAGGGGGAGGACAGAACCTTCTTCAGTGTTCTAACTCCTTCTGCCCCTTGATCTCTCCCTCCACTCTATGTATGCCCTGGCTTCCTTCGAGGCAACTCAAATCTTACCATCTGCAAAAGGCCTTTCCCACTTTCCCCATTGTCAGTGTCTTCTCTTTGGGATTATTCTCCATCTTCCTTTGGTTGAATTTTCCAATAAGAATTTGATGTGATGTGTGGAGGAAAGTTTGTTAAATTGTTTGTGGGGGGAGCTAGTCTGTTCTTGCTACCTCAGCATCTTGATCTCGTCTATGACATAGGTAGTTGCATACTGTCTTGCCCATTAGAATGCAAACTCCTTGAAGGCAGTAACTGTACTTTGCTTGTACTCCCAACATTTATTGCAATGTCCAGCACATTGTGAGAACTTGATCAATGTTTGCTGACAGACTGGCTTACTTCTTACAGTTGATGGTGACTTAGAAATACGGAGATCACGTAGGAGACCAGGAAGAATGGAGGAATGGCATCTGGGCATTCCAAGTGTGCCTCTAGGACTGCCGAAGCCTCTTTAGGTTTTGTCTTTGTGGGCACCAAAGCGTGACCAAGCTGAGTGAAGGAAGCAAGTGACTGCATATCCTTCTAGCTGGTCAAGTGTGCCACAGCTGCCCATGCCATGCTGATGCTTCAGGGACAGCTGCTTGCTTGACTCCACTGAGGAGTCATCCTTAAGCTAGTCAACCACAGAGGTAAGAATGTATGGAAGGAGGAGGTTGAGGCTTGAGAAGACCAGCTGTTCCTTTGCCCTGATGCCTTCCTTCCTTACACAATCTTTATCTCCCCCATCCCCAAGATTTTGATGTCAGAAACATTGAACCAAACTCAGGGAAGATTTTAGCTGTTTCAGTGAGAGTCAAGTCTCTTTGGAAGCTGTGAAACCTGCTCTGGGCTACTAGGGTACTGTTAGGGTACTGAGACCAACTTTCAAACATATTGCCCCAATGTTTCTGTTATGAGAGGAGAGAAGGGAGAGTGGACAGAGCCCTGAACTTAGTGTAATGGCAAGCACAGAAGTAGTTCACACCTTGTTTCAGCTATTGAATTAACACCTTGTTTCAGTTCAAGTTTCTTTTGAGCCTTGTATCAAGTCTGTTAAGAAACAGAACATGTGAACCCCACAACTTGTCAACTCTAGATCTCATGAACTCCTGCAACAGGAAAAGATGGAGCTAATGACCACATATAAGGAGAGGCCTAGGGCTTGGGACAACAGAACTGAGAAGAGGACTCTTATGGTGGCAGAGTCAAGAAGGAGAAAACTCGTGGTATCCCAGCACTCTGTTTGTCTGCTCTGTCTGTGTTGATGTTTGTTTGTGATACTTTGTACAGAAGCCCTGGGACCTTGCTAGAAACCCTGAAAGAGGATTTGACAGTTGGAGCTGGGACCATGGAAGAAGAACCATGGAAGCTGAGAGCCAGCCTTGAGTCAGGCTGAAAGAAGACTTCACTGTGTACTGACTGAGAAAATGATGATTTACTGTGACCTAGGGGGTGGAGAACTTTGACTTTTGTACTTTGTAATTGAATTAAGGATTTTGTGATTGACTAAATGAATATATTTGTTTAAAACTATGTGACCACTTTGGTGAAAACTATGTGGCCGTTTTAGTGATAAGTTGTTGAGTTGTGACATGGTGAATGCTGTACCTTGATTTTCTGTGAATGTTTTGCTCTGATTTGTTATTGAATAAATAGAGAGTTTGCTATACTATGTAATCAGAATCTTGAAGCTGTTCATAGCAGCAGTCCTCTGGAAAGCTGCTCATGTGTGACTTTACACTTAGTTAAACCTTAGGCAGGTAGAGATGAGTTCAAATCTTACCACAGATATTTTCTAGTTCTGTAATCTGGAGTAAATCTCCCTGAGCCTTAGTTTCCTCATCTCTAAAATAGACATAATAATAGAACCTCCCTTCACAACAGAATTGTGAGTCCAAAGACATAATATGTGTAAGGTGCTTTATAAATCTTAAAGCATTCTACAAATGTCAGCTCATTATTATTTGATAGCATCCTCATAGATAGGTCAAGGTGTTGTGGTAGAGTGAAAGGAGGAAGAGAGGATGGTGGTCAGTTTGAGAGGCACGTCGTGGACTGCAGACATAACTAATGAAGAGAGGGGAGAAAAGAGTATGTGAGGCAAAGGAACAGAGACTAGCACACCAAGCAGCATGTCCCTGGGGAGCTTCCCATCTGTTCCTCTTTGTTCCCACTGTTAAAACTTTAGTGCATATAGACCCTCTTATAAAAAAGAGATTTTATGGGTGTGTTTTATGTTTACATTACAAGCATTTCCAGATCACTCCCATTCTATGATATGTAACAGAAGAAAAACAGTCAGACAAAACTAGCAAACTAAGTGCCTCTCTCACATGCCACATCTGTAGCACCCTGACTTCTGCATCATCTTAATGAACAGAAATCTACTTTCTTTTCCATTCACCACCCCCTGAAGAAAGAGAAAAAGGTCCCTTGTAACCAATGTACATAATCAAGCAAAACTGTCACTTCTTACAAGTTTCTCCATGTCTCTTTGAAATCACCTGTAGCCTCCTTTCTCACAGTACAGTAGTACTCCATCATATTCGTAGGACACACTTATTCAGTCATTCCTCAATTGATGGTCATTTCTTTAGTTTCCAGATGTTTTTTGCCAACAAAGAAAGAACAGATAATAATTTTTTTTTGAGAGGGTACATACAGGGCATTTTCCTCTTTTTAAAAAAGTTTCCTTTTGGCATGGACCCAGCAGTAGCATATCAGGGCACCCATTATTTAATAATAAATTAATAATTGTTTAATAATAACTTGTGTATGATTCCATAATTCTTTCTAGAATGACTGTACCCATTCACAGGCCTATTGTGCATCAATGGTGCCTCAATGAGCCTGTTTTCCCACAGCCCCTCCAGCATTTAGCAATTCATCCTCTCCTCTCTCCTGGATGATGACAGTTGCCTCCTAGTTGGTCTCCCTGTTTTTAGTCTCTTCCTTCTACATTTCACCATGAAAAATTCCTCTAAAGTATAGGTCTAATGGGAGGAAGTGTGGAAGTCAGCAGACCAGGGTTCAAAATCTGGTTTGATAGTCGCTACCCATGTGAAAGATAGTCACCACCTCTCTGGCAGTAACTTCAGCTGCAAAGTAAGGGGGCTGAATGAGATGTCCTTGAGGGTTACTTTACAACTAGATCTGTGATTGTCACTTATCTGCCCCCAAGTTACCATTGACTCCCTCTCCTCTGTGTCTTCTTGTGGCTGGAGCCTTTGCACGGGTTCTTTCTCCTACAAGGATCTCCACCCCATCCCATCTTCACGTATCGAAGTCCTCCTCATCCCTCACAGACCAGTCTCTTTTGGGAGACATACGAGTAGAATAATTATAATAATAATGATGATGGTGATATCTCAGATTTGGAGTTGAGAGATATTCCTTGAGCCCTGGCTTGCCTGCTTAGCAGCTGTGTGACCAGGAACAAATTAGTTTCTCTGGCATATGTGTCACCCATATATTGAATAAGGATGCTGGAGTAGCTGGCCTCTAGGAGCCCTTCTAGCTCTTAATCCATGATCCCAGAAAATGCCATCTCCTCTAGAAAGCCTTTTTGTATACCCACACTCCACCGCCTCTGAGCCCCTCCACTAATACTTTGTGTACAATCAAAATGTTTCCCCTCCTTGGTATTGTGTGCCAGTGGTTATACCTCACTTTGGTCTTTCTTGTTTCTGGATGACTCAGAGGAGCCTTTGGCATTTACCCATCTTTCGTAACAGTTCTCTCTGCATTTGTCACAGCCCCCGCCCCACCCCACCCTGCCCAACACACACGGTCGAGTTCCTTGAATAATAATAATGGCACCAACAATAGCAATACTTACATCACATTTGGGGTCTGCAAAGCACTCTACATGCATGACCTCTTTGGAGCCTAACAGCAACTTTACTTTACTGGTGGGTGATACTATCATTCCCATTTTACAGGTGAGGAAACTGAAATGGAGAGGAGGTGAAGTTACTTTCCCTGAGTCACCGAAGTAGTAAATGTCAGAGGCAGGATTTGAACCCACACCTTCCTGATTTTAAGTTCTGTAGTCTTTCAGTCACTCCAAATGACATATTACAAATAAAGAAACGGAATAAATCACATTTATTTTTGGCTCTCCCTTAGCACCCAGCCCCTTGTGTTCACACATAGTAGAATGAGCAAATAAATGAGTGAATGGGTGAGGAATATTGGATGAATGAATGAATGAATGAATGCACAGTGCTTGCAGTACCTGAGTAGACTGTAAAACATGGGTACAGAACACAAGCCTGATGAGGGCATTATTGAGGTTTCCCAAAGGGTTGCATTTTTCTTCAAGGAGTATTCTTTCTTGGGAAAGTCAAAACTTTGAGTCCCAGATGTCCCAGACATCCCCAGCAATGGATGACTGTTTGAATGAATGAGAAGTGGACCCCTCTCCTCCGTGGCCTAGTAAATCTTGTCAGCCAAGAGATATTTCAGGATTTTAACACCCCCCCCCCCCATTTTGCAAGGGCAGATTCAGAGTTCTGGAGTTCCAGATCTGCCAAAAAGGGACCAATTCCTGACCAGCCGTACCTGGAGCCTAGCTTCTCCAATAGTGAGATGATGAAATGACCAACACTGACCATTGGTGGCTAGGACTCAGAGCCAGGAAGACCAAGGACATGGAAGGAGGAGTCCCAGCCCAAAGAGCCACAGGTTGTGGGTCCCAGGCTGCTAGCATCTGCCTGCCTGGAAGGCACTGGCTGGGGGTGGGGGTGTCTGCTTCCTTGAATTTTGGAGAAGTGTCAAAGACACTTCATTTTCGCTTTCCTGTTTCACTTCTCTGGCACCACTTAGGTCTTTAGATGTTACATTTTATTAACCTCATCACTCTCGCCTGGGTGAACCAGACTGAAATACTTATCTAAGCTCACCATTCTCTCCCCTCCCTCCACCTCGTGTCTCTGGCTGCCTGCTTTCTGTTTCCCTCTGTCTCTTGTATCACTGTCTCTATCTGATTCTGTCATAGTCTTTCTATGCCTCTCTTTCCTTATGTCTGTTCCCATCACCATTTTTCTGTCTCTTGTCTCCCTGTCGTCTCTGTCTTTCTCTGTTTCTGTCTTTGCTTCTCTGTATCTGCCTCTCTCTGTCCTTTTTGCTGTCTTTGTCTCTCTCTTCTTTCTGCATGTGGAGAGAAGTGAGTCATTCAGCATTTTGGCTCATCTCATTTTCTGGGAAGAGAAAAAGGATTGGGGTGGCTATGGGGGGAATCCCGGACCTGAAGAATTTCACAGAAGAGCCCACATTACTAGAGGAACAGAAGGGATCTGTATGCTCATAAACAGGAGGGGAGATGGTGGTGGAGCATTGGTGGGGATGGAAAGAAGATGAAGGTCGGCTTTCTAATGACAAACTCCCTGACTTCTGCTCTTTGTCACTAGACAATCCTGGGTGTCACACAGGTCCTGAAGGGGCTTTGGGGGACCAGGCTGAGATGAAAGTGACAGGCTTCCTCATTCGCTCCCAGGACATCTGTACATTGTTTTACTGTGGGCAGGAGGGAACCTCCGTGGTTCAGGGTACCACCTAAAACAATTATGTAAGCAAGAGGAAGCGTTCCATGGGGGTTGACACTGGCTCCCCAGATCTGGACATCTAGATTCTGGTTTGGGTCCACAGGCTACTAAGCTCCAGAACCCCTCATCACAGAAGCTTTCTGGGTCCCAGTTTTCCTCATCTGATAAGTGGGAATGATAATAATTTCTGCTCTAATCTAGCATTGGGCATGATCAAAAACTAAGAAGCTTTCCAATGACAGGAGCTCAATAAAAGGTTAACAACAACATATAGTGAAGAGAAGGCTGGACTTGGGGTCAGGTAGACCTGGAATCAATGGTCATCTCTGATGATACTTGGATTTCATTCCCACCTTACTGTGAGACTTCCCTCTCTGACCCTTGGTTGGTTACTCCCTGAGCCTGGCCTTTATCTCCTCAGCAGAACCTTGGGCTTCATCTGTAGAACTGCAAGGGGCTTGGAATGGTGAGCTTTTGCCTTCATCTGACCTGGATCCACAGTTCCACCTCATTTCCCAGCTGTCCTCACA